>NC_047660.1:52691720-53319220 GCF_011762505.2 Arvicanthis niloticus | reverse complement strand
AGGACCGTGGCTTTATGCATGTGGCTATGGGATCCTTCTGAGAACATTGGTTCAGCCCTACTGTACCCCAGGGCCACCCACCAATGCTGCAAGAGCCAAGTGAGCTCTGGCCCTCAAGGTGAACCAGGATCACACACATGGCAATGTGGGGTCAAGGTGGCAGAGCTGTTTGGTGATGGTGGAAGGAAGCAGGGCTTCTTGAGGAGGTGGAGATTCCTGAAGGAGGCACAGCTTCTGGGAGAACTCCAGACTTGCTAAACCAAGGCAGTAGCAAGCAAAGTGCCTGCTTGGTTCAGAAGTCTTGCCATAGTACAGCTTAGCTGGTGCCGGGCTGTGCAGTTCATTGGTTAGAGTGCATTGGGGATGGACTCTTGTTATTTCTGATCAGGCAACTCATGGTGCTCTCAGAAAAAATCCCTGTCCAATATAGTGTCAGACCCCATCACAAGGATGACCACAGTCCAGGGCTGTCTTTGTGGAACTTGTTCTCTGTGGGACTCTTGGGTAGTCAGTGCCATTCCACAAGGCTCAGTTGTCAGTGAGCAGAGTACAAGGTTCCTCGAAAGAGCCCAAGGACAGCAAGTGGGCACTCAGAGCCCTGCTCCACACATCACAGAAGCAGCAGGAGGCAGCCTGACACTGTCTCCTGCTTCTCAGCCTGGAGCCAGCCAACCAGACACAGAGAAATGTTCACCTACTCACAAAGAACCCACTGTATCTGAGATGAGTATGCCTGAGCCTGTTTGCAAAGTCATTTCTACCTAATGCTTCAGAATATTTAAGTGGCAGGGATAAGCTGAAAGAGACAGGGAAGTGGGGGGAGAGAGAGGGAGGGAAGGAGGGGAGGAGGGAGGGAACAGAAGAGAAGGAGGAAAAGGAAGGCAACAACACTGACATCATCACTCCTGGTGTCCCACACTTACTGGTTCTTGAAAGTACAGCTGATAATTGAAAACTGGAATAGACCTGATAACTTTCATGGGAGACACATCAGGATCTGGTGGCATAAACGGAGTGTTCAAACTGGCCACGGCCCTGCAGGAATAAGCAACATTAAAACAACGAGCCTGGTGAGGAGACAGACATGACTCAGGAAGAACATATCAGGTCAAATGCGAAGCTCAAGTGGGAAAATTATGCACACGAAGTCTCATCCCGGCAGTGGATGGTATTAGAACTCTGATTCCTAAACTAGTGCGGGTTTCCCACTCAGTTGCAACTTTTTTTAAACCTACCTGCCTTAGACACATGTGCACATATGTGGACACACACACACACTTTTCTGAGAGTGATAGGAAGCAATCACTACAGAAATAAGGGTTAGGGAGCCTGAGAGGGAACACAGGAGGAACTGGAGATGAGGGCATGCTGGGATGTCTCACTCAAGTCTGCTATTTGGGCAAATTTTTGCTGGGAAGAGATTAAATTGAGTAAAACAACATATATGACCGTCTTTGAGCTACACAGCATTCCCATTGGTTTATTTTCAACAGCGTTATAATATGCTTATACGGTAACTTTTTTTTGGTGAATCTGAATCTTTAAGAACCAAACTCTTATTTTCAGTCTAAATGAAACAGGAGAAAGAGGGAAGGAAGGAGTGTGTGTGTGTGTGTGGTGTGTGTGTGTGTGTGTGTGTGTGTATCAGTAATATATTCACTTTATAAGTGTTTTACAAGGAATCAGGAGAGGTAGCTCAGTGGATAAAAGCATTTGCTTTACAAATGTGAAGGCATGAGGATGTGAGTTCAAATCTCCAGCACCCATGTAAAAAGCCAGGCACAGCCACAAGAGCCTGCAACCTCCTGCACTGTGGGAGCAGAGAGGGGCAGACCCTGAGAGAACTCCCCAGCCAGCCTAGCCAAAGCAGCCAGGGTTCACGGAGACATCCTGTCTCAAGCTAATATGATAGAGAGACAGAGAAAGAAGGCTGATGTGTATGATTTAGGAAGCGCCTGGTTCATTTCAGTCTTTGATGTAACTCCACCATGTGAAAAGGGATGCGGCTGACTGAATGAAGCACTCTCTGGTTCTGTTCTTCAAAACCTCACCATGTGAGGAGGGACTATATTATCTGTGGCCACAGAAAACAGAGACACTAACTGCAGCTCTCGAGCTCAATTGTGGGTGGCCACAAGGTCCACTTCCCCTGCTAGGGTCCAGGCCATCCAAAGCTACCAACAGAGCCTTAATAACAACTGTAGATGCTGTGGTGGGGACCATGCCATGCTGTGGGAGCTGCACACTGCACAACACTTCAGGATGTGGGTCTGGCTACAAGTTCCAGTGGTAGTTTTGTAGTTGAAAAAACCAAGGCCTAAGAGGTGACGTGATTTGTCATTCAGTCTTGGATAAAATTGTGTCCTGTCTCTCCTCCATCCCCTGTGGTAACTTTGAACGCACAATCCTCCTGCTTCAGCTTGCTAAGTGCTGGGATTATAGGCATGTGCCTCACTGCCCACTTAGAGGCCATATTTTTCTGAAGTTTGACCAGGGTGAACTCTCTCCTGCTGCTTACTGATGTGACTCTGTGATGAACCCTTTATCGCTTCTTTATTCACCCACTCAGAGTCAGCCCTGAGCTCCTACAAGACACCCTGTCTCTGAATTACCTGCCTTGTTGTCAATCATTAGGTCAGAGACCATTCCTGGGAGTTTAGTAGCTTAGTGTGGTTACCTTCCCTATTACATACCATTGTCTAGATGTTTTGCAGAGAAGCCTGTAGCAGTTCTTGGGGGACTCAAGTCCAGCGTAGTAAATCCTAGTGCACCTGGTGGCTTACCTCACTCTCTCAGGGTAGAAGAGAGCCATGTTCCACACCAGCACACCAGCCCAGTCATGGCCAATGAACACTGCTTGAGGGATTCCCTAGAGAAACAAGAATAGACACGATGAAGATGGATTTCTGGATGGGGAGAAAAGAGCCAAAGGTTCTCCTTGACAAGCCCAGTGATACCAACAGGAACCCACAGGAGCCCCTCGAAGGCATGTACCATTCTTAACTCTACCTCTCACACATTCTTCCTCCACTCCTTGGTTTCTGCAAATGACTAGGCTTTGAATTAAATTTAATTTGAATTTAATTCTAAAGAATTAAAGTCCTTAAAGGCAGGAGACTAACCACAAGTTCTCTCTCTCTCTCTCTCTCTCTCTCTCTCTCTCTCTGTCTCTTTCTGTCTCTGTGTGTGTGTCTGTGTGTGTCTCTGTCTCTCTGTTTCTCTGTCTCTGTCTCTCTCTGTCTCTGTCTCTCTCTGTGTCTGTGTGTGTCTCTGTCTCTCTGTTTCTCTGTCTCTCTCTGTCTCTGTCTCTCTCTGTGTGTCTGTGTGTGTCTCTGTCTCTCTGTTTCTCTGTCTCTCTCTGTCTCTCTCTCTTTGTGTCTGTGTGTGTCTCTGTCTCTCTGTTTCTCTGCCTCTCTGTCTCTATCTCTCTCTGTCTCTCTGTCTCTCTCTGTCTCTCTCTCTGTCTCTGTCTCTCTCTCTGTCTCTGTCTCTCTCTCTCTCTCTCTCTCTCTCTCTCTCTCTCTCTCTCTCTCTCTCACACACACACACACACACACACCACTTCCAGACTCAATCTCATGGAGCAGAGACAGTCATCATCCTCTCCAACCTATATCCAGTTAATAAGCTAGACCCCACTGCTCTGAGGCTCCCTGTTCTCTCCCTCTGTTACCACTGGCCTAGAACATTCATTCTTTCCAGACCACCCTGCAGTGTTTGCTTTCCAGCTCAATACTGTGAGACAGAGAACATGGCAGAACAGTCTGGGGAACAGTACATGCACTCTGCAGATTACCATGGCCACTGGCTTTCATTCCCGTGACTGAGTTTGACATTCCCAACAATGTCAGCATCACGTAATGATCTGAGATTTGTCACAAGGGACTCAAGTTTTAATGAGTTGTGAAATAAAAGCTTTAAAATTGTTCCCCCATATCTTTCTCTGATGCTCAAGATTCCTTTCTCTGGATGAAAGCCAACAAAGGGATTTACCTCCCTTTTCTTGAATGAATAGCAAAAAAGACCTACTCCAACCTTCCCTTGGCTATCTTTAGTTTTGGGACAGATCCGACCCCCGACCCCCAACCCCCGACACTGCCTAGAGCCTATGCCTTTCCTCTCCTGGTCCTCTCTGCTCATAGTCACCAACGGTCAGCTGTCCAGGGCTTCCAGCCCTCCTTTCACCACCAAGATCCACTCGGAATTTTCCAGAGAGATCGTACTGAAGGAATGACTCACCAGCTTATCCAGGAATGTCACCATCTCCTTAAGAAAGAGCACACAGACATGGTATCAGACAGGTAAGGTGGAGAGAAGCTTAGCTTCCTGCTTCTACACCACACAGTGTTAGCACAAGCTCCAGGGAAACTCAAGTCATGGATCCCCTATCCCTTCCTGAACCACAGTGGTCCCTCTGTCTCTTGAGACCTCTCGCAGTCTCTGATAGAAACCATGGGTTCCGTCCTGGGGAAGCACACACAAACACCTTCACTTCGTATTCTGTCATTGCGTCTATGAACTCAACAGACCCCAGGAAATGTTCAGCAGTGACACAGCCTGCTGAAGTACATGAGAGCACCTTGCTACATTCTAGTTCATCAGGGAGGTCAGAGTGAGTTCAGTGTCCTCTCCAGTCTCTACAAGCTGAGAATCACACTTGGATTCTAACAACCTTGTAAAATGCACAGCTCCAGCCATTCTCTGCATCTTACAGTCCAGAGCCTGACCTGCAAAGGTTAAACTCCCACACCCAAAGCCACACACAGTAGAAGAACCAGCTAGGTGTAGATACATCTCCCAACACCAGTGAACTTTAAACGACATTATTGCTATGCTGCATCCAGCAGTTTCAACGTGCAATCCCAAGGCTATAAATATACAGGAGGCTTATGGGTAGAATAAAGGCTCCCACCCCCAAATAAAAATCACTTATGTTTACTGCAGCATTTTCACAGGAGCCTAAAGATGGCACCATCAACCCAAGTGTTCATCAGTTGATGAAAGACTTAGAACATTAAGGGCACATACACATAAGGGATACTAGTCACACACAAAAGGGTGAAATCAACTTATTTGTAGCAACATGGAGAATGTGATGGTGTAGTAAAATAAGCAGAGAGAAAGAGAGAGAGAGAGAGAGAGAGAGAGAGAGAGAGAGAGAGAGAGAGACTCTAATGAGATCCAGAACAGTTATCTTTGAGGTAGTATGGAAGAATATGGCTAACAGAGGCTGAGGCAGTGGACATGAGAAGGATGGACAGAGACAGAGACAGAGACAGAGAGACACAGTAAAAATGAGATTTTAATTTTATAAACAAGAAGTCCTCTTTATTAAAAATAAAACAAAACTCCCAATATATCAATTCTGTTTACTTCTCTAGTATGTACAACTAGTGAAAGGTAGAAAAGTTTCAAGGGACATAATGTGTAGCAAAGTGACTATAATCAGTGACAATATGTTCTTGAAAGATGTCAGGTGAATGTCATGTGCTGTCATCATAAAATGATGATTTTGTTCGGTCATGCATCTGTCAGTTACCTGGATGTGACTGTCCTAGAGTGGATATTAAACACCTCGTTATGTGTGACAGAACGCATCACTTGTGAATTAAAGATGAAAATTAAATAAAAGGAGTGCCCAGCTTTAGAAAAACTATGAGTCATGGTGAACTGTCACACAAATTTAGGAGTTGTAGTTGAGGGAAGTGGTTTTACAAGGGATTTAGGGAACCGTGGTGAGAAAGCTTTATAGGCACCTGAAGATGAGCAGTGATATGAGTCTTAATTCCATTTTCTCTGACCTCATATTTGAAGCCAATTTCAGCTGTTAAAATACAATTTTACACTAAAATTATTGTGGTGGTTTTTCAAAAGGAGCATTATAAATATGCCACACCCGATAATTAGCCCCTTTAAAGTCCACACATCAGTGGGTTTAGTATAATCGGAGTTGTTAAACTGTCACCACCATCCCAGTATCAGAAGACTTTCACTGCCTTAGAGGAAAGCCCTGTTACCCAACAGGCTTCACTTCCTTTTGGTTTCCCTTGTGTCTTGGTGGCCGCTAATCTACGTCCCCTCTGGATTGCCTATTTTCGACACTCCCTATAAATGGAGTAACATGGTGTGTGGTTTTTGTAACTGGCTTCTGCTTAACTTGGTAGCTTCCACATCCACTCATGCGAGGACAGGGTCCACTGTTTCACTACTCTGCATGGCTGAGTAACCTTCCAGTGCATGGATTATGGCATAGTGCCCACCCAGTCAGTAGCCAATGGTGCTTGGCTGTTTCCACTTGAAGCTACTACAGATAGGGCTGCTTTGAATAGTAGGGTCTGGGCTCTCTCATCATTAGTTCTCTTGGGCCAATTCCTAGTAGTGGATGCACTACTGATACCTCAAAGAGAGGAGGATAGGGATTTTTCTCTTCATCCTGTTTGTTCTGACCTCAGGACCCCATGCAGAAAGTGTGGTTCTTTGGAGCAACCCAGCGCATGCATCCTGGGAGGATTCCAACAGAAATAAATGTGAAGCTAGGTGAGTAGATGGCAGAGGGATGGGAGATGGGAGTGGATTCCTGGGGATCTGGTGGGAAGCAGTGGGATGGGAGATGGGAGTGGATTTCTGGGGATCTGATGGGGAGGCCCAAGCAAGACACTGAATATGAGAAGAGTCACCTCTGCGAAATTGAGGCAGGGAAACAGTCCTGCCTGGAAGCTTATCTGTGTCAGGGAAGCCACAGTTTACATACAGAGCTGGTGGTTGAGGACACCCAGGATGGGGTGGAGAGACTGGAGCAAAGAAGGCTTCAAATCTGGATCTACTACTTGTCAACTGTGGGCAGCAAGCTCAGGCTGCCTAATTTTATTTGGGAGACACACCATGTTTTATACATGTTGGCTGTCATTTAGAACTATCAGCTCCGTGATCAGTGAGAGTCAGCACAGAAGCTATGCACTGTGCTTTCCTGGGGTTCAGATGCACACCTGTGCTCCTAGCTCATGTCAGGGAGAAACTCAGGATGAAAATGATGCTATAGGTGTTACTGAAGAGGCTTCTTACCTTACACAGCAATTCCATGGCATATTCTTCTATTTCTGTAATTAGAAATGAGTGGATGAATAAATGAATAGATATCAGGCATGCTCGTACATGCCTTTAATCATCCTCAGCATCCAGGATGCAGAGACAGGCTGATCTCTGTGAGTTCAAGACTATAGTAGTCTACATCACACACACACACACACACACACACACACACAGAGAGAGAGAGAGAGAGAGAGAGAGAGAGAGAGAGAGAGAGAGAGAGAGACAGAGAGAGACAGAGACAGAGACAGAGAGAAACAGAGAGAGACAGAGAGAGACAGAGAGACAGAGAGACAGAGAGAGACAGAGAGAGACAGAGGGACAGAGAGTTTTACTTCTGAGTTTTCTAGTCTGCTCCATTTGTTGGAACCTCTGCCCTCTGTCTTTATACTGGTATTGTACCACTTAACTACTATGAACTTGGAATAATGTTTAAAATCACAACATTTAATTTCAAATCCCTAGAGATTTGTGGTTTCTCTTAAAATGCACTCAATTCTTTGTGGATATATGTGGTACTGCATAAATTGTAAAATTTCTCTATTTTTGTCTAAAAAATATGCCCTTGAGCACTTGAGAGATGGAGCAAGGGAGGGAATTTGAAACCTGCCAACAAAATAAATGACAAGTCCTTGTCTCGTGGGGAAAAGAAACCATTGGAATTTTGATAAGGACTGTATTGTACCTGAAGATTACATTGGGAGTGAAAACATTTTAAAAAATCAATAAAAGTTCAAATCCTTCTCTCTCTCTCTCTCTTTCTCTCTCTCTCTCTCTGCTAGTTCCATTATCTGTTTTTAATTGGATATTTTATTTATTTACCTTTCAAGTGTTATCCCCTCTCCCCATTACCCCCCAAACCCCTTATCCGATGCCCCTCCTCCTACTTCTATGAGGGTGTTTCCCCCCATCCACCCATTCCTGCCTCCCTGCTCTCGAATTCCCCAACACTAGGACATCCAGACTTTCAGGGACTAATCCTTCTCTTTTAATTGGCTCTATTCAGAATGTTGTTACATCACTAATCATACCCAGGCAATTCCAAACAGACTGTCCTGAGGGAAATATAAAGCAAGTATTCTCATTACTAACACTAGAAATCTGACTTTCCTGGGCTCTGAGGATGAAAGCTTCCCTTTAGTCTATCGTTGAGTTTTATGTCCTTCAGGAGGCAAGAAACACTGAGCAGACACTGCCACATGTAGAGAATGACCCACCATTCCCTCCAGCATGGCATGTCAAGGAATGTGAAGGATGGTCCTGTGAGTGGCCAAAGCCCCAGTCTAGGTCAGAGGCTTCCAGCACAGGAGCCGGGCATGCCAGGTGTGATCACTGTGGTTAAGAGCAGTGGGAAGCAGATTAGAGAACCCAGCTGTCGACAGCATCGACAGCATCGCTGCTCTTTGGAGGAGCTGTGTTCACACTTGGCTGCATCATGTCCCTGCCTCCACACCTGGGCTCCGACGACCTTTGAACTAAGGTCTCTCCTGAACCTGATACAAATGAAGAGCTCTTCTTATCAGAAAAATGCTCATTTAATGCTCGATGTTGGGTTCTGGAGCTGTAGGGCTTAGATCTGACTACAATGGTTGCAGAATCCAGCAGTTCTAAAGAATGGGAGGCAGAGATGCACGTGTGTGTGTGTGTGTGTGTGTGTGTGTGTGTGTGTGTGCGCGCGCGCGCGCGCGCGTGCGCATGCATGTGCAACTGTGCATGCCCGTGTTTAGAGCAGTGCTAATCAAAGTAGTCAAAAGATGGGGCCAATCGTGGTCTTTGGAGGAGGACTATATAGGCAGATGGTGGTTTGAGCACTGAATGCATTCATCTGGAAAGTGAGGAACAGCTACAGTTCAATAGAGATAAACACAGAGCCAGCATAGCAGATGAGATCAACCAGTCATGAAAGGTTAGCTACCGTGTGAGCCCACGGATGTCCGGCGTCAAGAGCAGCCAACTTCATAGAGAAAATGGCAGAGGGGAGGGAAAGCTGAGGAATCAGATTCAGTCTTTCAGCTAGGCATATGAAAACCTTTATAGAAATAGATGCTGTATCCTACGTTCTACATCCCTGATGACCAGCAGAGGGCTCCTTCCAGCACAAGCCTGTGTGCCTCCTGACTCACTCAGAGTGTACAGAGCAGGAGTAACCTAAGACCAAAGATATGAGACACTGAAAGAGAGGATCAGAGCTTCAATTTATGCGTTCAACCTGAACAGGGCAAGCTCGAGGGGACTGGAGAGCTCACAGGGGCTAGAGATGTTGACCAGAGCATGGCCGTACGGGACATCTATAATCTATAAAACAGCTAACTCACCAGGAGGAGAAGACGAGTCTCCATAGCCTTTCATGTCTATAGCTAGAACACGAAAGCCAGCCTGGGCCAGAGCAGGGATCTGGAAAACAAATCAGTTCAAAGGCATGGCCATGTAGATTCGCCAGTCCCTAGCTGATGCTCGGTGCTTGTATCTCTTCCTCCCTCTGACTTGTAAATGGCTCTACCTAAAGTGTCACATGGGATTTGTTAGTCTCATTCCCATGGAGCTAGATGGAGCTCATCTCCTAAGACTGCCATGGACAGTGTGGGGTTGTACTCTGCATCAGAGCACACTGAGCAGGACATCTTGTCTGACAAAGCCACTGCATATTACTGTGTTCGTGACTAAGATTTCCCAGTAGGAGGTGCAGAATGTCCTCAAGAGCCAAGTCATAATGCAGATGTCTTGAGAATCAATACTGCCTCAAGAAACTTCCTATAGCCAGCACTGTTAAGGCCATGTGGTCACAATTTGGATGATTCATCCATAACATCCCAGGCTGGCCCACACCATCCAAACCACCTCTTCTCATCCTGATTGGGAAGCATCTTCCCCAGTTTCCTTACCTGGTACCTCCAAGAAAACCAGCTCTCAGGAAACCCATGGCAGAGGCATATGGCAGGGCCAGAGCCCATTTCTACAAAGTGCAGGTGGGTCCCTGGCTGTGGAAGAGAGGGGTGTGACAGTAATCTTGGTGTCAATTCAGGCAAAATGGGTCTTCCTTATGCAGGTGACATTCCACAGCCATTTCAGGGGATAATCTGACCTTGCCTGACCCAGTCACCTCAGCTCAAAGGCTCAAAGACCCAAAGGCTAGGTAGGTATCAATGGCTGGAACTATCAGTGGCTAATGTGGGTAACACACCAGGTGGTTTTCACTATGATATGAAAAAAGTATGCAATTGGGAGCAGAATCAAAACAATTTAGCTTCCTGCTTCCTTCCTCTCTAAGCAACTTAGTTCTAGCAATGTTTCATAATTTTCCAGTGAGAGCCGATTTTCTACAAAAAAAATGGTAACATGTAGAATTCTAGGTCTACTTTATGAAAAACTGTTTTCTCTCTCTCTCTCTCTCTCTCTCTCTCTCTCTCTCTCTCTCTCTCTCTCTCTCTGTGTGTGTGTGTGTGATGGCTGGTGATGTATGCAAGGGTGCACGTGCATGCATGAGTGGCAGGCAGAGGTCAACTTTGGGTATCATTCTGTGGTAGTCTGAATGAGAATAATTCCCATACGCCCATGAGTGTGATTAATTGGTCTCCAGTAGGTGGAACTGCTTGGGAAGAATTAGGAGGTGTGGCCTTGTTGGATGGGTTTATGCTGTTCCCAGTGCGCGCTCTCTACCTCCTGCTTGGGAATAAAAATATGAGCTCTCAGCTGCTTCCCCAGCCACTTGTTGCTATGCCTTTGCTGAACTATCATAAACCCTAATCCTCTGAAATCATAAGCCCAATTAAACCCTTTCTTCTACAAGTTGCCTTGGTCATGATATTTTATCACAGCAATAAAAAAAATAATTAAGACACATTCCCTAAGAGTGGTCCTATTTATTTATTTATTTATTTATTTATTTATTTATTATTGATAGATACAACCTCTCATTGGCCTGGAACTCACAAAGTAGGCCATTCTTGCTTGTGAGTGAGCCCCAGGGATCTGCTTGTTTCTGCCTCCCAGTGGTTTTGATTACCAACACACACCACCACGCCTCGCTTTAGTTTTCACTTGGAATTCAGGTTCTCATGCTTGCACTGTGAGTGCCTGACCAGCCGAGCTGTCTCCCCTCATCAGCAGTTTGCTTCCTAAATATGATTGTTTGCACAGTCCTTTTTGGATGGCTCTATTGGCAAGGTGAACATCAGGGCTTCTAATGTCTGCTTTATCCCATTTTCCTGAAACATGTTGGCATCTCTAGACATGCCTTCCCCTAGTAATAGGCAATATAGTCACATGACCAAGTCCTAGCCAATCAGAAGTGTATGCTCCACCAAGGACTCTGCTCATTTACCATGCTCTGTTCTCTTGTTTTCCCATCTGTACCTTTGTGGACTGACAACTCAATGGTCCCTGTTATTTCACATATCATCTATGTCCTGTGGTCAGAGAGAAGTTGGCTGACTTACCTTCACTGTCACATACCCATGGCTGACATCATTTGGATTGCACGGGACTGGCAGAGGGGCTTCAGGAAACTGAAAGTACGATGGACACAGTAAAGAACAGTGAGACCCCAGATATCACCCTTGCCACCCCTCTTGAGTGAATCCTGATGGTCCTCATGAATCATCTCCCTCCAGATCGGACATGGCTGGACTCCATCAGCTGTCTCAGTCCACTGGAGTTCTGTGACTGAGTTCTGGCCAATGGAATGCAGACAGGAGTGCATAGCGCCCTGGTACAGCCAACAAAACCCACATATGACTCTCTATAGTCCCTCATCTCCTATCTTTTCACTGGGCATCTCATGAGACTTTGAAAGCCCTCAGCTGGTGACAGTAGGTTCTCTGTCATCCCAAGTCCCCAAATGACTGGCAGTGTTCCACAAAGTCCCTGGGGCTGCCAAATAAACATACAAGCCAGAAAAACACAAGATTTGTACATCTCTGTGGTTTCAGACCATCCTCCACAGAAGTCCTCAGATGGCCACCAGACTCAGGCCAGGCATAGCTGCCACCTCTCTGTGATGCCTCTGTAGGAAAGGATCTCTCTTCTGTCAGCTGCAGCCCTACTCTGTGCCTCTCAGTGAGCTGCAGCCTGACTCTGTGCCTTACTTATACTGTTCAAATTTTCGCCATAGACTTCTACAAGCTGGGTGGCTGCTTTCAATGACAGGCAGCTATTTTCTCAGTTTGGAAGGACAGAAGTCTGAGATGAAGGTGTAGGCAGGGCCAGTTTCTCCCAAGATCTATGTTTATAGATTGCCATGCCGCTCTGTGTTCTTCCTCATGTGTCCCTCTGTGTCCCGTGGCTTAGTCTCTACTTCTTACATGGAGATCAGTCACAGTAGGTTACAGTTCCCCCTTGCTGGTCTCCTATTTCCTTAAATCACCTCTTCCAAGGCCCTGTATTCAAATCCAGCCACATTCTGAGATACTGGGTATTGCCATTTCAGTATGGGAATTTCAGAGAGCCCAGCCCTTAACAGTCTATGTCTTGGTCCTTGTCCTTGTCCTCTGGAGACTCAGAGGGCTCCCCCAGACCTGTTTTTGGAAAACACCTAGGTGAGGAGCAAAGTTCCAGAATACTCCCTTCTGTACTTTACAGGTGTCAGTTCCCAAAGCATCAGTATCATAGGATGAGATACTGAGCACATGTGCAGTAAGTCTCCTAATGCCCGCGCCTCATCTGTGCAGGTTACCTATCCTTCCCTGCTACACCTGCCTCCTAGTCCTAAGAAAGCTGTCCTTCATGACTCTGTTATCTACCCTCTAAAGTGGGGGCATAAACTAGAATTTATTCCACTTTTAAAGACAGAAGAGGCTTCCCAGATCAGAAAGGGAGTCCCACCTGGGTCACACCAAACTATGGATGAGCCTTAAGGACATTGTGCTAAGTAAAATGAACAGTATGTGATTCCACTCATATGAGGGACCCAGAAGTCAGACTCTTAGAAAGAGAAAGTAGAGTTTAGTGTGAGTCATTACTTAACAAGTACAAGGTTTTGGCTTTTCTTTTAACGGAAGAGTCTGTAGGTGGATGGAGTTGACTGCACAGTGTTCTGAATGTACCCAACACCCTAGAACTGCTCACTTTAAAATGACTAAGACAGTAAACTTCCTGCTAAAAGTGTTTTACCACAACTTTAAAGTACTGGAGACAAGGACATAATAATGATTCTCCCCCGTAGATTTCTGTGATGTACAGAACACTGGGAAATTGTCAGATATTGTTTGAGCTGACTGAGAAGATGGCTCTGGAAGTGGGGTTGCCCTACCCCCACAAGCATGTTTGTCTCAAAGTATTCTCCAAGGTCCCTTGTCTGGGAGGGGAGAGAAAAAGCAGAGCAACCCAGGAGTAAAAGCATCATGTCTTTAAACAGTAAGAAGTTGTGGTGGTTTGAATATGCTTGAGTGGCACTATTAGGAGGTGTGGCCTTATTGGAGTAGGTGTGGCCTTGTTGGAAGAAGTGTGTCATTGTGGAGAAGGGCTTTGAGACTCTCCTCCTAGCTGCCTGACAGCAGTCTGTTCCTGGCTTCCTTTCCATGACGATGTAGAACTCTCAACTCCTCCAGCACCATGGCTGCCTGGACTCTGCCGTGCTTTCGCCTTGATGATAATGAACTGAACCTCTGAACTTAAAAGCCAGCCCCAATTAAATATTGTCCTTTATAAGACTTGCCTTGGTAATGGTGTCTCTTCACAGCAACAAAAACCCTAACTAAGACAGAAGGTGAGCCACTCCCATCACAGGATTGCTATTGTTTGTTTATGACAGGATGTAACAGTGCCTGCTACTGTGGGAAGCTCAGCCATGGAGAGAAAGCTCAACTGAATACTCCAGCTAATGTCCTCATCCTCCCCGGTCTGTTCTGCTGGATGTTTATAAGGCTCTGATTTGATGATGTCACCTTTCTGCTATTTGTTCTTTCTCTTGGAAGCCTCTCCACAGGGGACACTCTGCTCTGCTTAGGACTCTAACAGAAACTCCTATTGGCTGCTTTAAATGGGCTTCCCCAAATGATTTCTTTTCGATGTTTTGAGTACCCAATTTGGTGACATTTTGATATCTATCTATCTATCATCTATCTATCTATCATCTAATCTATCTATTTATTCAGCTATCTATCATCTATCTACCTATCATCTATTTATCTCTTGGTATTTATTCTTTTACTTTGACTTGCTATGTTCTTAATAAATCCACTCATTCAAAGCCCAAAGTATGGTCATAGTGAATCGCTCTTTGGGCCATACGCTATACTTCCTCATAACTGATGGTAAGGAAGGAAGGATATAGAATACATATCTAGCGTACTGGGAGGAAGGGACAAACTTAGCAACAGAGAGGATGAATTCAACTTGGCCTCAGTCTCCCCTCTGCTTGTAAGACTTCTAGACCCAGAGAGAACAAGCTAAGCTTGAGCAAGATACTTCGGGCCTTGTGTTGTTTATTCTACATTTTTTTTTACTTACTAATTAAATTCATTTGATTTATTGTACTAAACAAATCTATTTATTTATTAAAGATGTAAGCTGTTAGGTTATAAGCTGGATTGTGTCTTCCCCTGAAACACATATGATGAGTTTCTAGATCCTGGTATCTCCAAATATGAGTGTATTAACAGGCTAGACTCTGGTCAGAACTCCAAAGATCTGCCTGTCTCTGTATCCTCAGTGCTAGGATTATATGCTTGTACCACCGTGCCCAGACGCCATGCAAGTGCTTGAGATTAGATTCAGTCCTCATGTTTACATGATAGACACTTGTCAACTGAGCCATCTTCCATCCTGAGTGCCTTTCTTTTGTCTTAGTTTCCTAGCTTGCAAAATGTTGGTTTAAACTTCTGCTTACTGTCTGCACAGAAGGAAATGGATAAATGTTGGTCCTGGGTGTAGACTTCCTGAATCATGGGTGGCAAGGACCCAGACTGCTCAGAACTAAAGTTACCTGTGTCTCCGTGACCCTCTCCAGTTCTCTCAGAGCTGAGGCTGTGTCGTGGACCAGGATGGTAACCATCCCCATGTCACGGGCTGGCTTCAAATTACTTCCAAAGTCATCTAGGAAAACAACCTGGACCCAAACAGTACAGACATCAGCTAGAGGAAGCATCTTGTGTGAAGAGAACCTCAAAGGGAGAACAGGACCAGGGGCAGCTCTATGGTGAGGAAATGAAGAACATGGATCCTCCAAGATGGAGGGGGCAGGGGGAGTTAGGTTCTGATCTGGCATCTTGTGGTGAAGTGGGTTCAGCAGGAGGAAGGGATAGCACCCAAAGGAGAGGGACCTTTCCTTTACCCTTTAAGATTAGAGTAGGAGAGCGTAATACAGTGTTTCAGCATAATGTCTCCCCAGGTCATTTGATGGTCATTTAATTTTTGGTGGAAGGAGAGAAGACGAAGGAGACCTTGACCAAGGAAACCGCAAGTTGTTAAGAGCTCTCATAGCCGGGGAATAGTGTAGTTTAATGGTAAATCTGCCCAATCTAGGCATGCAGAATTCATTTGATATTTATTGACTTGTGTCTTTATTCTATGGACTCCCTATGGGCAGGAGATTTACCGGAACAAATTGGCGCCCAACTTATTATTTAGAACTCAACTAACTTGAGATAAAAGTGTATTGAAAGCTGAATAGGTCTGAGGACCTGCAAAGATCAAAAAGTTACAAAGTACAAAAACTTCCCCAACGGCCAAGGTCAGGAGCAGCACTCAGCTTACAGCTGGGCTTGCTCACTGCCCTGTGAAAACTGAAAGAAAGGTCTTCCAAAAATTCAACAGTGAAACAAAAGTTATTGTAGCCAGACCAGTAGGTCATTTAAATTAAAAAATTAAATAAAAAAAAAGGTGAATAGACACAGACAAATAGATGTAAAAGGTTTTAAAGTTGTGAGGAGTAAATTGCAGGCTGCTCTGAGTCAAGAGAGCCAAACAGACAAATAGAAAGGTTATAGTAACGAATTGTAAGGAGGGACTGGTGATCCTAGAACACAACTGCCTGCGAGGTAGTTTTCAGGTAGAAACAGTGAATTAAGGGCTCCAAACCAGATAATTTTTTAATATAAAAAAAAAGAAACATATTTTGATACTTAAAGATGACAAAAACAATGGATATCTTTTGGGCTTTATATGATGATATTTCAAATGGTTTGACAGAAATCAACTTAGGGAACACTTTATTATTTATCAGTATTGCTATATTTATTTTTTTGATATACTATGTCTTCTCAAAAGACAAAGCTCTAGATAAAAAATTCTTTGCCTTGGAAAAGAGATTACAAGAAACAATAGAACTTTTGGTACAGGATAGAGATGAGATTTGTAAACAGATATAAAATAATGAGGAATGGAAGCAGGGCTTAGAACAGAAGTTACAGGAACAAAAAGATGAAAATGAAAGTGGGAGACAGGAGATTAAAAGGATAATTGAACAGAAGATAGAGCAGTTAATAGATCAGATGGAGAAACAGATAGAAAATAATGAATTGAAGATACAAGAAATTATAGATCAGAATAAGAGACAGAAAGATGAAAATGAAACTGGGAGACAGGAGCTAGAAAAGATGATCAAACAGAGCATACAACAGCTCACAGATCAGATGGAGAAACAGATAGAAAATAATGAGGAATGGAAACAATTACAATATAAACATATGAAGCATGTATACAAACCTTAAGGGAGGAATTTAAATTTTCAGCTGAGGAAAATACTGAGGTTAAAACAGAAGTAAATAGAGAAAGTCAACCAAGAGTTATTAGAAAACACACCTTGGCCTATCCGGTTACTGTACAACAAAGACCTCCAAACGTTGTTTACCCACAGGGTTATGAGGAATTTGAATGGCAACCTGTGGATGTGTTAGATCTGAGAAAATTTAAGGAGAGTGTTACTAATTTTGGTATGCACTCACCATTTGTTAAACAAATTCTGACTTCTTGGGCTATTAAAAATAATTATAATAATATAAAATATAAAATAATAATAATCCCCCAAGACTGGAAAGATATGGCAAGAGCTATATTAGAACCTGCCGCAAATTTACAATGGGTTGCATGGAGGAGAGATGAGGCGAGGGAGATAGCAGGACAAAATAGAGCCAGAGGAAGAGAGATTTCCATAGACCAACTGCTTGGTGAAGGTTGTTTTGCTGAACTAGAGGTGCAGGCTGTATATGATGAAGAAACTCTGGCATTGTGTAGATTGTCAGCCTTAAATGCCTGGGACAAAGTTGCAGAATCCGGGAAGAGACTTGAACCATTTACTCAAGTCATACAAGGGCCAAAAGAAACCTTCCCTGACTTTTTACAAAGGCTAACCTCAGCTGTCAAAAGGAGTATATCAGATTCAGTAGCAAGAATGGCAATAGTTGAGTCTTTAGCCTTTGAAAATGCTGAATGCAAGGAAGTAATCAGACCACTGAGGGCAAGGTCAGCATCAATAGATGAATGGATTAGATACACAGCTGATGTTGGATCTCACTCAGCTGATATGTCAGTAATAGGAAAAGCTGCAACAAGTAATCTAGAGTTGACCCAGGATTTCAAATGTTTTAATTGTGGTAAATGGGGTCATCTCAGAAATGACAAAAGGACAAATAAAAATAATACTAAATGGGGGCCTAAGCTTTCTGGAATTTGTCAAAGATGTGGCAAAGGCCGACATCTGATTAAGGATTGTAGAGCAACAACAGACAAATGGGGAAATACCCTGCCAAAAAACTTTCAGGGGGGCCTCTTGCAGGCCCCAATGCCAGACAAAGAGAATTTTTCTTTCCCAGGAAAATTAAATGTTACTGCTTCAAAAACAAATGTTGTAAGACCAGATAAGGCTGAGGAAGGTTTTATAGACAATTCAGAAGGCCTCACAGGGAGTCAAAAGCAAATATTGTGGCAAACTTCTATAGAAGATCAAAGACCAAAACTAAGAATACTAGTGAATAATATTGAGATTGAGGGGATGGTTGACACTGGAGCAGATGTCACTGTTTTTTTCTCCAAATTCTTGGCCTGAAAGTTGGCCACTTCATGAAGTAGACATCCAGTTTCAAGGACTTGGAACTTTATCCAAAATAAAACAAAGCACCAGATGGCTTAAATGTATAGGACCAGAAGGTCAGCTAGGAAAATTGAGGCCATATGTGGCTGATATAGCCATTAACTTATGGGGAAGAGATCTATTACAACAGTGGAAGACCCAGATTAATATCCCCTCAGTGTCAATGTTTAATCATGAAATTCATCAGGCTCCTAATAAAAATTTAAAATTTGTTAAGAAACGTTATTTAAGGCAGTCTCACACTGTCCAAGCTGTTTATAAACAACATATGGTAGAGGCCGACAATTTAGCTCTACCCCAAAGAGCCATTGCTACCAAGACACCAAGGACATTATCACTAAAGTGGTTGTCTAATCAACCCATTTGGATTGAGCAGTGGTCTAAGACAAAAGAAAAATTACAGGTATTAGAACAGCTGGTCCAGGAACAACTGGAGGCTCAGCATATTGAAGAGTCTACCAGTCCTTGGAATTCTCCAGTATTTGTCATTAAAAAGAAATCTGGCAAATGGAGGATGTTGACAGATCTCAGAGCAATTAATGATTATTCAGCCTATGGGTTCTTTGCAGCCTGGTATCCCATTGCCTTCCTTGTTGCCTAAGGATTGGCCCATTATAGTGATTGATCTGAAAGATTGTTTCTTCACAATTCCTCTACATGAATGTGATAGGGAAAGGTTTGCTTTCTCAATACCTACCTTTAATAAAGGTTGCCCCGTAAAGAGATATCATTGGAAAGTCTTACCACAAGGAATGGTAAATAGTCCTACCTTGTGTCAATACTTTGTACAACAGCCATTGGAGATAATTCGCAAAAGGTTTCCCAAATCCATTATTTATCATTATATGGATGATATTTTATTGGCTGATTCAGATATTAATATCGTGGAAAAAATGTTTAATGAAGTAAAGAAAATCTTGCCTTGCTGGGGATTTCAAATAGCCCCCGAAAAAGTACAAAGAGGAGATTCTATTAATTATCTAGGGTATAAGTCTACAAACAGTTAAGCCACAAAAGGTACAAATTAGAAGAAACCAGTTAAGAACCCTAAATGATTTTCAGAAGCTACTTGGAGATATAAACTGGCTGCGACCAGCAATTGGCTTGACCACTCAAGAACTAAGTAATTTATTTCAAACCTTACAAGGCGATAAAGATTTAAATAGTCCTAGGAAATTGACTCCTGATGCTGAGAAGGAGTTAGCCTTGGTAGAAAGAAAACTGCAGGATACACATCTAGATCACATTGATCCAAAAATGGCCTGCATCTTAGTTATTTTACCTTCTACTCACTCTCCTACTGGAATTCTTATGCAGAGAGAAGATTATATCCTAGAGTGGATATTTTTAGCTCATAAACAGAGTAAAAAGTTAAAAACCTATGTTGAGAAGGTTTCTGAATTAATACTGAAAGGAAAAATGAGACTTAGACAATTAGCTGGAATGGACCCGGCTGAAATTGTTGTACCTTTTACTAATGCAGAAATTACCTCGTTATGGGCACAAGATGAACATTGGCAAAGAGCATGTAGTAACTTTTTGGGAGAGATTAACAACAAATATCCTAAAAGCAAGCGGCTTCAGTTCATAAAAAGAACTAATTGGATTATCCCTTATATTTTAAAAGGAACTCCGATATCTGGAGCCCCTACATTTTACACTGATGCTAGTAAATCAGGAAAGGCAGGATATAAATCAGAAGACATAAGTAAGGTGGCTGAGAGTCCCTATAAGTCAGTTCAAAAATCTGAATTATATGCAATAATCATGGTATTGTCAGATTTTCAAGAATCCCTTAATATAGTAACTGACTCTCAATATGCCGAAAGGGTTGTTTTACACATAGAGACTGCTGAATTTATTCAAGATAATTCTGAATTGACCTCATTATTTATTAAACTACAACAAATTATTAGAAATAGAAGTAACCAAATATATATATCACACATAAGATCCCATACGGGTCTGCCAGGCCCTCTAGCACAAGGTAATAATGATATCGACCAGCTATTGATAGGAAGCGTGCTAGAGGCTTCAGAATTTCATTAAAAACATCATGTTAATAGCAAAGGTTTAAAGAAAGGGTTCTCTATTACTTGGCAACAAGCCAAGGAAATTGTGAGGCAATGCCCTACTTGCTCATTATATAACCAAACTCCATTGCCTACAGGAACTAACCCTAAGGGTACCCAAAGAAATGACATTTGGCAAATGGATGTCTTTCATTTTACAGAGTTTGGTAAACTGAAATATGTGCACCATACTATAGACACATATTCAGGATTTCAATGGGCAACTGCCTTAGCATCAGAAAAGGCTGATTCTGTAATTACACATTTGTTAGAAGTCATGGCCATTATGGGAATACCCATACAAATTAAAACAGACAATGGTCCAGCATATACCTCTAATAAGATGGAGAAGTTTTTTACATATTATAATATAAAACATGTTACAGGCATATCACATAATCCTCCTGGACAAGCAGTTGTGGAGAGATCTAATCAAACTCTAAAGGAGATGCTTAATAGGCAAAAGGGATCAATAAGAACCCCCAAAGATAGATTACATAGTGCTTTATTAACTCTAAATTTTTTAAATGCTAATGAACAAAACACCACAGCTGCTGAGAGACATTGGATGGTGGAAAAAACTTCTGAACTAAATCAACCTGTTTATATTAAGGATATTATGACGTCAGAATGGAAAGTGGGAAATGTGTTACGCTGGGGGAGAGGTTATGTTTATGTTTCCCCAGGAAAAGAAAAGCTTGGGTTCCTTTCAAGTTGATAAAGATCAGAAATGACAAAGGGAGACCCCCTGAAGCACTAGTCTACACAGAAGAAAAGGGAGACTAACTCAACCAACCAAATGGGTGATGTATATATGGTGTTATGTCTCTTATATGGACTTAACTGGCTGGGACTAAAATGTCAATACAAAACCAAGAACATTTAATTGGGTAATAATTTCTCATGACTTAATACATGCCATCCTTTATGAGAGCATGTATATAAGTTATATTATAGTTTGATTAAGTGATCAAACTAACCTGAAGAGGGCAGTGGCCTTTCTTTATTGATCTTCATTGGTAAAGCTGTGTGCCCTACATGTTCCATGTGAATGTTTTTATAAAACTACCTGTTGCTTTTAAGTTTTATATGTTACAGGATGAAAGAAGAGAAACTCAGCCCTAGCATGATTTATACTCGGGGATCCTGAGTCTCTGGGACCTCCTATTCCAGCTTCGTGCTTGATTCTACTGCAACTGCATCGAAGCTGCTTCTTTTAAGGACTTGCTTCCAGAACTTTTCCAGAACAGCTAGCTTGCCTGTCCAGCCTTTCTGGCTGTAACAGTTATGGTGTTAGCTAAACTATGAACTTTGTCAGTACATAGAGACTTCAAGGCAAATGATGCCAGCTAGCTCTCCTTTGACTAAGCCAATTTTCCTGTTTCCCTTTGGGCCCCCAGATGGGAATTCTTCGCCCCAATTCAGCTAGAAGCAGACAAAAGGAGATCATAGCCCCAGTTCCTTATGTTGGGGTGGATGGTTCTGGTTACTTTGTAAATTATACATGTGTTGTAATTTAAGGAATACTTTACAAATGTAGCTTCAGACAGGAAGGGAATTAGAGAGCTAAATCTCAGGAATTAAGTGGGATTAATATTTTACTCTTATATAGGCATTGTGCCTGTATAACTCATTTAGAAATACAAAGCTTAGACCCAGTTTAAAATTATATATATAATTAGCTATATCTTACATTGGTAAGAAATCTTTATGATAGTCACAAGGTTGAAATTATAATCTCTTACATTGATATGGAATTTATTTTATACAAATTTAGGGTTTTCACTGGCATAAGTTTCTTATTAATATAAAAGTGGGATTAATATATTACTCTTATGTAGGCATTGTGCCTATATATCTTATTTAGAAATACAAGGCTTAGACCCAGTCCTTTTTAATCAAAAAAAGAAAAAAAAAAAAAAAAAAAAAAAAAAAAAAAAAAAAAAAAAAACAAAAACACTTGATTTGAGATGGTTGGCTTGTGAATCAGAGGCCTATGGTAATTGCATGGCTCATTGCTTACTGTTAGGATGTTTTCTAGATTTTAATTAGAAATAGTAGAAAGGAATTAACAGACAACTGTTCAGATTGCCTTACATAGTTGATTTTCAAAAACGTCAGAAATCCATAGAATTGACGTTACAAACATTCTTATATAAACATTTATTTTATTGGAGACCTATCTGATCCTGACAGCTTCCCAGTCTTGGATTCTAAGAAGAAATTGAGCATCTTTGAAGTTACTCCAGTTGTGGTATGACAGCCACTAGGCAAGAATTGCCTCTTTTCATCTACAGACAAAATACTGTGCAAAAAAGAAACACACTTGCGGAATAGTCAACTGATTATATCTGCCAAGACAGAGTAATTAGCCCTTAGTAATTCTGCATTACTAGGTCTGTCAGATGATCCTGGGCCAGAAGGCTGAAGACCAGATGCTCCAACGTTTTGAAATAAGGAACTGTCCAGACGTTCAGTGGTCTATTTAAATTGGCTGAGTTTTAGAAGCCATGCTTTGTGCTTCCCATATCTTTAATTAACTAGTCATCCTGGATTTCTGATGGGGTTGAAGATTTATAATCTCATAGCCAACCCAGGCTATTTACTTTGAGAGGATGGTTTTCAGATGCTATTCATTCTGAAGACAGGACATAAGCCAGGTTCAGAACTAAGTTTTTTTTTTTTTTAATTGAGAGAGATGGCAAGGTTCTATTTAGTTACCAAAAATGATGGACTGGGTATTAGGTTTATCTTGTTCTTTAACAATCACAATCACAACATAGTAATATAGTTAGTGTTCAATTAATATGTGAAAAGAAAAAAAATTTTTATTGGACAAAAAAGGGGAAATGTGGATAGCCCTAGCCTCTTGTTGTCATGGTAATTCCACTCCTGGGAGGGGCTGCGAAGGAGGAGTGAATCTTGTAAACCTTCTGTCCAATCAAATTTGTTAAATAAAGGCTACAGCCAGTGATTGGGCAGTGGAAGAGGAGTGGGAGGAGCCAGAGGCAGGGAAAGGAGATAAGAAGAGGAGAGCCGTTGGAGTGGGGGGGAGTTGGCAGTTGGTGGAAGCAGAGAGAGTTGGCAGTTGGTGGAAGGAGAGAAGACGAAGGAGACCTTGACCAAGGAAACCACAAGTTGTTAAGAGCCCTCATAGCCGGGGAATAGTGTAGTTTAATGGTAAATCTGCCCAATCTAGGCATGCAGCATTCATTTGATACTTATTGACTTGTGTCTTTATTCTATGGACTCCCTATGGGTAGGAGATTTACCGCAACATTAGGTTCTGATCTGGCATCTTGTGGTGAAGTGGGTTCAGCAGGAGGAAGGGATAGCACCCAGAGGAGAGGGACCTTTCCTTTACCCTTTAAGATTAGAGTAGGAGAGAGTAATACAGTGTTTCAGCATAATGTCTCCCCAGGTCATTTAATGGACAGAGACAGAATTCAAGTGGGACGTGATTCATGGACAGGGATTAGACCAAGAGGCATGGAAGAAGGAAATCCACTCTTGATCACCCTTTTGTGGGGTGACTCTCACTAGCTTTGTGTTCTTGGCAGTCTCCCAGGGTCTCTGTTTCTTCATGAGTAAACTTGAGCAGTTGCTCTAACAGCATCTGATGTAACCTACAGCCACAGAAGGGCTACATCAATGGAACATTCTGGACTAAGCTACATGTCAAAAAACATTCCTTCTGACACAGAAGGAATAGCCTAAGACTGTGCTGCCATTTCCCAAGTGCACCCCAGTCTGTAAACTCAATGGCTCCCTCATTGCAAGATCTGTGGAACACACTTTCCCCCAAAAGGGAGCACCTACAAACCTCATTGGGTTTTGCCTTCAGGGTGTCCAGGACAAACTTGTAGATCTGAGGCTCAGGCTTGATCATCCCAACCTGACAGGACTCTATCAGGAAGTCAAAGTGTTGGCTCAGCTCACACATCATCTGGGCCAGGCTGCCTCTCTTGTCACTGTCGTCCAGCCAGTTGTTGGTGACAATGCACGTTGTGAATCCTGAGTAAGAAGTTGTCAGAGATTGGATCAGCTATAGAGAAAGCTCTGTCTGGCAATACTCTGGGTACCTCCAATGGGCCCCAGAGGATGAGGAAGTCCATACTGCAACTCCTGATAACTGACTCTAATCTCTACATACATAGCTTTCATTAGAGGAGTTGAAAAGAACCACCTTACCCATGAACACTTTTTGGCATAGTCCTGAGTATGGAGCTTTCTGAAGACCAGTCTCTCCTCTAACTATTCGAACATCAGCATTCTGACATGATTGCCTCATTTTATAAGGGTGTCTAAGTTTCCTCAGCTCATGTGGTTCTCTCTACTTCTGTTGCTGGCAGGGAAGACCTACCTATTCCATATTGACAGATGAACATGGCACACACTACTCAGAACCCACAGTGAAGTCCAACGCTCCTATGTAGTCTATACTAATGAAAACTCCACCTATGTTTAAAGACAATGAGGGTCTCTGTGACCACTATGGTAGGAAGGCAAGAGGGAAATTGGTCCAGAGCAACTCAGTAGCTCTGGTTCTAGAGTCTGACACCAGGCAGTTTATTTTAGGCATATTTAGGCACAGCACAATTTTGGAAAACATTTCCTGATTATAATTAACTCAATCCCATGTGTAAAACTAAACATAAGACATGTGTACATTGAAACTCTTTACAAAGTACATATGGCCTCTTCCATAAAGATGGGTTCTATTGACTCAGAACAATGTTCAAGGTAAGAGCCTAGGGAGAATGACTGAAATAAACATAATAGTCTGGAGAATTCAAATGTGGGCTGGCCTTCCAGATACCATGGATCACCACAGGTTAACTACATTAACATTTCCAGCAGAAAACAGGTATACATATTCCTTTGAAGAGACAACCTTGCATGTTTAACATTTCTGGTCTCCCGAGTGCTTGTCTGTGAGCATGAGGGCCTCTTGCCCTCTATAAAATAACACTTGCCTTGACCATCAGGAACCTCATTCCCATTTCAAAACTGGAGAAATCCAAATAGAAATGGCATCATCTCCTGGCTCCGTCTACCCAGTCAACCATGTCAAGAAACAGGAGATATTGGAAACAAGACACCGATGAGCCGATGGTAAGGGAAGAGGTGGGACATGAGATGGGCTATGGCTTGCCTGTGTATGTGTCTCCCAAACACTTGTGTTGGAAATTTAATTCCTACTATTATAGGGTTAGTGGGCAAATGGCTAACAATTCCAGGCCATGGAAACTCTGCCTTCAGGTAGGAAGTCTGTGCTTGTTGTAAAATAACTGGGCCTGCAAGGTAGGATATCTCATTCTATCCTGCCCTCTCCTTTTCCAACATGGTGAGATACAGCATGGAAGCTCTCTCAGATACAGGCCTCTCGATCTTGTGCTTCCCAGCTTCCAGAACTATAAGAAGCACTACCTGTCTACTTTATAGACTCTCTAGTCTCGGGTTGTTTGTTATAACAGCACAGGTAGACTGAGTCAGATGCTGTGAACACAATGATGTTAAGTCTGATGTGGATGGTGTCATTGATGCTTATGAAGAAGAGGCAGGCACTAAAATAAAATACCTGCTAATGGATGGTTTTGGCCTTGTGCCTTAGACCACATGACCTCATCGTAACTCACACCAGCTTCTAGCACCATTCTGACACCCAAAGACCAAAACTGACACTCAAACAGTGGGGAAATCAGAGTTGCTTAAAAGCTGTGTTTTAAAAAACTGTGGCAAAAGTTTTGCTCATTTGAATAATTATTGATACTAATTAGTACCAACCAAAGGGCAGGATTTTGTTTATAAAGCAGTTACTGGTAATTGCCTTATTATAAACAATTATGTCATTTCTCCAGGGATCCTAACAGTACAGAGTTGTCTCATGTCTCAAACAGGTTCTGGTGCTTGCTATGAGAGTATTTTAGATCTATGACCTTGAAACACACTTAATATTATTCTGACCTCAGCTTCTCAGTGGCTCTGGTGTAGATTAGCCATGGAATTGGTAGTATAAGACTCTTACCTTTCTTTTTGAGAGCAATGGCTGCCTGAAGCATGGGGCGGTTGATGCTTCTTGCTGCCACGGCTTGGCTGAATATTTGACTTATGGAGAAATTCTCAGGTAGACTGGCTCCACAGGCTTTGGAAGACTTCCTGCAGCTTTCATCCATGAGTGGTACCCACTGTAAAGCAAACAGATTGGGGTGGGCAGCAGAGTCAGTGGTTGCAACCTTGGAGAAGATTTGACAGCACCACTAAGTTCAAATGTGTGTGTTCCAACCCTGGAAACATTTTCCCTGAAAGAAATGGATGAACATACTGCACTAAAACAACAGAAGCTGGGGAGCCCAGAAGTGGGGTAAATCCTTTCCCATATTTCTGAAATCTGTGAAGACCAAAGTCAAGATGCAGACAGAATGATGTCTGTGCAAACGAGAAGAGTCTAACTGATTCTCTATGGTCCCTTCTCCAAGGACTCTAACCTCATTCTGAAGAGCTATACTTTCCTGACTTAGTTACTACCTGAAGGCTCCACAGACTAAGGCTGTGGGTCAGAATCTTAACATATGCAATGGGGAAGCAGCCACAGGTATTAAGATAACATCCAGCCTTGAAAGAGAATGGCTACTACTATAGGCTGAATGAAAAATGTCGTTTCAAAACTGGAACATTGAAGTCTTCATCTTCTGCACCTCAGAATGACTTTTGGGGACAAGGGTTTTAAAGATGAGAGTCAGGTTAAATTGGGTCATTGAGATGAACACTAATTCAATAAGATGGGCATCCTCAGAGGATGAAATCAGAACACAGTCTCATGCTATCAGTAAATAGGGATACTCTCCTCCAAGTTTAATCCAAAGAACTGCACTATAGTTGGGGGATGAAAACTTTGGGAGAGACAGAGGGTAGAAGGTCCTTAGGCCATTGCGAGTACATGCTTATAAGGGATTGTGGGATGTTAGCTTCCCAGTCTCTCTCTTCTTCTAACTTGTCCATGATGTAAGTTGTACTGCCTGTACAAGATGCCCAACACTACGGAACTGTCCAATCTTGGACTGGACTCTTATCTGTGAGCTATATAAATATTTTCCCTTTATAACTTAATTGCCTTAGGAATTTTAATCTAGAAACCTAGAGCTAATACACATACATAGAGGGAAAGCCATACATTGATCCAATGAGAAACTGGCTGTCTGCAAAATGAAACCCCAGAAGAAACCAGTCCGTCTGAGACTCTAAACTATAACTTCTCAGTTTCTGTTTAAGATACTCAGTTTGTGTTTTACTATGGCGGCTTATGGTGGACTAAACATAGGTATCCTGCTAAAATGTATATGTTGAAGCCCCAGTTCTCAGTGTATATTATCTGGAGGTGGAGGCTTTCAGAGATGACTGAGTCATGAGAGTGGAGTCCCCATATCCCGAGCGAATACCTTTATAAAAAGACACAGGAGCTTTGGGAGCTTACTTTTTCTACTATAAGGCTACTGCAAGAAGAGAGCTGGCTGGAATCCAGGAAGAGCACCTCCCTAGATGCCTTGTGTTCTCTAGCTCCTGGAAGAGTGGGAAGTGAATAGATGATATTTGAGTCATCCAGACTTCCATAACATATCTACAACAGCAGCCTAAGCTATGGCATGGTCCTAGCAAGCTCACGGCAGATGGATTATATATAGCACACATGCCCCATTTCAAAACTATTCATGAACATCTCAAACTAAAAGCAGCTACCCAGAAGCTTATCTGTTTAAGTGAGATAGCTACACGGAGTGGGGTATATCCATACAGTGGATTCCCCGGCAGCCACAAGGATAAACTATGGCTAACTGTCTGCAATAGCATCTGTGAGCAACACATACACAAGGCTGAGCAGAAGATGCCAAACAGCAAAGTTGCCCTTGCACCAACACTTACACAGATAAGAATGGTAAAGATTAAGTAGCCGCTTGTAAAAAGGGTCACAGCCACGGCCACACAGGATCCCACCATGCTCACCATGGTTTTCAAACCTGGTGCTAAAAAAAAAAAAAAATGTGTTCAGTTTCAAAATCTTGCCCAGATCTATGCTGTGTGCACCCTTCTGTTTTCATACAGCAAATAAATGGAGTTAAGAGACAAAGTTCACTTCTGGGCTGGATAATTTGTTTTGTTGATCTTGGATAAAATGGGTCATCTGGGAAGAGGAAACCTCAGTAAGAAAATCCCTCCATCTAGTTGGCCTGTGTGCAAATCTGTGGGACATGGATTAATTATTGACATGAGAGAGTCCTGCCCACTGCAGGCACTCTGGGCGATGGTCCTGGATGCTACAGGAATGGTAGCTGCAAGCCAGGAAGCAGCACACCTTCATGGTCTATGCTTCAGTTTCAACCTCCAGGTGTTTGACTTTCTGCTCTGACTTTTCCTCAGTGATGAACTGTGACCAGCAAGCCAAATAAATCTTTTTCCTCCAAGTTGCTTTTGGTCATGTGCTTATCACAGCAATAGAAAGCAAACTAGAACAGCTCCCAAATATATGTTTTTATAGATATTTCAAGCTTTAGGCACTTTTGTCCCCGTATAATTAGGTTTCTCAGACTTTTTCTAACCCAGCGAATTTCTAGATTAACAGAACTTGCTCAGAATGTCTGAATCAGATGCAGGTCATGATGCTGCTTAATGGAAATTCCCTCTAAAACTATCCCTGTAGCACTGAAAATACGTGGTATCCCTGCCCTGTCCTGAACAGTGCTGTTCAAGACATTTTTATTGGTTACAGCTTCAGAGACAGTTGTCCCCATGGCATTGGCACAACTGTTCTTCACTGTCCTGTGTGTGTGTGTGTGTGTGTGTGTGTGTGTGTGTGTGTGTATGATAAAGTAACTGCAATGTTCTCAGCAATTCCACATATGGGTGAGCCTTTTGGTTTTTTTAAATTTTATTTTATTATTATTAATTTAAAAGTTAGCACAAAAGGTAATGGATTTCATTGTGGGATTTTCATAATGCTTTGTTTTTAATTCAACTCTTTTTTGAAAATGTCATACGAGAATACTGGATTTATAGCATTTTCATTTCTCCCTGTTACTCCTTCAGCTCTTCCTGTGCTTCCTCTATTCCCTCTAATTTAGTTTATGTGTGTGTGTGCATGTGCACACGTGTGTATGTATATGTATGCATGTGTATGTGTTCATGCATATGCATATGCATATGTATTGTATGTATGTATGTATGTATGTATGTATGTATGTATGTATATATGTATGTTTAGGGATGATCACCAGGGATTGGATAATCAATTAGGTGACTCCTCCCTAGGGAACTGATTCTTGCTCTCTCAGCAGTCATAATTGCCTATAGCTCTTCACCATGGGATGGGGTCCTGTGAGATTTCCTCCATCTGCGTTGTCATATCAACTTATGCTATCATTGTGATGGTCTTCTTTAGGCTGCCATATTGAGATTTTATGTCGCATATAGGAGACACTATCTTCAGCAGACACCCTGATTCTCTATCTCTTATGATCTTTCTTTTTACCAAGGTGGCCCCCAAGTTCTCTGATGGAGTAATAAGTGTCTATAATAATATAACTTTTTAACAAGTATATTTAAAAAGAACTGTGGGCTTATAGAGATATTATTTATGGACACACTAATTGTGAGTTCACAACTGTGAATACCATGACTACCTTATTTATAAATAACTGAGAATTTAATACCAGGAACAACCTTTACTGGCACTGACTGAGTGAAACGCACAACACTAAGCATGTCCCAGGCTTCACAACCACTGGGACATGGGTGGTATCATCACCCCATTTTACTGATAGCACAATGGAGGTTTTGAGAAGCTAAGTAATTTGCTGTGGTCTTGATCTGTAAGTAGGGCCTATAAATTCAAACTCCAGTCCCTGACTCTAAAGCCCGCCTACTCTGTAGTTATTGAGTTAATTGATTGGCTCTGTCCTGAAATAGCTACTCTGGTTGTTATCATTTCTTGTCACAGTTCCTCAAGACTTGAAAAGGAGTCCCTCAGGATGGCACAGACAGACAACAACTCAGTTTTAAACACACCTTCCAGTGTCTTGCTACTTTGTAAGTTATGGGGGATGGGGTTGCAAGAGTCAAAAAGACGTGATCATGCCCACAGGAAAATGTAGGACAGGGCAGAAATGTAATGATGCAGAGAACCTTCACACAGCATTCCCTCACCTGGGAAAATGTGATCTTCCCTTTCATGAGCTGATCAGTTGGTCCCTCTGGGAATTCCTTCTGGAAAGCACCAAGCAGGAAGTCTCTGGAAGATACAAGGGACGGCACCATCACCAGCTATCTGATGGCTTCATCGTGTGTCGCATGGCAGAGACAGATGGCTGCCATTTATACTTGTAGACAAACTGTTAGAAAGGATGGGTCTATAGAAGCCAAGGTCAAGTTTGTCTACATATAGCCATTTTTAGCTCACATTCTTCAAAAGGCACATTTTTTTTTCCTGGTACTTATTATGCACATACAGTCCCTATTTTATCTTAATCTCCAATTTCTAAAAACATTTCCTGTGTTAGGGACTGAAATATCTCTCCTTCAAAATTCCTACACAGAAGTTTTACTTTCCAGTACTTCACAATGGGGCTATATTTGGAGATGGAATCTTTAAAGTGATAATGAAGTTAATGAGACCTAATTTAACATGATTGGTATTCTAATGAAAAGAGGTGAATTACACACAGGTACACACAGAGCACAGAACATTCTTGTATATACAGAGATGATGCTATCCTCAAGCCAAGGAGAGATTCATTGGAGGCAACCAATTGTCACAAATCTAGTGTAATAATTCAGATGAAGACTCTATAGCTGAGGACTGAAGAATCAGATGTGATTACCAAGAGGCCAGAATCACTGTTATTAAATCTTCTAGGAGGTATTTCATCAGGGTCAGCACACAGAAGCTGTGGCTGGGGCCAGTGAGAGGACAAGGCTATGTCTTAAACTGGCAACCAAACTTAGTAATGTGTAAGAGCCTCTCCAACGGTATTAGCTTTGATGACATGAGAGCTATGGGATGAAAGGGGCCATGGAAAGCAGCTGAGCCTTGGCGCTGTGTAGCAGGGTCAGCAGGGAGACTACCCTCAGTTGTAGCGGAGACCCCGACAAATTAGAAGTACCAGGACTACGGTACAGCTACCTAGGACAGGGACAGGTATGGAGTGGAGCCAGCCTGAGCCTTTGAGACAACTGTGTATGCTGCAGCTGGCAGCACTGCAGAGGTAGAGTCTTAAAGCCCTTGGAGCTCAGAAGATAGTGAGTGAATTCCAGATGCCAGACACTGAGCTCCTTACACTGTTGGAGTTTGGTTTTCCTTTGATCTGATTGTAAATGTACTCTGGCTCTTCTCTCTTGGAATAAGAAATCTGTAACTTGTTTTGAGCTTTATAGGAGCTCACAGTTGAGACTTCCTATTTTTAAAGAGATCTTGAGCTTTTACGTGTTGAATATTTTAAAGACAACGAGACTTTTAAAAGTCGGACTATATTTTATACTGTGGTATTGACATGGAGATCTTGGGTACAAGAAATGAAATGAGTATTACTTATAAGGATATGTTTGTGTGTCAACATTGACATGATTGTTCTGTCATAGTTTTTTTTTTGTTTTTGTTTTTTTGTCAAATTGGCACACATCTAGACATATCTGGGAAGAGAACATTTTAGTTGAGAAACTGCCTCCATCAGACTGACTTGCTGCCATGTCTGTGGGGCATTTTCTTGATTCTTGATTGATGTGGGAGAATCCAGCATCAGGGCTGAGCCATCCCTGGGTTGTATTTCAAAGGTAGCTGAGAAAGTGAAGAATAGCAAGTCATTAAGCCACTGTTTTCTGTTCCAGTTCCTGCCTCCAGGTTCCCCTTGCTCTGAGTTCTTGCCCTGGCTTCCCTAGATGAACTGTAACCTGTAAGCCAAACATACCCTTTCCTCCCCAAGTTGCTTCTTGCCACTGTGTTTATCAAAGCAAAAGAAAAGCAAACCAGGACATCAACTTTGCTGAAAGCTGGACTTCCACCCTCCTAGAATACTCTCTTGCTAAGCCAGCCAGTCTATGCTCTTTGTTCAGCAGCGATAATAAATACACACGCCTTGCTTATTATCAGCTGCAACTGCCAAGTCCAATTGCCACTATTCACCATCCCCAGTTATGAGAACAGCTATCTCCTACTTCAGTAGTTTGTTTCTGACTATAATGGAGTTTTTGTTCTTGTTGTTGTTTTGTTTTTAAACAGATGAGCCCTCTCTCAGGTAAAATCAGCTCTGTGCATCTATAAAAATACATCTGTGGCCTAGTCCAACTTCCTTGTGTTAGTCATGGCTCTGCCCCACTTTTGCCAATGGCGTTTTCTGAACAACCACATTAAGGTATCATTGACATCAAATTCACGCATTTTCAACCTGCCATCCAACAATTCATAGTAAACTCAGAGCAATGCAAATACCACCTCAGCCCGGTGTCAGAACACTGCCATCTCCATAGTGAGATTCCTTGGGTGCTTTAGCAGTTGCCCTACAGTTTTAAGAATCAGAGTGGAGTTGGACACCACAAGCTTTTATTAGATGCCTAAGGTGTGCAAGGCTTGTGCTACAACCTGTGATGTAAAAGATGAGGAAAATAACAACCCCATCCTTAGGAAATGCACAGTGATCAATAAGCAGGTAGTCATAGTGTATGAGTGAGATGGAGAAACTAAGGAAATTATTTGTTTCTGCCTGGAGGATGGATTAAAGAAGAGTGAACAAGACCAGCAAGACTGCAATAGGACATGGTAAGAGCAGAAGAGGTTATTTTAAAGTAAAAGCGACAACAAGAATATTCTTGCCATTGGAAAGCATGAGTTCTAATTTTAATTGCATTTATTTACGTGTAGGTATGTGCATGTGTGGCTACATGGTATGGATGTAACATGGTTCCCGCCCCTTCAAACAGAGCCAGCAGGGTGTGGGCCTCCATGATTACTCCATGATATATATAACTTCATGTTTTTCCTTTGGAAAATATTCTCTCTGCCAAGGTTATCATCAGGAAATATTCTGCCTGACAAGGTTATTGGGGAATGTCCCCTCAGCCAAAGTTAATGACTCCATAATAATTAGAGACAGCATGAGTCTGAGAAGTGAGGGTATGTCTATGTCTTTTGCAAAAATGTTAAATGCTGGAACCTTCAGGACAACCCTTCAAGGGTGTGGGAAAGAACTCTGAAAACATGAGTTCAAAAATATATAATTTCTCAACTATGCAAAATATAAGGATGCAATATGAATTATATGAGGGGCTTCATGGACCTAAAAGAACAAAGGCAATTGCAATATGAGCTAGTGTGTCAGAAAGATATTAAGGGAGGAGATAAAGAGACTTTAGGAGTGGTGATGGCAGGGCAAAATCCCACCCAGCTAAGTTTATTGTTTCTGCTTACAAAGGCAGGTAGATCTCTGAATTAATTTGCAATGTTTAAAAAAAAAATGTGCTTGCTGTCTCTAAGAATCAAGGGGCTGGGGGTTATGGAATGCTGATTTGTGGGATAATCAAAAGGGAACTTGGAGTAAATGACTGAATTGATATGTAAATAAAAGACTGGGCTTTGGTCTGTGAAAGCTGAGCTATCTAGATGAACTGTCTAGAGATCTCCAGAGACAGCCATCTTGAGCAGAACACTGGCTGTCAGTTTGTATCCGTATTTGACTTCAGGTCATTCCTTTTGCTGCTCCTGAACACCCCTTCTTCAGGACCCCTGTCCAAGCCGAGGCTGGTCCTTGGCACACATGCACACACATGTCACAATGTACATGTATAGGTCAGAGGGCAACTTGAGGGAGTCAGTCCTCTTCCTCTACCACATGGGTCATGGAGATGGAATTCATGTTGTTGTGCTTGATAGCAAGCTCCTCTGTCAGCTTAGCCATCTCACCAGTTCCTGAGCAATGTAGTTTAAGAATGCGTCATCAGGCAGTGATTAGGGAAGGGGTCATGACAAAAAATGCATCTGGTGAATCAAGAAATATGGGGGGCTAGAGAACACTGGCTGCTCTTCCAGAGGACCAGGGTTATATTCCCAGCACTCACATGATGGCTCAGAACCATCTGGAACTCTAGTCCCAGAGCATACAACACTCTCTTCTGCCTCTATGGGCGCCAAGCATACACATGGTACAGAGATACACAGACAGACAAAACGTCCACACACATACAATAAAAACAGAACACAAATAACAAGAGACACAAGAAAATCTCCAGGAACCTTGAGCTTTGGTCACTTGTATGGGCAAAGTTGTTATGTCTGCTGGCATGATGAAAGTGCCCAGTGCATGGAAGAGGCTTTTTTTTTTTTTTTCACTTTCTGAAACCTACCTAATTAGCTCACACCTCTGATGGATAAACAATCTCAGAGTCCTGCATTCTGACCTGTGAACAACCCTGACCATGGTCACAAAGGAGCTGTGTGAGGTATCATCTGGTGGTACACTGAGTGTATCACCATGTAGACATAGAGAATCTAGTAAAGAATAGCATGTATCAAGAACACAGCTGCCCATCCGCTTTACATATCAGCTAATTTAACCCTTACCTAAAATTCCTAGTGAAAGGCAATGTCTTACTGAACAGGAGTGATGACTAAAAAGACAGGCTAAGCAAGCGTAACCATGTACCTACACACACACAACATCCATCCATACATGCCCTCACATAAAAATGGGCATGCGAAGAGGCTACCTCTTGTATCCAAACAGGAACCCCAGTGGAGGGAGAGAAACACCAACCCACCCACAAAACTTTCAACCCAAACTTTATCCTGTCTACAAGAAATGTATGGAGGATAAAGCAGAGACTGAGGGAATGGCCAACCAATAACCAGCTCAACTTGAGACTTATCCATCCCATGGGCAAGAATCAATCCCTAACACTATTAATAATACTCTGTTATGCTTCCAAACAGGAGCATGTTTTACTCTGAAAGGCTCCACTCAGCAGCTGACTCAGATACAGACACCTGCAGCCAAACAGTGGAGGAGCTGGGGGACTCTTATGGAAGAACAGGAGGAAGGATTGTGGGCCCGGAAGGGGATAGGAACTCCACAGGCAAACCAACAGAGTCAACTAACCTGGACCCGTGGGGCTCTCAGAGTCTGAACCACCAACCAAAGAACACACATGGGCTGGAGCTAGGCCTCCCTGCTCATATATAGGAGATGTGCAGCTTGGTCTTCATGTGGCTAGCAAACAACTGGAACGGAGGCTATCCCAAAAGCTGTTGCTTGTACATGAGTTATGTTCTACTAGCTGGGCTGCTTTGTCTGGCCTCAATGGGAGAGGATGCTCCTAGCCTCTCAGTGACTTGAAGTGTTGGGGATGGGGAGCATGGGGGGGGGGGTGGATACCCAGGGAGGAGAAGGGGAGAGTGAGGGGGAAAGGATTCTGGGAGGGGGTGACTGGGGGAGGGAGGCAGTGAGTGGGATATAAAGTGAATAAGTAAAAAACATTACATTTTTTAAAAGATAAAAAACAAAAACAAAACAAAAAATGAACATAGCCTCACATGTACACGTACGTACACATGCATACACACTTCTTGGAAACTAGTTCATCATTCCTTCCTCAGTTTCCCCACCCAAATGCATGACTCCTTTTGGGCAAGCACAAGGTAGGTGGCTTTTCACTTTCAACTGTAGTTCTCAGTCAAATTCTAATTAGCGGCGGCAGTGTGTCCATTTGAGGTGGACTTTGTAGCCACTTGTTTATTTGTGTTTCTTAGTTATCGATGTGTTTATTCACCCGGAACAGAAACTTTTCCAGAACAGCAGCTAAGGAAGAGACAAAGACACAATGAGTCAGAGAGGGAGGAAGCAACACTGAGTGTAGGAACATGGCACTCAGCCACTGAGGCTACCTACTGTGTGATCAAGCAAGGCTGAGGCCACCTACTGTGTGATCAAGCAAGAGAATCTACCTGCCAAGCCCCAGTCTCTGCATTTGAAAAGGTGCCTGGTTCTAGACCCTGAGCATCCTTTGGGCTGGCTTGCATGATTTCTATAGTATAAAGGTTAATAATCCCTGTTGGCCTTTGGTGTTATAAGAATTCAAGAATCATCAAATGAGGCAGATCTCCAGACCCCCAGATGCCCTTATGCCTCTTCCTCTGAGTGGTAATTTGAAATTACCCATTTATTCTTTTCCTTGGGTGATACCAGAGTGATCTTTCATCTTTTTTATTTTTTAAAATAAATGTTTTCTTCTTTTCTAATTATAAAACACGTTTTTAAACTGAAAGGTTAGAAAATAAAGAGAAAAAAGTAGAAAAAGTTACACATTAGCTCACATACAATTGGTGGTTTGGATCTTTAAAAAATATTTTTATTATTTCTTAAATTACATATAGCTGGGTGGTGGGGGCCGCACGCCTTTAGTCTCAGCACTTGGAAGGCAAAGACAAGCAGCTGAGTTTGAGGCTAGCCTGCTCTATAAAGCGAGTCCCAGGACAGCCAGGGCTACACAGAGAAACCCTGTCTCAAAACAAAACAACAGCTTTAAATTATGTATTTGTGTGTGCATCTGTGCGTACAGGTATCCTAAGAGGCCAGAAGGTGGCGTCAGATCCCCTGGAGCCGCCTGACTTGGTTGCTGGGACTCAAACTTCAGCAAGAGCACGTTCTTAAAACTGCAGTCATCTCTGCAGTCTGGATATTTTGGTATATTTATTCCAGACATTGTCTACAGTCCCCTGCTTCCTCCCTCCCTCGTCTGAATCCGAGCTACTACTTTCTGGTATCAGTGACTGCCTCCCAGGTCTCCATTTCCCTGGGCTATAAACTGCTCTTGCACTAGTTCTCCTGTAACGCTGGCCTTCGACTGAACTTTCTTGTAAATCGCGGCGGGTATTTTAAAGACAAAGATCAATAGAATTAATCAGGCAACAAATAGCTTAGTAACATCTCTTTTCCTAAAGGGCTTTTTTTATCTTAAAGAAAAAAAAAACAAAAAACAAACAAACAAACAAAAGGAAGGTTTAATTTCTTAGCATTAGAAGGGCAATGGATCTACTCGTGCACGCTGGCATTTTATTACCAGGCAATTATTTTGATCTTGCCCAGGCTCACCTGGAAAGCAATTTGAAACCTGGGCTGGACGTGTGGACAAGGCACCGGACTGGACACTGACCCGGTGCGGATCCCCTTACCTGGGCAAAGCCAGGGCCTCCTCCGTGCGGCGGAGAGCTCCGGCGATAGAGGGGAGGGCCAGCACTCCGTCAAGGTCGAACGCGGCCACACGCAGCGCCATGACCGCCCGGGCTGCAGCGCCAAGTTGACACAGACACGAAGCTGGAAGGCTGTGGCCTAGGTGGAGAGACTGGCTGGACGACCAAAGATTAGAGCAGCGCCAGGCTCATCACCGCCCCCCGCCACGCCCCACCACGCCCACTACTGACATTGCCCAGCCTACTGATCCGCTGCCTAGCTGGGAGCTTCCCGCTGAATGCCCCACCCAAGTGTCAATCCTGGTCTCGGGCACTTCCTCCTGCTTAGCCCAAGGACTAGAAATCCTGCCAAGTTTTCCCTATTCTCAGACTTTGACCATTTGGAAACAAAGTGAGCTGGGTTTCTTGGAGGTTTCTGGAACCTTCCTGCCCCTTGGCCCAGTGCTATCCCTTGTCAAGAGGGAAAAGAGAAACCTCGCCTATTAATTAACGAGTTCGATGAACAAATCCACCGTTTAGGCCAAGGCTGTTGTGAAAGACTTCCTCCCTTACTGAATTGGGAATTGACTTCTTCCTTTGCTCTGGCTGTTACCAATTAGGTGGTGAAAAATGGCCCTACTGTGGGTTAATTTTTGTGAGTCTTTCAGACACTTCCTCTTCTTCCCTCAGGTCTTGTTTGGGGCAGTTTGTGTTTTCTGAGATTCACACCTAAGAAGCAGAAAGTGACTGAAAATGTGGGGTGTTGCCCTGAGAACAGAAAGGGTCTTTTGGCTGAAAATGTGGAGTGATGGAGAAAGAGATGAAATGGCCCTGGGTCTGAAGACAGAAAGAGAAAAGAATCTGAGCTAGGTATGGTCCTGTCTGCCTGTGGTTCCAGCATCCCAGATGGAGAAGGAGAAGGCTCCAGGGCTCAGTGTTAGCCTCAACTGTATACAAGCACGTATACAAACTTTTACATAAGTCTCTGACTTGACAGACTTTTCTTTGGGGTCCAGATTTACACATCCAACTTCTTAGCCTACAACTTTGCTTGATCATGGAATGGTCCTCCGCAGCTCCTGACTATGAATTCTGCTTTGGTCTCACCTTCAACAACTGCTTCTTCAAAGAGCCTATGATTTGATTAAGTCTCCTCTAAAGACTTCACCTCCAATTAATAGCACTATCAGGAGACAGCTGAATTTTGAAGAGTTGAAGGCCCAAGGAAGGTCTTCTGGTCAATAGAGGTACGTCTTTCAAGAGTATATTGGGACCCTGGGTCCTCGATGTTTCTCTCCCTTGCAACCTGTTCCTGGTTTTGTTATGTGCTGTTGCTGTGGGCAACAAGGCCAACCATTCATGGGAAAACACTTCCAAATCTGTGAGCCAGAAATACCCTTTCCCTCTCTAAGCTAATATAACCTCTGGTATTGTTATGATAGTAGAAAGCTGGCCTGAAAACAGGAGATTTCTGTGTTACTACGTAACATAAACCTTGGCCCAGCTGCTCTATCCAGAGACCTTAGAGTTGCTTGCTGACCCCTGACTGCCCTCTGAGCCACATGCTCTGAAACTTGGTTCCCAGTAAGCTGACTGGGGCAGAGGTGGCAGCTTCTAGGTCCATAATGGTGTTTCTTTCTTAAAGGTTTAGCTGCCTGGAAACCAATCCTTTCAGAGATTTTGTTGGCCTACCTCGTCACTCATATGTAATATGTCTGTCTCATCACCTGTATTTAATACTTCTGACAATTATCAATATTTAATACATCTGCCTGTTACTCATAGTTAATACACCATGTGTTTGAAAGAGCTACAGTGGTTTCTGTTGCACACATCTGCATTCTGACTGGTAGAGTGTTACCAAGGCCAAATGAATGTGTTTATAAAAGTTACAAAGCAAAGAAGAAAAAAATGGCTACAAAAAATGGAATTCACAAACCATTCCTTGAAAAAAAAAAACCCAAAAAACTATGAAGTCTTGAAAAATGAAATTCCATCTTCAAATGGTAATTGTCCTTGGTTAGCGTGATGGATCGCTTTGGTTGTCAATTTGACACAACTCGGAATGAAGATTTGTTTGTATGTGGTTGGACTGTGGGCATATCTCGGGGGACTGTCTTGATAGACTTAGTTGTTGAGGGAGACCTATCCAAAATGTGGGTGGTACCTTCTGATAGCAGCCCGGATAAAAAGACATGGAAGGAAGGGTCATTGCTTTGGTATCTTGGCCTTCAAGTTCATTTCCCCTGTTGCTGCTGATTCTTTGCTACTGATAGAACCAGCTTCTTCAAGCTTTCAACAGAGACTAAAGACCAGCAATTCTTCAGGATCCCCTAGGACAGTGGTTCTCAACCTTCCTAATGCTGTGACCCTTTAATACAGTTTCTCATATTGTGGTGACCCCCAACTGACAGAGCCATCTAGGAAAGGCTATGGCTATCAAGTGAGATTCCTGAAGATGACCCACTGTTTTACATGGCTGCAGTGGGTGCACTCTGGGGAGGCACAGCCCCAGAGACTTTATCCCAGGATTGCTCCTCAATGCTGATAGGACTTTCTTGCTATTACATAGCCTAATGATTCCTGGACATCAGCCCACCCTATTGGGCACATTACCTGCAGATCAACATGAAGATGAACTTTCATGAATTAATGCTGTTTAGATGAATTAATGACTTTACAACATTCCTGATTTGATTCAAATAATTTTAGGAAGAAAGTTTAAGGAGATGGTTTTAGATGTTTTGGCAGAAAGATGTTGGGTGTTGGGTCCCCTGGAACTGAAATTCTAGATAGCTGTCAGCCACCACATAGGTGCTGAGGGAGTCCAATCCAGATGGAAAAATAGCCAGTGATCTTAACCACTGAGGCACCTCTCTATCCTGCAGCTTGATTTTAAAAGCCATTTTGCCCTCTGGGGTTTGGATGAAGAGTTTACATTGAGGGGTCTCTCTGCTGTGGCTGTTTCAGCTGAGCTCAGATTTAAGCTGCTTCTTAGAGTCCCTGAATTCATGTTCTGCTTGATGCTTAGTCTGTTGATCGTGTTCTATCCCTAGTGGGAAATTCCTTTAGTTCATTCACCAAATATTTACAAAGTACTTACTATGCACCGTGTACTATTGTGTGTACCTGGGACTCATCTGTAAGGGTGGCAGACAAAAGGTAAGTGCCACTGGTGAGTGTGGTTCATGGAATGTTGAATTCCCAATGGGGCCAGTTGCTTCCAGAGGACTGAGACTCGGAATGTCTGTCACTATGTCAGCTACTCAGTGTCTGTAGTCACCTACAGACAGGAAGCAGCATCCTGTAGTGGTATCTGTCTGTCATTCAGAGCCACACAGCTCCTTCAAACAGCTTCTCTCTATTGGGACAGTTCTCATATTCTGTGCACTTCTTTCTTGTGATAAACTCCACAGGTACTGCATTCCCCAAAGCACCCCCCCCCAAGACTGGTCATGTGACATGGGCTCTGGTGCCTCTTCCTGAGACTGGACATGACAATGGACAACCCGAGGAAATGAGGGGGAGGGGGGCATGTGCTAGAACTTTCTTCTAGTGATGGTGGGAGTACTAGAAGCATCTAGGTTTTCTATGGAGGCTGAAATAGAAGAGCGTCTACAGTCGAGTCTTGAGTAGACTTGGTACCTGGGGATGGCCCAGCAATAGCCTTGTTGAAGCTGTATCATGGTAAGACTGACTCTTACAGTGGTGTTTTTTGGCTATAGAGTTTCCAGTCCTTCCACCTTATGGATCCCTGAGATTGAATTCTGGTTATCAGGCTTCTTGGCAGTTGCCTTTATCTACTGAGCTATCTCTCTGGCCCCTGGCAGTAGGGTCTGAACTGGCTTCTCTCATCCTCCCCAAGCTTCTCCTTAACAATCCCCTTTCTGCTCTATTCCCTGCCAGATGAAAATCTTGGTAAAGACCTGTGAGCTACGCTCACTATATCAGTTGCATCAGCCCGGAGTGCACATGGGAGCTGCTGAGCCAAAGGAGGACACAAGTGAAGGGTCTCGAATGGCAGTTTCATCAGCTACTGTGTGGGCAGGGACAGTACAGACCCCATGGCTTCAGTGGTCAACTGTAGAACAGAGTCCTCATGGGACTGGTCCTGTGCTCCCATCTGGCCTGTGGCTATTACTCTTGCTTGTTTCCTGAGTTCAATTCTTCAAGCTGTCATGGGCCCACACATATTTTCTGTCATTGCCAACAAAGACACTTTTTACTCATAGCCATCCCCCTAAACCTTTCTATAGCATCTCCTGCATTCATTGAGCATTCTAGAACTTCAGACCCATCATTAGTAAAATCCACCATGCCCTAGCCCTTCCTCTCCTGTTCACTCCCCCTACCCCATTTTTTATTGCCTGACTTGGGGCTCTTACCTAGAGAACCCACTTTCACTGAGGTTTGCTCTAGTGTTCTGCTGTCTTCTTCTCTCTGTGTGCCCCTGGGGAGTGGGGGAACAAGCAGATGAACATCTGGATCATTACCTTTGCTCCCAGACCCCCCAGACACAGACATCAATATCACACCATCAGACTACCACAACCAGCTGACAAATTCAGATCGTTCTTTTCTCTTGTTTGACCTCCACTCTGTTCTCCCAGAAGCCCATAGAAGCTCTCCTTTCTTGCCAGGTCCCCAGAACCCTCTTGCTATCAGCCAGTGCATCTTCCCCCTGCTGTTTGACTGAGGTAACAGCCACTCCAGTGGCTCCCAGGCTCATCAATCAACATACTTCCCCCAATGAGGATAACCTGTGCTCAAGTCTAAGGCTAGATCTCCTGATATGCTGGAGCTGGCACCTTCCAGGGCACATGAACAGTCCTCTCAGTTGCCTCCTTATTGGACTAGCAATGCCTGCATCTATAACTATCAGAAACCACACAGCTCCTGCCTCCGGCTCTCAAAGCTTTAACATTGAAAGGGAAATGTTTCAAGAAGTGTAGTGAAAGGACATTTGGAAATGAGATTGACATCCATCCAGATGGCTGAAGTCCAGGCTTGCATTTCAACTGCATTTTGATCCTGTGATTTGCCCACTTCTTGCATTAATTGAGTTTTCAACTCTGACTGAGGAGAAATGATTTGTCATGTACTAGGAATGATTTTCATGAAGAATGGTGCTTGGTGCAGAAAGCTGCTTCTGTCAGCCTTAGCTGAAAACTCCATAACCATCTTGCCTGACCCATGACCTTCCTGCCTCCAGACCCCGGCCATCATCAGATCCCTATGTTGCCCAACAGACAGGTTCTAAGGCACACAGTAGCCTCCCAAATCTGCAAAATTCTGCTTGCTTCTGTCTGCAGTCAGGTGAGTGTATGTGTACATAGATTCTTGTGCTGTCTGTAAGACCTGGAAGGTTTGGCTGGTGTTTGCTTTCTAAAGCTTTACGGTTAGTCTATATGTTTGATAAGCTACATATGGGGCTGATGAGACAAGTCAGCTGATAAATGGGCTTGCTGTTACCAAACTACTTGCGTTTGATATCTGAGACCCACGTGGTGGAAAGGACTCCTGAACGCTGTCCTCTGGCCTGCACACGAGTGCCTTGACACACTCGCAGGTGCACATACACCCACATGATGCTGATGGCTTTTGTGCAGAAGTGGTAGCAGTAACCTGTATGACAAAGAAAGACTGGATTCCATGTGTGTGGAATCTGCTTGCCTTCCTGCTGACACAGAAAGTGCCCGGAGGGGCTTCCTCTTCCAAGGCTGGGAGGCATCTTGATCTCCCCATCTTTGATAGGTGCTTTGGACTCCGGATGTCAAGGTTTGAGCTAACGGAATGTGAAGAGTAAGTGTTACTCCAAGGACCATGTTTTAACACTAAGGTGACCAGCCTGAGGATCCAGAGAAGCGGTAGAAAGTTTTTTTTTTTTTTTTTTTTTTTTTTTTAAATAGACTAGTTGAAGAAAGTTGGGTCACTGGGGGTACTCTTGGAAAGGATATTAGATCACAGCCCCCTCCTGCCTCTCTCTTTGACTCTCAGACTCCATGAGGTGAGCAGTTTTCTCCAGCCCAGGCTCCCAAGCAACAAAGCCAACCAGCCTGGTTGCAAGCCAAAATTAACCTTTCTTATATGTTGTTTTCCTCAGGTAGTTCATTGTAGTCACTGAAGTCTAATAGGAAATATCTCAGTATGTGGCATGTTATAGTCACCACTCAACTAATGGAATGAGTTCCTATCCCATTCAAAGCAGTGAGTAAAGTCAGTAAAGTCTCTGGATCACTAGGACACACCTAAGACAGTGCAGAACACTGAGGAAGTGAAAGCTGAAAGGAGAGAAGGCCATTAATAGATAAAAACAAACAAGAAAACAACAAGAACAACAAACTAGAAAAAGAACCTGTTATTCTATTGGGAATTTACATAAAAAGGCCCAGGTATTCCACTTCTAGCCTTGGAATTCTGTGAGCTTATTCACCCAAGACTAAATTCTTATTCAGTATAGGTCCTAGTCTACATGGCTCTGGTCTGATGGCCCTGGGTTACAGGGCTCTGGTCTGATGACCCTGGCCTGCATAGCTGAGATGGAATGACTGGAAATGACCTGCACAGAAGCTCACACTAACTGTCCAGATCTGGGCACCAGCAAGCCTGACTGTTCTCCTTCACAGGGCATAAACAATGTGTTAGAAACTATGTACAAAAGCTCACCCTAATTGAGTAGTGTCTCCTGAGTGGAGACTCTGCAGCACATTGCCTTGTGCCATGGGTGCCATTGGGGTGCTACCTCCTAAAATGCACCCCCAAGGTTTGAATGAGCACCTGTGTTTGTCTGAGGGATATTTGTTGGAGTTTAGCATTTTCTTTATTTCTCTGGACCAAGATCTCACTTCATAGCCGAAGAAACACTACAGAAAGTGTAGAAGATGCTGGCTTTAAAAAAAAAAAAAAAGATGCTGGCTGCTGACTGCTGGCTGGGGTAGGTGCACAATGTTAGTCTTAGTTCAGAATCACCACCTGCCTGAGATATGGTGCTACCTACAGTGGGGTGGACATTTCTACATCAATTAACAATCAAAACAATACACACACACACACTTCCAAGACTTAACCACAGGCCAATCTGATGTAGGCAATCTCTCAAATGAGACTCTCTTCTCAGATCATTCTAGATTGTGTTAAGGTAACAGTTAAAGCAATCTAGGAACATGGACCCACAATTTTAACTGTAGCACTCCAGAGGCAGAGACAGAGGCAGGCAGATCTCTGTGAGTTCCAGGCTATCCAGGGCTACATAGTGAGATACTGTCCCATAAAACAAACAAACAAACAAAAAGCAAACAACCACCCCTCAAACCCCAGAGCTATCCAGGACAGGCTGAGGGAGAGGTGGGGAGAGGGTTCTTTAATCAAGAGTCTTCCCCTTTAGATCCCCTTCCTCCTGTGTGCCCTGGATGTGGTACTCTAGGCCTCTCGTGTGCCGGGATCTGTGAGTATAAACTGCTTTCTTGATGATCCTTATTCCTATATCTGCTTCTGACCAGACTTACTTCAAACAAATTCTGGGTTTGAATTGTTAGAACAAGGAGGGTTGTGGCTGTGGAAGGCTGTGTGTGTGTGTCCACACAGAGGGAAAGCTCTGAATGGGTGTGAAGAGACTAACCAAGAATTTTAATCTTTGATATATTTTAGGAATCCTCCCCCAGTGTTGAAAATGCAAAGCCCACCTTCCACCCAGGAGACCACAACACAGACGCCCGCCTCTTCAGCTTCCTCGAATCCAGTTCTTGGGAATGGAGTTAATCAGATGCATTTATCCTGACCTTTGTATGAGAAGCCAGTGACATGAATAACCAGGGAGGGGTGAGAATTGATTGTGGCAGGGAGCAGCGAGGACAGTGGCGGCGGCGGCAGCAGCAGCAGCAGCAGCAGCAGCAGCAGCAGCAAGGCTGATTTCCAGGGACAGCTGAGGTAGCAGCAGTACCAGTGGTGCTTGAGTTCTGGTGCCTGGTTCTGCAGCAGGGGCCTACCACACAGGCAACAGGGCTGTTCTGGGCTGAAGTGGAGCCAACACCTCCTTTGTTTCCACCTGGCCTCCAAGCAGGCCCTTCAGTTTTGTAAGTGCTGCTGCAAGCTGCCCAGTGGCTTTCTCTTCTGCTTTACTTAAATGATGGTTTTTTCTGTTGCTGATAGCCAAGAATCTTGACAGATTTTACCTGATACTTTTTTTCCTCCTCCCTTTCCCCTTCTTTCTTTCTCTTTCTTCTATCTCTTCTTCTTTTCTTCCTTCTTCCCTCTATCTCTGATTCTTTCTTCCCTCTCTCCTTCCCATCTTCCAGTTTCCCAGTGAAGAATGCATATAGCTCGCTTCATGTTTGCATATGCCAAGATATTATAGTAACATTTTAAATCACGATTAATGAGATGAGTGTTTCATGATTTTAGCAGTCAAATGTGCAACAATAAATGTGGTGCATGCGAATGTTTGTGTTTTTACAAACATCACACTCTTGCCATCTGAAGCAACTCACAGTGCCCATGCCAACGCAAAGAAAGCTTTGAGTTGGCTCCTCAAAGAAAGCTTATGGTTAGTCACCATCATTCACACTCTCCTTTCACTTGTGAGGAAACTGAGGCACAAGCGGCTTTTGAGGCTTGCCTGAGGTCACAAATCCATGCCTGAGCAGAACTGGAATTAAACACAGCAGCCCTTGTCCATGGATGTCAGAAAGTCTTGAGAATAAATAGTTCAATGAGGAGGCAGAGTTACTGGGTGGGAGGGGCTGACGGGAAAGGTCAGTAAGGAAGAGGAAGTCAGGGCCTGAGAAAGCCTGGGGTCACTAAGTGTGGGGTGGTGCCATGGAGAGCCAGCTGCACAAACCTGGCTGTGATAATCTACAAGCTGCAAAGGTGCAGGAGGTCAGCTTGTAGATTTGGAGCATGACAACCTGACATCTGTAGAAGATAGAAATTGAAGTCATGTGCAAGGAGGGTAAGAAGAAGACAAGCCTGAACCCAAAGCAGGCAGGAGACCCTGGTACCCTCAGGCAGTAGTCAGAGTCGGGGCAGGGATCTTCCAGGTGAGAAAGAACAGAGGCAACTGTGAGCTGGGTGTTTCACGGCTCACTCACATTTTGCTGACAACTGTACATTGTTATGACAGATAGACCTACAATCCTAGAGGACCTCATCTGGGGTGTGTTCAGGGATCCAAAGACACTCCAGGTGACAGCCCTGGAGCCTAGGGTCCTTCAGAGCTGGGAGCAAGCCATCATAGTAATTGGCTGAACAGAAGCCAGAGCCGCATCTGTCTGTGCTGGACAAAGTGAAGAATAGTGGTAGACTCCTCCTCCTTCCAGTGTGTGTGTGTGTGGGGGGGAGGCACAGTATGAGTACAGTCTGCAGAAGCCGTAGTGCTGGTGGCTCTCCAAGATAGCCTCCTCGGAGGCACCTATGTGAAGCCTCCACGGTCTCCTGAGCTGACCAGCCCCAGGAAAACTGACCACTCTGCTGAACTCGACCGCCTATCCCCAGGAAGCTAGCCTGAGTCCCTCATCCCTACAGTGCCTCCCAAAGCTTCCAGTTTCTGCGTCTGTGCAACCATGAGCTGAAGCGACTGAGTTCCGATCTGCACCAGCCACCCTGGTCTCCAGCCGGCTGCTTCTCTGCATCCCTCGAGGGCCCCACCTTCTTCTATGACCACAGGTAAGCAAGTTGTTCATTTTCAACTTAGACTAGGTATAGGTGCTCAGCATGCTGGGGAGCCTGTGGTGTGAGTTCAGAAGGAAGTTAGCAACTTGTGAGCACTTAGGAAATGGTCCTGCCAGAATGCTGGAAGTCACCTGCTGCTGGGCAAAATTCAGCCTCCTGGTTGACCCTGCTGGACCGGCTCAGAACACTGTGAAAAGACCACTTCCTAGGGGCTGTAGAGACTTCTGTCTTGTAGTAGTGTTTATCCTTATCACTCCAGTCCTCTTGTTCATTTATCTCTTCATTCAGTGGGTATTCTACACACTTACATGAATTAGACTAACAGACAGTGGTGGGATTTACTGACACGAAAGTTAGCAAGTCCTCCACGGCTTGTGTGGATCCAGGTTGGAGTTAGACAAAGTACTGCTTCAGCTGGTGAAGGCACATAACCTTCAAGAGTCCACCTGACCTTGAGAGCTTACTCTCCTGTGATAAGCAGAGCACTGAACAGAGCAGCCATGGAAGCAAAGTGTGAGCCCTCCATCCTTGGAGCGTGAGTGTTATTTTGGGAAACGAACAACTGGCATCATTTCCTCTAATCTGGGGGTCTCTTTGGGGGAGAACTGGGGCTGTCTGTGTGGTGCTGAGGTATGAGGGGTTTCTGGATGGCAGTCTGGAGGGGGATCTAAGCATGTTTGGGGGAAGAGGCAGTGCTTCCAGAAAGGATAGAGTGTGTTCTGATGAGTGGGCAGCTAAGAAGCAGCTGCAGTAGGAAGGCAGACAAGGTAGAGGGTCCAAGTTATACTGGCTTCAGTGGATTTGAACCTAGGTAGAAAAGCAAGATTGTAATAAGTGCTGGGGCTGTGGGGGTGTGCTAGACCCTGGCAAGCATCACCCCCAATGGGAACCTGAGCCCTTTACATGTGGAGTAATTTTTGTTTGTGTGTTTGTTTGCATAATCGAACTTACCCAGACTTAACAAATAGTGACATCACTCCACCAGCATCCATACCCCAGACCTGCTGATCCCGTAACACTGGGGCTCAGAGTCCAGAGCCTTTCACTTTAAATCTTTGTAACTAGTGGTGGAAGGTTACTTTAATTACTGCTGATTACGTGGAACAATTTCTTCTTTGGTTTCCGGTGACAAATTAATGAAATGATCACAGTAGGCTAATTACAAAAGGTGGAAATCAGAGGCAACTCAAACACAGCCTCTGGAGCCAATGGTGTCTCATTTGCACATTGCTCCAGACAGCCCTTAACAGACGTCTCTCCCCTGATCTCTAAACAACACAACTTCAGCACTCCTGCATCCTTGGCCTCATTAATAGGAGGGAGCAAATCGTTATCCCTTGGATAACACTCAGACCATAACCTTGGAATCTGCAGCTGTGGTTTCAGTTAAAAGGAGGAGTCAGTGGCCTGCACACAGAAGAACATTTTAGAACTTTGGACCCAGGCAACGCACCTTGTTCATCACAGCCCCCAGTATTGATGGTGGCAAAAATGATCATAGTGTCTGTGTTTCTAGAATGTTGCCAAGTAATTGGCTCTTGTATGGTCACCCAAGGGGTTGATACTACCACCATATAATTTAGAAGCAGGGGCTTGAGTTCGCCTCAGTTTTATCATTTCTACGCTCTGTGAACTGGATAGATTTGTCAACTTCTCCAAGCAGTGATTGTTTAATTATACATAGGAGACAGTACTCTCCCTCCAGGTCCTCCCAGGGGCGATGTAAATCCTCATGTTGGACCACAAGGGTTCCAATGTGCTTTGTAAACCTGAGGGATATCAATATGAATTGCTCTTAGGACGACATGTTAACATGAGACAGACCCTGGAGTGGTCCTTACCCAGCCTGTTTTCTAGCATAAGAACAAATCAGTGCGTCTTCATGCCCGTGGGATGCTGGACATAAGGACCTGGGATTTTTAAGTTTTATAATTATCTATTCTTTTATGTGTACAATTGTGTTTCAGGCATGTATGTCTCTATGCACCATGTAGGTGTCCTGTGCCTGTGGACGGTGGAAGAGAACACCAGGTCCCTAGAACTAGGGTTACAGGTCATCATAAGCTTTCTGATGTGAGTGGCTCTTGGGAACTGAATTCAGGTCTCAAGCACTGAGCCATCTCTCCAGTTCCAAGAACTGAGTTTTGTAACTCCTCTTTATAACCGCTGGCTGGTTATGGCAGTGACAGTGAGACTTAAGTCACTCACTCATGAAGGTAAATTTGAAGGCCTAGTGGCCTTGAGGACCCCCAAGGTAGAGAGGATGAGAGGAAGAGAGAAAGAAAGGCATAGGGCAAGCCACCTACTCCAGGTCTCTCAGCTTAGCCTAGCTATAGTCTTTCTTGGGTGTCTGCACAGAAATCAAACTTAAGGAAGGGGTTCCAGAATGGGTGGCTATTTAAAGCCTGGAAGAGAAGCTCAAGGATCCAGGGGCATTGAAGCCAACAAGGGGGGACAAATAAATGTCAGGGATCACCTCAGAGTACATGACTCATGAGATATCTAGAATTATTCTTTCTTATGGTTTTTCTCTGTCATTCAAGTGATTTCAATCTCTGATCGTTACTTACGGTATACATTGCTGGCATTGGCAAAGGGTAGGGGTAGGGGAAAGAAATGAATAAAGAATGGGCCACTGGGGGTCTGGGGAGATGGGATGATGGATAAAGAGCTTGGCACACAAACCTAGTGAAATTACAGATGGACTCTGATATACTGTTACTATTGTGATAAAACAAACAAACAAACAAACAAACAGGTAGTGCCATGTGCCAGACCCTCAGCCTACAGACAGCAAACACAGCACCATGGTGTCCCATCTTAGGCCACCATCTCAGACTCCAGCACCACGGTGTCCTCCTGAGTTGACACTCCACACTTTAAATACTATCTCCTCATCCCCACCTGATTCTAAGTTCTGTCTCTGGGAATCTGATGACTCCGGGTGCCTCTTCCTAGAACTGGAGTCACACAATGTTTGTCCTTTTGTGTCTATCTTATTTCAATGAGCACGATCAAGGTTCATTCCTGTCAGGATCTTCCTTTTGAAGGCTATATGGTCTCCACTGAGAGCACAATGCTTTCTTTATTATATCTCTCGGGGACATAGGCTATTCCTCCCATCACACAATTCACCCTGATTGCTTGTATCTATTCAGATGGTGGACTGGAATCTAAGTTCTATGTGAATTTGGAGTGAAGCTGCACCTGTGAGGCTGGAGGAGGACACATAGAAGACACGGTGGATGTCGCAGCATACTAAAAAGACTTTTCAATATTATGCTTGTGGTAGGAAATTTAGAAAATGTAGAAATGTAGAAAAGTGTCAAAAAGTTTTAAAAAGTCTCTGGGCAAGGGAGAAATGCTCTCCCCCTCCCCCGTTATCACCTTTGGCAGGCAGGAGAGCTGACTCTGAATCCATCAGAGTGGGAGCTGGCTCTGCCCTCACTGGCTACAGCACTCAAGAGAACTGGCACTGCACAGCAGAGCTGACCCTGGGGGTGGGGGTGGGGTGCAGGTGAGCCAGCCCTGATGGTGGAAGCATGGGAGACCTGGGCCCCACAACTTGTCTGCTGTGCAGTGGTACAGTTGAGGGAGGCATGCCCTCCTGCTACCCCACCCTCTTTGTTTCTCACCACCTACGGCAGGCAAGAGAACTGGCCGTTCCTCACCTGCAACATTTGGGAGAGCAGGCCCTGTACCTCCTCTGGGCAGCAAAGTAGAGCTGGCCCTGGTTGTGGGGATTGCAGGCGAGCCAACCCTGAGGTCATGAGAGTAGGAGAGTTGGCTTTACCCCTTGCTGGGGGTGGCGCTGGATGACCTAGTCTGGGAAGGGATAGAAGGCTTCATGTGGTGAGGGAGAGCTGGCAGGCTGACCAGCTCACACCTCTCAGGCCCAGATCCAGGGCTTTGCCTTGGCCTTGCGCAACATCTACTCCACCCGTGAACTGCTAGAGCATGCAAAGGGGTCTTCCTATAGATCCAAAGCTACAGGTTCTCCATGACACAGGAAAACAACAGGATGTCTGAGAGGAGTCCCCGTGAGGTTCCCATATTGATAGCGTAGCAGAAGCCGGAGGCCTCGAACAGACCAACAACTCATTGCAATGAACGTTTGCAAGCAAACAAGTGTGGACAAAGGGTATTCTGTGGGACACACTGTGACACAGTGCAGCCCCCACAATGAGATGTTTCCCTTTTCTTTTGTAGTTGGGGAGGTTGCAAGGGTGGAAGGCAAGTATGAAGGGCTAGAGAAACGAGTGAGACTGGGGTGCATGATGTGAAATGCACAAAGAACCAATAAAAAGTGTTTTAAAAGTTAAAATGCCTCTAATCTAGACCCCCAGAGACAACAGGTGACTGCAGGCACACCGGAGGAAAACCTAAGATGCTAGTTCTGATTACTTTCCCTGGAATTGAAGGAGCTGGGGTTAGGGAAGCAGGCCCAGCACCAGGCTGGGGCTACTCCAGAGGTGGCCAAGGATGGTGCGCCATCAGTGAGGGGGATTCCCAGGGCAGATCTTCTTGTTGTTCCCCTGTAGGAGGCGTTGTTCTGGAAGAAGTTTCCAGAGCTGACACCTTTTGAAAACCTAACTTTTTAAATCCATTCTCTGGGACATTTGAGGAGGGGTCGGGACAAAGCCAGTTACCTCTATGAGAACCAAGGCAATGCAGAGAAAGGTGTGTGCAGTATAGCACAGGCACAGAGGTGGTCAGGGTAGTATTCTTCCAAGGGAGCAGGTGATGAATGAAAATCTCAATTTTTAAAAAGACCTTTTTTTTGAGATTACAGTGTAATTACATAGTTTCTGCTTCCCCAACCCCCACAATCCAAACCCTCCCGTGCTCATCCATCCCCCTTGATCTTTTTCAAATTCCTGGTGTCTTTTTAAAAATTATTCATACACACACACACACACACACACACACACACACACACACACACACACATCCTGCTTAAGCTGTATATAATGACACTTTTATGTATGTTTCCAGTGAAGAGCGTTTGGAACTAGAGAACTAATTGGTGTGCTCTTTCCTGAGGAAAGCCATTTCTCTAACTCTCAGCTTTCCTTAGCTGACTGTAGTTCTTTGTGCTGGAGAGGCATCGTGGGCTTCCCCTTCCATGTTTGCATATCTGCTGTTGTGATTGTACTGGCTGGTTTTGTGTGACAACTTGACACAAGCTGGAGTTATCACAGAGAAAGGAGCCTCCCTTGAGGAAAGGCCTCCTTGAGATCCAGCTGTAAGGCATTTTCTCAATTAGTGAGCAAGAGAGGAGGACCCATTGTGGGTGGTGCCGTCCCTGGGCTGGTAGTCTTGGGTTCTATAAGAAAGCAAGCTGAGCAAGCCAGGGGAAGCAAGCCAGTAAGTAACATCCCTCCATGGCCTCTGCATCAGTTCCTGCCTCCAAGTTCCTGCCCTGTGTGCGTTCCTGCCCTTGATTTCCTTTGGTGATGAACAGCAATGTAGAAGTGTAAGCTGAATAAACCCTTTCCTTCCCAACTTGCTTCTTGGTCACGATGATCTGTGTGGGAATAGAAACCCTGACTAAAACAGTCATCCTTGCTCAGTTCACGTTGATGAGACTTGGGTGTAGCTTCTGACATTTCTAGGAGACACAATCTCACAGCAAACTCCCTGTTCCTCTGGCTGTGACGATCTTCCCCATCTTCTTCCACAGTGACTCCCAAGCCTTAGTTCAGGTGCAGGAGTTCCATTGTAAATGTATCAGTTGGGACTGGATGGTTTCTCTATACATTTCTAGACCCCAGAGGAGGCTGTGCATGCAGGATCTGGCTGGGTGGAGAAGTTGAATGTGGTGGTGGGGCAGGGGTGGGGAGGCTCTTCTCCCAAACACACCCTGGAGCTGTTAATTATAGTAGTAAATATCTCCCATAAACTGCAGCATGTTGGCGTTCCCCCATTCACTCTTTCTCTACTCGGCACAGGCAATCACTACTGTTCCCACTGGGTCACAGTGCATTGGCCTCCACAGAGCAACCCAGTGCCTGGCCCCCCTCTTCAGTGTTCTGGCGCTCACACACAGATACCTATGACACCACTGGACTATGAACTTGTTCTGGAAGGTCATAGCTACCCTACAGATAAGATGAACTCTCAGAGCTGTTAATAACATGGCCTGGACTCAAAAGTCACATTTTTAGACTCTGGATGGGGTAAGGAGCACAATGCAGAACGGTGACAGTTTGGAGGAGAGACAGCAGCAGCTGGTGGTGCTAGACTCTCGGCTGGTCATTTGGGCCAGGATAGGATAGACTAAAGGATGAGGACCAGAGGAAAGCAGCTTCACAGCTCCATTGGTAACAATGGTGATTCCAGATTCCTGCATGGATGTAGCCACTTCTATGTTTAAAGCATCCTCTTACACATATTTATGAAGCCACCATTAAGTACACACAATATTAAACTATGAATGGCATTCAGGGCTGTAGGAATGCTGTGCCCCATCACCATTCCAAAACATCTCAGAATACCCAGAACATTCTCATTACCGTCAAAAGGAAATACCATGCCTGTGCTAAGAGCCAGTGTCCTATCTTCAGTCTGTATACATAAGGTACCACACACAGACATTTGGATATATAAACTCTGTGTATGTGTGTGTGTGAGAGAGAGAGGGGGGGTGCACATGTGTGCACATATATTCAGAAGCCACAGTCTCAGATATTCTTCAGGTATTATCTTTATTTTTGAGGCAGGACCCCTCACTGGGACTAGGGCTCAAATGACCAGGTTTGGCTGGGTGGCCAGCAAGTCCCAGAGGTCACCTGCCAACAGACTCATTCAATATGTGGCTGGTTTCTCTCACATAGCATGTTTTTAAAGTTCATCCCAGCAGTAGAAAACGTCATGTTAGTCCTTGATTCCTTCTGATGCCTTCACTGTATCCCATTGTTTAGATACATGAAGTCCATCACTCCACCGCTCAACTCTGATGGAATTTGCTTCCCTTCATCTTTGGGTCATTGTCACTAGTAGCCAAATACTGCTGCTGACCACCATGTCCAAAAGATGAGAAGTTGAGGTCACTATAACAGGAAGGCTAGTACTTTCCTCTGTGAAGGTCAGTCATGTCTTAGCTTGTCAGCTAAGTAACTAATGGTCCAGTGGCTCTGGAAAAAAGGAGAAGCCTGTCTCCTCAGTGAAGCTGAGCAGCCGAGGAGCCCCATAAGCCAGGCAGGCCTGTTGCCAGCCATTTGCTCAGCTTCTAAACCTTTATGAAGTATAAAAGACAAACACACTGCATGTCACATCATTTGACTCTAAGTCTTCCCTTGCTTACTCAGTTGCAGAGAGACAGAACTTCCAAGAAGCCAGCTCCTGGTAGTCCAAGGAAAACCAGGACCCTCTGAAGCCATGGCCCTCTCCCATCCTGCTCTCCAGTTCTGGATACATCTTTATCTCTGGTGTCTCCTTCAGATGCCAGCAGGTGAGCGGGTACCACCACTACCACTAGGACTTCCTCTCACCACTATGTGCTCACAGACCACATAGTGGACTCCCCAGAAGGCCAGCTCATTTCATTCTCAAGGGTACAGGGGGCACTTAAGGTCATCGGCTGTGTGGCCAGTGCCACAGGGTGAAGATGAAAGGCTGTTTCAACTGTAATATTAGCAGCTTTGTTGCCTTTTGTTCCAAGCTTTAGGGTTCCTGATCTCAAAATGCAAACAGCATCATAGACCAGTCAAGATTGCTGTGGGGATGAAGGAAGCTTACACATAGCACACAGGCTAGAGTAGATAGGTGGGTATGTACACAATAGCTATGGTCATTTCTCTACTTTCTATCCCAATGGCTGCTGAAGACGTTCTGTTTTTTTATAAGGTAGTTCTTTGCCTGCTCAGACAGCAGAGCCCCTGAGTGGAGAAGCTATTATGCAAAACAGTGCAAAAAGACACGATAAATCCCAGCAGACAGTTTTGCAGAGCTTTGCACAGCTGAAGAGAACTAACTGGTCAGAGCTGGTGATTTAAGAACTCAGGGTGGTACCCTGCATGGGAGATGTTCTCATGGGTATCAGTAGCTTGTTGTAGAAGTAGATGAAAAGGAAAAAAAAAAACATCTCACTGTCAGCCAGGCTCATAGCAGTGGGTGAAGCCCCTCTCAGCTATCTCCTATCCCCATTCCCTTCCCCCCATACTGTTTGAGGCTCTTTGGTTCTGGCTGAGACTGGTTTCTAGGTCTGAGCTTTCTTGCTCAGCGGTGGCAACCCTCATTCCCTGACTTTTTACTTAAAATCAGGAAGGCACCAGGAGTGTTTGCTGTTTGCCTGGTGTGTTACTATGCAAACAGAGTAGTCTATTGGCGCTGTGTTAAACACCACTTTGCATTAATCTATGGAATCCCCATTGGGGTTTACAGTGGGCTTCCTATGTGCACCGGTGTACTGAAGCTACATAATGGTGAACGCCGCTGCTTTGATGGGAAGTAGAAGGAAAGACACAGGCTTACTTCCTTGATCTCTTGCAGATCCTTTCTTTTCTGTTCCTATCCCACAGTGTTGGCCCAGCAAGGTTCACACACCCATGCTGAGGACCGCCTGTTCAAACACCTGTTTGGAGGCTACAATCGCTGGGCACGGCCAGTGCCCAACACTTCTGATGTGGTCATCGTACGCTTTGGACTATCCATTGCCCAGCTCATAGATGTGGTAGGCATAACCTTTCATGCTGCGTTCCTTTGATCAGCCCCCAGCTCACATGATTTTTCTCTTGGTCCTCCCTGGATTCAGCTCAACCTTTCTCCCACCAGCCCTCAAAGCCCACCCTGGTCACAGCATGCAGCTACCTTGTTGGGTTGCCACGGTGCCTTCCCACGCCTTGGAGCCCCCAAGAACATAAGTTGTTAAAAGACAGTTTTCTAAAACACATGTGTTCAAACCCCCTCCTCTGTGATCTGGGTGACCCTGAAGAATCTGAGTGCTGCTAACATGAGGGGTTGCTAGACTTGGGTGTCCTGGGGTTAGATCTTCAAAGTGCCTCCTATACACTCTGTCTTCTGGGCTGGTTCATCAGTCACCCCAACTGTCTTTACTTTCTGTCTCTGCTACCTCAGGATGAGAAGAATCAAATGATGACTACCAATGTCTGGCTAAAGCAGGTAAGCCTTCCCTGGTAGGAGCTGGCAGACACATGTAGTCTCCAGTCCCTTCTAGGACCCTCTTTATCAAGCAGCAAGATCTAAATTCATGGGTCATGATCAGTAGTAGTCACCTAAGGTGTGAGGCAGCTGTGGTACTGCAGGCTGCTCTCCCTGGGGCTGGCTTTTGTTGGCCATTCTCTTATTCAACTGTTCTTTTCACTCACAGCACCAAGGGACGCCTTTCTAGAAGCAAGCATCTCATTGTCCCAGGTTTACAGCACAGCTCACTGAATCAGCATCCCTTCATCATAGGACAAGGGTACCCAGTTCCAAGACCCATCTCCTTCTATGTGTGTCTTTGAGTCAGTGCTACCTAACAAATGACCCCAGAGCTCACGGGCATAAAGCAATGACCCATTTTTCACACTACATGCATTTGTGACCTGGTGGTCAGATGGCTTTCTCTGCTTCAAATGGTGACTAAGGTACTTGGTGGCATGGGGCCAGATGTGGTTAGTTTGTTGCTGTCTAAAATGGCTTCCCTTACATCAGCAATTCTCAACCTATGGGTCACAGCCCATTGGTAAACCTCTATCTCCAAAAATGTTTATATTATACTCATAACAGTAGCAAAATTACAGTTGTGAAATAGCAATGAAATCATGTTATGGTTGGGGGTCACCACAACATGAGGACCTGTATTAAAGGGCTGCAGCATTAGGGAGGGTGAGATGCACTGCCTTACATGTCTATCTTTTACATGAGTATTTGAAAAGTCCTGGAAGATTCCAAAAGGCTGGGATCCTCCATGCACACTCTCAAGTTCCTTCCCTAGGGTCTCTTTGGAAGGAGATTTGATGGATTCTCACTTGGTGGCTTAAGCCTCCCTGAGTGAGGGTCCCAAGAGACAGAAAGTAGAAGCTGGTAGACATTTATGGATTTATAGCGGTCGGTCCCCTGCCCTCAGCTTCATACTCTGGCCCCTTGGGTACCAGACTGGCCCTGACTCAGAGACCAGAAGGCAGAAACCCACAAAGACCAAGATGATGACATTTCAGAGTCATTCAAATAGGTCCCTTGCTCACTGTGGGGGTCCTATGTACAATCCCTGACTCACTTGGTTCTGGATGTGTGATAGCTACTTCTAAACTAAATGCTTGTGTCAGGGGCTGGTCTGAGCCAATCATTTTTGACATTGTTCACTCTGGAGCCATTGGAGGTTCTGAACCTCATCTCTATGGATGAACCGATGGGAACCAGAGTGAGGAGGAAGTTTTGAAAGGCATGCAGTCATGTCATGGAGGGGTAGGGGATAGGTATAGATCCTTGATCACCACAATTGTCCTGGTCACTCATACCAGGGCTTGTGGAGGAGAGGAAAGAGCACTGGGTGGAGCCAGGACTTCTGTGGCTGCCTGGGACTAGCCTGAGATGCTGGAGAAGTTATTAACCCTCTGAAAGCCCCTTTGTCCCCATCTGTGAAGGGGTGACTCATCCATCTTAGGCCTATGACATTCAAATGCCCTCATTTTCTGTAAGTGTCCCCAAATGTATGAACCTGAAATCCTGAAAGATGGACTAGATAGAGAGAGAGTAAGGGCTCTGAACCGAGGACTAAAGGCTGAGGCTCAGTTTTGTACAGTGCTTGTCCGGGTTTGATTCCCTAGCACCACTTACATTAGACATGGGGGCTCATGAACTCAATCCCAGAACTTGGCAGTAGGACCGAGGAGCAAACATTTAAGGCCATTTTTTACCTTCCTAGTAAGTTTGAGGCCAGCTTGCACCACACAATATCCCATTAAATAAACAATAACAAAACAAATAAAATCTAATTTTAAAACCCACTTGGACCTGCTCTGGTGGAAGCATAGTTGGGACTTAGAGCATTCTTTTCCTGCTGAGACACCTGGACAGGGAGATCTCCAGAGCATAGTTTGGAGGTCATGGGTAACTCTCCTGGCTTCACTAGCTATTTCTGGCAAGCCCTGCATGGAGAAGGAGTGACTGCATGACAGATTCAGAAAGTGGGGAGCGTCCAAACAAGGGCCAGAGGTACAGCTAGAGGGCCAAGTGTGCTGGTGCTGGCATCCTGGGATTCTGACTACCAAGGTCAGAGCAAAATGAGCTGATTGTGAGAAATGCTTTGCCTGATACCCATATCAGAGCTTTTTCCTGGCATCACAGCCTCTTTGGATTCTGTGGGGCTAGAAGAGGGACTCAAGGGTCCTACAAGTCCCACAGTTCCTTTCAGATCATCTTGAGGTCCCTGGTGAGGGTGAGACAGTGCCCTGATGTGACCACTCCCCCAAGCAGGAATGGAATGACTACAAGCTACGCTGGGACCCCGGTGAGTTTGGCAACATCACCTCCCTCCGCGTCCCTTCAGAGATGATCTGGATCCCAGACATTGTTCTCTACAACAAGTAAGAAGCCATTTATTAATTAAAGTGGATCTTGGGGGGGGAGGGGGCAGGGGAGAGGAAGCTCAGTGAATGAGAGCTCCTGCTGAGCAAGCAAGAAAATCCAAGTTTGAATCCTCAGCAATCACATAAAAGCTGGGCGTGGTGTTCTGTCTCTGTCTGTCTGTCTCAATGTGTGTGTGTGTGTGTGTGTGTGTGAGAGAGAGAGAGAGAGAGAGAGAGAGAGAGAGAGAGAGAGAGAGAGAGAGATTGATTTAGCACTGGGGGTAGGGGAGACAAGTAGATCCTAGGAGCTCACTGGCCAGTCAGTTTAACCAAAACGACAAGCCTAAGATTCTTGAGAAATAAAGATGGAGCATGATCAAGGAAAGACACTGATGGCAACCTGAGGCCTATACACACTCAAATATGTACAAGCACTCCCCACACATGTGCACACGTCACACACATACACACACATATTAACACATGTGTGCCAGCACTCTCGCTCTCTCTCATACATACATATATACATACATACATACACACACACACACACACACACACACACAAACATGCATGCATATATACACACAGGCACACACTGTGCTCTGGCATCCCACCACACATGTGCATGTAACACACACCACACACACACACACACACACACACACACACACACAAACATGCATGCATATATATACACACAGGCACACACTGTGCTCTGGCATCCCACCACACATGTGCATGTAACACACACCACACACACACACACACACACACACACACACACACACACACACACACACTTTCTCATAAAAGAAATTAAAACCTATTCTTTCCTTTGGCTTGGGACAGGTTTCACGGAAAAGTCCAGATGTTAATACTTAAATGATGGCCGTGTCTCTTGCTACCGGACTTTCTAAAGCAGGTCTCTAGGAGACACTGCTACCTTCTTGATCAACCTATTGGCATGGAAGATTCTTAGTGGTGGTGGGGGTAACATAATTTTAGATAGTCAACCCCCTGGTGGTCTAAGCCTTAAACAACTGCTGTTTGCCGCTGCAGGAGTCATAGGCCCCCAGCCCCTAGGCCCCATCTCTGCCCTGAGCTGGCACCTAGGATCCTTCCAGTTTCTGCTTCTGTCTGACAGATCTGGAGCAAAGTCCCAGCAGCGGACATATCTGAGTTTTAAGATTGTCAATAAAGGCAGCTGGTTCCTGATACCTGATTGCAACAAGTTCTTCTGGTAGGACAAAGGCTAGTCCGAACTGCTGCAGGCATTTAAAAGATGTGTGGCGCACACCCTCCTCCAGGTTAATAGGCAAAGGGTCAATGAAATCACATGGTCTCTTCCCCCAAATGGGAGACTTCTGCCATCTAGTGGTAGTTCTGTGAAATGACAAAAATTATCACTACAGGTTTGGGTTGCATGTAGGAATTAGAGGTTTAAAGACTAGACTATCTTTCTACCCAGGAGAACTGAGAGTTCTCTGAAGTCCTGCCTGCCAATCTCTTTCTTGTTCCTGTGAGACCTCCTATTTTTATGCCCTGTGTCCATCTCCCGGGTCAAGGCCTAATTAAATGGAAGCTTTCACAGTAATCCTGTTGAGCCCAGCCAGAAGTTCCTCCTGGTCTCAGAAGCATTCCAAATGCCCCGTTGCATAGTGATGTCATGTGAATATATCTCATTTCCATGTATCCCCAAGGGTGGGGACCACATCTCACATCCCTCAAGTATAGGCCCTGGTAGATGAAACTGGCCCCCAATACTATGCTAAACGCACAGACTACAGGGCATTTCCTCACCAGCCAAAATGTTAGTCTCTTCTGGAAAGGAACAAAAGTTCCGGGTATAAAATCTAGGATCCTCCCCTTCTGGAACTGAATTCCCATTTGCATCATGAGGGAAAATCAAAACACTCAAATCATTACTCTAGTCAGGTATGGTGGAGTACACCTGTTATCCCAGAATTCAAGATACGGAGGCAGGAGGATCACAAGGTCAAATCCAGCCATCAAGTTGTGGGCCAGCTGGGGCTACCTAGTAAGACCCCTGTCTCATAAAACAACAATAAGACCCACAAAAACATCAACATACTAAGTGGATAAAACAGGATCAGACTATAAATGTCCCATGATTTGAAATATGTTAAATTAAGGAACAGTCTTTATGACAGTCAGATATGTAATTTTGTAACATCAAAATGGCAATAATGGTTCTTTTTAAAATTTATTTAAAAATTTTACCTCTGCAATTAAAACACTGGCATTTGAAGAGACAACTCAGATACATCTGTCTGTAGGATAGATTCACACCCTTGCACGGATCCCCTACTTAGCTAGTCAGTAGTGACTTTGTTTACCTAGTTGCTCTACTTTGTGGAGGAAGCAGATACACACGCAGGACCCCAGCTTGTCTCCTCTTCCCAGTGCAGATGGGGAGTTCGCGGTGACCCACATGACCAAGGCCCACCTCTTCTTCACGGGCACTGTGCACTGGATGCCCCCAGCCATCTACAAGAGTTCCTGCAGCATCGATGTGACCTTCTTCCCCTTCGACCAGCAGAACTGCAAGATGAAGTTTGGCTCCTGGACATACGACAAGGCCAAGATCGACCTGGAGCAGATGGAGCGGACCGTAGACCTGAAGGACTACTGGGAGAGCGGCGAGTGGGCCATCATCAACGCCACGGGGACCTATAACAGCAAGAAGTACGACTGCTGCGCGGAGATCTACCCCGACGTCACCTACTACTTCGTTATCCGCCGGCTGCCGCTGTTCTACACCATCAACCTCATCATCCCGTGCCTGCTCATCTCCTGCCTCACCGTGCTCGTGTTCTACCTGCCCTCTGAGTGTGGAGAGAAGATCACGCTGTGCATCTCGGTGCTACTCTCTCTCACCGTCTTCCTGCTGCTCATCACGGAGATCATCCCGTCCACCTCGCTGGTCATCCCGCTCATCGGCGAGTACCTGCTCTTCACCATGATCTTCGTTACCCTCTCTATTGTCATCACGGTCTTTGTGCTCAATGTACACCACCGCTCCCCCAGCACCCACAATATGCCCAACTGGGTGAGGGTGGCCCTGCTAGGCCGGGTGCCCCGGTGGCTGATGATGAATCGGCCCCTGCCACCTACGGAGCCCCATGGCTCCCCGGGTCTGAAGCTCAGCCCCACTTATCATTGGCTGGAGACCAACATGGATGCTGAAGAAAAGGAGGAGACAGAGGAAGAGGAGGAAGAAGAAGATGAAAACATATGTATGTGTGCAGGCCTCCCGGACTCTTCCATGGGTGTTCTCTATGGCCATGGCAGCCTGCATCTGAGGACCATGGGGCCTGAGGCCAAGGCTCCATCCCAGGCTAGTGAGATCCTGCTGTCACCTCAAATACAGAAAGCACTAGAAGGTGTGCACTACATTGCTGACCACCTGAGGTCTGAGGATGCTGACTCTTCGGTGAGTTGGGCTGAGGGAAGGGCCCCTCTGTGGGTGATTCTAACAGCTTAGTAAGAGAAAATACCAGCCCAGGGCATCCCCTTGGGTAACCCCTTTTCTTCTTGTAAGGACAGTCTCCCTCAGTCATGTGGAACACTAGCTAGAAGTTCTTTGGTCACTTCCTGGCTGGTGGCAGAATACCACAGGACCCATCCCACTCTGTTCAACCCAAGTGGGAGAGAGTGAGCAGAAATTGGGGAGCTCAGATGCTGGTCTCCATCTGCTTTGGCTTTTGCTGGGCAGTCTTTCTATGGGAGGGTGGGGGCAGGGCGGGGAGATAGACTGCTTTGTGCAGGGACAGAGACCAAGTACAAATGCATCAGCTCTGTGTGTTGTTGGCCTCTGCACTAAGGTAGAGAGGCTCTGGGCATCCTGAGACTTTCCCTATTCGCTTTCAAACCCTGCAGATTCTAAGCTGAACCAGGGTTTGGCTCTCCTCCCCAATGCTGCATATGGTAAGTACTTAGTGTTCAGAACCTGGCTGTCCCCTTACCAACCAAAGGAGGAGTGAAAGGTCTGTGGTTCCTGTGGGATGATCCTACAGAGTAGATAAGAACATTGATCATGCATTTAGAAATGTCTAAGAATTTAGATCCTGTGGCTTGGCCTATGAGCTGAAGAGCTAAGCCCTGGCTCTTCCACACCGACTTGCCCTGGGCTACAATCTGCCTCTTTCTGTCCCCTTCAGCTCTGTAGGGAGATAGCCCATTATTGGGCAGCTATGTGACTACATTTAGATTTTCCTGATTTTGAAGGCCCATGGCCTCTTGGCGGTCCTAGCGTCTCCTCGTGTCCCTCTGGACTCTTGAACCTGGCAGTGCGTGGGAATGGGGAAAGACAGAATGGCATTCCCAAGGATGTATCAGCCCTGAGCTAAGCCTGTTTCTCTCTCCACCCATCTCTATGTGTAGGATAAACTTGGCTTTCACAAGCCTGGTTATCCCACACATAGGATACTCAAGTGACTGCTGCCTCTATGGGGGTGGATGTGGGAGGGACACTTGCTCTTCCCAAAGCCTGGCTCTTGTCACTGTAAGTAAGCCCAATTCTAACTCCAGGTGAAGGAAGATTGGAAGTATGTGGCCATGGTGGTAGACCGGATATTCCTCTGGCTGTTCATTATCGTCTGCTTCCTGGGGACCATCGGGCTCTTCCTCCCTCCATTCCTGGCTGGAATGATCTGACTTCATGTCCCTCATGTTGGCTCCTACGTGGCCTGGACAACTATCTTCTGGTCTTCTGTGACTGGAGCCATCTCTAGAATATTCTTTTGACTTAATACCATCTACCTGCAATGTTTCTACAAGGTCCCCAACCTAGCCTGGACTTCATATCCTCCTTGCAACAGCTCATGGTGTCATTACTGTGACAAGCACAGAGATCACTCAACAAGACATCTATTTGGGATACTGAGGAACTGGAAGAGGTGAAGGTTGCTCTGCAGAAGGTGACAACATGGTGGTGATATGGGGGAGAGCAAGATATTCCTGAAGGAGCAATAGGAACTGTATATGGCAAAAGGTCAAACAAAGGGATGGAGGGGACAGACCAGGGCAAAGAAAAATAGAACACTGGCCCAAAGTAGGGCACATGGGGACAATGGGGGTGCCTGGTGTGGAAGAGTTCTTCACAACACTGTGGATTCGGACAGCCTACTGGGTCGGGGGGAAGGATGGGAGGCAGGCTGGGGTGTTTTTAATCCAGGCCTAGGAAGAAGCTCAGAGCCTGCTCTGAACCTGTCTCTGTGTGCTTTGCGGGAAATGTCAGAGAGACAGGGCTACTTCCAGAAGGAGGGGGACACAAAGAAAGTTCTAGAGCAGTGGTTCTCAACTTGTGCTGTGGGTTGCAACCCTTTGGGGAGTCGAATGACTCCTTCAGGGGGATCACATATCAGATATTCTGCTTATCAGATCTTTACCTTACAGTTCATAACAGTATCAAAATTACTGTTGTGAGATAGAAACAAAAAAAAATTTTTTTATGGTTGGGGGTTACCACAACGTGAGGAACTGTAAAGGGTCATAGCATTAGGAAGGCTGAGAAACTCTGATCTGGATGCCCTGGTGGGTACTTGAGGCAGAAGAGCAGCAACAATGGGTGCAAGTGACTGGGCCACTACTCATCTGAAAGCACTTTAGAGCCTCCAAGTCCCCCTCAGCGTAATGCCTCACTGTTCTATGCTACAAAAAAAGAGGTACAGTAATTGCTGCAAGGGGTCAGGGCCACCTTCAAATCATCAAGTGGACAAAGTAAGAAGGCAGTCTCCAATGTTGGCACCCTTCTTGCCATCCACAGGGCCTGGTCCCCAATTCTCCACTCTCTGCACCCTATGCAGTTCGTGCCTTTCCCAGGAACTGAGATCTTTGCTTCAGGCTCTTTCAGTTGTGTGCTCCTTCAGGGCAGAGTGTCCACTCTTATTATTCTCACTCAGCCCTGTGCTGGGTGAGAGAGCTCGGCACCTGGACCCTTCATCGTGAGTAGTGGAAAGAAACCAACCCAGTTGCTTTGGGCTCCAGAACTGCTACATATACCAAAGCTTTGGAGGAGGTTTCTTCCCCAGCCTTCCCAGGGTCCCATCAGGTGGCTAACCTGCTCTGGACAGCTCTGTGCAACTTGTTCTTGTAATAGTCCATGGCCCTTCACAGCATAGGAGCCCAGGAGCTTGGGCCTTTTAGAACATTCTCCAGTACCTAAGGAATTAGACCCCAGAAGCTATCAGCAGTGGGATTCAGAGTCACTAATGAATATAGAGACCAAGGTAGGAAGCAAAGTAGGGCAAGTTTGTTCTTTGTCTTAGGGTGCTCTCCTTCTGAACCCCATACACAGCCCCTTGACAGACCTAGGGGACCTGTTTGCCAGAGACTTTACCCAGACTCCCCGTTACCAGTTCTAAGGACACCCCACTCAGTCTCAGGCCTTGGCTCCCTCTTTCTCCACTGAATGCAGTCTGCACCTCCCTTCTCTATGTCAAGCCCCAAGACATGATTTCCTGGTGGGGAGATGCTTGTTGGATTAGCCACATCTCCCATCCTCCTTGCATGTGAGCAAAATGTCAAAATAAAGCTGAAATGGCTGCTGTCAAGAGTGTCATGCCTTCATGCCAGCCACCTCAGCTGTCACTGACATCATCTAGTCTCCGCCAGAGTCTAGGTGGTTCAAGAATAGTCAAGAGAGGCATGTCCCACAGAGGGAACTACTCAGTGTGTTCCTGGAGAGCTGCCTCTAGATGAGGTGTCACTTGTACCCACATGGGACAAAGGGTGCAAGGCCACCACACACTTCTCATTGGCATTAGTCAGCTCCTGCTCTGTACTGGACAGAAACATAGCTGATTCTCCCAGAGCTGTGGTTTCAGGTCTGCTTCCTCCCACCAAGATCAGATCAAATAAATGAGACAGTCAAGCTAACCACAAAGCAAATGGTAACGATTTTAATTCAACCACAGATCAAAAAGAAGGAAGATAAATGTTCTCCACAGACATGAGAGAGGAGAGGAGCAGATGTGAAAAGGGGGAAGAGAAGAAAGGAGGAGTAAGAAAAGAGGGGAGAAGAAAAGAAGAGGAGAAACGCAGGAAGGGCACAAAGTCCCATTCTGACCTCCGGCTCTCTGCTTCTTCCCTGTGGCGCTCAGTTTCATAAAAACACAGAGCCCTGTGGCTGGATTGGTTTGTTCCTGGACTATGGCCCATGGTTGTCCATCCAGGCCAAACTCACATTAAATAAATTCCAATGTACACTGTACAAAAGAGCCAGGCCCATTCCCCGTCTCACAAGCTTCTCTACAAATAAAACCCCTCTCTGTCCCCTCTGTATCAGGGGTCCCTGAGGGCTGACGAGGACGGAGAAATACTGGCTCTCAAATGTCCATGCAGAAAGCCATCTTGGCTGGTAGGGATACAGTCATGACCCCAGTGATGCTCCAGCAACCCAGGCTGGGGTAAGAGGGAGTGGCTGGCAGAAGTACCCCTATGAACTATGTCACCCCACCCCGTATCTGTGCCCAGAGTCCTTTCTGTCCAGATGCAGCCCAAGTAGCACAGTCTAGGGTGGGGTGGGGAAGGGGAGGTCGTGCAAAGTGGCGAGGGGAGGACTCTTCTCAGCTTTCCCTAGAAGACCAATAACCAAAGGCAAGGCAGGAAAGGTATGCCATGACAGGTGGGGGCAGAAGATGCAGGCAGGTGGCCCCTTCCTTGATCACTCTGCAGGCGGGTGGGCCAGATTAGCCACAACCTTGGCTTGGTCCACAGCATCCAGCAGGTTCTTGGCATCCACAGCCAGGGTATGGGACGCTGTGAGCATCTGTCGCTTGCAATCCTCGCTCAGGGATGTCACAGCATTCTGCTGAGCCAACCTCATCTTGTTGATGAGTTCTGCCAGGTCTTTGTTGAGCAGTTTCTGGGTCCCTTCAATCTGGTGGGCAAGCACACAGGAAAGGCTGAATGAGTAATGGGTTGGGGTTGGAGGGAAGCATTGGCTAAAACATCAGAAGTTCCTTAGGAGCAAACTAATCTCAAGCCTGGGCTGAATCCACCCTTCCATACAGACTGGAGCTGGTCCATGAAGATCAATGCAGCAGGCATCCCAGTGGCCTCCTTCACAGTAGCAATCCCAGCATGCTGACCAGAGGTCAACCATATTCACCTACTTTGATGGGTGATCTTGATTGTCACACTGATGGCATTTAGAGTGACAGTGGAAACAAACCACTGGGTGTGTGTGTAAGGGAGTTTCTAGATAGTGTTAACTAAGGTGAGAAGACACACCTTAAATGTGGTGACAGCACTCCATGGGCTGAGGTCTTGGGATGAGCAAATAAGAGAAAGCATTTGTCATTTCCCCACTTCCTACCTGCAGATGCAATGTGAACAGTCACCTCACTCCTTCTCCGCTGCAGTGAACTGCACCTTCAAACTATGGAGCCAAAATAAACCTTTCCTTTCTTTGGGCATTTTCCTCAACTCTTTTGCCCCAACAATGAGAAAAGTAAGACACCGATTCTTTAGCTGTCTGTGGTCAAATGCAGAGATCAGATCCCATATCTATTTAACCGTTGCATTGCCAGTGCTTAGCATGATGAATACGTAGCACTAAAGCTACTGTATAAAGCAATGAACGAGTACATCAATTGGCTGTGCCAAGCCCTCCCATCAGCTCTGCACTGGGAAGTTCTCTCAGTGATCTGTCTGGGTTCTCAGGAGCAGTCTCAGCCCTCTGGTGGCACCTGCCCAGCCGGGACTCCTTGGTAGCCCACTGCTGTCACCTAGAAGGTAGCAGCTCTGTCCTTGTTCTGTCTGGCCTTGGGCAACCACAGGCAGTAGAGATCACATGACAGCATAAATGACCACTTGGAAAGCAAGGCGTCAAAGCACTGCATTTCCCAGACAAGAAACGGATCTGTTTGCCATGGCCACGGGAGCACAGCAGTGCAAACTTTCCATGTTCATTCTTGAACAGTCCTGGAGGTCCAAATTCTGAAATAAGTCCCACAGCGAGCTAAAGGCATCAACAGAGGATGACCAGAGGTGCTTCTGTTAACGAGTCCAGGGGAGAGTCCGTTCCTTGTTTTTCCCAGCTCTGAGATGATCTCTTACCTCGTGATCCCTTCCAGCAGAGGCACAGCACTGCCCTCACATTCCTGTCTCTGACTCTGGCCGCTTGCTCCTGGATAGCTCATTATTGCCTCTCCTGCTTGGGACCCTTAACTTTATCAGCTCAATAAAGTTCCTTTGGCCACGTAAGGTACTCTGCGTGTGGGCCACAGCTTCTTTGGACATTACTGTCATTACCAGACCACCAGGATGCCCCCTTGACTTCAGCAATAGTTTGGTATCTCAGTAAGGTATCTAAATGCAGACGGTTACTAGGTAATGGGTGGGGGGAGGGTGGTGTGCATTTACTTGCATATACCCATTGTGACTATTTGAGATCTAGACTGGGATTTTTTTATTAGGTCCCACAGCAGGCTCAACCCTGTGGTGATAACAGCTCTGATGCTCTGCAGAGATATTTGCTGGGAGAACACTCACCTCTGTCCTAGAAGATGCTGGCAAGGAGGGCAGGAGATCGTCCACACTGCCGATGAGCTTCCGCAGGTTCAGCCCCACATTCTAAGAGAGCAAAAGCAAAGCAGCTGTTCCACCTGCCTTGTGAAAAGCTGCCCCACCTGGGACTGCACTCAGGGATAGCATCTGCCCTCTGAGACTGCCTGGGATTGGACTTCCTAGTGTCTCCTTGCTCCCCTGGGGTCCACAGGGCCAGTCAGTGAGAGGTTTTCTGTCAGGAGCCATAATGGGACAAGCTAATAATTTGCAGATGATCATCCTGAAATGCTTGCCTTGGATTATTATGTAATCTGCAACAAGTGAGCCCTCATCCAGCAAGGCTGTGGGGGACTTATTTAGGAAAGATTCCTGCTATTAATATGCTTTTCCTATTATTATTATTAAACATATGTAACAATCACTAAGCAATAGCACACCCATTTGGAGCAGATCTCTGCAGATCTACAAAGATGTACTGTCTTGTAGTGATGCTATATAGACAAATAGATGACTTCTTAAGTCTTAATAATGATCCTATAAGAACTCCTAAAATTATATCAATGATTATTAAGCTCTTTTATAGTGGGACTGCTATTAGGTCCCTCTCTGATAGTCAAAACTGCAATGAGAACTCTGCCAGTCTCTGATGCCAGTGTCATCAGTTAATTGCCCTTAGATAGTAACCAGACTTTGCTCAGAGCACATTCCAAGAGGTGGTAAAACAATTAACCAAAGATCACTAAAAGGAAACTCATGATTTATTATAGGTGCTAGGACAGAAGATAAAATACTGCCTGGGTTTATCTAAACAAAACTTCACTAATGTCTTAGTTATAGTTTTAAACCTTCAGCGAACCTGTGGAGCTAGACAGGTGATGGATGTTTAGCCAGATAATTACTCCTAATGGATATGCATGTTAACATTCTCTGTTGTAAACTTCTATTTCAATTTATGATTTGATTTTTGGTGTGAACTTGTGATGAACTTTGTAACATGTGACCATGTGCTCTGAACGATGCGTAAGTACTGAAGACAACGACAAAGAGAGCAGTACAGTAGTCACAGATGTAGTGGTTCCTTAAGAGCCGTTTGTCTTTTCCTTTCCTTTTCCTCTGCCTAGAATTTTTTCTCTTAGAATTTTTCCTTTGTTAGAATTTTTTCCTTTTCCCCACTTAGGACCTTTCCACCTTTCCCCTCAGATAGTTTTCATAGGATACTTTTTACACTTAAACTCTACAGCAAGTGTCTTTTCTTCCTGCCTCAGACTAGCAGATGTAAGTTAGAGCCCAGCAGTTCCTGCTGAGAGAGTACAAAGGCTGTTTGCCTAATTCTCTACTGTTAGGCTACAGGTGTTAATCACCTAAGCCTGCAGTCTTTTACCCTCAGAAGTTTTTAGGACAGTACAAGGCTATTTACCTAATCCTTTGCTGTCTTTGAGCTGAGGTGCTAAGTGCCAGAGGCTGCAGTTTCTGGTCAGAGGATAGCAGAGGGCAGGCCAGCTACAGTAGCATAACCCTAGGTCTTACCCCCTGCAGACATCCCCCTGGCTGTCAGAAGAACTGACAAGAAGGAGAAGAAAGATCTCTTCTCCCACCAAGCTAGTGCTGGCCCACCCGGGCAGTTTTCCTTTCAAGGTCAGTCCAGAAGCCCCCACCTCCCTGACATACTCCACCCTGCCAGTCACCTTCACCACCACCACATAGTCCTCAGGGGGCAGCTGGCTAAGCTTGTTCTTGAGTTCCAGCACAGCCTCCACCAGGGTCATGACATTGTGGTATACGAGGTCATCGGTCCTGTCCAGGTTGGCTGTGGGCTGAATGGACTGAAAGAGAGGAGGGGTGGATGACTAGTGGTTCATGGGAGCCTGGAGGACCCCTCTACCACTATTATTCATTCCTGGGAACACACCGATCTCAACCAGGGAAGAGGCCTCTGCTTTGAAACAACAGCACTCTGCCCCAGGGGTAGAGTCACTCCTTCTGCCTCTGGGGTCATGGTCCTCCAACTGGGGGGCCCAAACAAAATGTTAGTGTGTTATCAAGCCAATCCAGTGTAAGCATCATCTAGCCTTGGAGTCCACATCATTTTAACATTTCTCCAGTGATTTTTGTGTGAAGCTGATACTGAGAATACACATTCTGGAACCAAGAAAACCAGTGGACAGTAAAATGTGGATATCTGGGGGAAATCTCAGGAAGAGAAGGCACTCACACCTCCCAATCCTAGGCTGAATCAGTGAGACATTTCCCCTAGTCGGGAAAGAGCCCTGGGAGGTAAAGAGAAAAAAAAAACCAAACAAACTGGCTCTTCTCCCATTTTGATATAAATTAGCTATTAGGCCTTAGACAAGATGCATCTGTTCTCTGTGGCTCATCTGTACAATGATGACATTGGATAGGATTATCTCTAAGGGCCTCTGAACATTTCAGGTCTATGGTTTTCGACAGCTTTAACCCCAACAACATACCTGTGCACCTAGCCGTGGTGGCTTCTGTGGGGGCCCTGTGAACTCCGCTGTAATAGGAAGGACAGAGAGTAGGTGAAGATCTCAGTACTGGGTCTATCTCTTTCTACCTTCTAATAATCAAGCCAGTACCCCATCTCTACCATCAGGAGACCCCAAGAGTGTAAACCCGAAATTCTGGGAAGAAGACCAAGGAAATAGGATCTCGGTCTTCCTGGTTTTCCAACAGCCAGGGACAAGATCTGTCCATGGCATCGAAAGAGAAAAGCCAAGGCAGGGCTGCATAAATGCAGCAAGTATGGGGACTCCACGCCTTGGTGTGCTTCCTCCAAATGGGCAAGTTCCCCAAGAACAGCACAGCAGTCTGTGGAGCCTACCGTGGTACAGTGGCAGCTTGGGGGAGGGTAAATTTTGAAACCAAAGATGAGTTTTCATACTATCGACTCTACTCTGATGAGCAATGGCACATGCATCCTGGGGAACCGCTCTAAGAGTGAGCAAAGATGAAAGCCAGTAAGCTTGCATCTGATCTCACCACCACACAGGAGCTTGTTTGCCCAAGGCAGATGCTTACACTCCCTCTCTTAACTCTTGTCTGGAGAATGAGATCATTAGCTCAGAAACAGGGAGAGTGTTCCAGGTTCACTTAAGAAATGAAGATAGAAGATAAAAAGGAAAGAAGCTTCAAAGAAGTCGCCAGCTCCTGAAGAGTAGAAAGGGCTATGGCGGCAGATGGGGAGTAGGGGGCAGGGCAGAGCTGAAGGAGAGGCTCCTTCCAAAATCCAAATGACTCCACACATTCAGGATAAAACAAGGCAGATGGTACTTTTTCCTCCTTAAAATCAAAGACAACCCTCTGCTCCTTGCAGGACCGTGATAGCATCATGCGACTTGAGCTACGACAGCATCACATCCCCCAACACACCCCAGGGAAGCACTGCCCCAAGGAAGCACTCACTGTAGCCTGCCTCCTTCTCTGGAGTCTGTAAAAAAGGAAGGGAGAAAGGAGTCACTACTCTGCCTCCAGGGAACATCCTATTCCTCCTGTTGCCCATTCCCTTCTGGATTAGACATTGCAGCCAAGAATGAGGGGACCTGAGAGCTCCTGACCCCAAGGGACCTTTCTAGAGGCCCAAGCCAGCATGAACAATGTGACTCCCATGAACTTTCAGCTGAAGAACTGCATAGGGTCAGCCTAAAGGGCAGAGACAGACACACCCGGGGGTATAGCACACTGGTCCTGAGCAAATAAGGTTCCTTCAGGTTATGGCTCTGAGAGAGGCCTTTCCTGGTGACTTACCAGTGGGGACTTGTCATTCATATAAACCATAGGGTCCTGCAGAGGAGACCAAAGCAAAGGACTCAGATTCCAGAATAGGAAGTATGGGATATGCATGGTATGTATCCTTTCTAGTGGGTAGGAACAGAAGGCAGCTACTCACCAAGCATCTTTCTTCCCGCCTCAGCCATTGGGAATCTTCCACCATCTGCTTCTGCTGTCTGTCTAGGACCTGCCTCATCTTGATCTTCTCTGCCTCCCAGAGCTGCTGGGCCTCTTCTCGGCTACTGGGCCGGATGAAGTCCTCCTCCTGTGAGGACAACAACTCCAGTGAGCCCCATCCTTAGGCCTGGACCAGGGAGGATCAGCTGAAGAGTCCCAGGGAGCCAAACCTTGGCATCACCTACAGCTCTTCTCTTGGCTACTCCCAAAGCCAGAGTCACAAATGCAGGCAGTTCTGCTCTGTTCTCAGCTTCATTCACATGCCTGGCTGTAACCGGATGCCAAACCCCAGAGCACTGGGTTCAAACTGTCACACCATCTGCCGATGGCATCTTCTTTTCAACCATCCACCCATTTTTCTCAGCTTGCATTTGTGATGGCTGCGGACACTTATCAGGCTCAGAAATACAAAACAGGCTCCAAACTCTTTGGAACTTGTTTCCACCTAAGCTCTATGGTGACAGGTCTGGAAACGCCTACAGACAGTGAGACTACCCCAAGCTCCAGGTATACAGGATTGGTTGTGCCCATCAATCATGCATGCTTGGTTAGGATAACAGCCTGAACGATACAAGTTAAAAGAAATGAATGAGCTAAGAGAGAAGACGAATAATCAAACTCCCAGAGGTGTAACTCTACAGATACAAGATGAATGCTCCCTCCTCCTCACTAGCCCTAACCCTGGTCTTCGCATACCAGTGAGGCTTTGGATTTATTCTTAGTTTTGTTTCTTAAGTGGGTGTTAGTGTTTTCCTATTTATCTCAGTCTTTCCAGGGTGCCTTTGCAAAATTATTTTCTAAGTCCCTCTAAACTCTTTTACTTTTTATCTACTGTTTGATCATCTTGGCCTCCTGGGTCTACTGGAGGAAGAAGGTTGTATGTATTTTCTTGATTGGGGAACCTTTTGCCAGTGACAGGGTCCCTTTGTGAAGTTCCCGCTATGGCTTGAGTGTGGCCCCCTAAGGTTCGTGTGTCAGGAATTTGACTTCCAGAGCAACAGTGTTGAAAGTTGGGCTGGCTTGGAGATTATGGAGGCAATGACTTGTTCATGAACAAGTTAACAAACATGTGGGCTCCTGAAAAGGGAGAGTTTGCTTTTCTGTTCTTATTCTATAGTCTCTCTCAACTACATGGTGTCTTCTGCCATGCTAGGATACAGCAGGAAGACCCATGCTAGAGGTGGCCCTTGGTTGTGGACTTCCTAGTCCCCCAAACTGGAAGTAATGAACTTCTGTCCAGTAAAAAGCACCTAGCCTCAGGCATCCTATTACAGAAGCACACAGCAAGTCAACACAGTCTCTTTTCTTTGATGTGCCAGTTTATAGGTCACTTAAAGAAAATGCTAAATAAAAAAACAATCATATCTACTTTTAACAAGTCATGTCTCTGCCAGGCCTCTGAAGAGTTCCCCACTAAGCCCCACAAAACAGGCTTGATCATTACAATATAGCTTTAAAATAGTTGTTCTAGGGTACACTGCCCATCATTCATACAGATTCAATTCTCGGTGTTTACTTCTTCACCCAACCCATTCAGCAACTATTGGTTAAGCAGCTACTGTGTGATAGGCATATAGCTAGATGCTGGGGGAACAGCAGTTTTAAAAACCACTGTGTTTCTGTCTTCACAGGGCTAAATGACTAATAGTTATTTATGCCCCTAACACAACGCTATCGACTGTGGTATGATGTGACCAGGGGGTCTTCAGCGGAGCCCAGTGGGTGCCTGTCCGTGTTCTTAGCACTCAAAACTGAACTAACTAAGCCTCTTTTCTGTGTGAAGTACTAGCCTCTGGGATTTTGTTTTGTTATAGAAGCAAAAAACCAGACTAAGACACAAATGCTCCAAAAATGAAGGTAAGCAATTTAAAGTTAAAAATATCCCCAGTTAAACCCAATGCCGGTCTATGGCCACCTTGGGCTTTTAATAAATGGTGTAACTAAGTGTTGAAAGTTTTAAATACAAGGTCAGAAATATAAAAGGAAACATAGAGACCGAGGAATATTAAATACTGATAGGATGAACTATTGAACTCCAAAATCTACTATATAGTCTTATAGGTCCTAAGAGATTGCCACAGGTTATATGCAATGTATGTCCCAGGTTTGACCTTGGCAAAAATTTTAGCAAACACACACTAGAAAGCTTGTTCTGATGATTTCTAGTTACACAATAAAACTAAAGGGTAAAAGGAGAGGCTTTTTGCTTTATTCCTAATCTGTGTGTGCATGTGCACACGTGTGTGTATGTGTATTGGCATATGTTGTGGGAGCATGTATGTGTGGTGGCTAGAGTCTGAGATAGGCATCTTTCTCAACTGTTTTTCATATCCTTGAAGCATGGTATCTCCCTCAGCTGAACTGACAACTCACTGGCATGGGCTAACCAACGTAGCCACCTCGCTCCCAGAATTCTCTGTGTCTCTAGAGCTGGAATTACAGGTGAACCAGCACACTGACCCAGTGTTTAGGTGAGTGTGAGGGTCTGAACTCTGGTCTTCGTGTTTGCACAGGAAGTGGCTTATCCTTGGAGCCATCTTCCCAACCCCAATAATAACTTTTAAACCTTGAACTTCTTTACAGTCTGGGTATTCTCCCTAGGCAGCAGACACCTACACGTCATGGAAGGAATCGGGAACTTGTGTTACAGAATGGTGCTCATGAGCTGTTTTCTGTAACTGCTATGGCTCATCCTTCCTGTCTCATTTACACCTCCACATAAAACCTTCCTTGTTCTAGCAAAACCGTGGCCCGGCCTCCTTACCTTGTACCAAAGCAGTGGCCCCACCCCTTACCCTACAGCTTTGCACCACTTGGTCTTGGCTCCTATTGCCACCTCTTCTTTGTCCATCTCCTATAGTCCAGGCTTATCCCTTTCCAAAGTTTCCCTAGGAGTGATGCAGCTGAGTGTGCAGCTGTGCCTTGAAGGTTCCTCCTTCAGCACCTAGGACAGCACCTACTGCACCCTGCTAAAGCTCATTATTGAATTGGGATATGGGGGTGGGGGGATGACTACCATCATCCCTGTGCAATATTCCACAGACTCCCAGAGGAGCCACGCTATACAGGAAATAATTTTGCCACCTCTGAATCTTTCTTAAATGCTTTCAGATGCTTCGTGGGAAACCTGTTATCTTGTGAGCATGGCACTGGGAAGAGACTGTCTCACATATTCCATAAAATGGAGTTTATACTTTAATTTTCTTTTTTACTTATTTAAAGAAGAATTCTTCATGTTCTTTCAGAGTTCCCTTATGACAGTCACTTCTAAATGCCTGTCACAAAAGACCTGCACAGGCTGTCTTTATGGAACTGAACAAAGTCCTGGCAGTGAAGTGAAGCCCAGACAATGGCAGTGCTGCCCCCTACAGGCACTAAGCAGCCTCTTTCCAAAAGAATGCAATTTTAAACAAAGCTCTCTGAAACTTAATTAACTATGAATAAAGAGTCCAGGGCAGGCATGGTGGTGAGCATTGCCTAAATTATAGCACATGCTTTAAACTGTGGGTTAATTATGGTTAATCACATATGAAGATGGAAATTGGTTAAATTAATGTAAGAGAAAAATAGAGCAAGTTGGAGAAATTTGACTTCATAACAGACCTTGCTGCCTGGAATTCTAAATTATGCTCATTTCAAATTTTTGCTAAATTAAGAATAACAGCACAGAAGTGTATCAACATAATTGCCTATGTTTCGCGAACGTATTGTAATGAACATGCATTTTTTTTTTCTCCACAGAAAGCTTTAGAGTTATGGATCTTGAGTCTGAAACGTATATACATATAGAGTGAGAGCTAAAATGGTGTTTCGGTCTGTTTCATAACTTAGTAAAATACATCAAGTGCTCACAGCAACTTGATGGTGGTTGTGGACACCTGCTCACAAGCAACGCGTTCCGTGCAGAACACCTGACATTCTGGTCCATGAAGCCTCCAGGGCCTCACTGGAGACAAAGAGGCTGCAGTGGAGCTGGCTTGTGAGCCTGTTTTTGTTTTTTTTTGTTTTTTTCTGTTTTTTTGTTTGCTTTTGTTTGTTTCTTTGTTTCTTTGTTTGCTTTTGCACCAGCCTCTATTCTTCATACCCCAAAGCCCCACTCACAAAAGCAGCAGAGAATGCCAGCATGAGGAAGTCCTCCGATAGATTTAGCAACCAAAGCAATCAGTCAGGAAGGCAGCATGGGGAGGCACCTCCAACATCCCTTATTCCATAGCAACCCCAGGTCCTGCTATGCTCTGCCCACAAGCCTCTACATTGCCTATTATTGTACTTGACTCCTGAGACTCAGGAAAGGGAGAATCTGCCACTGGCCACAGAACCAGTCTGGACAAAAACAGGTCAGTCCAGCTGATGAGTTTGTAAAGAGAAGAGGGCCACAGAGGCTCTCAGGAGTCTGACTGTCATGCAGAAACAGGGAGCACTTCCCAAGCCACCTCCCTCCAGCAGCCTCCGCGGGTGAGGCTGACACCCAGCATGCAGAGTCCTCTTACCCGCATGCTGTGGCGCTTGAAGACATTGTGCCGGTGGAGAGGTGGGGTGTGCAGCGAGTTAACTGGAGATGGATACTCCATAGGGCTGGTAAGCGTAGGAGAGCTGGCACACAGACCCTCAGGGACCTATTCATGAGAAGCAAAGAAGCACAAGGCACAGGGACAAGGCGAGAAGGTGGACAATTAGCTGCTACAAACAGGAGCATACAAGAAAGGACAAGAACACACCATGGGGGTACAGACTTGCTCTACCCTGGCACATAAAAAATGGGATGTGTCATTTCCCTACTGAAGTCGTGTGGCAGAGTAATGTGGCCTCTCCTCTGCCAGACACTCCTCCTACACAATGCTCTTCATATGGGGAGATGCTCACAGACAGCTCATCTCCTGAGACCAGGGTTCCTCAGGACCCTTTGGAAAAGGGTTATGTTTCATAGTTGTGACATAGGTTATGATAAGCCTATAGACAATGAATGTGCACATCCACACAGGGTTATCTCTCAGTGGCCCAGGGGTGTGTGGTTCCAGAATGCACCATAGCTATGGAATTCCTTACGTAAAATGGTATTATATTTGTGTATCTACAGCTGTCGTGTGATATAAAGCATCTCTAGATCATTTACACTGAATATTATGTAAGGGCGATGTAAGTGGCATAGTATATTGTTTAGGATAATAACAAAAAAATCTGTACCTATTTCATGGCAGATATGGGCTTTGATCTTTTTTTTCATATTTTCCATTTTTCATATTTTTTCATTACTGGTTGGTTAAATCACAAGAGCAAACCCCACAAATATAGTTCTCTCTTTCTCTCAGTATGTATATGTGTGTGTATGTATATGTATCCATGTATGTGTATATATATAATATATATATATACACATATGTATATGTGTGTTTGTATATGTGTATATGTGTGTATGTATGTGTGTATGTATGTCTGGGGTATAATTATCTTGATTAAAAACTTATTCCATTTTTGAGTGTGTGTTGTGCATGAGTGTGTGTGGTGTGTGCATGTGTATGTGAGTACACACAAGGGCCCTGGATTAATGTCAGGAATCATCCTTAGTCACTATCCCACCTTGTTCACCAAAGCATGGTCTCTATGTCAAACCCAGAGCTTGTGTCAAAATTTACCAGTTCTCTCTGGGGATTCCTTGTCTCTACCTTCGAAGGCTGGAGTTACAGACAGTCACTGTGCTCTCCTGGCATTTATGTAGGTTCCAGGGCTTCAAGCTCCAACTTTCATGCTTTTACAGAAGGTGCTTTACCTACTAAGCCACCTTTCCAGTCTAACAATGTTACTTTAAATGTTTTTTAAAACCTTTGTAGTGTGTGTGTACAGGTGCATGCCATATAGTGATTGTGGAGGTCAGAGACCAAGTTCTGGACATTGGTTTTCTCCTTCCACCATGTAGGTCCAGGAATTGAACTTGGGTCATCAAGTTTGGCAGCAAGCGTCTTTACCCACTAAACTATCTTGGCAGTCTACATATCTCTTTTAAAGGCATCATTATCACCTCCTGCAAGGCATTTTCCTTATGTGGAGAGGATTTGTCTTACCATTCTTGGCTAGGTTTGTTTTTTGACACACAGCCATCTCCCTGACAAGAAAAGCATGGTTGGGAGACTTACTCTTCCTGTCCAGAGCATCAGCAGAGCTAACATTGGTTCTTGTCATTTGAGATATTCTGTTTTCAAGCCACAACTCCATGCTAGGGGATGAAGGGTAAGGAAAGGCAGGAGGCTGGGCTATCTTGCACTCAGATGCAAGAGAGTGACACATAGAATTGTAAGTCACAGGCTACAGCCTTGGGGAGATTCAAGGCTGGCAATGATGGATGCAGACAGCTCAGATGGGCCCCTGTTCCCTTTTCACTGACCACCTAGGTCCTAGACAGAGCCTCCGCACAGAGCCTTCGGTGGCATTCAAGTCCATAGGACTGTCATCCATCCCTAGAGCCCTGGAATTCCTTCTCAGAAGGCTCTGTTTGGTATAGGAGATCAGAGAAGCCAGGGACACAGGAAGACAGCTGCAGGCAGGCGCAGGAAGCAGCAGACACTGCAGACGGGTGGACTGAGCTGCAGGCAGAACTTCTGGAAGAGCTGAATTTCTGTTCCTTTGATATAAGTTGAAATTATCTCTTGGCTACCAAGAAAGAGCCAATTCAGGCATCTTGATCCCCTAAACAGATGTTTGCTGCTGCACCTCAAAGGACTTGGCATGGCATTTCAGAAAGGACCTTGAGGAAGGATGGAGTCAACCCTCCCCATCATCTGGTTACACATTTACCTGGAACTGCAGCTTAGGAGCCAGTAGGTTGGTCTGTGGAGGGGGTCTATACTTGGGCCGGCTGGGCTAGAAAGAAAACACAGGGCTATCTCAGTCCGACTCTCCACTTCAGCAAAAAGGACACACCAAAGGAACCACCAAGTCAGAGGCAGCTCTGTTTGCTTACAGTGGAGAAATGGGAACAGAATTATCATTGGATTCATTTTGCAGCCACTCATTGAGCACTAGTTACATGTCAAGTGATGGGAGGAGCTGCAAGAGAGACTGTGAGAGAAAGGCATTGGACCAGACTAGAAGTTGCTATGAATTCTTCTTTTGTGCCCAGTCTCAACAACACTTGTTCATATACTGGCATCCTACTCCCAAAATGACGGTATTATGAGGTGTGGTCCTCGAGAGAGGAGTGGAGTTGAGTGATGTTATCCCATGATGAGATCAATGCCCTAATGAGAATAGTTCAGGAGACTAAGAGAGTTCTCATTTTCCCCAACACATAAGGATAGAGCAAGAAGGAGAGGCCATCTAAAAACCAGGAAGGGGCCCTGTGACAGTTAATATTGATTGTCGATTTGACAGTTCTAGAATCACCAAAGAGACAAGACTCTGGGCATGTCTTCGAGGGGTTTTCCTTATTAAATTAATAGAGAGACTGCAAATGTGGGTTCATCATTTCTAGGGCTGGATCCTGGACCCTATAAAAAGGCAAAGCTACCTTAGAAGAGGCATCCACCTCTCTGCTTCCTGACTAGATGTATGTGACCTCAGGCTCTGGCCGCCATACCTTTCCTGCTCTGATGGACTATACTCTCAAATGTACAATCCAAGTAAACCCTTCCCTCTTTAAGTCATTTTCATCTGGTGTTTCGCCACAGTGATGAGAAAAGATCCTCACCAGAGACCAAATTTGAGGTTTTCTGGGCTATGGACTTCCCATTTCCTGAAACTGTTGTTTAAGTCATTCTGCCGGTGGTATTTTGTTTTGTCAACTCTCGCTAATATAGCCCTGGTTTCTGGAAACCCAACCACCTGCTGGTGGGGCAATAGGATCCTGGATCCTGAGCCTAAGACTGCCATTGTAGGCATGGACACAGGGCCTGAGTCTCAGGGCCTTGGGGCATTCTCCTTTCTTATCATAATGGGTACTTGGCCTGCCATTCCTAGAAACACACTGGTTTTCATGGTTAACTTTGAAGATAAGTTCTTGCTCCAACTAACACCCCCCCCCCCCAGGCTGTGTGCTGGCCTCAGATTTCTCCTTATGGGACACCCATAGATGGTTGGGGGATGGGTTTAAGACTGAGAGAGGATTGTAAGAAAGCAATTCCTTGTGGTCTAAGAGGGCAGTGGGCCACAAAGGAACCTGGCTTGGATGTGACCATGAGTGTGTAATGGGACCTAACCTCAGCTTACCTTGGGTGGGGGTTCCTGAAAGGCAGTGGGCTCCAATATTTTGGGGGGTCGGTAGCGAGCGTTCCTTTCTTGCTCTATGGCAATGTCCTTCTCCATCTGATAAATGTCACTGTTGAGGAGTCAGGTTAGATAGAGAGAGAAACCAGGTCAAAGGGGAACACACTAAAGTCAGGGGAGGCCTGAATGAGGGCCATCACGGATTCCATTTCTACTTCCATTTCCCCTACAGAGTGACTTGAGAAATGCCTCTAAGACAGATTACGCTATAGATCTTGAGAGTGCCCTCACATCAAGGTTTGAGAGAGTCATGTGAATGGATTCAATTGGTAGAAGCCCTTAGAAAGTTAGCCCCATGGGTGGCAGAAGCTGGCTGGCAGCTCTACTCTACCATCTCCAGCCTTTCTGCACCAGCTATTGGCAACAAGCCATGTTTACATCTCCAGTGTCCCATCTAAGTTAATGACTGGCCCCAGATTCATTGTGACATTAGATACTTCCCTTCTCCATAGCTTGCTCTGGGGCTACTATCTACTCTCATAATGAAATCTTGACTTTCTCTCTCAGTGCAGTACTGCAGGGGCTTTCAAGTCCATGTGTTCAAAGCAATACTAAACATTGTGCATTTTCAAATGCATATCATGTGGTACTGTATGAGACACATACAGGTCCATAGCCTACTATGTTTTATCAATCAAAAGGATTTTGAAAGTTTAATAGTATTTTATGTAAGTTCTCAAAGTTTGACACAAGGTTGGGGAGGGTTAGTTGATCCGTTCTTAACTATGGAGGAAGGACTGCCAGGCTGTGCCTTAAGGAGGTGACAGAGTTACTCTGGGCTCTGAGTCTCTTTAAGGGATAGGAGTGGGTGTCAGCTCAGAGATAGGCAACTACCAAGGCTCCCTGGGGTTCTCAAGACCCTTCCTTTTTTACCCCAGAGCTTTTATCCTCTCTGGTCGTATCTTTCAATTACATTTATCCTAGAACTTTCAGGATTCCAGATAAAAGGACTAACAGATGGTGCAAAATTAGAAGAGTAACTGAGGGAAGTCCAGAGCAGATAACCATTGTAAAACTACAGTTTGCAGAATGTGTTCGAGGCTCCAAGCCAAAAAAGAAAAATGCAGGGACATCTTTACTTGGGCTTTCTTAGCTTCTCCCTTGGGCCTCCCATTATTCTTTAAAAAAATTGTCCTGAGGATGATCTTGAACTCATGATCCTATTGTCACTACCTTTCACATGCCGGAGTTATAAGCACGCGATGCCATGTCTTGCCTAGAGCCTATTTTCTTGCCCTCAAATTACATCACTAGAGCCAGGAGTGTAGCTCAGTGATAATACACTTGCATAACATTCCCAAAACCCTGGTCTTGTTCCCCAGTGTATACACCCACTCATACACACACACACACACACACACACACACACACACACACACACATGCTCGCAGTTTGCTACATTATCTCAGCTCATTAAGCAAGTTTCCCTAAGACAGAGGTCAGCAAAGGGTGGCCACAGGCTAAGCCCACCCTCCCAGCCTATTTTTTTCATAGTTTCACATTAAGAATGGTCACCATGTTTTTTCATGATTGATTTAAAAAAAAAAATTGTGGCATAACAATAATGCCATATTTTGGCATACACAGATGAAACTATCAAACCCAGCCAGCCTTTTCCTTTACCAGCGCCTCTGGCTGCAATGGTCGAGCCAAGAGGTTGTAACAGAGACTAACATAAACCGTAAAGGTCCAAATATTTACTACCTGGGTCTTTAACGGAAGTTTGCAGATCGCTACCCTAAAGGAAACCAAAAGAAGTCGATGATTCATAAGTGGCAGGCAGGCAGATGGAGACCCTGAATCCATGCGACAGATAACAGTCCTGCCAGTGGCCTTCTGGCACTAGAGAAACGGCAGCTGGGCAATGAGAAGGATTTAAGCCTTAGGCCACTGGTTCCCAAACAGAAAGAATAGACAGGTAACCTGTGGGGCACAGTCTTGATAACAGATCAAAAGAACCCTATTCTTCCATAACTGGAAGGATAGTCAAGTGGAGAGGGAAAGCAGGTAAGGTCACAGACATAAGTAGTTGCTCCATGTGGCATCAGACTGAACAAGGCTTCCCCAGGCTGCCCTCACCTCTGAACTTGCATGGGAAGTGAACCTGGTCTCAACTTTCTGTCTTCCAACACTCTCTGCTACCCAGTGTGCTTCTACTGGATGGGAGGGCACCTTCCATGTGCTGATCAGAAGGAAGTTCTGGTATAAGTGCCATTTTTACCTATCACTATTAGGCATCAAGTCACCAACTTTAGCCTGAACTCTTCTGTCTGACAAAGGGGAACAAAACACCCCACTACACAGGGCTGGAAACCCCTGCCGCATCTGAAGCCTCATCCTCTACTTACAGCTCACCACAGTATGCTCACCTGAGACTGCACACAAGCTCCGTGAAGCGGGGTCGATCACTGGGGTCATAGTCCCAGCAGCGAGTCATGAGTGTGTAAAGGACAGGCGGACAGAGTTCAGGCTTGGGCAACCTGTCTCCCTTCTCCAGCACCCCGATGACATCCTTGTTTTCAAGCCAGAAGAAAGGCTGCTTCCCGAAGCTGAGTATTTCCCACATGCATACAGCTGAGAGCAGAGAGGGGAGACTCAGGGGAGGGACCAACTTGCTGTCCCCAGGGATGACTGTGGCCACTGGTGTTTGGTCCCAACTGGAGGAGGAGCATTCTCTCCTGAGGTCCTGCCCACCACAGTGGTGCAGCCAAGATAGCTATAGCCCATGCCTATAGTACATGAACCACAATCTACTCCCTAGAACCCTTCCCATGGAGCTACTAAGGTGTTGGGGATCCAGAGGAGGCTATTATGTGTTTCATCAGAACTTCCTCTTGAGTGGGTGGGGCACAAAGCCTCTTCTTTATGGGTTGAAGAATTCTAATACTAGTATTGACACTTGTTGCCTGTGTCCTTGGGCAAGGCCCTGGCTCATCTGAGCCTTAATTTCCTCAGGTGGAGAATGCTGAGGAAGAGCGGTGACGTCGTTTCCCAGACACAGCTGCAGGGCCAGGGGTCATGTGCAAAGTGGTGATGTCCATCACATACACCTGGGTTCTCTCTCTCCTTGCACTTCCTCGCCAAAAGAAGCTGGCCAGTTTTCTTTAAGGACTCCCCAAAGCCTTTCCCACACAGTCCTTGGGGGTGGCTGATGTAGTACATGCTTGTGACTAGAGTCTTTACAAGGGAGTGAACCCAGTTTATCCCAATCAGGCCCTCACCCCTGTCATGGCTGCCCTGTCCCTGACTCCCTACACCTTTGGGACTTCTCAGTGCCACTAGGGTCTGTGGGGGCACATGTAAGACCCTTGTTTTCTGTTCTGCCCTCCTGCCCAGGCCACAGATGTGAGAATCAGCACTTTTCCAGGCCCACCCGAACCGCCACTCACCAAACATCCAGACATCACTGGCGGTTGTGAAGCGGCGGAAGTTGATGGACTCGGGAGACATCCATTTGATGGGGAGACGGGTCACAGAGGCTTTGTGTGGACAAATAGGTTTGCAAGGATTATTTAGGGATGTAAGACCCAGAGTTGTATTACTAGTCTCCAGAGACCACTGGCCAAGGCTGCCTGAACCCCAGACTTCCTTGCTCTGGGATTTTGAATTCTACAAACTGTACTGGCCCTTGGGAAGCCCTCACCTTTGTAATAGTCCTCATCCTCAATGTACCGGGAGAGCCCAAAGTCCCCCAGCTTCACACACTCAGGAGAGGCCACCAGGATGTTCCGGACAGCAATATCCCTGAAAAGAATCAAAGGTTAGCATGAGGCACTGCCTTGGGACCCTGGTACATGTGAAGAAGGCCAGGCATCTGCCCAAAGAAACATTCCAAGAGGTTTCTGACAGAAAGAGAGTGCCACCAGGGAAACATAACTCTGAAATTCATAAGCATCTGGCTCTCCTTGAGGAGTGTCTGTTGACCTGGGCCATCTGTGTTCTTAGTGTCACCACTAACCCCAAAGGGTCCCCCTGCTTCTCACAGGCCATGCCACTTTCTGCAGTTTCTGCTACTAAAAGGATGATTCTTAAAACACACAGCTTCAGATAAATAAAAGAAACAAACCTGTGAGCACATCACCCTAGCTCCAGGTCAGGTGCAACTCCCGTTTGTCCCTCACACTAGAATGTGACTCCCAAGGAAAAGGATTCTTGTTTCTGTTGATCATGACTTTGTTCTAGGACACAGGCTGGACTGAGAAGGAGCTCCAAGGGAGTCAGTGGATGAAGGGGGCAGGGATATATTTGTAACTCCTACATGGCTCTGTACAGAATCAGGCTCAAAGCCACACAGGCCATGTCTGTGGTGGAGTGAGCATTCCAGAGTGGTCTCCTCAGGGCTCATGCTCTCAAGGGAATGAGAACAAAGCCACTGGGGAGTAGGAAAGAGTCACCTACATAGCCATAGTTAAAGTAGAAGGTGGTTCAGGGATACTGGAGAACTAGGCTAGAGACCAAAAGACCCTAGGAGGTTCCAGACACTTCTCTAGCCCACTCCCTTCTTCCTAGGCAAAGTGGAGGAGGTGGAGCTCTGAGCCAGAGGGCAGCCCCTCTCCCAGTACTTGCCAGGACGCAGCAGAAGTCACAGAGCAGAAGTCACAGTGAGACCTCAGACTTTGGACTTCCTCTCAGTATCCTTGGACCTTTTAAGTTTCTGGGTGAGGAAATGTTTCGTGGAGACTATTTGAGTACAGAGTGCTCATCACTCTCAGTTGCCAGGTACAGACCAGGCTGGGGTTCTGGCTTAGGACCACAGCACTCTCAAGTTCTACACACTGTCTCCTTCTCAGAGACCAGGTAAAAGTCTCACACTCCTACCTGTGCACACAGTTGATGCTCTCCAGGTAGGCCATGGCTTTGCATATCTGTAGAGCGTACAGGACCAGAGTGGGTACCTTCAGGGAGTTTTTATTTCGCTCCAGGTAGTGTCCCAGCTGCAGAAAGAGAGCGATATAACATCAGAATGACTTTCTGCCCCTGCATGGTACCAAGGCGCCAGGCTACTGATGGCCACTGACCCCTCATTTCCTTTAAGGGGCAAATTCAAAGATAGTTATATGTTTTGGCAATTCCTCCACCTAACAGCTAAATACAGAAGGCAGGAAGTCGTAAAGACTCCTTGCTATGTAAATGTCTTCCATGCCTTGCTCAGCTGCAGCCCAGTTGTCACGTGGAGTCCCTCATCAAGCCCCCCGAGCTCACCTCCCCATAAGGATACAGTTCCATTATGATCCATGTGGGCTCCTCTTCAATGATACCAATCAGCTTCACGATGTGGGGGTGGTCAAGATTCTTCATGATCACTGAAGGAGAGCGAGGGAGATGGAGCAGCTTAAAGGTCATACAGAAAATATTTTGCTTTTCTTTCCCCAGTGCTGAGGATCAAACAGGACCTCATGCATGCCAGGCAAGTAGTCCACCAAGCTATAGCCCCACTCCTAGACACATAAGAGAAATGCAGTTTCCTGCCCCAACTGTGAAACATGGGATAAGAGACCTTTTTTTAGTCAATATTAGGGGTGGGGTCCCGTTACTGCACAGACTTCCTTCCCAGCCTCCCAGCTCCCTTTCCCCCAAGGCCTGGTGCATCTCAGGGGCCCCTCCCCAGGGGATGCCTACCTGCCTCACTCATGAACTTCTCCTTGTTGTCCAGGGTACAATCTTTCTTACACGTCTTGACGGCCACATTAATTTTTTCCCCTTTCTGCAATAGAAGTGTATGTTCATGGACCCCAGTGCTTTTCAGAAGAAGGAGTCCTCTCGCTCCAGCCTCAGCACGGCCATCTCAGACTTGACTACGCAGATGGTGTGGCTCCTGAGTGGCAACACACACACACACACACACACACACACACACACACACACACACACACACACTTTTTCTCTTCCTGGTTTTCTTCCTTCCAGATCATTCTGTGTTAGAACTATAAGGAGCTTCAGAGACCAGAAAGCTCAATCCCTGTGTCCAGATGAGGATACAGAGTCACATGATCTGCCAAAAGGCAAGCAGATAAACAGAATACACGGAGCCTCCATAGAAGAGAGCAGGTCCTCCTCCTCTGTCTTTACTGCTTGCTTTCAAATATCCTATTCTTTATAGGGTCTGCCTTCTCCAGCCTGCTTGAAGTCTAACCACACAGACAAGGCTCACCTCAGCTTCAGCAACCTGAACACTGATTCCTGCTTGATCCGCTAGGTCCTGGTCTAACCTCATCTTACTGTCCTCCCTCTGCATTCTCCCACAAGCCTCAGAGCCCACCATGTTTTCACCCCTAGCACACTGCTCCCCAATCTCAGGAACGAGTCTCATCCTCTTCACTCCCTGGGTGCTCTAGAAATAGTCTATTTCTACTTCTAGAAATAGAAATAAATACACAAACTCACATGGTTCGTGTAGACACCTTCATAGACCTCACCGAAGAAGCCTTCACCCAGAATGCGATTAAGGACTACATCTTCACGGGCAACGCCATACTGTGGACCTGCATAGAAGAAGAAAACAGGGGAGTCACAGAATCCAGAGTCCAGCTAGTTTTCTCCAGGGGGACCTGAGTGTTCAACAGCAAAAATCCAAGGGTGTAGCTGGAAATGGCATCTCCCTGGGTCCTAGGTCCACATTCTTAAGGTCCTCACTGAAGCTACACAGACCCACTTAAGGCCAATCTGTAATAAAATATCAGCTCCCAAACCAAGGGTTCCTCAGTTCTTCTCTGTCCGAGCACATGTCGATGAGGATGAAGGAAGGACAGAAGATTCCCCTGTGGTGCTCCAAGAATACTCATGGTGTCACTTCCCAGGGCCCTATGGCCACAGTGGTGGAGGGATGACCAGCTCTTCAAGAACCTACCTCCTGGCCTTCGCAGGGTCTCATCGGGAATCTCTGCATAGATGTCTGACTCTGTAATGACAGAAAGGGGCCCAGCCCATGGGCTATGTGTCTTCACTGGGCTCAGCCAGGAATTAAGCCATGGCTCCTGCCGAGAAGCCAGGGCATCCAAAGGAGTGAGAGGGACGGGGTCCTTCAGGAGAGTCCAGGCTCCCATACCAGGGTTCAGGGAAGCCACACAGCCAGAGACACTTAGCTTGAATCCGAGCGTATTCCCTCAGCTTTGTTAGTTTCAAATGACACATCACTCATTGTACTCTACTATTAACTTGGTGTTTTTATCGCTCCCAAATCCACGTGCCCCATCCCTACCCTACAGTGTGACATCTGATGTCCTCTAGGAAGTGATTAGAGTCAGATGACATCAGGAGGAGAGGACTCTGATTAAAATTAGTGTTCTTAAAAGGAGAGGACGAGAGAGCAGAGCTTGCTCTCTCTACTGTGTGGCCACATAGCAAGGAGACAAACCCAAAAGCAAGCCTTCTTCAGCCAGAGTCTGCAGAGATGGGGCTTGCCAGCCTCCAGAACTCGGAGAAAGAAATGGCTGCTTTCGAGTCATTCAATCTATTGTATTGTTTGTGCCAATTTGCTGACCAAGATCAAAACAGCACCATGGTATAAACTATTCACATTTGCTATTACAAAGAATGGTATTTTGGAGCCATCATTGATTAAAGGCGTGCACCACCATGTCTGGCTTATTTTTGAGCCATCATTGAGAAGCGATAGAGACTTGACTTGGAGAGAAGGTTTGGTATCATCAGCAGAGGAAGCATAGGCATGGGCGAGCATGAGGGAGGAGCAGAGGCTGAGGGTTCAGTGAGCATGCTTACCTATGCTACAGCTTTCTGAGAGGTGGGACCGCCGAGCCTCCAGGTTTCTGTAGTAGAAGGTAAGAGGAAAGGAGCTGGCTGACCCCAGAGCCCTGAAACATTTCCCTCAAGCTGCCTCAATCTACCTCCATCCACACACCCAGCACGGGCTGGATCTTTAAGAGCAGCCAACCTGGCTGTCAGCAAGCTGGGGAGTGTAGCCCAGGATTCCAACGGACAAGAGCTGAAGGAAAAACAGAAGCCTTCTTCTGAAGAAAGCACCAAGTGGGACAGGGAACATTCCCATGGTTGTGCACTGGGAGGGAACACACATTCTAATGAAATGAAGAGACTCAAGCATTCTCTCAGAAACAAGGCAGGTGGTGGTGGTGTTCACTGCCCCGTCTTCCAGCCCTGTCCCATAGAGACATCTCTCTTGTACTCACAGTGTGGGGATCTGAGGCAGGCTGTTCCTCTTCTCACCGTCTAAGGAAAAGTAGAGGAAAGGATGGTTGGAGCCAGGAACATGCAGGTGAATGGACGGTAGATGGAACACTGCTTCTAAGGCCCCCTGTCAGCACCATGGTGTTAGCTGGAACTAGAACCCTTTTTGAAAACTTCCTCCTGCCAATATCACATGCTCCAGTCTTGCCCATTTCCTGACTGGTCCCCAATCAGGGTCACACAGAACAGAACAGTTATATGTTATCAAAGGCTCTGATATGCCAGAGGCTACAAACACAGCCCCTCCAGAAGTTACTTCCAGTAGCTGACCACCTAGAATAGACTTAGCCCCTCCTCAAGCTCCTAAAAATCTTTGCTTCCACTTAAGAGCCAATGCCTGATCTTCTCTCTGCCACCCACCTCTGGGCTAGTCTACCTCCAAAGAGAAACCCACCTTTCTTGGCATGCATGATGAGAGAGCCTTTATGTTCTCCTTGCAGCCTGCAGTAGCCATCTATGAGGTCAGCCATGTTCTCAGCCTCTGCCAGGGACGAGGTTTTGATGGACAAGGACTGTAGAGAAGGGGCCAGCCACCGGTGAGAAAGCAGGGTCTGGGCTTGAGTCCCCCCCCCCCCCCCCCCCAGGGAGGAAGAAGGGGCTGCAGCAGGACTTGGCCCCACTGCGTGGGACTCCACCCACACCTTTCCTGACTATTCTGTGTGTTGTTAGAGACAGCCACCAGAGGGCGCACTGTCCATCCCTCCTGCTAGCTACCTAGTGCTCTTTGTTGCAAAGCCAGGTGTGCGTCTCATTCTGATCTTTGAGCAAGTAGCACAACGCCTTGTATTTGGTGAGTGATCAGTGTGTACAGGCAGAAACTGAGAATTGGGAGGCAGATGAGGCTGGGGCTCAGAGCATGCTGCTAAGAGAAGAGAGACAAATGTTTGGTGGTCTGAGGTCTCTTTCCTACTTTTAACTACAAAAAAGCCCCATGCCCCTCAGGTCTTGATTTCTAAACCATTGTTAGACTTCTGCTATGCATGTATCTTATTTTCAATCACCTCTACCTACCCTAAAGCCTTTTCTACTTCTTTGTTGATGTTAAAGAAATAATTTTCCTCCAAATTTCTTTAAATCTTATCATTACCATTGTTTGGATAATGAGTGGAGTTTTATTTTGGTTTATACTTATTTATTAGTGGCTGCAGAAGAAAGGCCACAAAGTTGCCACAGTATAAATGTGGAGATCTGGGGACAATCCTCTCTCTCTCTCTCTCTCTCTCTCTCTCTCTTTCTTCTTCTTCTTCTTCTTCTTCTTCTTCTTCTTCTTCTTCTTCTTCTTCTTCTTCTTCTTTTTTTTGTTGTTGTTTTTCAAGACAGGGTTTTTCTGTATAGCCCTGGCTGTCCTGGAACTCACTCTGTAGACCAGGCTGACCTCATAATCAGAAATCCACCTGCCTCTGCCTCCCAAGTGTTGGGATTAAAGGCATGTGCCACCACTGCCCGGCTCTGAGAACAATTCTCTACAGGTCATTTCTTTCCTTCCGGTACATGAGCTGGGTGTCAGGATGAAGGTGGGAACTGAACTCAGATTATTGAGTTTGGTGGTAGGCGCCTCTCTCTTGCCAGTTGTGGGTACACTTTTCTTAATAATATCTGTTAACAGAGAACCCCTAGTCCCTCCTGGACTTGGACAGGTTGGCTTGAATAAGTCTTATCCACAGAGCTTCCAGGTGCCTCAGAAATGCTCACCTGGGGGGCACCCTCGATGCCCAGCTGCAGGACTGCCTGGGTCTCTTCCAATGGCAGGCATCTGATGGATCTGATCTGCTTGAACTCGGCCAGGCAGGTGGGCTGTGAAGGAAGCAGAGAGGACCGAAGACCATTTAACCTCAGGGTTTGACCAAGGAAACTGGTTAAGATGAAGGTGAGGATGAGGGGGTGGGATCTCTTTTGAAAATAGAGAGAATATTGCTAGAAAGTCCATCTCAGAAGCCTAAGACACTCAGATTGCAGAAGAAAAAGGGAGAAAGGAACTCTTGCCAAGATTGTATGTGAAGTTGGGGTATAGAGCCAGAACTGGACCCAGGTTCCCAGGAAGTCACTGGCTTATTTTGCACCACAAGAACGGCAACAGCATTCTTTCGCTCCTCACTCCACTTTGTGCATCAGCATCACGACAAATAATGAACCATCTAACCCTCGCTGCTATCCCCGGATCCTCTCAACAAATCTACACCAAGGCCAAGGTCGAGCCCTTATAAAGTCTCTGCCCTGAGCAATGGGGACACAGGGGGGGAGCAGAGCTGATGGGGAAACAGAAGAAGAAGCAGGGAGGAGGAAAAAGACCTGAGCCGGAGCTGAGCTGAGGCTCACTCTAGAGCTCTCGCTACCTTTGTATCTTGACTCGTCAGCTGGCGGATGCCTTTAGGCCCGATGACCAGGTCCACAGTAATGTTCCATCCTTGCTGGAATAAAAGGAGACAGGGGACTGTTTCCCATGCTGCCCAGCCATATTCAGAAGCTCTAAACAAATCTTATTAAAGTAGATAAACACCACCATCTCTCTAGCCCTTTCATCCTAAACCCCACCATACAGCTCACCTCTTCCCATCCCCTTTCTCTCCCTGACCACTTTCCTCTTTCTCCCACATTGGCTCCCTGGGGTTCCATCCCAGCGGCCTGGAGGTCAGGCAGGGTGAGGGTAAGAAGAACAGGCCATTACAATGAGTTCGCAACGGTAGGTCTCCTGGTCGATGTTGGCAAAGCCCGCCAGAGTATTGAAGAATTTCATGACACACTCTTCCTCCCGGAGTGATGCATACTGCTGGAAGGTCTGCTGGATCATCTTCCGGAATTGCTTGGGCTGAGCGGCAGATGGGGAGAACAGGGTCAACTCAGCTTCCTGTTTACATCTTATGGAAAGGCTGCCTACTGCTACAACGTGGCTCCAGGGGTCCCCACCATGACGGATGCTGAACTTATTCCCTGAAGCTCATGACTGTCTCCACAGAAGCATACCCTAACCCTCTGAGAGAAGGTGGGAGGCACGGAATCCCACCACCCAGGTCATGTAATGAAATCAAGACTCCAAGGCAGTTTTGAGCCAGGTGTACCTCATCCTGAGTCCCAGGCCTGGAGGGACTATCACAAGCATCTGCTGTCTTATGTTAGGTAGCCTAAGGCAGTAGATCCTCTTCTCCTGACTCTCTAGCTCTTGACCCAGAACCCACATTGAGCAGGGCTCCCTGGGCTCCTTGCTCTCGGCTGCCCTCACCTTTAAGTTTTCCTGCATCTGCTTTGGGAAAAACAGGTCCAGACCAACTTCTTTTCTGAAAGAAGGAAAACAGAAGCCACATTTGATACACGTGCTGAACTTCTGACCAACCAAAAGGAGGTGAGAGGGCTTAGAGACTAGGGAACTGGGCCCTAGGGCTCCTGGGGAGATTGGCAGGTGAACCGGACAGCAGGACACTGGGGGAGGGGTGGGGGAATTCATGCCTGACACAGAACTTACTCCAGGAGTTCAAAGTTGGACTTTTTGTCGAGTGCATTGTGAGGCATGTCCTTGAAGAATCTCCTGGGGAGAGAGGGAGAGATGGCATGGAGAAAAGGGCTGAGAGCTGAAGGCTGAGGCCTCGAGTAGGGCATCCAACATCCACGTGCTGACCCGGGAGCATCTATATCTACCAGATGCAGGGACCATCAGGGGACAACTTGGCACTATCCCCCCATAGCTGGAAACCCCTATCTATATCTGGAGGTGCTTCTGGTCACTCCACATGCTGATGGCAGCATCTAGAGATGTTCACTGCAGTGTGAGCACAGGAAAGCCCCATCTTGACAAGGAATTACCCATCCCTAAATGTCCCCAAATGAGGAGAGAAGTTAGAAAATGCAGAACCATGGCTCTTCTGCTCTGCCACTTCCTTCTACTGGGTTTTGGAAACGCAATGCCTGGAAAGAGGAATGAGTCTATGTAGGGAAGGTCTTGAAATCACAGGATGAATGATAGCAGGAGGAGCTTCAACTATGAGACATAAGGGGCCTGCCTAGGGTGCTTCATCACCTACCCAAAGGTCTCTGTGGTTCTCCAAGATCAGTCAGTCATGGCAACTTTAGAAATCCCCCAAGCCAGTGCTACCTGCTTCCCATGACATCTCTAGAAAACCTCAGAGCAAGCCTTCCTTGGACTGTTCTAGTCAGTGTGACTGTTCACCTTCCCTGTAGGACTGAGTGAGCTACAACTCATGCCCTGGGTAACTGCACACACTGGCTTCCCTCACACAGTCTTGTTGTAACAGTACAAATATTGAAACAGAACTAAAAAGGGCATTTTAGTCCTTTCTGAGTTACCAAGTGTGGTGGTTTGAATGAGAACGGTCTCATAGGCTCATATATTTGAATACTTGGTCCCCAGTTGGTGGACCTGTTTGGGAAGGACTGGGGAGTATGGCTTTGTTGGAGGAGGTGTGCCATCAGGGGCAGGCGTTGAAATTTCAGAAGACTCCCAACATTCCCAGTGGTCTTTCTGCCTTGTAGTTGTGGATCAAAATACAAGCTCTCAACTGCTCCCTTGTTCTTCTACCATTGACTTAACTGTAGACCCTCTAAAACTGTAAACCCAAATTAAATGATTTCTTTTATCAGTTGTCTTGATCATGGCATTTTATCACAGCAATAGAAAAAAAGAAGAAGACAGAAGTGAGTACCCAGAGTGGGGTACTGTTATGACATACCTGACCATGCTGGGGTTTTTTTTGGAGGAATGTGGAAGAATTTGAAACTTTTAGCTAGGAAAGCAGTTGAATCTTTTAAGTAAGGCCTAATGGGCCATCCTAATGGGCTTGGAAACAATCGTGCTCAGAGCAATGTGGACTATAGAGGACCCATTCAAGAGGTTTCAGAGGAGAAAAGTATTGGACACATGGCTATATATCACTCTTGTGATATTTTAACAAAAAAAATGAGGCTGCTGACTTCCCTTGTCCTAAGAATCTGCCCGATGCTAAATTAAGAAGTGTTGGATTAATTTTCTTGGTAGAGATTACAAGACAGCCTAATATGGATTCTGTCACACGGTTAGTAATAAACCAACAACAAAGGGAATCTTTTTGCAAATGTGATTCAGTGGTCTAGGCTCTATCCACATGGGCAGTCAAACTTGACAGTGTCGTCCACATGATCCTAGATTTCACATCAGAAAGGATACACGAGTAAAGGGGCCATGGAGTCTTCCTCCATGGTTGAGCAGAGCCCCTGAGGCCAGGTGTGTGGCAGGGGAGTCCCTGCATGAAGCCACTGCGAAGACACTGCATAAAGCTGGGAAAGCGAAGCCTGGATTGCTCTGGAGATCTCAATGTGCTGGCAAGAAGAGCTACATACAGGGAGTGGAAGTATCCAGAGAGAGAAGCATATTGCAAATGGCAGCAAAAGAATAGATCAGTGGTTCTCCACCTGTGGGTCATGACCCCCTTGGGAGTTGAATATCAGATATCCTGCATACCAGATATTTACATTATAGTTCATAACTGTGGCAAAAATACAGTTCTGATGTAGCAACAGAATAATTTTATGGTTAGGGGTCACCACAACATGAGGAACTGTATTAAAGGGTTGCGGCATCAGGGAGGTTGAGAACCCCTGGGGTGGAGCCATCTAAGCCCTCTGACATTAGACATTGAGCAACAAGATCCAGAGTTTGCCCTGCTGGTTTTCAGTCTTGCTTTGGCCAAGTATTTTCTCACCATGTCTCCTTTTCTCCCTTTTTAAATTATATATATATATATATATATATATTCTGTTCTGTCGTATGTTGAAAGTGTGCAATCTGTCATTTTATTTTATACATGGTTACAGTTAAGAGATTGCCTTGAGTTTCAGGAGACTTCAGACTTTTAAACTATGTTGAAACTGAAAGACTATTGGGATTTTTTTTGAGGTTGGACTAGATGCATTTTGCATTATGATCCCTGATTATGGGAACCAGGGAGTAGAGTATGGTGGAATGGCCCCATGGGCTCATATGTCTGAATACTCCAGTTGGTGGACTGTTGGGAGGAGAGGTGTGGCTTTGTTGTATGAGGTGTGTCTTTGGGGGTGAGCTTTGAAATCTTAATTTCAAAGTAGTCAAAAAAAGTCTAAGACATCGATTCATTGATGTTTTTGTTTATCAGGGTAGACAGAACCAACCTAAAGTTAAGGGTCTGGCAGATGTCACAGTCCAGCATGTGGGAAGATGCATGAGCTGAGAGAGAGGGGCAGAAAAGGCTTCAAAGTTGGAGAGACTCTTGAGCTGGCTCATCATGAGTGGACAATCTTTTCCTTAAATACATGCTTTCCTAGACCCGTTTCCAAGTTCCCTATGCAGATAAATCTAGGCAGGTAGCACTGACTTACACCATATAAAGAAGCTGACCAAATATGGAAGCCTTTACCTTTCCACACCCAACCACTTTATAATGTTACAGTATGAGAAGAGACATAAGCTCCGTGCTCTGCTGTACAGCATCGTGACGGAAGCTAACAACAATTGCATAATTCAAAAGTAACAGCAACAGATATTGGACGCTCTTACCATAAATAAATCATATGTTGATGAATACATGCAATCACTATGTGTCAATCAAAAACAAAACTTTAAAATAGAGCTTTTTTTTCCCAGGCTGAAGAGGGGAGAGACAAGAGGTACCACTTGTTTGGACTGCCTCTAGTACCCGCAGGTTCTCCCCTGGACGAGCCTGCAATTCTGAAAAGCAAACACTAGATGGCAGCAGTCTATGGGTGGGTGCAGACTCATAACTGATCCACACCCAATCCCCAGGACTGAAGAAAATAAAGACACGCAAAACCCACTTGGCAGTAATAAAAATGTTACCTTGTTGCCAACATTTACAGGTTAACCACAAGGTCAAATTCCTTGTGGATTTTGTGAAGCAAAGCAAGGCGAGTATTCTTTCTCTAACCCTAACCTTGTCAGTCACTAACTACTTAACAAGTCCTGGTGACACACTCACTATGATTCTTTGGTTCAGAAAGTTCTGTTGTTGTGCTGGTTAAGGGAAATATTCCTTGTTCCATCTAGTCAAAGAAGACAAGTTATTTGGTGCTTCTGACTAATTTCTAGTATATGGCCCATGAACTTCATATTTTAAAGAGTAGTGGGGAACAAGAAAAAGAAACTAAGTACTACCGTTTCATTTTTAAAAACTGAATTCAAGTTTCCAGGCCCTAGGGGAGCTGGAGACTTCCCTATAGCTGACCAGTTTCTGTTGTAAAAGTCCAGCCATCTCAAGGACAACTTCTTCATCTTGCTGACAGGGTCAAACAAGTTCATGATTCTGGGCCTAGAAGCGAACACCTGACCCACTTCTCCAAATGTTTTCTTAGTTGTCTGTTAACTGATAAATAATATAGAAATTGCTGTTATTTAAAGCAAGGTGAATAAATTGTAAAAATATATAACCAAATTGCCTGTTATGCCCTGATTAACTGCATGCAACTGACCTACTCCTTTCTCCTCACATCACTCTGAACTCCAGACCCAATGTCTAGGAGAATGAACTAAGGACCTTGAAGCCAGGTGCCCTGGATAAGGCCCAGTCTCCAATAGGTACTCCGTTGCTTAACCCATAATATTAAAATACAATTGGATAACATTGCAGCTCTCCCCAACTCCCTCCTTGCTTTGTGTTCCCACCCTTTCAAAATGTACAGGCTTCCTTCGGGGATACGGTTCAGATCCTGCTGGCCACCTTCCTGGGCGCTCAGAAAATAAAGCTTTCATTTTTAAGCTTCTGCATCTGAAGTATATTTTCTTGGCTTCCACCCTGAACCCAACAGTAGAATACTTACACAAAGTGATGTGTTTGGCATCTATAAAGCACCCTTCGATAAATAATAAATAAATATCAATTAGCTATCATTTCAACTATGTGATTCCCTGGAAAAGGCGAAACCATAATAATACAAAGATCAGTGGTGGCCGGGGAGGGAGAGACAAACAACAGATGTTCATGGCAGTGAAACTTCTGCATGGCGTTTGTCCACATTCACAGAATGTGTGACACTGAGGTGAACCTTGCTGTGAGTGACTCTGGTGTATCTCTGAATATTCATTCACCATAGGAACTACTCCGCTCTTGAGGGATACTCATAACACGGTAAGCTGTGTGTGTGTGTGTGTGTGTGTGTGTGTGTGTGTCCCAGGATCCATGGGAAACCTCTGTGCCTTCTGCTAACTTTTGCTGTGAACCTAAAACTCCTCTAAATAACAACAACAACAACAACAAAGAGTAAACTGAACCTGCAGTGTCTGTGTTGGTGCTGGAGCACTTGCCTTGAACACACAAAATCCTGTACCACAGATATAATCAAGAGTAATGAGAAAAGGCCCTAGCCTGCCCACTTGGCACAGGGACAGAGGTAGACTGCCTGCTCCTCTTTGAACATCTTTTTTTCATTCTGGCCACCCTTTCGCAGCCTTCCAGGGCCTGTCACCTCCCCCTGGTCCCTCTCCCTCTCTATAGGACTCTCCAGATCTCAGACCCCTTATAGAGTCAATGAATAAACAACTAATTCTAGAACCCTTTTGATAATGTTCTACTCCCAACAGCCCTCCGAGATTGTTACTGCTAACATCACTCTTATTTTCAAGATGAAGAAATTAAGGCACAGAGAGGTTACATAACTTGTTGAGAGCAGCACAGCAAATGAAGACTCGGGATTCCTGTCCAGGCACCCCGCTTTAGACCCTCTGGTTTTCCCAATCAGCCCAATTTTCTCAACAGGAACCAATCCCCTGAGGTTTGATGTCACTAGTTTCTTGTCTTATGTGTATCTCATGCTTCTTTAAACCAGGAAAGGATATGTTATTTTTTCTGGTGATGTCATTTATCTGTAGGCAGGTTATGCAATCCTTGATGTTGGTAGAAGGAGGCACAATTGCCCATGAGTTTAAGTAAAGAACCATAGTTCTAGAAGATTCTGCCTTACGGTCTGATTTTCAGAAATATGTCCTACTCCTGGTAAGAAATAGTAATAACCTGATGTTAAACATCCACTCACCCCATCACCATGTGAGAGCCATGTGTTCTACATTTTCCACTTGAAACTCACTGGGCCTGGAGGCCTAGTAGGTTTACATAGGTGTTTTCCACATACCCATTGGGATACCACATCGCTGGCCCTCAGAGTTAGAGCCTGATTCTTTCTCAGGCTCAGGATGTACATGGCAGACTCTAGTACACCATACCCTCTCAATGAGGCTACAGAGGCAATTCAGATACCTCTCTGGTTGTCTAACCCTTGAGTGACATGCTTGCCATTTGGGCCGTGACCAATATCAGTTTGAGGATGATTGAAGGGTGTAAGAATATGAAGTCATTTGCCAGCAGATCTGGACAGGTAGCTTACTGGAGTCTCAAAGTGACACCACAGTCCAGCATGAGCCCCACAAATATAAAGCTCAATAGAACCGCTTTTCAGCATGTTCTCATTTCTGAGTGGAAGCCTGTCGTATCTGGTCCAAGCTTCAGGACTACAGCAGACACGGAAGACAGACAAGGGCACGTGTAACAAAGTTCGTTGTGTTCCCTGGTGCACCAGCTCTGAGCACTCAAGATGACAGACCCTACACTGGGTGCTATTGAGTCCTTGCTTTTTGGGACCAGCTGCCACTAACTGTAAGGAAATGGGAAGTCCTAAACAAGCCAACAATCTCAGCTACTCAAATCAAAACGGAACCTTCACCTTCTGGTTACACAATCCCTACCATGGACACCATCAACCTCTCTCTAAGGTCCCCAGTTCCATGGAAGTGTCGGCAGAGTTCCGTTTACAGTCACCTTGGATGGATGTCATGGGTAGAGTCAGAAATCCCCCAGAATGACACATTGGGCCAAACAAAAGTAACACTTGGTCATGGTTTCCCTGGCAACAGTCCTTGAAAGTCTTTCAGCAACTCTGACCAGGCTAACTGCCTCTAAACCACCTCAGAGGCTAGCTAAAAGTTCATCTTCTGAGGTCTTGTAGATCACAGGGCCAGGGGTGGGGTTGGGATGCTAGTGTATCTACCTCCCAGGTAACCACAATGTGCACTAGATGTGAGAGCTACTTTTACACTGATGGGAGTGCAGAACAGGGGAGGGAGGTAGAGCAGCAGGTGGCTAGTCAAACTGAAGGTGTTGTGGCCTTGGTGAAGACCGGGCTAAGCACATAGGTTTAGCCACAGGGTCCTCTTCTGCCCCAAATGGCAAGGAAACACCAGAGACAAGGGTAAGGCCTGGCTTCTTAGACTGTACTGTCTCACTCTAATGATGTCATCCTGATGATGTCATCATAATGGTCATTGCTTCCACTATCTCATTCCCTGCGGTTCTCTGGCCACAGCTTTCGCTCCCACATTTCCTGGGTCTGGAATGCCCAGGTCCCCACCCTAACTCCACCCATTATCTGCTAGTTGAAATCTTTCAGTTCCTTCCAGGAACAGTTCAACTTTCTTTTATCTGGACATTTTCTCCTAGTAGAAGACTGTTTGAGACATACTCATTCTGTCTCTAAATATAATTAATGGCACACATGCAAACCTCCAAACACTACGAACTGGAAGTCGTGATTTGACGGTGTGCTAACATAGGTACAGATTGAGGACCTACTTCTTGGAGCCTGGGATGCAGCAATGGACAGCCCAGACTAAGACCCTACCTTTGAGTGGTTTCCTAGACCCAGGCTAGAGTTCTAGAAGCATTTCTGAATCACTGAGTAACAGCAGCAGTGATGAGTAGGTAGGAGAGACTGGCAGCTTAGAAATGAGGGCGGAGACAGGCTAAAGGGGGTGGAGGCAGGGCATGGGGTGGGTGGGGACAGGCCCTAGGTGGGAAGTAATCAGGTAGAGCGGGTGTGTGTGTGTGTGTGTGTCTTCTCCCTTGTCTATCATAAAGACTAGACAGTGAGTCCTTCAGGCTATTAGCCCCCTCTCCTCTTCTTCCTGTCTTTCACATGTCTACTTTCACTTCTTAGAGGGGGGACAAGCCAACAAGTCTAAAGCCAGCACTGTGCTTTCCCGGACGATGGCTCACAGTTACCTACCTGAGCTCCAGACAGCCCAGCTGCAGAGCCATGCCTTCACTGACCTTGCTGGCATAGCGTTGCATGTAGTCATTCCGGAGCTGGTGGGAGAAAGGTCAAGGGTCAAACTCATGCCCTCACTTTTCCTCCTTAAAGCAGAGGCCCTGGGAGGTAAACACATTGATACCTGCTGGTCTTTGTCTTTCATGTATATATTGGTAGTGTGATTGAGAATGGCCCCTATAGGCTTATACATTTACATGGCTGGTCCCCTGCTGGAGGAACTATTTGGGAAGGATTAGGAGGTATGACCTTGTGGGAGGAAGCATGTCACTGGAAGCAAGCTTTGATGTTTCAAAAGTAGAGAATATTCTCAATGTCTGTTTCTCTCTCTCTCTCTCTCTCTCTCTCTCTCTCTCTCTCTCTCTCTTTCTCTCTGCCTCTTACTTAAGGATATAAGCTCTCAGCCCTAGCACCATGCCTGCTGGCTTACTGCCACATGCCCCACCATAATGGTCTTGAACTTACCCTCTGAACCATAAACCTAATAAAGTCTTCTGTAAGTTCCCTTTGTCATGGTGCCCCCTTACAGCAATAGGAAAGGAATTAATACAGTATCCCACCACGAGAGGCATTTCCATGCCCCTCTCCCATTGCCATTTTTGACAGAATAAAACTGAAGCTGGGCCTAGTGGTTAGGCCTGTAATCTCAGCTACCCTAAAGCAGCACTAAAGCAGGAGGGTTATAGGTTCAAAGTTTCTTTGAGCTACATGGGTTTGTCAAGGCCAGCTTAATCAACTTAATGAGATTCTTCTGGAGCCAAGATGGTGGCACGTGCCTTTAATCCCAGTTCTTGGGAGGCAGATGGATCTCTGTGAGTTCCAGCTTGGTCTACACAACCAGCTCCAGGAGAACCAGGGCTGCATAGAAAGACCCTTTCTCAAAAAAAACAAATAAAATAAAAATGAGGCAGGGTGGAGAGATGGCTTAGGGGTTAGAAGTTCTGGTTGCTCTTCCAGAGATCCTGGGACCAATCCCCAGCAACCACATGGTAGCTCACAACCATCTGTAATGGAATTAGATGCCCTCTTCTCGTGTGTCTGAAGACAGCCACAGTGTACTCACATAAAATAAATAAATAAACAAATCTTTGAAAAAGACTAAAACTGAGGCACTGCAAGAAGAAAAATGGCTGAGGATTTGCTTTAGTGGAAGAACATTTGCCTAGCGGATGTGATATTCTGAGTTCAGTCCTTATTATTGTAAGAAAAATAAAAGAGAAAGAGAGATGAAAGAAGGAAGGAAGGGAGGATGATAGAAAGAAACAAGATTTGGGGGAGGAATTAGTGATTTATCCAAGCCCATGTTGATAAGCAGTTATAAATGTCACTCAGAGTCCACGAAACATCTGGGTTGATGTCTGGCCAACAGGAAGTGAGGTGCAGAGACAGAGAGAAAGCATAGTGCCTGCTCTGTTGGCTGCTGCGGCTGCTACTTGTTCAGTCTGAAGGTGTGTGAGAAAGGTTCAGGCAGCTCAGGAGAGCCAGGTGGCAGACTTTTACAAGTTTTGTGAGCTAGAGGATGCCATGTTGGTAGCCTGAAAGAGGCCGCAACAGGAGTATTTACATCATGGGAATTGGTATGAACTCCAACTTATGATTAGTTCTTCCTCAGGGCAGTTTGCCAGCACTCTGCTGCGGGCATCATTTGGTCCCTGAGACAACTCTCTAAAGCAGATGAGCAGAGGTTAAAGAGCAGAAACTTAAAGAGGAGAAAGCAAAGTCATGCAAATGAAGTCCCTGGGGCTACCAGGGTAGTCAGTGGCAGAAGTGCTGGAAACCACACCTCATTGTGCACCAACCTGCTTTTCCTGCTTCACAGGTACCTGGCCACACCGATGGGAGATTGGAGCATAAGAAGCAGCCTCAGGGGAAGCCTTCTAGAAGGCTGCTTGTTAGCTTCCCATTTCCCCTGAAGAGAATGGACTCTCAGCATTTAAAGAAAGAGCCATGAGACACTGGGGTGCTTTTCACCTGTTGGTAAAAGTACAGCAGCGTAGTCCTGTCTTCTTTCAGGCTCTCCATGAAGTCTTCTGGCAAGTATCTGATCTGAAGGTCATACCTGCAACGAGATAGACTCTGGTTGACACTGGGAAGCTGGATTCCCAAGAGAGTAGTAGGACTCACAGGGCCAAAGTTCCCCTACCCCTCAGCATGCAAGGACTATCCATGAAGCTAGTTTCCTTACTTCAAAGACCAACCCTTGGCCTGGGCTCTCCTTCCCTCCCACCCTCCACTCCCCTTTACCACAGCACCAACAGCATCTGGTCTGGAACTGTAACCTAGATACTGTCCTGAAATAAGGATTCTCTACAAAGCCAGGTTAGATCTCAAAACTCCTCTCATCAGGACATGGTGGGAGGACTAAGTCTAGAAAGCCACTCCAGTTTTCTAGGAGATTCTGAGCCTTGGCAGTGCTGGAAGGGAGGGTGACATCCCTACCTCCACTCGGCCTCCACGTGTAGACACTCATACTTGTCCTGCACTTCGCCCACCGTCATCTGTGGGTGCAGCCAGTGGATCTCGTCTGATTTCATGTGCTTCAGCCTCAGCCCATAGCATTCAGCCAGCTGGATGTTGGGCCCTATTCGCCCACTCAGGAGGATGGAGGTGATGATCTCCTAAGGAGGAGAGGGCTGAGAATCAGGGACGCACCCCCACTGGGCTCTCACAGGCTCCCCAAGCACATCCCCAAACCCTGTGTGGCAATCTGTCTTGGCTATTATCTATTTCTGAGTCTCTAACAGTGAGCGCAGGCCCTGGGACACAGTGTGCTCTGCCCGGTGAATGAACAATTTGGCAAAATGAGACAGACATAGAGGAAGTGGGAGGAGGTAGCAGAAGCGAGGACAAGATGCAGAGGCTGAGAGCACAGTTCAAAACAATTAATACCAGCTGGGCATGTGGCCCGTGAAAAGCCCCTTCTGGATGGCTTCCAGTCTAGCCAGCAGGATGCAGTACAAGACCAAGATCTGCTAGGTCTTCTCCACACATGCCGGCACTGAGTCCATGTGACAAAGGGAGGCAAGCAGGTGTTACCACTGTGTTATAGCCGGTAATAAGCTAACGCACGGACTAAGCTGGTAAACCCTGGACCTCTGGACTCCGATGTTTTGCTTTGCCAAGCTGACATGGGGCATAGCAGAGCTGGAGGACACAGAAGCATGAGGCTGCCTTTAAGGGACAGACCCACAAAAAGATGATCTCTGGAAAGCTGACAGGAAGGCACTACCCTGTTTGTTCTGCTCTTGGGGTTTTCTTCTTCTTTCACCCATGGTTTCAGCAGGTCCCACACCCACAGACCAATGCCCATACTTCTTGGCCCAGACACAGAGCCTGATTAACATGAATGTCAACTGCAAAGCCCACCAGAAGGCCCTGACTAGCCTAACTTAGCTGCTGGTAATCACATTTCTCCCTTGGGTCCACATCGAGTGAGTGAGCTGAGCCCACTCCTGGCAGAGCAGAGTTCCTGCATGCAGGCTTAAAACATCACAGACACTGACCCTTGTGAGCTAGGAGTCTGAAATGCATGGGTATCCAGGCTGCAGTCTGGCCAGGAAGAGGAGGGAGGCTTCATTGTTTAGGCTGTATGGGTTTTTTTTTTTTTTTTTTTTTTTTTTTTTAAACATGCCTCCCAAGAAGTTGCCTAAGTTAGTAAGCAAAATGCAATTAATTCCTTTATTGGCAATAGAAGCAAGCGTGTTTCTTTTTCTCTCTACTAGGAAAATGTCAAGACTAATATTTAAGTAATGCTGGTTTAAAATAATGTCCAATCATGCATCAGCCTGGACAGCCCGCATGTCTTGTTCCAGCTGCCTCCTTTTAATCTTTTGAACTTCTGTAATATTCCCTTTCCTACAAAGAAAGACAGTGGCTATCAGAGAAGCACACTACTGCTCTGTGACATGCACTGGGGGGACGTAGGGACCAGCAGTCTATATCAGCTCTGCAATCAGAAGGGAGGCTGAGGTGAAGGATGTGATCTACAGTGGCTCCAGAGAGAGAAGCATAAGGTCTATGCTGTGAAGCAGACAGCTCTGCCATTATCTCTACCAGCTTCTGCTACGGACTCCTGCTTATCTCTACCCACCTGGTCACCCTGATATTTTACCCAGAATCCCTCACATCTCCACCAAGTCCCACTTGCAGTCCCCACCTCTGGTGATAAAGTGTAGAACCTACCCCTTACCAAACTGAAACCTGTTAAGTGAGCACTCATTTTGTAATAACTAGGAACCCTGGCCTATGTAGAACTGAAAATCTCAGATATGCAAAATAAGTTCAGGAGTACAAGAGCCCTCTTGGCATGTGTAGCCGCTTTAGCAGATAGATGCCGCTGTTCTTACTCCCCAAGCGTGACCCACTGTTGTTCTTTCAGTTCTTCTTCAAAGTGATATGTATGTACACACATATATACACATGTGTGTATACGTATACATAAATATGTAATGTTAAAATGTATAAATTTTGGCCATGCAACACTGACACATAAATACTCTCCTATGACCCACATACTCGATTAAAATAGATGTTTTCCACATCTTTAGACAATTCTTTTTCTAGATCAACCCTTGTGGCTAACTCTCTCTTCTCCTCTCATGGTTTCAATACATTTTCCTATTCTACAATTTCATATGCATGAAATTACTTAATGTATGGCATTTTTTTCCTACCCAACTTCTATCACTTAACTTAATGTCTAAGATTCACCCACACTGATCGTATTTTTTTTTTTTTTTAAGACAAGGTATTATATAGCCCAGGATGATCTTGACCTCACAATCCTCCTGCCTCAGCCTCCTGAGGACTAGGATTACAGGCATATATCATGACACTCTTGCAGTGTTTCTTTCTCTCTTGTTTTGTTACACTGGGAATTGAACCTAGGGCCTTGTATATAGTAAGCAAGTACTCTACCACTAACCTACATCCCAGCTTTGCTGTTTGTTTTTGGAGACAAGTAATCATCTACTCTATCAACAAACTACAATATGTTTACTTAGCCCTCTGTTTCTAGAAACCTAAAGCATTTATATATTTTTTAATTGTCATGAAAATTTGAAAATTAATGTAAAGTGTTTGTGTATATAAATGATTCACTGGTGTTTACTTTCAATTAATCCAGAAGATCAGAATTACTGGGTCGGGGGTCTTGGACTTTATAAAACCCCACCAGGGCTAGAAAGGTGGCTCAGGAACGAAGGGTAGATATTAAAGACAGATTTGAATAGTTGGTTCTCTCCTTTTCTTTTCTTCATTTTAAAATTTGTTCTTTGATAATTTTGTACATACAGGCCTTCAGATCTAGATCCAGCTTTTCAAAAAGCTTTTCCTAAAAGCTTCAGATCTAGGCTTTTCCTAAAAAATGAGGAAGTAATAAAGCCTGAGTGAAATGGTTTTGTGAAGATTAAGTTAGTTAATGCTTTGGAACGTTGTTTGGCTCAAGGTTAATACTCTTTTTTTTTTTTTTTTTTTTTTTTTTTGCATATTTTAACGCAGTACTCTCTTACAGAATCCCATTTAACAAAACAATTTTGTTTTATTCCTCTATCTTTTTGATACCCCTCTCAGACACACCCTTGTCTCTTTCCTTCTCTTATAAGTGCTGATAGGGCCAAGGGTCAGAACAGTAAGGCCAAGGAACTGGCATTGGCAGCCAGCCCAAGTCAGAGAGTACTGGATGGGGGTGAAATTTGTTACCTACAGGGGACCTTAGCAAAGGGGGACATGTATGGAAAAAAACGGACCCTGCTAACAGTTAGGGAAAGTACTCAAACCATGGAGAGGGGAAAGCCAGAGCAGACCACGCAATAAGGGATTGCTTTGAAGGTGTGATTTGAGTGACTTACTCTGGAGGGAAGAGGGGTTGAGTTTTGAGTTGACTCTACTAAAGGGCTTAATGAACAATGCCATGTCAGAGTGGTTTTCAAACCAAGTTTGAGTTTCCAAGCACCATTCTTCTGGAAAAGGGTCAAAGGCCCTTGTAGAAATAGATGATTCCAGGGCTGAGAGGAAAACAGACAGCACTAGGTGAGTCTGAAACATCGATTTGGACCAGAAACCAATAGTTGGAGTATGATGGGCATTCCTGACTAGTACACTCCATCATCCTGAAGTGCTCCCATGAGGCAAGCCAGGCATAGCCCAAGCTTTCCTGAGGATGAATGTGGATGGTGCTGGAGACAGACAGCCTCACTGAATGGCACTGCTACCCTCCACCCACGTGGCCAGACTGATTACTGAGGTTGGATTATAGAGGACTTAGTTGGCCTTTGTCCTTGGTTCCAAATCTTGGGATTTTTCCAGGCAGAAGAACTAGCTTTGTTGTTCATGTTGTGTTCTAACATATGGGGGACCCACAGTTTCAGAAGCATGGGGGAAGGGGTGGGGGAATACTGGCCATCCACATATTGGTTTTTTATATTGTAAAGGCCAGCCATGTACTTGGAGAGTTGTAACTTCGAGTCTGAGAGTTACCTTAAGCTTGGGGCCGGGGGTGGAGGGGTAGGGGAATGGATGAAGATTAAGTTGAACCATGCGGCCAAAGTGTTCATTCATCATCAACAATGCTGTATTTCGTTTTGGAAGCTCTACTATATCTGACTCAGGATGTTCACCTGAGACTTGGTGATGTGTATTGCTTTGCCTAGCAGGTGATGGATCCTGAGTACAGAAGCTTCCCGTTTAGGAGTCTCTCAAAAGTTCTGTGTACTTCCTCATTGGCAGGTATTAATTTGTATTCACTAGGATAAAACTACAGCTTTAAGTATTGTACTTTCCCCAGTTCTTTGACTTGTTCTCATAGTTCATTGAGCCTGAGGAGAAGGTAGGAACCAACGGATTTATAGCAAAAGTGTGGTGGCTCAGGATCTGAGGGAAGGGGTGTCTGATAAGCCGGGCCTTCTACCTGTGAAGTCTGTTAACTGTATAACTGAGGAAATACATTGTGTCAGAACTTCAAGGCAAACTAGGTCCATCCTTCAGACATGGCTGGGAGAAATGAATGTGATGCTCAGAGCCACACAGAAAGATTATCAACATAGTATCATGCAAACTAATTCGTGACCATGCATTTCAGAAATAGGGATGAGAGCACGGGAGCTGGATCTGAACTGAAACCTGCCTACCTGCAGACTAGCTGTTACAGTAACAGAAGGCATCATGCAAGCCTCCAAAGCAGGGAAACAACCAATAGCCTTACTCAGGGGAGGCCCGTGAACCACAACAACCGGCATGGCTCCATAACTCTCCCTAAGGGTGCACACAACCCCTGGTGGTGAACAACAGCTCTCTAATTGGACCTAATGGTCAGCCCAATAAGAGGGAGATCATGCCTGATACTAGAGACCTAGTCAGCTATCTGGAGTTAATAAAGTCATGGAATTTAGAAGAGAATCTATAATCGGTTCATCACTAAACCAGCCTAATGCCCAACTACATTCTAAGTATGTAACCCTACGCCCACACATAAGCATAGTTCTCACCCCTCCTCAAGGAAACGCTTCTTTGCAACAAGTGGAGACTATTACAGAAAACTACAACTAATCAAAATGAAGAGGGTGGAGCCCAGTTCCAACGGATACACTTACAACACAAGTCCTACACCTAAAGCTCTGGGATCTTTATGGAAGAGGGGGCAAAGGAAGAGCCAGAGGAACAGGGAGTTTATGGTGAGGTTGTGTCTCTTGGAAATGTCAGAAGTTACACTCATGAAGTCTCATCAATATGGCTGCACAAATAAGACATGAACAAAGCTGGAAACACTGGATATGCTAAAATTAAAGGGGGGAACACCTCATGAGGCCACAACCCTCAACAAGACAAGACAAGACAAGACAAGACAAGACAAGACAAGACAAGACAAAACTTCAGGCAACTAAGAAGTGCTGAGAACAGAGTCTTCCCCAGGGAAGAGCACACCATTGGTTATCCAATACAAAATGGTCAGCCCTGAAAACATACACACAAATAACATACAGACTGAGCAGGTTGTATTTATATATTTAGGAACACACACACACACACACACACACACACACACACACACTAAGAACTAAGAACAATTAAAGAAAAAGAGTCCATGAATTTGAAAGAGAGCAAGATGGGGTTCAGGGGATTTGGAAGGAAAAAAAAAGAACAAAGGAAATGATATAATTATCTCAAAATATAAGATATATACTTAAAAAATTAGGCTGTGACTCTAGTTCTGATGAGAAAGTTCTTCTAACAGGATAACAAGCTTCCTGGGCCACAGTGTCCCCCTGTGATTGTCTACCCTGGCCTTATCAAGCTGCAGATGGCTCTGTATTCAAAGCATCAGCCACCATCTGTCATATGCACACCGTGAAGACCTGTGGGGCCACGACTCCAGGGAGCACACACCCCTCAGCCATGCAGAAGCTTGTGAGTCAAGCAGGAGGAAGAGAATGGCTTCCATTTAGGGGGCTCACTTGCCCTTTGCTGTCTTTAGCCCTGCCTCCCTTGGGTGCTCACACATGCAAACAGCAGGAGCAGTAGTGTTGGTGCCCAACCCCCAGCTCCCCAGCTGCCACAGTCAGTATTTCTTCCTCTATTAATAAAGCACTCCTTAAAAATGACAGTACATGATGCTTCCCTACTCACTCAATTGCATATGTAACCTGAGTTTTTATCTTTAGATAAGCCCAGGGTTCCTTTTGCTCCAGGAAGACCTCACCTTCTTCCTATACCAAGGCTTCTGGTGCTGAAAGGCAGGTTTTTCTAGCTGCCTAGAGTTACAGTCTAGACTCTAAAAGACTTCTGGTACTTTTCAAGACTTTCTTGAAAATGTCTGTATTCCTCAAATTTTCCTTTCCTCTAGGTTCATGTTGATTTATTCAAATTGTTAAACAGTATGAAGATTCCAGAAGGCCTTTTCCCCACGCCTATCCCTGATCTTTTGACTTTTCCACTTGTAGGTTAGAAACAAAGAAAGATTACCTCTACATAACTTGTCCCCACACAGGACGCTTTAAGGTCATGCACTATGTGAGGACTTTTCAGTTGGTGGTAGATCACATTGAGGAGAGTAGTCCCATGAGATGACATCACCTAATGATGTCATGATGTCATAGCTGTCACAGCTTGTGTATACCCACTTTCTCACGTTCATTTGTATGTGTGTGGTTTGCATGAATACCTGTACGCATAGCCAAATGTGTGAAGATTAGAAGTTTATGCCAGGTGTCTTCCAAAAGACATTCTCCACTTCATATGCTGAGGCAGGGTCTAGCACTTGAACACAGGGCTCACTGATTTTGCTGATCTAGCTGGCCAGCTTGCTCTGAGGACACCATGTTTCAGTCCCTGGAGCAGGGATCACAGGTGGGCTCTGTACTCACGAGCTTTGATGTAGGTGTGGGAGTCTGAGCTGTAGTCCTCATGCTTGTCTGGAGAAGAGGCAAGCAAGAATTCCTCCACAGGGTTCAAGGGCATAGCCCTACCCATACCTTGATCTTGACTTTCTAGACTTGAGAGCTATAAGGTGATGCATTTCTGTAGTCTTCAGCCACACTGCAGGGGTATTTTGTTACGACTACCAGGAATCTAATAAAAACATTGGCAAAATAGGACTAAAGCAATCATCTGTGTCTGATCTTGGATCAGATAGACATGGACCCTCTTTGAGTTCTAATCAGTGGTTGGCTGAGGATTCCAAAAACTGTATCCTGTCTCAAAAATAATCTTCCAGTGATAACTCCCCAAGAGACACGAGTACAGGCTTAAGTTTATTTCCAGCTCTTTTTAGATGACAGACAAAGGTGTTTTGACATGTAACACATAACTGTGACTGGCCGGCCGTATGTACATTCCAAGGACATAAAGAGCTCAGACAATGCTTGGTACATAGTAGTTATCATGATGGGACCATAAGTACTGATGATATAGTATGAGTGAATGTGGATGCTACCAGAAACATAAGGAAGATTTTATATATAATAAAATCAGGCCCAGGATGATCGGGTCACACCCAAAGCTGATCTAACCATACTTTCCCTCTGGAAGAAACAGTCCAGAGGAAAATGACGTTGGTCAGCCCAGAGCAAAGATCTGTAAGAGTTTTAGGGCATAAGCATCAAGCCCAACACAGCAGTGTCTTCATCCCCTTTTTTGTTCTACATGGAGATAAAAGGTAGAACTTTGAAAAAAGGCAATAAAAAGATTTTGAGAAAGTAACATGTGTCTTATCTTTAATTGACTTGGAGCATAGGGGTTGTCTTTAAAAATAAAAATACTCTGTTAAATATAGACCTGTTCTATTCAAAATTCTGATTGTTAATGTGCCACAAGGAAGAGCTCTTAATGCTACGATGAGCTTCAGGAGGAAGAAAGAATAAGAAAAGGCAGACAGAAAAGTGCCAGGCAGATTAATGTACTTCTTTAAAAAAAAATAAAATAAAATAAAATAAAATAAAATAAAATAAAAGTTTCCTGCTACTCTGATACCTTTTAAAGTAATGACTTGATAATTCATTGTGAAGATGTCTTGGGGGGATGGGTCACATGCCTTGCTTCAGAATGAACAGCTGAAGAGTGTTAGTAGCTATGGGGGATGGATCGAAAGTATTCACATTTGCTATACTGCTTAATAATCTGCATTAGTGAGTCTCAGCGGGGTGCTGTTGAATTTTGGGACATGTGCTGGCTAGTTTTATGCCAACTTGACACAAGCTAGAGTCACTGGAGAGGAAGGAGCCTCGATTGAGATAGTGCTTCTATAAGATTGGGCTGTAAGCAAGCCTATAGGGCATAGCTGAATTAGTGATTGATGTGGGAGGGCCCAGCCTATTATGGGTGGTGCCATTCCTGGGCTAGTGTTTTTAGAGTCTATAAAAAAAAAAAAAAAAAAAAAAAAAGCAGGCTGAGCAAGCCATGATGACCAAGCCTGTAAACAGCACCCTCCATGGCCTTTGCATCAGCTCTTGACTCCAGGCTGTTTGAGTTCCTGCCCTGACTTCCCTCATGATGGACTACCATGTGGAAGTGAAAGCCAAACAAACTCTTTTCTTCTTGACTTGCTTTCAGTCCTAGTGTTTTGTCATATTAATAATGATACTAACTATGATGGGGCAGAAAAGATTCTTTGTTGCGTGTGGTCATTTAACCCCCAGGGCCATATCCCACTGAAGTGTAATCTTCATGTCCCAGTCATGGTGACGACAGCATCGTAGAATTCTAACTAGTCTCTAGAAAGAGGACCTCAGGAGATATTGATGAGTTCTCGCCTAATAGCTGGATACCCAGTGGAAAGGGAGAGCAGGCAAGTGAGCAGGAGAGTGTTATGGAAGACTGCAAACCACATTCAAAATTTGGGTACCACTGAAGTCAGTATCACAAGCTAGGGAATGGGATGTGGTTATCTAAGGGATGACACAGGAGGAAGGATCAATAACAGTGTGCTTCCTGTCTTCCACAGGACCAGAGTTAGGCTCCCAGCACTCATTATCAGGTGACTCTCATACACTGTCACTCCAGCTCCAGGGGATTCGATGCTTTCTTCTGTCGTCTTCAGGCACCTACGCACAAACCTAGCATACATTCTCACAGATGAACAAACATGCACATAACTAAAAATAAATCCTTTTAAAAACTGACAAGGCACCATATCTCCTGACAGCCTCACGGGAAACCAGATGTGGTGCAGGATAGCACACATGATTTTTGGTGGCTGAGACCATTGGCAGTGGGGGAAAATAACAGACTTGTATCATCTGGGCTCAGTTCCCTGACCCCAGCTGGGTGTCAAGGTAGTATGAAACAAGGTATATATGAAACACTCTTACATTAAACTCATTGCACATGCCTGGAGGTAATACTAATAGTCTCAATCGGGTAGCTAACAGGGGATTGATTGTTCTAGGCAGACATGCCCGTCTTCTCATCCTTAGATCACATTTCAAAAGAGGCTCCATGTTGATATAATTAAGTTGAACAACTCAGTTTACAGTCTTTCTGGACTCTCTATGTGGCTGTTAATCAGGGGTGTCTTTATAAGAGCTATGGGAGAGAGGACAATAGGCATAGAGAGGCAGAGTTAAGTGATGCCACCGAAGCCCAGGAACAGCAGGAGTCACCAAATGTGTTTCTGACACCTGAACCTGGGACCTCTAGCCTTTAGAGCTGTGAGAGGAACATCCCTGATGTTTTAACCACTGGTTTCTAGTAATCTGTTAAGGTGGGGTTAGGAAGTAAAGACAATAGCTATGTAAGTTCTGAATCCCCAATTCAGAGAACTGATATTTTTCAGCTAGTGGTAGCAGAGAAAAATACTAAAGTTTGCACAACTTATCACTCTGAAAGCATTCATTCTGAGGTGATAAATGCTCTAAGGAGGATATTCAAGCACGAAACTATCGGATCAAAAATAGAACAGCAGCCCAGACACCTGCCTCCTCATTCGCAGATGTCATGAGTCTATGCACACAGATAAAGGAAGAGAGACCCATTAGGCTTCACCTCTTCTTTGTTCTCACTGTGGTGAGTGTCTGTATGTGTGAAAGGGCTGGAGGCACACACAGGAAGGGAGAAGGGGTACAGAAAAGAAGAAGTGTGTATTAATGTGCCTCTTTTTATGTCACTCTGTGGTGATGGCTTGTGGTTTCCTGGCTGAGCCCTTCCTGCCTGTTTCATGGGCTGATCTTATGTGGGGGGCTAGCCTGATATGGGCTAAGCCTTCTCTCAGGAGTAGCTTTCCCAGATAGGGAGCCCTCCTCTTTCTTCCTGTTGTTCCTCCAACCTTGAGGCATTGCCCTTGTGCTTCTGAAGGAGGGAAGGGAGGAATACTTAGGTGAAGTGGCCTCTGGGCCAGGGACTGCCTGCCAACCTTAGGGAGCTCCTGCCCTGGCCCTGGTGTGCTAATCTGTCCCTTCTGCCCATCAGAAAGTTCCTTACTGGCCAGTGATAGACAGTGAAAATATGTTGCTTACAGTTCTGGGAAGTCCAGGGTCAAAGATCTGGCATCTGGCAAGGGTTTCAAGATGGAGCCTATGCTCAGTCCTCACATAGTAGAAGGGGATGTCCAGGGGTCTTCTTTTTGACATCTTTTTAAAACTGATGTTTACATTTTTATTCTAATTATGTGCATATGGGAGGAGGAGCTATGTACATGAGTATAGTGTCCATGGAGACCAGAAGAGCTTTTTAGATATCCTGATACTGGAGTTCTATGCAGTTGTGAGCCACTGGTGTGGGTGCTAGGAACCAAATTTCAGTCTTCAGCAGGAGTAGTATGCAATGTTAACAGCTGACCCAGCTCACTGGGCTCTCAACATCTTCTTAAGCACTTCTAATGCCGTTCATGATTTAATCACATCCCCAAAGGCCTTGCCCTCCCATGTTGTCATATTAAATATTAAGTTTCAACATACGTACTTTGGGAAATATACCAATATTCAATGTTAGCTCCTCTCAAAGGTCCTTATTTTCCTATCATATTAGGGATTAGAGCTTCAACATATGAATTAAGGGGTACAAAAGCATCTATCTCCTAATTCCCTGAATCTAGCTAGATGACAGGACTAAATTTGAAGCCCTTGGGGTAAGTGTCTTGATTAGTTAGGACAGGGCCATGTGTCACAATACCTTAACCTTCTTCCTCTGGGGATTCTTTCCTTCTTTTCTCTTTTCTTTGTATTATTTTTTTTATAGATTTATTTTTATGTGTCTGAGTGTTTTGCTTGCATGTACGTATGTGTACCAATGAGTGGCTGGTACCTACAGAAAACAGAAGAGGGCATTAGATCCCTTACAAGTTGTGTTGCAGACTTGTGAGTCCCCATGTACTTGAAATTGAACCTGGGTCCTTAGCAAAAAAGAAGTTCTCTTAACTGCTAAGTCTTATTTCCAGCCCTCTCCCCTTTTAGAACAAGGTTTTGCTATGTATTCCTGGCTGACCCAGAAGTTACTCTGTGACTCAGGCTGGTCTCAAATTTCCAGAAATATTTCTGCCTTGGCTTCCCAAATCCTAAGATTACAGATATGAGGTACTATACCTGGTAAAAATAAATCTTGACTTTACATTTCTACTGCGTAGGAGTTTGAAAGGGGATCTAGGATGAAGATGTTGCTGGGTTCTGGCCACTCTACATTGTATCATCACATGGGTGAGAACAACTCTTGAAATACATTATATCATAGTGTGTGTGTGTGTGTGTGTGTGTGTGTGTGTGTGTGTGTGTATGAGAGAGAGAGAGAGAGAGAGAGAGAGAGAGAGAGAGAGAGAGAGAGAGAGCAACCCTTGAAATACATTGTATCATCACATGGGTGAGAACAACTCTTGAAATACATTGTCTCACAGTCACAAGCCCACCCTTAGCTTAATGCTTTCCCATATGAAAAGCAGAAAATTTCTAATGATGGACAGAGTCAGGCACAGAATGGACCAGCAAGAGTCAGCCAGAAAAAGAAAGTGCGAGCTAGCCCTTCAGCATCCTGATCAGGAGCATGGCACTTAGACCTGGGGTGATCATAAAATTTATCCTCCAGTTCATGGTTGGATTGACATCAGCAGGGCACTGCTAATCATCCCTGGACAGTGCATACAAACTGGGATGGAACTCAGGACCCATGGCCACCCTATCTGCAAATGAGTTGGGGATGGGTAAGAGGGGAAAGAAAAGGAAAAGGTACTAGAAGGCAGATTTAAAAAAAAAAAAAAAAAAACATGAAGGAGGATTCTTGTTTGCAAGGTGTTGTCTTAACCCCTTTCCCAGACAAGCAAATTAGCATGTTAGAGGAAAGTATAATGACATAAGCCTCCACCTGTCATGGAGACTCAGAGCTCCCAACAAACATGATTTCAAAGAAAGACAAAAAGCAGTAGGAATTCAAGAAGGGTAGCACCCATGTCTCATCCGGGCACTGCACCCATGCCTCATCCGGGCACTGCTGGTCTTGTTAGCTGCTGCCTGCTTTCTGCAAATACTTAGGCTTCAGGGCCAATGATTATTCACAGAGCTGTTCTGTTTTGGATATAGGATCTCTGTGTAACTCAGGCTGGCCGGGTACTGATGATCCTCAAACTCTAGAAAGCTGATATCATATCTAAGTGCTGCCATGCCTGCTTCACCATAGTTTGTTTCATCACAGAGAAAGCACAATAGGGCATTCATGTTTACACAGAGAAGAGTCCAGATTAAAAGCTTCAAACCAGCAGTCTGTCTGGAGTACAGACACTGTGCGACCATGACACCAATGTGGGCTGTCTGGGGCAAGTCTCCATTGTTTTTATTTCATCACACACAACTAAGAGAGGGGGTTGGAGTTGCACCAGTGTTCTTATAGAGGGACATGCCCTTGGCAAGTCTGAAGGGGTTGGCAGCATTTTGAGAACGGGGGTGGGAGGTGATAATAAAAGGACATAGAGTGAAAGAAAAATACACCAAAGTCAAGACCAAGTGATAGGGGAGACAGTGTGGGGTTTGGAAGCTTGGGAGAAAGAAGCTGCTAGTTTCAGAAGAAACTTAGGCAAGGATGCTGGGCCTGGGCCCCATCTCTACACACAGGGGACTATGTCCTCAAATAGGCATCGCACAAAGTTGGACCAGCCTTTTTGGGTTGCATGCTTGCCCAGGTTCTATTCTTTCTATCAGAGCACTTCCACTGCTTTTAAAAGGTTCATTGATGGGTATGACTCAATGTCACAGTCTTGGTCAAGAAGCCCTACAAGAACAGGGAATTACAATGTGATGGGAATGAATGTAGATGCCCAGTGCAGGTGCCTGGTACTGGAGGCACACAGCAGTATCCATGGAATAAAAGACAGATTATTCAGGTTGCTTTTCTGTTACTGACTTATCCACAGGGTTCAGCCACCATCCAGAGGCTGACCAATCCAAATGTTTGAACCAAGACTGAATCTCTCTCCAGAATCACCTACCAACGGAGTTTTCAGTGTTTCCACTTGAAAACATGAAGGCATCTCAAATGTCCTCAGGGACAAAACCGAGTGGAGGATGCCCCATCCCAGCCAGCTTCCTCCAGTGCTCATCTCAGACAATAGGCTTCCATCTGTCTGAGTCAGGCTGCAGTTCTCCATATCTCCTCCCTGCCTCACAATCCTAACCCACCATCAGAGCCTCTCACTTCCAACTCCTGGATCCTCCAAATCACAGCTCTTCCTTCCATAGACGGAATTGGTTAAGAGTGTATGCTCTGGAGGCGGGTTGTCTGGGTTTGAAAACAAAACCCACCACTTAAGTAACAATTTGCTTAACTCCTCTGCACTGAGTTTCCCTAAATAGAAAGTAGAGATAATAACACTATGTGTTTCAGAGGGGCCTTTTGAGAAGCCAGTGAGATAACAAGTATGGGAGGGGGGCGCAAAATGCTAGCTTTTGTCATCACCATCACCTTCATTATCGGCATAGTCACCTACCACTGTCATTACCATCACCATCACCACCATCATAAGCACCATCATCACCACCATCACCAGCATAGTCACTGCCATTATTACTATTACTGCTGTCAGCAGCAGCATCTGTCTTCATCACTATCATCACTGCCAACATCATCACTACTATCACCACAACCATCACTAAGAACACTACCCCATCACCACCAATACCACCACCACCATCACTATTGCCACCGTCATCAATACCACCATCATCAATATACCACCACCACCATCACCACCACCACTACCACCATTGTAACCACCACCATTGCCATCATCCCTACCATTGCTGGAGCCACCATCAGTATTACTATATCCATGGCTATCCTAATTGATGCTCTTACCATCTCTTCACAGACCTCTACCTATGGCCATACTTGTCTCCCTCCAATCTCCACCCTGTAACCTACATCAACCAATCTTTTAAAAAAATAATCTTGTCGGGCAGTAGTGGCACACGCCTTTAATCCCAGCACTTGGGAGGCAGAGGCAGGTGGATTTCTGAGTTTGAGGCCAGCCTGGTCTACAGAGTGAGTTGCAGGACAGCCTGGGCTATACAGAGAAACCCTGTCTTGATCTCATATCCATGTTTCTCATGAGATGGAGTAAAAACAAAGGTATTAACATGGCTTTAGTTGTCAATCTCGGGGCACTGATGGCCTCAGACCTACTATGTGCCTTCTCAATTTAGGACCTTATGATGTTTCCTTTGCTGGTAAATGTTTTGCTGTGTCTTGCCCTCTTTTCTTCCTTTCATGGTAAAAAAATGAGCTGCCATGTTGGTTAATTTTCTCTCTACACCAAAGGTCTTCTATAGTAGAACTTAGCATCCCACACTGATAACCATTCCTTTCTTGGGCTGGCCCCTGCCTTTGTTTGTTTGTTTGGTTGGTTGGTTTGGCTTTTTGTTGTTGTTATTGTTGTTTCTCTACTCTGTCTCTCCCAGCTCTTCATCTGGTTTCCCTGATCACCCTAGCTGGAATCCTTCTCTTGCTCTCCTCATCTTCCACAGGTGGCCTGGTTCTCTGGCTTGACCTCCATTGCAGGTTGGCACCCAAATCCTCTTGTACATGTCCTGTCGTCTTTCTGAGCTGCAGGACCATATCCCTCCATAGGGATGTTTCAAAAGTACTTCAAACAGAACACACATGAAGCTGAGGTCTCAGGTTGGAGTTCTTTCTTGTCCCAGTGACTGGCATGAGCACCCCGTCTGCTGCCCAAGCCAGAGTCTGAGTCATCCTTGTCTCCTTCCTTTTCTAACCTCCCACATGTAATTAATCATCAGTTTTTATTGACTCTATCTTCTTGATACATACAGATCTATCATCTTATCTCTGTTCCCCAACACTTTGTTAGTACAAATCCATATCTAGTAACTATTAGTAACTACTAGTAACTATTACCTCCCAGCCCATAGCCCACTCCCCTTTCTCTCTCAGTTTCTCCCATTTTGCTACAGAGCATGGGGGTAGGACATGTCTTAGAAGGCTTGCCAGAGAATCAACAGGTCCTGCATACAAAAGAAGAATTCCTTTAGGCAAACAAATAATACCACACTGTGGCCCTGTCTCAGTAAAACTGAGGGTTCTGAGCAGTCTTGCTGCAAATGAATCTGTGCATGATTTTCAGGAAGGGCTGAGGGAGGTGTGTTCTGGGGATAGAATGTAAGGCCTCCCAGTTATAGGCCAGTGCCCTGTCACTGTGCTATCCAGTCCTCAGCATTGTTTAACCAAGCATTTCCCAACCTTCTTTGAGCATAAGTCTCTTCTCTGAGCCTGCCTTCTTCCTTTCCTTTCTCCTTGGTTCTATCTCCTCTTCCCTCCCTTCTTCTCTCCCTCCTTCCCTCTCTCCATCCCTTCCTGCCTTCCTTCCTTTCTATAGTACCAGAGATAGAAGCTAGGACCTTGTGCACACCAGGCATGTAATCTATTGTACTATATCCCAAGCCCCAGGGCAAACTCCTTGCAGAACACTGTATGCTATCTTAAAATACAAATGTAGTTACTAAGTTTGAAAATAAGACAGATAAGTGGATAAATTAAAAAACCTGAAAGTTTTTTTTCCCCCTGTAGAAAATTGGCCGCTCTAACCACCAACAGTTCCAGATCCTGAGACCTACTATGTGCTATCATCTCAAGTCCCTACAGCAAAGTAACAGGTGGGCACGGTCCCCTTGGGGGAAATCTGCATACAGATTCCTTAAGCATTCAGATCCAAGTCCACATAAGCCATCCAGATGGAGCCTCACATGACAGCTAGTCCAGGTGGTTTTAAAGTCACAGCCTGTAATAACAGGATGGCATTAGAAGATTGCGTTTCGACAGTAGAAAACATTGCAAGCAGGAAAAATCAAAAGGCTTGGGTATAAGTTCCAAGAAGAGAGTTATGGCACTCTTTTGTTATCTGCTCTGTCCCTGTGCCCCTCCGGAGAATTCTTCAGACACTCGTAGCCATTCCTAAGCTTGGGTTCATTGGCCTTTCCCGAAGCCTGTTGTACATTCTGTCCTTAAGTAACTACAGAGCCATCACACCACCTCACGAAGATCTCCCTGCTTAAGAACTATGTGTGGGAGCCTGAATATGTGTAATCCTAGCACTTGGGAAGCTGAAGTATGGCATTCATTATTCTGCGCTACAGAGTACGAAGCCAGCCAGGGCTATGCCGTGAGACCCTGTTTAGAAACCAAACCAAGCAAACAACTATATGCTAATCCCTAGTTCCCATCTAACTCCAGATTCCTAAGCCAAGTGTTCTACACCTTCATTATTTGTGACCTTCTCGCCTTTAGATACTTAGAAATACAGCTTGTGCCATATTTGAAATCTGTTTATTCCAGCCGTTCTCCACCATTTCTTCCCCATGGACAATGGTGCCCGACTTCAGTCCTGTCTGTCCTACAGTACATCCTCAGAGCACATCCGATTGGGAATAGCTGAAGACTGTTCATTTGTCATCAAAATTGGGCAGTATGATGCTCCCCACCCTCGCAACTTGGAAATCACATTAACTTTTGGAAATCAAACAAGTTGAGTTGGCAGTGAGTGGCATCAGATATGTGCAAAAATGGGACACCCAAAGAAGACTTGAGTGTCAGCAGAGGCCAGAGGAAAGGGTCCCTTACTCTCTGCACACACTCACACTCTCTCATCAGAAAGCATGTGAGGAGTAAGTGGGACCCTAATCAGATCAGCACTGGGAAACAGGAGTCTACCCCACCACTGCAATGATGCTAACTGAAAGAGACAGCATGCTCACCAATGCATCCTGTTCTGGTATGTGAGCTGTAGTGTGCACTGTACATGATACAGCACAGTGACCTGGCAGCCAGGACCACCACAGTGCTGATGAAAGGAGTCACCAGTGGACATAGTTTTTTGAGACTTTAGAAGGGCTAGTGACACAAAGCCAGTTCAGCTCCCTTGGACCTGGGGAGACTTCCCTCAAGGAACTCAACTCCTTTGCTCAATTTATGACCCTTTCAGAGCAATCTTCTGAGGGCCATCATGAAGGAGGGTTCCAGAAGAGAATGGGTATGTCCTCACTGTGTCTCCTCATGGGAGAATTCAATAGCATGTATGTTGAGAAACTGACCACACGGATTCACATAGTACGTGTTCAGTAAAGGCAAGTTAAAACAGGCCAGTATATTGTAACGCTGCATGCACAGCTGGAGGAGGCTGGTACAGCAAGCTGAAAACATCTCTCCCGATGCCAACCTCTGTCCTGCCCAGACAATGCTAGAAGAAGTTACTAGGCTCAAGAAAGGTTGCCCATCTGTACAGGAAGTAGAAGGAGGAGCAGAGCAGTTGAGGAACAGAGTCCTCCACACGTACCTGGATCTCTGTCTGCACTGTGCATTTCACAAGCTTGAAGTTCTTCCCTGGGTTGAAGCTGTTACTGTAAAAGCAGACCTTGAGGATGCGCACGTCTTCCTTCTCCACATCCACTGGCACCACCACCATGGGCTCTGGGGGGCCCTCGGGCCGGCGTAAAGTGCCCACTTTTACACGGCTCAGGGGCTCAGACACCCCGGACATCCTCTCAGACAGCAGCTAGGACCGGCACATCGCAGTCCTGCAGAGACAACAGAGAGACAGCCACAGAGTGAGCTCCTGCAAGCCACATGCCTCATCTACCTGCAAGATCCACAACTGACACAACAGCTCATTCTCTTAATCCTGAAAACTCCCTGAAAAGGCCTCCAGCTGCCTCCACTGGGGAAGCTGTGGTGCATGGGAGCCAGTGGGAAAAACATCCAGGTATATAATCTCGACTCGCTCGCTTGCTCGCTCGCAAGCACACAAGCCCTGTCTTCTGGCCCCATTTCCTTCCCTGTTCTCCTCCAACACTGGCTCCCAGGCAAGAGGCCCACACTTAGCACATGAGGCAGCTGTGAGAGGAGGCGGCTGTGGCATGACACAGCAGAGCAGAAAAAGCAGGGAGTGAGGCTGTGATAAATAGGAGAGAGAAACAGCAGTGGAGAGGAAAATCTGAGAAGAACTTAGGGATCGGTGGCCCCAAAGGAATGAATAGAGAAAATGATAAAAATCATCTCCAGATCAGGTCCAGGTCATTAGCTTGACTGGTCTGCCCACAACCTAAGTACTAGCTAGAGTTTTCACAAAAGAGGCCTGGACCTCCTGGGAACTCACCAGGTAGAGTATCAGGTATCACAGAAAGATAAAAGCCCCTTGGCTACTTCCCCCACCCCTTCCCCAGGTTGTTTAGGGTGGAAAGTTGTTTTGCAAGACAGATGGAGCTAGTCTGGGTTTCTGCACGCTGCAGCCAATACTGAAGACAGCCTAGCCTGACACAGGAGTAAACTAAGAATCCTTGTAATCTGTAATTCAGTATGTATCTCAGCTGTCTTAACCGAGCCTCTGCATCCAACTGAACTATCTCAAGGACTGACTTCCTTCTGATCTAAAGTAAGGGATTAGGCTCCTGACATGGCTCAGCAGAAAAATGCCTGACCATCCCATAAGCTCCACCCTCGATCCCACAAGGTGGCAGGAGAGAACTTACACCAGAGAGTAGTTTGTACTCCACATGGGTGCCTGCACATGCACATGTGCATGGGTACACACACACACACACACACACACACACACACACACACACACACACGAGCGAGATAAAAAAAAAAAGAAGACATAAGTAAAAGCATACAATTATAAAGTGGGGGAATGTCCAAAGGAAATGAGGAAAGTTGTAATTATTCATTGGCAACACCAGCTGAGGCTTGTACAGGGGTCACCAGTGTAGCCCCAAGCCCTGCCCTCCGCGCTGGCATTGATTGTGTCTTTGATGAGGATTACATGGTCTTAATTTCCAAGAATTTTTTTTCTAACAACCACCCCTTAAACTTGGTTCTGATAGCTCACACCTGTCATTTCAGCACTTGGGAAGCCGAGGAAGGATTGCCATAACTGTGAGGCCAGCCCGATCTACAGAGCAAGACTTTGTCTCAAAACAAAAACTATCCAGCTAGTTCTAGAATGAGCTAAGCCCTAGGTCTGAGACTTATTAGAGATAAAAGGTGTGCCTTCTCATGTGAGTGTGGTTTGGGGGGGGGGGCTATTCCTACACCAGGAATCAGGAGGAAAAATAATGGAGCAGGCAGAGTCATGATACAAACATGGAGTCAAGTATTTCAGAAGCAGAACACAGTCTATGATTGTTTATTTATACTGATCCAGGTACCAGGAAAGATTTGAAAAGCCACCACTCTAAGGAACTATTCCTTTAAAACAAAACAATAAAGTAGTGGCTGGGAAGATGGCTCAGACAATAAAGTACAAAGACCTGAGTTCAGATCCCCAGTAACCTCATAAAGTCCAGGTATGATGATGTGCTCCTATAACCCCAGCACTGGGGGGCTGTGGAAAGGGAAACGTGGGTCTCGGAGCTCGCTGGCCAGTCTAGTTGAATCCAGGAGCTCTCAGTTCCACAAGAGTTTTATTCCTCCAAGAATAAAATGGAGACTGAATGAGAAAGACATTCAAATTTTACCTCTGACCTTTACCTGTGCGAGCACACACACTTCACATGTGCATGTGTATATACCCACACAACAACAACAACAACAAAAAACAAAGGAGATATGTTTTAGGAAGGGACAAAAGAGGTATTGTAAGGATTCAGGCAGAAAGAGGACTTGATTCAGGTTGGGGCAGGCAGAAAGAGGGAGCACAAGACTGAGCTCACAAGGGTGAGTACATCTTGGGACTAGACTGACAGAGAGGAGAACATGTGCTCTAGAAGTCTATCTGAATTTGTATACTTGTCTCTATGTATACCTCTCTCTCTCTTTCTATGTATACCTCTCTGGATGTATACCTTTCTCTCTCTCTCTCTCTCTCTCTCTCTCTCTCTCTCTCCATGCCATTCTATGTATACTGGACCCTAGTGTTCTACCCTACAGTAACAATCCATATGAACTCTTCTTGATCTATAGGAATTCAGAAGTTATTTGAGGGGTATCTGTAGGAAGCACCCACAGGAGTGTAGAACAATGTGGCATTGCAGGAAAGACAAGCAAAAAGAGGCCTGTGTGCTGAGTACTAAAACTTGGGCAAGCCCAGTTTCAATCTTCTGGGAACTGGAGGGGACTGGACAGCCCAGGATGAAGCACATCTCGCTCAGAGAGAGGGAGAGCTGGGAGTATTTCTACTCCACTTCATATGCTCAGTGTTCCCGGCAGTTCTACACAAGGGAGATGTCAGAAAGCCTTTAGGCAAAGACGTGGAGCCAGCAGCTGGGATGAGGGAGAATACTGAAGTGGTAAGGCCTGGGGGGGGGGGGACCCAGGAGCGATGATAGCAATGGTGCTTTAGGACTGAGAAGATGGGGGGGGGTACTTTGTCCCTAAATAGCATAGTCCTAGTCAGGAGCACAGACGAGCAACTGCATATAACCCAGCAAGTGCTGGCCTGCTTGCTTGAGGATTTGCTGGTCTGGTAGGCTTCTGTTTGTATATGGTAATTTGTACACAAGGCTGTCACAAAGATGGATTCTGAGACAGGCGTCTGAAGGGGGAAGTGGAGTGATCTATGACCCGTAACCCCAAGGATTTGACCTTATCTGCAATGGACTGCCTGCATGTATTCCTTGATATCCATATGCTCAAATTCTAACCCCCAAGGTGCTGGTATGAGAGGGTAGAAATGTTGAGATACAGAGCCCCAGTGAGTGGCATTAGAGTCCTTTTAAAAGGGACCCAAGAGAGTTTGGTCATCTTCCTTTTGTTACAGCCAAAGATCAGCAATGTGTACCTGGGAAGCGGCCTCACCCAGACCTGACCATGCTGATGCCTTGATCTTGCCCTTTAGCCTGCAAATGCTTTTTGTTTGGAAGCCAACTCGGCTCCAGTATTTTGTTCTAGCAACACAAACCAATTGAAACAGAAATGCTAGTGTCCTAACAGTGCAGGCCAATGGCTGGACCCATAAGTGACCATTGGGAGACCTGGTATAGCAATGATGCTGTGTCATGCTGGTGGGAACACAGACTCAAAGCTAGAAAGGACATTAAACCCACATCCAATTTACAAAAGATGAACCCCTTCCCCAGCATCCATAATGAAGGAAGCAGGGTGTGTGTGAGTCTGTAGTGATCCCATCAGGTGCCCCTTCAGTCTAGGTCGTGTCTTCATTCAGAGGGCTGCAATAGGCACATCCTAGACACCCCAGATGCTCCTGAGATGTTGGACAAGTAGGCTTAAATAGGCCTAATGTATCGGTAAAATTCAAGATCCAACAGTGAGTACTGGGGCACACTCCGTGGTCATTTGTCATGTGCCACTGAGTACTGAGGAATGTGGAGGCAGCAATCCCTGCTTGAAGATAAAGCAGAAGGTTGAAGCCTGTGCCTAGACAGCCAGGGCAAAGTGTCAGGGACTTAGGAATGAGACCTTCAAATGCTCTTGAGCCTGCACTGTTCCCGCTGCTCCTATGGCAGAATTTTGCTTTCCGCTCAAAACACAGAGACAGTGAGAAAACTGCGGTAAGAATGTGGGGGAACGTGAATGAGGCAGCCCAGCAGTCCTTTACCACACCATCCAGGGGTCCTCTCCCTTGGCATTTACTTAAAGTATTTGAAAATTTAAGAGTCATGCCAACACCTGCTCTCAGAGGTTATTGCCAGTCTTATCTGTAATTGCCAAAATACGGAAACAGCCGAGATGAATGGATATGCAAATTGGTATCCACACAGTGAATACTCACACTGAAGAGAAGAATTGTGGGCTGGGTAAAGACGGCACAGTGCTGGCCATGCAAGCATATGGACCAGAGCACTATCCCCAGAACTCATGTTGCTGCTGCTGCTGTTGTTTTAATAGCCATGCGTGGTGCCATTCATTTACCATGCCATTGTTAGGAAAGGCAGAGACAGGGAGCTAGCTACCTGGGCCTTACAGGCCTTCCTGGTGAGCTCCAGGTCCATGAGACCTTGTTTCAAAGAAGGTAGATTATACGCTATTGTTAGGACCCAAAGCTGCTCTCGAGCCTCCATATGCGCATGTGTATTGGTGCATGCAAACTCCCACACAGATGTGCTACCCTCATGTATAGGAACACATTTGCAGACACACATGCGCACACGTAAGCATGCATGCACAAAGAGAGAAGAGTTGTCAAGCTATGAACTACATGGAAGAACCTAAAGTGATTATATTTTTTTCTCTGAGACAGGGTTTCAGTATGTATGGCCTCAGATTCACAGAGATCCACCTGCCTTGGCCTCCTTAGTATTGAGATTCAAGGTGTGGACCCCATATACAGGTAAACGAATATTTTTAAGTAAAAGAGGAGTCTATGTACATCCTGTGTGGTTCCAATTGTGGAAAACCAAAAGTTTAAAGATAGTTTTAAGGCCAGGAGTTGCTGGGGGGGTGGGGCGGATTAACGGAGAGCACAGAGTATGCTCAAACAATGGAAACGTTCACTGTGATTCCATAATGGCAGGCAAGGATCTTCATACTCCTGTCAGTCTTGTAGACAGCGCAGAAAGGATAAACTCTGATGTTAAATGACAGAGAAGGCCACAATGCTGTCAGTACGGGATTGATAATGAGAGAAGCTATGCGTGTGGCAATGAGTGGCATTATGGGAATTCTTTGCATTTCCTGTTATTTTGCTGTAAGCCTAAAACTACTCTTAAAAACAAGTATGCATGTGTGTGTGTATATGTATATATGTATATATATGTATAGGTATAGGCATAATCATATGCATGTGTATATGTATGTGTGTATATGTATGTATGTGTTTATGTGTGCATGTATTGTGTATACATGCATGTATAACAATGAGAAACTACAACCTGGTATACTTGGGAGCCCCACCCATCTCCCAACCTGACCAAACAGTGTCTAGCACAGTGAGCATCCTGTCTCCAAATCCTGACCATGACCAAATAGTAGTGGTCTACCTCTGAGCAACAGCAGCCCACACTGGCTGACAAGTCAGTCATTGCCTGTAAGCCCAGAGGATGTGGATTTCTTATCTTCAGCAGCTTCCCCTAGCCCAGTGAGCTCATGGCCCACAGGGCGCTGACAGAAACATGTTAGCAAAGTCATTCTGGTCACCCACAATCTGCTTATACCTTTTGCCTAATGTGGGCCCCTCAGTTCTGCATTTTGTCCTGGGGAAAACACATTTGCAGGAGAAATTGGCAGAATGGCTATAGAGTCTAGAAAAATCTTAACACACACACACACACACACACACACACACACACAGAGGCAGTATTGCCCCAAGCCTAGGGTCACATAAAACTCTGCAGTAACAAATGTGCCAGGCAGCATTTACCAGCCCAGACACAACTGAACTTTGTTCAGTTTTCTGAACTTTGCTGGGAGACTGTCTCCACTAGTCCTATAAGAACTAAGAATAAAAACATAAGAGTTTGAGTGTGAAGACCCCAGCCTGTAAGGCAGTGCCCATATCTCTAGTAACACATGAAAATTGCCCAGACTCCCCTACACAGACAGCAATCTGCAATGAATTACCCACACTCTCTGAAGCAGAGTTACTGGAAGGTAGTGTTTAGGGAAGCCTGTCCTCATGATCTGAGATTCACTTAGATTCTTCAGTCTCTTGCCTCACTCTACCTGTGACCCTGTTCCAAAACTTAAAAAAAAAAAAAAAAAATTTCCCCAAGATCAGTACAAACAGCTTAACTTTTGCTAGCCTCTTTTTCTCCACCTACAACATGGGACAATAATACCCTGCTTACTTTCTAGAAGCCTTGTGAAGGGAGCAAAGGAATGAAAGCCCATTAATAGTAGTAGGACACAAAGGGAAATCCCTCCCTGGCTATGGCTTGCCTATATTCCAAAATCGTATGTGACCACCACATTCCCATATTTTGTTCATTCTGCCAGGATCTTTTTATTATTATTATTATTATTATTATTATTATTATTATTATTATTATTAGGGAAAGTGTTTGTTTTTGGCCTTTCCCACCTGTGGTGTAGATATTCCCATCATGGCTGATTTCAAGCTACCAGTGTATACCACTGAATTCCAAGTCAGGATGAGATGAGGACCAACAAACTGGCAGCTCCAGTACTGGCGAAGGGGCTTGCCTGCACCTCCTGGTTATTTGAACTCCTCATCTATAGCCTTAGCCTGTTTCTGGCTTTCAACCATTGAAACGTTCTCTGACCTTTAGTTCATGAGCCTAAACCCTACCCTTTTCTCCAGACTTGCCTCTCCCAGCCCCGGTGACTGTCAGTGACCACTCCACCCTGTATCCTAGTCTGCCCTCGGCCCTCCAAGTGCTGCCCAAGGCATGTCCATACCATGGCACCAGTGAAACCCTTGGCTCTGAGTCACCATGGGCTTCAGTGTACTTCTTAGGCCCTCGAACTGCCCAGGCCACCGGCAAAGAATAACAAACACAAGGAAATGGGCCCAAATTAAAACAGGAAACATTTTGATTGGCTACAAGAACTTCTTGGCTCAAACTTTCAAAGGGTACTTCAGGGGCCTATTGAGTCTCTGAGTCCCTAATAATCTCTTGGAAGAAACTCAATTATGCTCTTCCTGAATGTCATCGACCTGCCCAAAGGAGGTGGGACTGAGATAGAATTTAAATCTCTTCCAGACAACTCAGCCATACTACCAAGCTCTGCTCTCCCGGCCTGAAGAAAGTTCTGGGGATCATCACAGGGAAAGAAAGTCCATTGTCAGGTGGACATTGTAAGGCAGTGTTATCTCTTACAGAACATATACTGCTATGTATTAGGGAGTTTACACAATAACCTGATTTCCCAGACGGATTCTGCAGATGGTAATTGTCCATATGTGCTATGAGAGGAAACTGAGGCCTACAGAGATCAGCTTTTCCAGGCCACAGAGCCAGTAGGTGGCCAAGACTTGAGGTTTCCATGATGCCTGACTCCAAAGTCCACGGTGAGTGATATCCCAGTGATGTGGCACAGCAGCCCTGGAGACAAGTTTGAAACCCACATCTGAATGAGTCAAGTGGGTAAAGCATTCATCTTCCTGACATCATACCAACCGCGCTGCTGACTAACACCCGTTACCAAAGCTACCAGGTTGGTGTCAGTGTCCACTGCCGTTAGAGAGAGCTGGGTATTAAGGCCCAGCCACTGATTGGCTCTGATGGTTAGAGATGGAGGTTGCGTGAATCAGAGTTTCCAAATTGTGGTTGGTAGACAGATGGTGGCCTTGACAATGTTTTCATGTGTCTACCACAAAATCTGATATATAAGGATTGTGCAGAAAACTCACGCTGTAGCCCAGTGAATTCGATTTTGGTTCTGAGTTTTTTGCTTTTACTTTTTTGGAGACAGGGTCTCACGCATCAAGGCTGGCCTTGAGGTTGCTATGCAGCCACAGGTAACCTTGAATTCTCTTCTGGAGTTAGGTGTGTGTGGATACACCTCTCTGTGGGAGTTACATGTGTATGAGTGTGCGGGTGAGAATATGTATTTGGATACATGCAGTCAGAGTGGGACATTGGATGTCTTCCTCATTCATTCTCTTCCTCAGTGCCTTGAGGTGAAACCTCACAAAACCAAACACTCACATCAGCCAGGCTAACTGTCTGGTGAGCTCTTGGGACACTTGTCTCTGCCCTTCAATGCTGTCATTACAGATACACACAGTCTCTGTCCCTTGGTGTGGCTACAGACACACACACTCATGCTCAGCTCTCACAAGGTGCTGAGGATTCAAACTCAAGTCCTCATGTATACACAGCAAATGCTCTTCCACTGAGCCATCGCCCAGCTCCTGACCTTGGACTCTTGGTTCTCCTGGCCCCATCTCTCAAATGCTGGGAGTACAGGTGTATGTCTCTGCATTTTTGTTTATTTGTTTGTTTGAGATGTATCCTGGAATGTATACAAGGCCCAGTCTAGCCCTGCCTTTCACTCTCTCCTGCTTGCCCTTCTGAGTCTGGCAGTTATGGGTACTGGCTGTCACTCCCAGTGTTGACTGTATTCAGTTTGAAAGACATCCTCTCATTCTCGAATCAAACACTCTTTTCTGGATTACAATGCTTGTTCCTTTATGAAATGCCAGCAGTAACTTTTGGAAATTTTGGTCCGAGGTCTCTGCAGCTTATCAGCTATGCCACCTGGACCAGGTGACTATTTTAGGTCCGTTTTCTCTATTGAGACATGAAGCTGATGTTATTTATCTACAGAGTCTTTCTGAAGAACCGGGGGCATTGCAAGACACATGTTATTTGTTTGTTTGTTTGTTTGTTTGTACCTGGGAATTAGCTAAAGAAAGAACTGGAAAGCTAATTTAACAGCAAAGCCAGGTTTTCAAAGCCCTCCTCAACAGTAAATGTGGTGGCCTCTGCAGCCCAGTCTGTCTCTCCAGCCCAAAGACTGCCTTTATAACCAAGATTGCCTTCCTGTCCATCTGTTTACCTGGAAAGCCTCCCCCACCCCAAGTTCCCACTCTGCCCACACAAGTTCCCCTGCCTGACCTGAGAATACAGAAGAAGCATGTTCCATGGAAGGAAACCCCACTGGAGAGAGCCCAAGCGCCAGCCACTCAGACCAACAGAAGTCAGAATGTCACGAGAGGCACACTTTGTTTCCACTCTGTCTCTGAGTCACTTCCCCTGGCTGTTTCCACATCAACAAAATGGGGAAGGCAGGCCTTTCCTATCTCAGGGCCTGCTGGGCACAGGCACTTAACTAATTGCAATGACCTTGCAGTCTTGGGGAGCCATTTCTGAGCTCCTGGACCCAGCTGTGCCCCAGGGTCCATGCTGCACCCGCTGACTTGATCCTTTCAGCCCCCCACCCAGGCTCCTGTGGGGCCAGCATTCTCCAGCTCTGGGACCCCCCCCCCCAACCTGTCATTTGGTTAATCTCTTCCCTTTTTTCCAGGCAAAGGAATGAACCCGGAAGGTTGTGATTATTGCCAGCTATAATTCAGCGTAATTCAAAAAGCATTTGAGACTCCACCACATTTTCTGCTCCCCACCCCCGCACCCATTACCAACACCTGCCTCCCTACAGGTCAGCTGGCTCTCTGAAGAGCTGAGAGAGCACCAGAAACTCAGTGCTTTACCTTCCTGCTAAGGGAGCCTCTGTTCTCCCCATAAGTTCAAGGCTTGGTCCTTGCTGCTGGCCAGATTCATATCCCTCCTTTGGGTTCCATTGCTTTCCACAATCTCTAGCACTCACAGTGGCACATGTGACCCCACCACTGAGACAGGGGTGGAAAGAATATAAATTTCAGGTCAGACTGAGCTGTGGGGTAAGACCTTCCCTCTCAAGCTAAGCAGGGGCTGGAGAGAGCCCAGTTGGTGTCTACTGTACAAGCATTAGGATCTGCGTTCAATCCCCAGTGCCAAGGTAAAAATACCACACACACACACACACACACACACACACACACACACACACATACACACACTTTAAAATTCTAGCGCTGGGAAGACAGAGATAGGAAGACTCCGGGACTCACAGCTCAGCCTAATCAGAGAATTCCAGCGGGAGACCCTGTCTCAAAAATTCAAGGTTGGATAGTTCCTGTAGAATGACATCTGTAGCTCACCTCCAGCTCACCACCTTCTACATGCCTGTTTGTACATGAGCACACACAGCTGTACACATGTGCACAGAGACCAAACACCAACACCAAAATAATAGTAACACTAAGGATAATGAATTCTAAAAATCACGCTTTCTTCATTCCCTATTTGCCAGTTCATGAATAGTATTTAGCTGGTATTTTTCTTTCCTCTTTCCACTCTTATCCCATCTTCTCTTCCTCCTCCTTCCCTCCCCCCTCTGCCTCCCTCCCTCCTAATTCTCTCCACTTTTCTGAATTTCTGGAGCCATACCAGAGCTTGGTGATATGAAGCCAAGCAGACAAAAAAAGAGGATTTTCTATCCAACAGAGATCCATAATCCAAAAGAAAGAATTTAGTGCATGCTTGTGTGTGTGTTCATATGTGTGAGCATGAACACACACACACACACACACACACACACACACAAGTCATAGCATGATATGGGCCCCAAAGTGTCCTTAAGTGTACTGCTCAACAAACACTGAGCTCAGCAAAGTATGACCCATAAGATCAGGAAATGAAATGACATAGTGTGGGCTGGGGATAAGAGTGGGAGAGGGGGTCACTGAGAAACAAGATCAGAGGATGGCAAGGTGTTATTAAAGAATTTGAACTTCATATGGTGGGGGAAAGCTTTTATTTTTAATAACTATAACCTGGTAATAAGGTGACTCACTGTATGACCTCAGAGACAGCAGGGGTGGTTAGGATAAAGCCTGGTGAGTGTTCAGCTCCTGGCAGTACACATTGATGTCTTGGTTCATAGCATGTGCCAATTTCTCTGCTGTTTCCATCATGGCCAGTTTCAGTCACTGGTATGATCTCTCAGATGGCAGAGAAACAGCCACTGGCTCATGAGAAGTCATGAGACAGGGGATGGCCATGGTTACAGGCTCCCAGTGCACCTGTGATGTTTGACCCCCATCCTACTTCACTCAGTGGTTTCTCCTTCTAGTCCGGCAAGAGAGAAAGGTGCCAGATGCATGGAAGCAGGGGGCAGACCATGTGCCTTTTTCAGAGGAGCTTGCTCCTCTCTGAGCTGGAAGACCTTTCAGAACCCACACTCTCTGACATTCGTCAGCCCAGGCTTAACTCTCCCCTGACTGCTCCACTTCCAATCATGTGGGATACAAAATTGCTGTTTGTTATTGCTGGGGCTATAAGCAACCAGGGCTTTGTTTGGGCATTTGACTGAGTTCTCATCCCATCTTCTTGAGAGGTTAATGAGCAGGCCAGATGATACGCAGGGGAAGTCATACATTTTCAAACAGCTCTTGTTGGTCAAATGCCCATGAGAATCTAGCAGGGGGAAGAAAGACAAGTGTTCTAGCTGTCCCCGCCCATGCCTTTAACTCCATATAGAGCTTATAGTCACTGAATAAGATTTATCAAGTTGAGATTGAGAGAGATGACATTAATGACAGACCAAAGCAGATTCTTGGGAGAAAATGGATCAGCCAATATTGTACTTGCCTTGCATTTATGAGGATCCAGTTTACTCCCCAGAACCCAATAGAAAAAACCAAACCGAACCAAACCAAACCAAACCAAACCAAACCAAACCAAACCAAACCAAACCAGGTGTGGTGGCATGGTCTTGTAATCCCATTGTTGTAGAATAGATAGGCAGACCAGCCGTCCTAGACTAGTTGGTGAGTTCCCACCAATGAGAGATTGTGTCTCAAAACAAAACAAAACAAAACAAAAAGCAGACAGTACATGGGGAATGATACCTGAGGTGGTCAAGTTTTCACCCCTATTTCCAACACACACACACACACAAAATCTCAAAATCTCAAAATCTTCACAGACTTGTGAGACAAGGCAAGTTTAACTTGTGAAATGGGATAAATTCTTCTGACAGACAAACATTAAAAAATCATGCTGGGCATCATAGCACTCATCTGTAACCAGCACTCAAGGAACAGATGTAGGCTTAACAGATTTTCAAGTTGAGGCTAGGCCATGCTACATAAAAATATCCTGCCATGAACAGATAAGTAAGTAAAGACTTTCCCTCGTGGGATGGGGAAGACTGGACTTAGCAGCTTTATGCTTTAAAAACTTGGACTTCTACTATCTGTAACGTAACTCACTGTTAGTTAAAGTAATGTGCTCTATCAGAAGTTAATGCATAGTTGCACTGTCTAGAAAACTCCTAAAAATTTCCCCCTGGGCTTTGTAAACATGTGGCTATAGCTAGGTTCTGCTCATTATGGGCCACAGGTTTTGAGGGTCTGTGTTCCAGGGTGGAGGACCTCCCCTGACACAGAGTCCAAAGTTCTAGATCCCTGAGCCCAGGGGAGAAGTAAGACTCAGGAAGACAAGATGGAGTGTCGGTGTCAGATGGGTGCAGAACTGCATGAGTCCTCATCACCCATCAACCCACAGATCCAAGGCTAGGAGTAGTTTCATCCTGCTAGGGCCAAGCTGAGAGCTCATGGAGGAACTATAGCTGGCAGGTTTTGGGGTGTCCTCTAGATGCTGAGTGAGTAGAGAATAGCATGGGGCATTTGGAGAGGCTTTAGCAGTGATGTTAGGTCTAGCTCTGCTACCTTTCTTGGGTTTCGGGCTCTATGTGGGAAATTTGCCCTAGCTACTATGCCTGGAGGATTGGCTTTGAGTAAGGTTCAGAAGCTCCCTTGAGTCCCAAACTCCAGGCACTGGCTGCCTCTTGGTCCTGCTGACTCATCTCTCCTATCCCCCAGCCATTTAATTTTCTCTGTTGTTCCCCTGAACACATGGAAGCCGTTGACAAATTCTTTTCTTTGCTGTGTGTGCCAAGGCAGGTCAAAGGCAGATCAGTAGATAAGGGCAAGGTGTCCCAAGGAGCCAGCTGTTCTTTCTCCCTTTTTTGACCTCCACAGGAACAGACCTGATTTATTTATTTTGTTTTTTTTTTTAATGGAAATGGAAAAAAGAACCAACTTTGCATTGCATCAACTTGACCCATAAACTAAGTTATCATGGCAAAAAAAAAAAAAAAAAAAAAAAAAAAAAAAAAAAGACGGACCCATTCCTCCAGCCAAGATTTAAACCATTGCTGAAGAAAGGAGGGGTCTATATTTACATTCAGGCATCCTTCAGTGTCTGCAAGACCTTAAAAATGTCAACATCTAAGCATGTTCCAGCCCCTCCTGTAAATGACATGGCACTTCTACCTAGCCTGTGCACATTCTCCTGTAGGTGTTATACTTAACCCAAGATAATTAAAACACTCAATATACAAATATACTTAATATACAAATGGTTATTTTACATTATTACTTTAGAAAATGGGAAGCATCTGTAAATATTCAGCACAGATAGAACGTGTTTCAAGTATTTCCTATCTTTGGTTGGTAAACACTTAGAGGAGGAGCCTTCCAGGCTGTGCAGGGTTCCCTCTTTTCATGTCTTTGCTCTCACCACTTTGCTGAAGTCCTCAAGGCAGATGTCTCTCCCACTTTGAGCATAAGGAAAACTGACGGAGCCAGCCACCTTAGTGTCCCCTTTCTTAAGAAGCAGAAGCTGGATGAGAACTTAATTTTCCTTTTTAACCAACACACCTAGTCCACACACAGCCTCAGCTCCACGTCGGGATCTGCAGCTAGGAATGTGTTCGTGTGTCAAAGGGTAACTCGGATGCACATTGCTTTTCTGACATGGCTTCTAGATGTGACTGCTTAAACAAAAATTCTGCTGCTAAGTTCATCTGTTGCTACCTATGCAGCCCTGAAAGGAATGCAGGTCTTCAGCAGAGTGGTGTGTGTAGTAAGATGAATACGCAAAATTTTATTTAAGGGATCTAATGTGAGCCATATATTTAATTTAAAAAATGGTAATTAAAAAGAAAACCCAAGGGGCTGGAGAGATAGATTGGTGGTTAAGAGCACAGGCTGCTCTTCTAGAGGACCTGGGTTCAATTTCCAGCACCCACATGGCAGTTCACGCCCATCTGTAACTCTAGTTCTAGAGCTTCTGACACCCTCGCAGATGTATATGCAGCTAAAAAGAAAAAAAAAAAGTTCATAAAATGAAATCAAAACTTTTTTTTAAAAAGAGAAAACCCAAATAGTAAAAAAAACAAAACAAAAAAAAAAAAACCCCTATAACGAATGAACACAAGACTTTCATCACAGATATCGCCCTCCCCACCCCACAAAAACATCCTCTTGAACAAGCTTCCACCTGCCAGCCTCCAATCTGCCAGTCTACAAATCCAGTCTACACCAAAGTTCTGCATTGTATAAACAGACACCGAAACCGTCAAACAGCATGATGCCCCATCTGTACACTACAGCAATCAGCCCTTGTTCTAGCTTGAATCAACTAAAACAACAATCCAGATGCCCTGTCAAGCAAACAGGATGCCACCTGTGTGTGAAAAGACTTGGGAAATTAAAAATAGATGGAGAACCCCTCGTGGTTAAAAATGCTGATAGAATCAACTTTAAGAAAACAACTGCAAACTCCTTAAAGGAGCCAAGAGACCCAGAGGGAAAACAAAAGAAACTTATAGTGAGGGGGGTTGAGTTACTCAAAACTGGCTTTCTGGTGAACAACATTTTTAAATACTAAATAACTCACACCTGCTAACCAGGTTTGAGAAACACATCCCATGTCCTATTTCACTTCTATTGCTTTGATAAGAATGCTCTGACAAAAAGTGACTTGGCGGGGGTGGGTGGGGTGGGTGGTGGTTATTTGGCTTACAATTTCACATCACTGTTCATTGTTGCAGAAAGTCAAGGCAAGAACTTAAAGAAGTGTGGCAGGAACCATGAAAGATGCTGCTTGCTGACTGTCAGGTAGGCTCATGCTTGGCTAGCTTTCTTATACAGCGCAGGACCACCTGCCTAGGGAATGGTGCCACCCACCGTGGACTGTAAACAATCCCTGCAGATATGCCCCAGGCCAGTCTGATCTAGGTGATTCCTCAAATGAGATTTCATTTCCAGATCTTTCTAGGTTATATCTAGTTGAAGGTTAAGGCTAACCTGGACACCCCATGGATCTGAGATGAGGAGAGCAGATCATTTGTACAAGGATGTTTACTGATGTGCTGTTTACCACAGGGAAATGATGAGAACCAGGGCAAAAGGCTCAGAAGAAAATTTCAGAAGTATCAATAACATAGAGATGAACCGTGATAAAAATACAAGAGTAGTAGTATATGAAAAGATGTATATAAAAATGTTAAGCCACAGAGAATGGAATTTGCATACTGAATTTGTAACTACATAAAAACACACCCACAGTTAGAATCCCATGCAGTTACACGATTTTAAGCTCTCTTGATGCTATATTGGTTAAATGTATTTAAAGATATGTACCGTCTGTCCCACATGCATAAAGCTTTGCCTCTTCCTGGAGCTCTCTTTCTTACAGTCTGACTTCCTGTATTCTCCACACAGACTATGGAGAGTGGCCAGTCTTCTTAGCACAAAGCCAGGCTAGGCAGCAAACATCATTTCTGAATCCAATCCAAACTGAGGTCTGGTGCAAACAGTATAGACAGGCAACTGATACAACCTGCCAGGAGAGACCTGGGACATGGAAAGTCATCCTGGACTCACATCAATGTCCTGGGAGATGAGTGTCTGATCATGTCTCAGGGTCCTTTACCATCCTAAGCCTTCTGTTCTCTCCAGCCTTCAGTTGCTTAGCACCTCACCCATCCCATCCTTCTGCCTCTCTGTGCTTCCTGAAAGAGTTATTTCTGCAAATAGCACAGGTAACAGAATCTTTCCCCTATACTCCCACTATGGACAAGCAGTCGCACTCACAGGACAAGCCCATTATATCATAATAACAACCCAAAAGTACTTTACACACACACACACACTACCACCATCACCAATATTATACATGGAGCCACACATTGTGCCCGGACTTGAGATTGTGTATACTTAAGGTGTGCAGTGTGATGTATTATGGCAGAGCTAACTGGCATATTCATCTATTTACCGTTACCATCTGGCAGTGGGGACAGGGGGTGAGATATACTCCCAGCAACTATTAACTACAAGATACAAGACTAGTCACAGCTTGTTAGAGATCTAGAACTCATTTGTTCTGTATCACTGAAACTTCATCTTTCTCTTTCCCAGCCTTTGAAATCCTGGGTAATTCTAACACCTTCCCAGAAGGCTAAGGAACCACAGGCATGGCCCTTATCTCCCTGGTGAGAACTGAATTTAGGAAACTAAACAGTGCACCAATCAGTGGGATCCCAGAACCCCCAGTTCCCAGGCCACACGACTCCTTTTGACAGTGTGGTGTTCATCAAGCCTGAGTTGTGACAGAGCTCAGTGGGTTACAGCTCATAAATGCAAGCCTTCCTGGCTGTCTCGGGCCTCACGTCCGAGTGCCCTGGTAGTTTCTATTTCAGTATCTTGTTACTCAAGCCTTCTATTGGGAAATGGGTACCAAGAAAAGAAACAGGTAGTTTCTGTTATTCAAAGCTCAGACAATTTGGAGAAAATTTGCTCTTTTAAAACTCTAGCTATGAAAATTCAAAGTAGGGAGGAACCAGATCCCAAAAGAGCAGTCCCTCCCTCTCTCCTTCCCACATGAGCTCTTCTGTAGCAGCTTCCTGACTGCTGTTCTCACTGCAGCAGGACTTCTCATTCTCTGGTTGGAAACTCAAATAAAAGACCATGGGAAAACCCAACTGGAAACCTTCACAGCATGGAGGTAGCAAAGAAGTCATGAAAGAAAATGGTCACATGGACCCAGAACCAAGCAAGCATAGGGATGGGGAGCCAGGTGGCTAGGGGTACACAGGAAAAAAAAATCTTCCAGAAACAAAGTTCTACAAATAAGAGTTTGGGGAGAGAGAGAGAGAGAGAGAGAGAGAGAGAGAGAGAGAGAGAGAGAGCAGCAATTTATCAGAAAATGGAAAGAAAGAAAAGGGAAGAGAAGAGGGAAGGGGAGGGGAGGGGAGGGGAGGGGAGGGGAGGGGAGGAGAGGAGAGGAGAGGAGAGGAGAGGAGAGGAGAGGAGAGGAGAGGAGAGGAGAGGAGAGAAGGAAACAGGAGGAAGAAAGAGGAAGGGGCGGGGGGGGGGGGGAGGAAGAAAGAAGGAAAGGGAAAATGTTAAGAAAACCAATATGGTGTTTCCACTGAATTTTCATCCCACCAGGACCCAGAGCCTCATTCAGAATCAACTCTAGTCTATCCTAAAATGTAACCAATGAGCAGACTAGATAGGTATCCTCTGTTACATTAATACAAGATCTCAAAGTTATCCATCGTTGTGACATAACTGCATTACAGCTAGAGTGTAAACTGAGAACAAATAGAGCCTTGAAGTCAGTTATCTGAGACAGAAATTTGAGTCTTCCCATTCCATGTTAGATTGATTCAACAGTGGATACTTCTCTGGGATTGTTCTGGCCACCCCTTAAGATATATTGACGCAAATATGGAAATAGTGAAGGCCCTGCACGCTACATCCAGTGTCTCCCAAGCTTTTCCCATCCCATTGCAGGATGCTAGAAACCCAGACAGAATCCTGGATTTTACCTGTAAAAAGTGTGACTCCAGCTTCCCTGAATGGAACAGAGGCTGTGTTTGGCCTACAGGTCCATCAGCTCTCTTTCATTAAGATTTCTGAAGAGCACAGGAAGTCAGAAAAAGAATAGCAACTCAGTTCACTACAACTCACCACAGACCAGAAGACAGGAAGGACAGAGAACCTAGCAGAGGGCTCAGGGGAATAGTGAAGGCTACCTCCTCTGGCGGACAAGATGTGTATGTGGGGGATGGGAGGGGGAGGGGTGGCACATAGTGGCAAGTGTAAAGTTATGACCATAGCCAGGAGCTCAGGGTCTTCAAAGGCATCACATTTTACTTCTCTCTTGATTGAGAAATTTCTAGATCACACACACACACCACATACACTAAGATTTTATACTCTGACTACATTCAGCTGACATCCAGAAAGAGACCCAGATGGCCTAAGTAGGACAGCTGGTCTATCTGACCCCTACTTCTGTTTCATATAAAACCCCAGATTAGCTAAGAATGATTTCCCAACAATACCTTGGGTGTGAATATTCATAGAGCCTGAAGCAACAGCCTAGTTCCTCAAGGAACTGAATGCTTAGGCCTTTTGCAGAAGTCCCAAGACCCCCTTGTGAGGGTTCCAGCTTGATAACACCAGGGGTAAGTTTCCTTGTCTAGACTAGAGGCTTTCCCAAGTGGACCCTGGGAGTTAAAATCATTGGCCACAGGGAGAGGCCTTTACGGGAGGGGGAATGTGACAGCCAAGTAGGTAGAAAGTGAGAGCAAAGAGAGATAATGGAGAGGGAAGGTCTTCTACAGGAAGGCGTGCCGTCAGGTGTTCTATCCCAGAGAAGGATGACACGTACTTCGGACGCTCGTAAGGGTGAAGCAGCCAACCTTGCAAATAAACTTGACAGTTCAGGAAAAATGGCCACTGGGAATCCCAGTTGGGTTTCGACTTCCTCTGCTTTCCTGAAGAAAGAAAACTTGAGGACAGAGACATTAAACTCCCAAAGACCCTGGCTGAGAGCCTGGTTATCAGAAAACAGAACAGAACCCGAAACAGTTGGGAAGATTAACTAAACTAATATTTATAATCTGTTTATTATTCACGAACAATCTTCTCATGAATAATTTTCCCTCCATTAAAGCTGCCTATAAGACTATTCAAAATTCCAGGCTATGATGCTTTCTTGGGAAGCACGTCCCTCCCAATGCTTTCCCCGTAATGCACTGGTCCTCCAGCTTCCTGATGCTGTGACCCTTTAATACAGTTCCTCATGGTATGGTGACCCTCAACCATAAAATTATTTTTGTTGCTACTTCATAACTGTAATTTTCTACTGTTATGAAGCATAATGTAAATATCTGTGTTTTCCAGTGGTCATAGGCAACTCTTGTGTAAGAGATGTTCCACCCTCAAGGGGTCTCGACCCACAGGTTGAGAACTGCTGCTGAAACAAAACACCCTCTCAATTACTTCATTTGTTTCTTCTCTGAACTCTTTCTCTCAAAGATAGATGCCTCCAGTATGGAAAATTGGCCATGGTCATGATTACAGATCCTTCTGTCAAGCCTCTTCATAAACATTTTGGTGAAAAGTTACTTTGTCAAGAAAACCTATCATCTACCCATCTCACTTCTGGAACAATTTTAGTGTCGATAGCTTTTTTTCTAGGACATGTCAAAGTTTTTATACATCCCTTCAGAGACTAGCTCTCCCTCTGGAAGTGCCAGCCATGAGCTTCACCCAGGCTTTGCCGTCAGTGGTCTATGGTTTTAACAACACTGTAGTGAAGGTCTGAAGTGTTCACACATCCTTCCATAACAAGGTCACCTGCTAGTCACATACATTTTACTCCCATCTCAAGGACTCTGTAGTAATCAAAATGAGCAAGGTTGTTAAAACCAGGCATGATAAGCAGGGACTTTGAAAGCCGAAAGCTAGTCCCAGAAGGCCAAGCCAGGGGTCCTCCCCCTATTTGCAGGATGTGAACATAGCCAGCAGGTCTCTGCTCTCTGGGTTTCAGTCTTGGATACTTAGAATTTTGGAGTCTAATAGCCTCTGAAGGTGATACAACCTTCTCCGTGGCCTTAACACTCAACCATTGGCTCCTATGAGATGCTGAGTCCATTCTGAGTTCTGTTCCCTGCTCATCCTTCAGGTAAGATGGCAACCCCAACTCTTTTTATCTCCACAGCACTGGCTGAGCAGATTCCCCTCCCACTCTTGGGTTCTATTCTCAGCTGTCAACACTGCCAGCTCTTGTCAAGTGTCTCGATGTATGGCTGGGCGCCAGGTAAAGGAGGACTCTAGAACACAGGCTGCCCTGCTCACTGCATAGCCCACAGCCCTTCTGGCAACAAACAGGTTATATGGGTAGAGCAATAAACCAAACATGAACTTGTGAAACTTGTGTTCCGTCCATGAGGTTCACTAGCACAGGCACATGGCATGAGGAGAGAGGGCCTGGTGAAGGAGTAGCCCATGGGGCAGAAGAAAGAACACAGCCCCAAGAGACAGGCTGCCTGGGTTCTGGCTTTCAGCCCTTCACTCCTGAACTAGCTAATAACTTCAGATGCCCCTCTCCTTGTCTGCCCATGTCCTCCTCTGCCTCTATGATACAGTGGTAACAATTTATACCCTTGGACCAGCCCTGACTAAATCAGAACACTGTAGAATTCAGCACTAGACAGGGTTCGAGAAATATCTACTCTGCTGCCTTTTCTAGAACTTGCAAGATCCTTGGGAAAAGCCTACCCTTAACCTTCCAATCAGAAGAAAGAATTTTGAAATATGTAGTAAGTGTCTATGTATGTATGAGTGTGTGTGTGTGTGTGTGTGTGTGTGTGTGTGTGTGTATTTATGCATGTATATATAGAGTATGGGGAAAAAGAGAGATAAATTAAAAGTACCTAGTGGTTGATACAACCTCAGGACTGTCACCACAGACACCATGTGACCTCTAAAAGGACAAAGACTCAAGACTACCCAAAGCCAGCTAGAACAGGCGTGAACCAAAGCAACTGATAACTGCTTCATCTTGCAAAACCCACTGTTCCCATCATGCACCTAATGCCATGACACATCCAAAAATCCCATATAAGGACACAAAGTTGGGGTAAACTCTACAGGAAAAAATTCCCAACCTGTTCCTAGAATTGCCTACCTTTGCTGCCTTAGTCATGGCCACCACCTCCCCATGAATATTTTTTCCCTCCTTCCATTAAAGTTTACACACCAGACTGTCCAGAAACCCAGGGTTTGTAGCTTTCTGAGGGAATGTTGCCCTCTCCATTTGAGTTTGTACTTTCGATTTATAATTGAATTTCCTCCCGATTCCTTCCTCTGTCTGGACTCTAAATTCTTTCTCTTTACAAACAGGGTAGAGGTCTCAGCCTGGCCTTTCTGTTTCTGAGGCTCCTCCAGCCTTCACTTTCTGTCTTCATTAGAGGATCTTTAATGGGAATGATGATGACACCGCTATTTATTTGAGTGTGACTGAGTGACACTTGTAAGAGTGATACCAGAGACGGGAAATCAGCCGCCCCTCTGTACTGAGGTTTCCTCATCCTAAGCAGCATCCTGGCTCTGACATCTTGTGGTCTTGGCTAAGCTTAGAATTGGGAGGCCTGACAGGGACCTAATGCTGTTGTCTTCTTGCTGTTCCAGGGACCTGTCTATACCACTGCTAGGAGCATTTCTGACCTCATTTTCCTCTAAGGTTTAAGGACTCTTACAGACAGAGACACTTGGGCATGCTCCCTCCAGCTTTATTCAATCTCAAGGAACATGGGTAAAGAAAGCATTGAGTTCTAGGCTCTGCTCTACAGTTAGCCATGCCTTTTTTTGAGACAGGATCTTACACAGCCCAGCCCAGCCTCTGCTTTATTATGTAGCAAAGAGTAACCTTGGATTTATGAATGACAACTCCTAAAAAAGTGGCTGAGCCCACAAAGGCTGATTAACACTTCAACCACTGTGAAGCGTTTGGAATGTTGCAGCCCCAGACCTTAGTTACAAATTCTCTTTGGCTATTTTTAGCCCCACAAGGAGTCAGACCTCACCTCTGTGTCAGACCTAATATCCTGATAAACAGATTAAAAAATCTCTAGAATATATTAACAAAACTCCTATCATCCACCAATGGAAGGGCTAAGAATCAGCTGTCATCTGGGGCCTATGGTTGAGGTTCTCTTATCTTGAGGTAAGCCACCCCCTTGGTGTAACTTTTTAAGTGCCTTGATTTATAACTTTCTTTGTTCTATTACCACAAAAACTCCATGAAATTGCTTCCACGTTGGAAAGCTGTATTTGAGGAGATATACATCTATGTATGTTGTGGATAGCCCTAGCCTCTTGTTGTCATGGTAATTCCACTCCTGGGAGGGGCTGCGAAGGAGGAGTGAATCTTGTGAACCTTCTGTCCAATCAAATTTGTTAAATAAAGGCTAGAGCCAGTGATTGGGCAGTAGAAGAGGAGTGGGAGGAGCCAGAGGTAGAGGAGGAGCAAGAAGAGCCGTTGGAGAAGTTGGGAGTTGGGGGAAGGACTAAGGATGGAGAAGATCATGACCTAGGAAACTGCAAGTTGTAAGAGATCTCATAGCTGGGGAATAGAGTAGTTCAATGGTAAATCTGCCCAATCTAGGCTTGCAGCATACATTTGTAATTAATTGAGTTGTGTCTTCCTTGACTGGACTTCCATGGGTCGGAGATTTACCGCAATATATGTTCCTGTGAACATTCACTAATATTTTGGCTTCAGAATAAACTACCCCTGATTCTCTTTGAGTTTGGAGTTGTTCTTCTCCCTAAACTTGTGATCTCCCTGCTTCCGGTTCTAAAGTTGTAGAATAGAAGCACGAGCCACAGTGTAGTTTCCATGATGCTAGGAATTGAAACTAGAGGTTCATTCTCTAGGTGAGCTCTCTAGCAAATGAATGACATCCCCAGACCAACCATGAGACGTTAGTAAAGGAGGCCCAACACTTTGGGTTCAAATCACCTCTTTACAAAGAGGTTGTAAGGCTGGACTCTTGGGTCCCTTCTCGTTCTATTTAAAGTACCTCTGAACTAGAAGAGGACAGACCAACTAGTGTGGCGTGTTTTTCCTGCAGCACTTGGAGGAGTTGATCTTTTCAGCCCTAAGAGCATACAATGAGGGCCTTCCAGGACCTCTTCTCTTCCCTGTACCTCATGTTCTGACACTTGGGGCTTTGTGAAGCCTGGTAGAGATGCTGTTTCTGGCAATAGCCAGAGGCTAAAAGCACGCTTTTCATATGCAAAACAACCAATTGGATTGTAAGCTCCACCCACCCCTTCAATGAATCTCTTAGACACTGAACAGATCCCCATCTGACCTACACACACCTTGGGCCAGAGACCGGGCTAGAAGGGAAAGCACTGACTCCTTAGAGTCTGCAGAAATTATTCACAGCAGCCAATCCTGAGCATGCTTACCTGCTCTTCCCAGGGAAACCACAGTAAAGGCTCCTGCCTTACCCAAATGTTTCCCTGCTTGGCACTGCATGGCCTGCCATGACTCCATGACTCCTATTTCTATGAGAACAAATGCCTTCTTCCTTTATCACAGTAGTTTATGCACAAGTGTAAGTCATCACACCTGATTCAAACAAATTCCAGGTATCAAAATGGGCCTACCACCTTCTGAACTTTTGGACCAAAATCAAGTCCTCTTTAGTGCGCCAAATTCCTTATCTCCTGAGATTTATGTGTTGTGTGAAAGGTTTGGTGCCTATGTGTGAAAACAATTTATAATGCCAAGTCAAAAGCCTGCAGTCTCTGCACCCACTGGAGGCCCTCAGCCTAAGGCCTCACTGCCTTATGACTAGATCTTTCCACCTCTGAACAGTTTCCCATGCATAGCCTTCCTCATCACGGGTGGCAGTCCCTTCATGGGACTGTGTGGCCAGACAGCAACATACAAAACTGCTCCACACCCTCTTCAGTCGTGTGCTATCCCTTCAGCTTTGTAAGAGGAGGAATTCTAGGCTCTCTGGAAAGTCTCCTTCTCTGACCTAAACATGTTTATTTTGCTTGTTGTGCTCAGAAATGGAGCTACATTATTTTTGCCATTCAGCAGTTCTAGAAGATTCCATGTCAAGACCCATCTCTCCAGACCTTACTTTCTAAAAGACTTAATAAGGAAACAGGGCATCTGACATCCATATGACCTCATAGTTTCTCTCGAGATTCATAATAATAAATTAATAATAATAATAACAGTAACAAATAAGATTAAATGTTGGTACAAGTTTATAAAATGTGGTAAAGCAGGGGAAAACTGCTGGCTCACAGACAAGACCATTGAGCTGTTTGAGTGCTCCCTAGACAGAAAGGACAGTTTTCTTATCAAGGTCCTTCCCCAGCAAAGAGTCACGGGAAGGACTATGGTGGTGGCTGGGTTGGGGGCCCTTTAGATAGCCGATAGTCAGAAAAGCTTGAGAAGGATTGTCAGAGCATCACTAGCAGAGGCCAAGGCAACAGGACAACAGGTACACACTAAAAGACGCAGCCTGGGCTCAAATTCAACATGTTTTCCATGTAAAATCAGACACCTGCTCACGGTTTTTCATGAGAAACTAGAAATCAGTTCAAATGTAAACTGTCTTCAGTGTTGGCACAACTGAACAAAACAAAAAGAGATAAATCATGCCCCTTGTATTAGATCAAGCTCTAAGGTTAGTAGTGAAATTCCCTGCCTCAGCCACAGGCTGGGTTCTCTCCCTCTCAGGACCAGGGGGAGGCTGGCCAGCACAGCCCAGAGGTCTCCCATACTCCTTCAGAGCCATTCTCAGCTACTACCTCCCTGACCATTATTCATCATGATGATTTTTTTTTTATTTCAATTTGATTGGGCCAGTCCCGAGATAACAGACATCTAGTTAAACCTTATTCTGAGTGGATCTACCAGTGCATTTCTTGATGGTCCTGGCATTTGGATGGTGAACAGTATAAAGCAGATCACCCTCTTCAAGGTGGGTGGGCCTCATGCAAGAAGTTGAAGACTTGAAGAACAAATATCGAATCTTTTCAGGGTAAGTGAGAATCCCCCTGGCCTAAAGACCTCCCAGATAAGACTCAGGATTTTTCTGTCTTTTAAACAAAGCCAAAGCATGGGTTCTCCCTTGGTCTTAAGCCTGCCAGTTTTCAGACTGGAGTAAACACCATCCTTCCTGGGCCTCCAGCTGACTACAGAGCTGGATTCTTATCAACTTCTACAATCATGTGATCCAACTCTTCACAATAAATCTTTTTCTACACTTGTTGGTCTCTTCCCCTAGGAAGTCCTGACTAATCAAATCTCCACACAAGGAGGAGTAGGATGGTTTACCAGATGAAAACATGGTTTCTAAAGCCATGGTTCATTTGTGCCCCATTCCTATTGCTGAATGTAACGGTAACCATCATCAAGGATTGTCTATGGTGTTAAGCGACACAAGCAAACTTTCTTGTAGCATATATACAACACTCCATCTTCTGGCAGAGTGCCCAGGCAACCTCAGGACAGATGCCATGCCAGCCTTCTTCAAACTATGTCTACTCCCGGGTCATGCTTACTATGGAGTAGGCTCAATGAGTGCTGTGGTGAATTAAAGAGTAAGGATTTTCTTGATAGAGATACTGGTTCATATTCCTCATAATAGATAGAGACATGGACTCTAAGAGAACTAAAGAACCAGCCCCAAATCAGAAGGCTAAGACATGGGAAATGAGATATACTTCTAAGTTCAATTGAGTTCAAAACCCACATTCTCAACCCTGGCACTATACCTGGAAGAGTCAAGTCTGTCTCCAGATGTGATCCTGGCATTTACAGCTATAAGTCTCTCAGCTAGTGGGAAGAATACATGCCATCCCGCACAGCTCTGTGAACTCTGTTCTTAGTGACAGCTATGCCACTTAGCTGTCCACCAAGGTTTCTTAGACTAATATGGGAACCTAACAAAGGATGGCTCCATTTTCAGAAACATAAGCAAGCCAAGAGAGAAAACTCACCACAGGCATCTCACCACCTCTAACTCTTTCCTCAGAGGTGCTTCCAGGTAGCAGAAGAGCCACATGGATCTGAGCCCCAGGCTGAGAAGTGAGAGCATGGAGCAGATGAGGCTGACTACTCCTGGGATGGAGGGAGGGTTTGATGTCGTGTCTCCATCTCTCAGGATTATCATCTGCTTACACGCCACATGTCTCCTCAGGACCCTGTGGGCTGAGCTGTACTATATGGCAGACATCAGCTAAGAGATGGGGTAAAGGCAGATGAGCACATCTCAGCAGAAAAAGGAAAAGAGGAAGCAAGGGCTTGCAGTAAAAGCTGATCCAGAGGCTTGCATGATTCCCATGCATTGTCAAACCTACTTGCCATGGGAGGCACACATAACTTGGCCTCAAATGAGGCCACACAGGATTCTGCTTATTTGCTCTGTAGTAATCAGGCCTTCTCACCACAGGTATTTAGAGAGCGTTGGACTGGGTGCCTTACCATGCAGGCCACCTCAGTCCATGGACCCATCTCATGACACACATCAAACAACTCAGATTTATCCTTCTGTCCCCTGCAGCACTAGCTCCCTTCCCAGGGATTTCAATATGACAGACACAGCTTTAGGATAAGAACAGTATAAGGCTGAAGAAAAGCTGTGTGGTCAGAGTGTTAGGAGTCTACCTCACCTCTCAGAGACCTGGGAACCAGAGCGCAGCAATCCCTAGAGGGGATTGCAATTTAGTTGTGTCATCTCAGAAGAAAGAGGGGTCCAGTTCTTGTATTCTTGTTGAAAAGCTCTATTCATTCTGAGAAGCACCCAGCTGTATTCTTTCACCTACTTCCTTCCTTCCTTTCTTCCTTTCTTTCTTCCTTCCTTCCTTCCTTTCTTTCTTTCTTTCTTTCTTTCTTTCTTTCTTTCTTTCTCTCTCCCTCTTTCTTCTTTCTTTCTTTCTTTCTTTCTTTCTTTCTTTCTTTCTTTCTTTCTTTCTCTTTCTTTCTCTGTGAAGAGATACCATGACCATACCAATTCTTATAAAGAAAAACATTTAATTGGAGCTGGCTTGCAAAACTGTAAAAGCAGGCAGACGTGGTGCTGGAGAAGTTGCTGAGAGTTCTACATCTTGATCTGAAGGCAGTAGAAGGAGATGGTGTGCCACACTGGGCATAGTCTGCGCATATATAAGCCCCCTCAAAGCCCACCTCCACAATGACACATTTCCTCCAGCAAAGCCACACCTACTCCAACAAGGCCACACCTCTTAATAGTGTCACTCAGTGTGGCAAGAATTCAAACACATGAGTCTGTGGGGCTATTCCTATCAAACAACCGCACTGAGTGTCCCCAGTCTGAAAATCCAAGCCTGTAATAATACTCTACGAGTAGATTTTTCAGGCAACATGACACATAAATGGAAAATTCCACATCTGACCCCACCAGAACTTAGGTACATTAAGACATTTTATGAAACTATCTTGCAGCTATATGTATGAGTTGTACATGAGAAATAAATGTTTAGACATGACATGGGGTCTTTTTTCAAGATACCTCATCATATCTGCATAAATTTTCTAAAATCCCAAATAATAAGGTTGTTCTGGTTCCAAACATTTCCGATAAGGAATATTCAACTTCATATGAACTCTTGTGGCCCTTGACATTAAATCTATGCAGTTTGGAACTTGTAGAGCCAGAGCAGGATACCCAGCATTGCCTGGGAAGGGAGCCTGTGCTTTTAGGAGAGCCACCAAGCAGGCTTTGAGGAGGAAGGGGTCTCAGGGAAAGGCTTTGAGAATAGAAGATTGGAAAAGACTGGGGAGTGCAGGAGTCTAAAGAGATGGTAAGATTCCTTTCTCCTTTTATTCCCATATCATAGCTCTATTTATTCTGAGAAGCACCCAGCTGTAGCTCCAAAATAGACATGCTGAAAAACGCCTCTAATGATAGAGGAGGCTTCTGCAGGATCCCAGCTCGGAACAGCCCTCTGCAAGGGGTAGGAACACCAAAAGGCCCTCGGAAGTGGACACCTCTCCATGTCTCTGCCATTTCTTTCCCCCATCTAAGGTAGTTATGGTTCCTCTTTCCAGGGTTACAGGAAAGAGGGTGTGGCCTGCCCCAGGGAGGCCATCTCAGAGCTACATGGGACTGGTGGAATTTGTAACAGACAAGGACCTGCCTGTCAGAAAGAAGTCTTCAAATTAGTTAGGCAAAAACAGAGCCAGCACAAGAACAGTGAGTCTCCCATCTAGAGACTGGACATGGCCACTGGATTCTACTGTGTACATAAGAGACAAACTAGGTCAACATGAAACCCAGTACCTGAGTAGTAAACTCTTACCCTCCTGGGGGTATAAAGACACTGAGGAAGTTGAGATGCTAAGGGTTTGGTCTGTTCTCAGAAAACTGAACAGTTTCTTAGTTCTTAGGTCTAGCATAGAATGCAAGCACTGACATCATCTAGGCTGTGACTTGTGCTACTCAAGACCAAAGAGCCATGACTAATTTCTTTGGGTTTCAGACTTCCTGTTGATAACCGGAAGTGGAGTTACTGCCCCATTTAACACAAAGCTGAAGTGGACTGTGGCATGCCTGAGGAACAAGGCAGCTGAGCTCGTACTAACTGAAGGCCTCTTTGGTCTAGATATGGATAGAAATAGTCCACAATGATAAGAGAGAAAGTCTGTTTAGTGGTGTCTGGATCCTTCCTCAAGACTACTAGTGTGACATTCCTTGTTATCCCCTGTCTCCGTCCTCTGAGGACAGTTGATGTGGTCAGAAGGTAAATTACCAACAAGTTCTGAACAATAAGTCTTCATTACAAGGATTTTCTTGAGCCTTCCTGGTTGTATCCGTTTTGCCTTCTAGGAGGGAGAACAGCCAGGTTACAACCTTGGATAATAAACATCCATTGGATACTTTGAATGTTTCAATCATACATGCCAATTTTTAAAACAAAATCTTATTCCTCTGTCATGTTGTATATGAAGAAACTGAGGCATGAGGAGATTAAAGTAATTCAATATCATAGAGCTAAAAAGAGAGATTTAGATTTAGATTTAGATTTAGATTTTATATTCTTATCTGCTATACCACACCTCTAACCCAGTGAAACATGTGATCAATTCATTTTGTTAGGAAAGGAAGCAGGGCTTGGGCAAGTCCATGTTCTTAAAAAAAAAAAAAATCCCATAGAGAAGATATCAAGGTTAAATTCCATGTTATGGGTCTCCCTGTCTCCAGCCTTTTCTCAGCTGTACTGGAGATACACTGCTAGGATTATGATCACCATAAACTTAACAGACAGCTTGAGTACCCACATAGTAGGAGAACAATGGAGAGGATACAAATGCTATAGTTCAGGGAGAAATCAGGAACTTAGACGAGTTGAAGAGAGGAACACACACACTAAATAATGCCATAGGGCACGGTGTGGTTTATGTAAGAGAGGTACAAATGTCATTACACACCAGGGAACAAGGCAAGCAAGGGAGTTCATCTTATCTCACGGGAAGGGTGGAGCCTGAGCTGGGTTTGCGAAGAGGAGGAGGTGGCTGAGACATGGGGTTTGTTACAGGGTGCAAGGAAAGTCTGGAGATTTACAAAGGTGGCTGCACCCGTAGCTAGCCAGGGTGTAGACTCGTTAGGAACAGACCCCGAGGGTAATAATTTGGTGGCCAGTTTAATGATTTTGGCAAGCATAACTTCACCCAGGATACAGACAACACTTAAAGATACAGAAGGTGTGGGTGAAGGGAGTTATCCTGAGGCAGAATCCAAAGGATTCACTGCCAATTGAAGGAAGAGCGGATGCTGTCTACACTGACCAATCATAAAGCGCTTCATCTGTGTGGGGAGAGGCTGGCTGGAATCCGTCTGGGCGTGGGACCATCCATCGTGGGAGAGTAGAGAAAGGGAAAGTCACTAATGCTTGTTTTGCAACTGCTGGAAACCCCACAGTAACATTCCCTTTGGCCCCTCCAGCACAGAATGCTGCACCACCAGCCCATATCCTGTATCTCCACAGATACGAGCTTCCTTTGTGCAAAGCTACCTCAGATACTTTTTTTTCCCCCAAGGAACTTTCTTTATGCCCCCAGTAAGATGAGCTCTCTCTACTCCCGTGTTTACTATAACTTTGCTATGTTCCCTTTTCTGACTACAAGTTCTCGTGTGTGGCTGAGTGTACGAGTGTGGTTGCACATACAGTGAATGTGTGTGTGGAGGTCAGAGGTCAACCTTAGGTGTTGCTCCTCAGGAGCCATCCACATTTATTTTAATATCCGTTCTGGAGATAGAGTCTCTCTTTGGTCTGGAGCTCTCCTAGCAGGCCAGACTGGCTGGGCAGCAAACCATAGGGAAACATCTGTCTCCACCTCCCCAGTGCCAAGCCCAGCTCTTTGCCATCAGTTCTGGGGATCAAATTCAGGTTCTCTGGCTTGCACAGTAACACTGCTCCCCCAGCTGCAGCCTATCGGATTTTTGCAAGCTAATCAAAGACTGGAACACCCCTCTCCTGAAGTTGTATTTAGCATAGGACCTGGAATACAATAAGCATCATCCATCATTCAATGTGGTACTGAAATGGCCCTCTTTATTCCAGAGATTTCCTCTCCTGGTGCAGAGTTCTTGAATCAGCTCTTGGGAGCATCTCATTACAAGGACAGGAAGACCTTGGGGCAACCTCTAGCTCTACCCTTCCTTAGGCATGCCACAAGTGCACTGCCAACTGTCCTCGTTCTCAACTTCCTCCCCAATGACACAAACATGATGGTGCAGATGTTGTAGGGTTGTAGTGAGACTGCAAAGCTAAGCTGGGTGTACGTAGGGTGGGGGTGTATGAAGAGCCAGGCTCGGGGCTCTTTTGGCAGAATACAGACACCCAATCAATGGATGCTCTGCGTGTACATGCATGTTGGTGGCAAGTGGCCAGGCTCTCTAATCAGCCCTGCAGGGATCTGACTGTTTCCTCACTTCCTCCTCTACAGCTCTACAGAGAACAATTGTAACCCACAGGCCTGAGGGTGGTGAAATGACCCATGAGAATACACACACACACACACACACACACACACACACACACACGCGCGTGCGCACATGCGCAAGCATTACAGAGACACTGAGTACTTGAATCCACTCAGCCTCTGTCACTCAAAGGAGAAGGATTATGCTGGGCAGAGTAGCAGAAACTGGCTACAGAAGCATGCAGAGTTGAAAAAGACCATGATAAACTCTAATCCCAGTCACAGAGAATCTCAGAAAAAAGCTGCACAAGTCACAGGAGCAACAGCCCCGCCCAGCTCAGTCCCCCTCTGTTTGAACTCTTTTAGAGATAAGGGTCTTCATGCTTGCAGCCTATCCCATTGTCCAAAGAATGAGAACACCTTATAAAGTTTGAGTGAAGAGCTAGAGAGCCAGCTCAGTGGATAAAGTGCTTGCTTTATGAGTATCTGAGTTCAGCTTCCTAGCCCCCATATAAAATCTAGGCATGGCAACACGTGTTTGTAATGTCAGTGAGGTGGGAAGGCAGTGGGAGGATCCCGGAACCTCACTGGCCAGCCAGTATAGCTGAATTGGTAAGCCTTGGATTCAGTGAAAGATGCTGTCTCAAAGACTAAGGTGAGAGCAATTGAGAAAGACATCCTATGTTGAGATCTGGTCCCCACACACTTGTACATGCCTGCTTACATACACACATGCACACAAACAGACATCAAAGACAGACAGACAGACAAAAGAGAGGGAGAAAAGGAAGGAAGGGCAAGATGGAAAGAAAGGATGTGAGAAGGGGGAGGGAGGAACAGAGGAAGGAAGGAAGAGAAGAAGGAAGGAGAGAAGGAAGGAGAACAGAAGAGAAGACCCAAGTGTATTTTCTGTCATCTTTTGTGTCTGCCTTTAGGATACATGTGCAGCAAAGCCCAACTCACCACCACCTGTTGATCACTTTCATGGGTGAAGAACAGCTTATGGCCCCTTCAACTCCCTCCACCTAAATGACCCAAGTCCTTCAAGATAGTGTCTTTAGGACCTTTCTTTCTTGCCTTCCAGTGAGGACCAGATTATGACCAAAGGGGTACTGGGTAGCAGAGAAGCATGGTGAGGCTAGGAACCAGGACTAGGGGACAGGTCTAAGTATAGGAGTGGTTTGATGAAGGGAAGTGGGTAGGGCATGACAGTGAAAGGAAAGAATGCATAGCCTGACCTTGGTTCTTGGTTCCCCTAAACTTCTCAGTGAGGGCACAGAAGCTTCCCCCAACAGCTGAAGGACCCTTGGAAGGATGTCTGCAGCAAGCATCAAAGCCCTATAAGGGGGTTAACTGGGTGAAAAATAATGCAATGTTGGGACTCCTCAGAGTAAGGAAATGACACACACCTGCTCTGCTGACAGGAGCTACCTGTGAGTCACACCCCGGAAGTGGAGAGGGAGCAGGGTAGCCCAGGGGGAAAGGTAGGTCCAGGAGGTACAGGCAGAGGCTCTGATTTCAACTTAGCCCAGCCTTTAGAATGTCAAATGGGTCATCAAAGTCATCAGAGGATGAGAGTGAGACCTGGATGTGTACCAGCTTGGGATTTGTCAGCAATGTATATCAATAAAAGAAGCCCCAAGTAAGACTTGGGCTGCTCTTTCTACTTCTGTGGAAACCCAGACTGTCCTTTCAGAACACCAACATTGCATGTTCTTGACACACTCAGCCAAGGCAGAGGGAGAAAATGGATTTAAGGGTGAGAAAAACTCCAAAGGAGGATGTTTAGAACCGCAGGATTATAGAAGACTCTGTGTGCACTCATACCTATGTGTCCTTCACGTAGTTACAGGGACCCAAGTGGTGTCATTGGTAGCATTGAAAACATGGGCCCACTTAGCATCTCTCAGCATCATTTCAGGATATAGGGGGACTGCCTCAGATGCAGAAGCAAAAGTCCTTCCAGCTCCTTCAGCTGGACCTTTCAACATGACAGTGAAAGCAGATGATACATGAGACCCCACTCAGTGGCCTCAATCGTGGGACTGAGGAGACCCAGGGCTGTGCCTCCCCCAACTCAGGGCTCTCTGGACCTATGAGGTCATTGTTGTTGTTGTAAGAGACAGAATCTTATATAGCCCAGGCTGACTTCCAACCACCCAGAGTGATCTTTAACTCCTGAGAGCATACATTGCCTTCTTTAGAAGTTTTGCCAGTGAATTTGTGTGTATTCCTCAGAGGCTTTGAGTTTGGCCCCGTGTAGCCTGCTGGGTATGAAGAGCTGGGAGGGCAGGGAGCCCCAGATGGAGTGGATTCACTGACATCTACTGCCTGAATTAACAAAATTGAGTGTCTACATAAAAGAGTAGGCATGTGTAATTTTTAGTGGCACTAGTGAAGGGACTTGGTCAAGCTCCTCTCCTCAACCTGCATGGAATGCTGGGTAAATGAAACCAGAAGTCTCCATTACTCCCAAGTAGGAATGTGGAAACTCCAGGTATCAAGATTCAAGGAACTGAAATTCAGAGCAGCAGCGAATTAGCAGTGGTCACAGAACCAGAGGAAGCTCCACGAAGCAGAATGGTGATCAATGTTGGCATAGAATCATGTCATCTGACCTTAGACTCAGAGAACAAAGCACTGTACTAGCCTGGAGACTGTTCACTAGCTCACTAGCCCACTGACTCGAGGAAGTCTGACCTCTGGCTGGAGCCCAGCTATGAAAGGGAAAAAAAAGTTAAAGGCCAAAGCCTAGGTAGTATGTAGTGGAAAATCTAATTCAAATAATTAAAATAGAAATGAATGCAGAAATGTAGCAGGTGTGGTGGACTCAAAACTCCATAGGATGCTTCCAGAATCAGGACACACAAACCTGTGCCCACTGCTTATTTGCAATGATTCACACAGGTAAGAGGCAACCTTAAGGCGTGGCAGCAGGTACACAGTGTCAAGCAGAAAATCTAAAACTGGGATGACAGAGTAATTTAGGACAGTAAAAAGTATAAGGGATGCTGGCCATGGTGGCTCACACCTTTAATCTCAGTACTTGGGAGGCAGAGGCAGGTGGATCTCTGTGAGCTCAAGGCTGGCTTTGTCTGCACAGTGAGTTCCAGGACAGGCAGGGCTACACAGTGAGACCCTGTCTCAAAAAGAAGAAAGAGGGGAGGAGAAGGAGGAGTAAGAGGGGCTGAGGGACCCAACAGTAGAGTGCCTAGTGCAAGGCCAGAAGTCAGGCCCTCAAACTACACAATAGTGGTCGAGCTGTTTTATTTGAATAGAAGGGAGAGCACACAAAGTTCAAGATAATAATCTTAATGGCTAAATAGGGGAGTGAGGATATTTAACAGAAAGTCTCAGTGAAACACTAGTTGACAATGGTTTAGGGACAGCTTGTCATAAACACCTTCTGCTTCGAGGAGGGAAGTATAACGCTAATGAATGTTGGGCTTACTTCAAGTACATGTTAAAAGTTACAAAGACCAATAAGATATTAGAACGCCCACAGACACAGTTGATTCAATGACTGGTCACAGTGTGGGAAAAACAAAGACAACATATGACTAAGATAGACATCATAGACATATGCTAAATAAGGGCTGGATAGATGGCTCAGTGGTTAAGAGCACTGGCTGCTCTTACAGAGGACCTGGGTTTAGTTCCTAACACCCACATGGTGATTTACAACCACTTGTAACTCTAATTCCAGTGGATCAGATGTCCTCTTCTCAACTTTGTAGGAACCATACACACACACACACACACACACACACACACACACACACACACACAATATAAAGCAAACACTAACAGACATACAAAAAGAATTTTCAGTTTTTCTCCTCCACAGCTTCATTTGGTCTGAGCACTACAGAACTTCATAGCGTTCAGTCAGCTAAACCCTTCATCCCGAACTGTACCCTGAGCCCTGTGCCACCTCGATGGAACTCAGGAGACCTGAGCAGTCTATGGGAGGAAGCAACAAGAAAGGATGAACATGTACTCTTTAAGGCATCAGGATAAATGCTAGCTACATCATCTCTTGGGATCCTCTGTGACTGTGAGGTGGAACCATAATATTAAAGTGGGAAATCCTATTGATAAGTTATGATCATAAATGTATACGCTCCCAGACAGAGTTAAATACAAACCACAAATATCAAAAAAAAAAAATTAGTCAGCTGGTTGCTATGAATGATACCAACCTACAGGAAAGAAATCAAGACCCAAAGATGCTAAGAAACTTCAGAAGCCACATGAACTTTAACACTCGAGTGTTGAAGTCAGAATTCAGAGCATCTGATATAGTCTCACGTTGTATTCCTTGTTCAATACAAAACACGGTTACACCAAATACCTATCTTGTTACCTCAATCTCAGCCATCTGTTTCTTTGCCCAGATTTCCCCTCCAATGGAGCCTTCTCTCTCTAGTCGCTTTCCTCACTATGTCCCTTCTCTCACCAAGAGAAGTCTAGCAGCAGAAAGCTAGACTGAAGCCACAACAGTGTCTCAGAAGCACAGAATCTCCTTGTTCCTTTAGTTGGCAATGATGCACTGTGTGTAGGTGAGGGATGGGCAGGCATGACATAGCCCATTGAGCTGCAGATGTTGGGGGAGGGGTGAGCTGCCGCTCCCCTGTGTCGCCAGTTGTTAGTATCACCTCTGTCCCATTCTTCCTTGAGCAAACATCTGGAAGCCACAGGGGGACCATGAGTTGTTCTAACACTAACTCAAATGGCCCTGAATGTATTCAGGTTTTTGAAAACATTCATAGGAACAAAAGAAACTCTGAGAAATTTTAGCCCATGGCTACTTTTTTTCTCTTTTTGAAATGATTATAGGTCACAGGAAGGTGCACAAGCAGCAGAGTTCTGTAACTCAGGACCCATCTTTCATCTTTCCCTAATGATGACATCTCTGTGTACATAATCAAAGCAGGAAACGGACACTGGTGTAATGCTGGGACTAAACTACATTCTTTACTCCATTTTCACTGTGTGTGTGCACATGCGTGTGGGTGCGTGTGAATATGTGTGTGTGTATGGGTGCATGTGTTTATGCATGTACATGAGGAGTGTGTTGAGGTTGGAAATCACTGTCAGGCGTCTTTCTTTTCAGTTTTCCATTTACTTTGCGCAGGCAGGGCTCTCACAGAACTTGAAGCTGATCCATTCAGTTATACTGACTGGCCAGCCAGACCCCAGGGATCATCCTGTCACAGCTTGTGTGCTCTGCTGTGTCTGGTTTTTGCTGTGGATTCTGGGGACCCAAACTCAGGTCCTCATGCTTACTCAGCAGACACTTTATTGATGAGGTCATCTCCCCAGCCCCTGTTTTCACCATCTGCAATACAAGTTCACTTGTTTGCATGTGATCGCGTGGGTCTGTGTAATTTCATCTTACATGTGCACTCATATAATGACCGTCGCAATAACTCACTGTTTTATTAGTGCGGATGGACTTCCCTGTGTGGTGGCCTTTTAAAAGTCATACTACTATAAGAAATCTATTAATCTCTAAAATTACTAACTTGTTTTTCATCTGCACAAGGTTGTCCTTTTGGTTTTGTTCTGTTTGGTTTTGGTTTTTGTTGTTGTTTTGAGACAGGGTCTTACTGTATGTTCTAGTATTGTCTCTGCTGCTATAACAAATAACCCCCATTGAACAAAAGCAACTTAGGGAAGAAAAGGATTTGTTTGATTTATGCTTCTAGTTATTTTTCACTGAAGGAACTCAAAGCAGGAATTTAAGGCAGGACCCTGAAGCCAGGCTTGGCTACTATTCCACACAGAGTTACCCCAAACTCACTTTATTGACAACACAGCAGAACCCATGGAGGATGGTGCTTGCTGGCTCACGTGGGCTCATATTTAGCTAGCTTTCTTATACAACTGAGGACCACACCTGCCCAAGGAATGGTGTTACCATAGTGGGCCCTCCAATATTAATTAATAATTAAGGCAATCACTTACAGTCATGCCTGTTCATAAGCCAGTCTCATCTGGGCAATCCCTCAATTGGGATTGTCTTCTCAGATGACTCTAGTCTGAGTAAAGCTGACGGTTAAAGCTAGCTAGGGTACTATGTATATGAGGCTGGCCTACTCATGATGTTCCTTCTGTCTAGGTCTCCCAAGTACTGACTTTGTGGACCTGGATGCAATTATCTTTTAAAGAATGTTATATAAATGACCCCATCCAGCATGGAACCTTTTAAAACTGACCCTTTTATACACTCTGTACAGTGCTGCTGAGATTCACCTCAGTTATGACGTATATCTATGGCTCAATCATTTTCATGACTGAATAGTATTTTAGTGTATAGATAAGCCGGTCATCCACTGGAGGACCTCCAGGTTGTTTTATTTATTTATTTATTTATTTATTTATTTATTCCTCTATTAACTGTAATTTTAGGGTGCTTGATTTGCTTTGGGGTACAGAACCTGGAGAGTTATTGGATTCAAGCAGTATCTTCATGTGCTGTTATTAACATGTATATGGATGGGAAAAGGACTGTCCTCTCTAAAATAGCTTCAACAGTTACCACTTGTTCCTGCTGGTCCTTCAACATTTAAGTGGAATGTCAATGTTTCTGAGAAATCTTTGTGTCTGTTACAATCTCTGTAACCAACCCCATGCACCTTTCCTGGCCTATTATGTGGCCAGGGTCAGTAAGCATCTGTTGAATCATTAGATCAGACTTGTCATCATAGCCACTTTTAGTACAGCCATCAGTCCCCACATGCCATGACAATATACTGCTCAGAGCAACAGTCTGTAGGGCAGCGGCTCTCAACCTGTGGGTTGCAATCCCTTTTATTGTAGATCAAATAACCTTTTCACAAGAGTCATGTAAGGCCATCAGAAAACATAGATATTTACATTATGATTCATAACAGTAGAAAGATTACAGTTATGAAGTAGCAACAAGAATAGTTTTATGGTTGGGGTCCCCATAACATGAGGAAAAGTATTAAAGGGTCGCAGTATCAGGAAGGCTGAGAACCACTGCTCTAGGGGAAAGAGCCATCAGCATAAGGATCACATTGCGAATTCTGTCACAAGGAAGGAAGAGTACCCACCACCCTCGGGTTGCTGCTCCCAAGGTTTTATAGAATACATAACAACACAAGGTTTTATAGAATATACAATAACACAAGGTTTTAAAGAATACACAACAACACAAGCATCATGATATACGTCAGATGTGTTAGTAGAATGACTAAGTGAGAACTCATTAAAATTCCTCCTAACCCATACTGCCAAGTTGCTTTCCAGAAAGGTAGAGGAACATTTCTTACTGATGCTATAAAATATTACCATAAGATTCGGTGGCTTAGAACAACATATGTTTACCTTATAGCTCGTGAATTCAGAAGTCCTAAAATTAAGGTGTTAGCCAGACTAGGGGAGAACATTTATTTCCCTTTTACAGACTTTAGACACTTTTTGTATACTTCAGTGCATAGTTGTCATTGTTCCCTATTTCCCAACCCCCTCCCCCACCCCACCCCCCCCCGTATCCTGACCCCTGCTGTCTCTCTATCTCCATCTCTATGTCTGTCTCTCGATATCACCTTCTCGGGCCATCAGTTCTGATTTCCTCTTTTCATTGCAGGAAACTCACATGACCCATCCAGAATGCTCATCTCCTCAAAGATCTTCAACTTCTCCCCACTTGCACAGCTTCCTTCACCATATAGGACAATCTACTCAGAGATTCTGAGGTTAGGGTGCGGACCCTAATCGTGGAGAAGCTATTATTATATACTGACCAGCCAAGTGTTAAAGCATGAAGACTCTTTTTGAACAAGAGCAAAGCACAGTCTGGAGAGTCAAAAGCCAGAACCAAAAATAGCCATCTAAAAACATCACCCATGCAAAGACTGGAGGGCAAGGTGGCTTTTCAGTTTCAGACATAAGCTGTGCAATATAAATATCATCTTTGAAAGCCAGGATTTGGTTCTGTGGTAGGTTCCTCACTAACGCTGACACTGGGTTCAAGCCCAGGGAGACAGAACAATGAGCAAAGGCATCCATTGCTCTGAACAGCCCTGCAGCAGGCTACTGCAGTTGGGAAGGCAAACTCTGCAGCCTTCTTCCTACAGTGGCTGCCATGGGAGGGCACAGAAGGGTGCCAGGCTGCACAACCCTGTATAAAAGACTTACTAATGTCTCCTTCTTAGCCCTGCTACCTTGTTCTTTCTTCATGGTTTCCACTCTCAGCAAAATCATAGCATGACCGATTTCCAAAAACTTTCAATGTCATTGTTTCCATTGTCCCAGTTCCGAAGATGTGTGGCCACTAATCATAAAGCACTACACAACGTGCCAGGGCTTGCAAAACACTACGGGGGCTCACCTGTTCCATCTGTCTGTCATGCCTTCTGGCACCCCATCAGAGGATATCTCTCATTTTCTTTATGGGAACCGCCCCCTTCATGTCCCTTTCATACCTGAAGTGGAGGCTGCCCGTCACAGTAGCTCATCTCTTCAGTTTCTTCAACCCACTCAACACAGAGGATGAAACACATTAACTAAATGAAACCAACATCCTGCTTCAATCTCCTGGCCATGGGGACCATTCAGAAGTGGATATGTGATTCTAGCCAAACTTAACACTTTTTAAACTTTAGTTTAAGGAAAGGAATTTTCTTATATGTGACAGGGCTGTGACCACAGCAGACACTATTTAAACAAACAAACAAAAGCAAACAAAGCCAATGTGTGCAAGAGCCACGGGATGAGAGGCAGACAGAAGGGCAGACATAGGAGGTGTGTGGCTGTGCTCAAGGCCCTCCTTCTTCGAACTCAACCTCTTTCTGGGTCTTCCTACATCTTGACTACGGGAACCAGAAAATCCCCTCTTGGGTTTCTGCTATCTGTAAATCTGTAACTAAAAGACACTCTGAAATAAGCAGGAATACATTGCCTTCCTTCTTTTCTCCTTTCTTCCTCTGTAGTAGGCCTTTCCTTGCTGGTGCTATTTTTGATCAATATTTTCAAATACCTGGGCAAACAACTCACATAAGAAGGACTTGCTTTGACTCTCACAGCTTCAGAGGAATCAGTCTCTGGTCATCAGGCTCTATTGGTCCTACAACCATGGCAAGGGAGAAATATCTGGAAGCAAGGGCACGGCAAAGGAAAGCATCTCCATAGCACCCAGGAAGATAACCAGAAGAACCAGAGGAGTCAGGGCTACACTGTTGCCTCAAAAGCACATGTCCAGCAACCCAGGGCTTCCAGCCAGGCCCTGCTTTCTGCGGTTCTACCACTTTCTATTCTAATGTTGAATCCAGCAATAGATTAAACCTTTGTATAAGTCAGAGTCATCACGATGTAATGTTTTTGAAAATGTGCTCAGAGATATCCTAGAGGTATACCTTACAAATCTCCTAGATCACTCTCAACCCAATCAAGTTGAGCACTAAGGTCAACAACCATGACCTCCCGAAGCCAGGTCTAAGTGACCCATAAGAGCCAGCACATTTGAGCTCCCTGGGTAAACACCTTCCAGTAGATGAGTAGTGAATAAAACATCTGAGAAGTTCATCCAATAGTTAAACTGTGGGAAACCCTACCTTTTTACAGATTCCTCTCAGTACTATACTGAGAATGTGTACTGGTTGGTCAAACACTGGTCTGCCATCACTCAGTTGCTCAAGGGATGTGCCATGATAGCTAAAGGATATATGGGTACATATGACAGAGAGCATGTGTGAATGAAAGTGCTTGGGGACCTGTGTTCTCTCACATGAAGGTCAGTCTGTGAGGGGATGAATAGGAAGCTGAGCCCTTCCTACCTCATGATAGTAAATTAAATGGGAGAGAAGATATGTCTGACAAGCTACAAGTACTGCAACAGAGGTGCCCTGGAAAATAGGGGTACTCTCATGGACAGGGTGGCTCTTCCCCTAAAATCAAGAATGATTCACAACTTACTGTTATCACTCCCTCTGCCATACCACCCTTAGTAAAGTCTCCCAGGACCCACAGTCTCCAAAATTAATGGCCCTGCATTGGCTAGTTTTTCAATGCTGTGATAAAACACCATGACCAAGGCAACTTATAGAAGAAAGAGTTTAGTTGGGCTTTCAGTTCCATGGGGACTGAGTCCATGATGCAAAGAGGTGGTGGCAAGAGCAGGAAGCTAAGAGCTCATATCCTGAACCCTCAGCACAAAGCAGAGACAAGCCACAAGTGGCATGTGTCTTTAAATCCTCAAAGCTCATCTCTAGTGATGCACTTCCTTCAACAAGACTGTACTTCCTAAACCTCCCAAACAGTACCACCAACTGGGAAACAAATGTTTAGATACCCAAGACTATGAGGGGCATCTTATTCAATCCATCACAAGCCCTGTCAATGAAAAACCTGAATCAATTTCTAGTGCTCTCTCATAGTTAATGCTAAATACATCTTTAAATCGTATAGCAAAAATATTTAATATTCTGAATCAATATTTTTAATGAAATTATCTTTGATTCTGAGATGAGACTAGCAGGCGGTCTTGTAAACCTGCATCTCTCCACTTCTCCACCTCCTTGAAATGAGTCCCCTCAGCTGGCCTAGGGGAGAAGACCCCATGCTTCTGTGCTCGTTACCTTTTGCTGCTCTTGAAGGAAAATGTTACTGGTTTTGATACAAAACCATTCCATTTGAGTTTAGAAAAATATGCATCCAAATAGACAAAGCTGTTAGTGTGGCTGATGTGTGTGTGTGTGTGTGTGTGTGTGTGTGTGTGTGTGTGTAAGCGAGAGGACAACTTTAGATATCGTACCCCAGGTTCCACCCATTTCCCTTTAGCCAGGGTTTTTCACTGGCTTGAGTCTTGCTGAGCAGGCTTGCTTCTTTACCTTTGAACTCTATGGATTCACCTGTCACCATCTCTCCAGTGCTCGGATTAGAAATGACCACTACCAGGCACAGCTTTATTTTACATGAATACTTGGGATTGAACTCAGGTCCTCATGCTCACAAGACGTGAATCTATGTCTCCCAGCCTCCGACGGACTCAGAGCAAAACACAGGTTCACAAGTGTAGAGTCTCTTACTATCTCGTTCCTCACCTGCCCCCGCCCAGTGAAGTACTTGCTTACCCTGTTGGTCATTTAGAAGAGAGGGGAGAGACTAAGAGGCTTCTCTTGGCTTGCTGGGGGGTTCTTTATAATGTTTTATCTCTATATTATTATTATTTTATGTGTATGAGCGTTATGCCTGCATGTACCATTTGCACCATAGTCTATGGAGTCAATGAAGGCATTGGATCCTGTGGAACTCAAGTTTTGGACAATTGTGAGTTACTGTGTGGGTGCTAAGAATCAAACCTGGGGCCTCTAGAAGAGCAGTATGTGCTCTTAACCACGGAATCTTCTCTCCAGCTCTCAGGTTTTTGTTTGTGTTTCTCACAGGAATCCATTGTGACCCTCACTTGGCCTTCCATACCTCATGCAGAGGAGTAAGTGGGTGTAAAAAAGAACTTTGGCTGCTCACCAAGATCTGTGCACAGTGAGGTGGGGAGAAACACCACCCTAGTTCTTCAGTGAGCATAGAGAAAGCTGGAGAATCAAAGAAGAGGAGAGATTCCAAGACAGAAGGGAGCTGGGTTGGCTGAGAAAAGAAGACACAGCCCTGCCCATGGGCCCCTGAGTCACCCAGGATAGGCAGCACAGAGTCAGCTCCCTGCCCAGAGGAAGTGGAACCCGAACATCAGACTGAGTCAGATTTATTGAAGAGACACTGGGAACAAACGCTGTAGACAAGAGCCTGTGCGGGGGAAGGCATTCACACTGCTTTTACCCACCCCGTTAGTTAGCCCTGTTTTCCTGCCTGCTATGTGGGCCGCAGCTTACAGAAACCAACACAAGGTCTACTTTCACATCAGTCCTGAGCAGGTGGCTTTAACCCCACTGCAGCAGGTGTGTTTTGAGAGACTGGCTGACTGATGATATTTCATGATTAACATTTCCCCATAGAACATGTCTACGCTCTATTCAAAAGCTAATGTGTCTGAGATGATCCTGTGACTTGTGAAGTGTTGACAATTCAATGTTTAAAATGGCAAAAACGACTCTAGCATTGTGAAAGATCTTTTTAGAGATCCAGTTCCAGCCTTGCCTGGAGTTGCACTGGAGTAAGCAGGAGTATGAAAGTCAATAGATTTGGGGAATCTGGATAGATTCTGTTTCCATGTTATAGCAGAGCCTTGGGCAAATGCTCTTCTATTGTCTTACATAGGTATTTTTATTTGCAATGTAAAAGAAACATTTTAAAATATATATATTCGCAATTAACCTCCAGTCAGTTCTTGGGAAACAATTTCCTAAGCTGTGAATGGTGGGTAGGTTGGGCAGCTGCCAGAGTCTCTCTTGACTTAACTGCCTTTGGTTATGATTTACTAATCTAGCTGTCTGGGCAGAAAATTGGTAAATCTGCCTCCCGTAGATCCTCATCAAATACCCCTGTGTTTTCAAAGCTAGCTCTAACTAGGTCAGTGGTTGACCTCTATGGTATATTTAACCTCTAGGGACTAAGGTTTTTTTTAATTAAAAAACAGGAATTTTAGCAAGAAGCCCTGCTTAGCTCCTCAGTGATGTGACAGGATTGAGGGGTGGGGGTTGGTAAAATCTCTCGGTGAAGCTGCTCATGCCCCTTTCTAAGGGCTTTGAAAAGTGTCATCCAGTGAAAGACAGAACCTTGAGAGCTTGCTGGATCCCCACCTTTCCTGTTGAGATCTTCCTTTATGAGGCAAGCCTCCAATTGCCTAAGGGTAGGTGTTGGGGCAAAGCGCTCATGCCTCTGGAATGTCTGTTCATCCTTGGCCAGACTCCCAACCTTCAAGATCCAATAAAACCAAAATTCTATTTGACCTACTCTAAACCACCTATGAAGTGTGCTTTGCCACCTCTTGCCTCCAGAAAGCCTCCATTTGCAAATTTGCCTTTCACCCAGTTACCACTCAACACATAATTGCCATGGAGGTACAGGTGACATAAACCCCAAACTCCTACCTCCAGGACTGCTCGCTCAGCACCTCAACTAGGCCTTGGTTAGCCTTGGTTAGCTTCTGACTCATTTGGGTTTTTTTGTTTTTTGTTTTTTGGTTTTTTTTTTTTTTTTTTTTTGTTGTTGTTTTTTGTTCCCCAGCAAGAATGAGAAGAGACCTGTAGAATGTTGTTAAATTGAAGTCCTAACTAGGTACCACCTGGCCACCTTAATCATGGAGCCCAAGGGAAGAAAAGGCAGAAATGTTGCTATAATTTATTCTGACAGGTTCGAGATAAAGCTTGAGGTTGTCTTGAAAGAGCTTGATGTTGCCGCCAAGGTCATCAAAGAATAGGTGACTACATATATCCATTTCAGTCTTAGATGTCTCAGGATTTTCTCCCGTCTCACAGCAAAAACAAGACCAGAATTTTTTTCCAAGAAAATTCTTCTCTCAAAAATTTGTAAAGAGGCTCACAGTGTGTAGAGTATACCCATGTATTTATCTTCTTTGGGCCTTGCAAGTAGCTCTTCTGTGTGTAGGTCAACTCCTATACTCAAGGGTCCGTTTCCAAGGTGAAGAAAAGGAACGCATGGCTGTTGACAACTGAGCCTGCCTTCACAGATCCTAAGCAGTGCAGCTCAGCTCTCCTCTGTGGTTTCTGCAGGACCCTGAGTCCTGAGACTCCAACCAGAAGCTGAATTTGGCGTAAGATACAGCAGGGCTAGAGGAGGAACGAGGACATAGTCTCTTGGTGTCCTGAACAAAAACTGGATTATTATGACTTCACCAGAGAAGTGAAGTGCTGGGTGCTGAGAATTAGGAGACAGCACAGCCAGCTAGAGAGTCTGAGCGTGAAAAGGTAGCTACCAATCTTGTACCCAACTTGTGTGATGTCTGGTCCAGAGGTTGAATCAGGTTGGGATGCATGTACATGTAAGACCCCTGAGAGAGAGGAAGAACATAAGGTCATGGGAAACTGAGACTGTTCAGCAGTACAGGAATGTCTGAAAGACAAAGTCTCTAGGCCAGTGGTTCCCAGCCTCTGGGTCATGACTCCTCTGGGGTTTGCATATCAGATATTTTGTATACCATATGTTTTCATTACAATTCATAACAGTAGGAAAAGTACAGTTATGAAGTAGCAACAAAATTATCCTATGGTTGGGGGCGGGGTCACCACACCATGAGGAAACTGCATTAAAGGGTCGCAGCATTAGAAAGCTTGAGAGCCACTGCCCTAGGCACAGGCAGAGCAATAGCTGACAGGTAAATGGTAGGGTGTAGAGAATCATCTCCGAATGGAAGAGGATGTGGGAAACACAGTGGCTGGGGGCAGGGGTGCAGGCTTGGTGCAGGGAGGGCTGCGTGGGAGCAGAGAGGATTCTGCAAGCTGCCCTGACTGCATCAGAGGCATCCTGGGAACAAGTGCAAGCAGAAAGATCCGGCCCTTCAAGAACCACCTACCCACCACCCCCACAAAGATATTATCCAATGCCAAGTAATAAGCCAAACAACAACCAATGTGGGCCCCTGGATGGTGAGCACTATATCTCAAGAGCAGAATGCTGGCCACCTCTGAAAGTTACCTTCCTGTAGTTGCAGAGAGAAATCAGGAGCTGTTTGTATTGTCTGCAGTGCTCCATGTACAATGCTGAGAGGTGCGATCGCACTTCCTTTACTGGTTGCTAAGCATATTGTTACTAGGCAACCACACTGAGATGATGCACAAGGCTGAAGTTCTAGGAGTGGTGCATGCTGGAGATCAGCATGCTGGGGAAGAGTGGGAAAGGGAAATGGGAAGAGAAGTTGGCTCTGTTGGGTTTTCCCTTTGATGGAGTGGTCTTGGCATGATCCTGTGTTTGGTGGCTCAGTCCCTTAATCCCAGCACTAGGGAGGTGGAAGGAGAGAGACCTCTGAGTTCAAGCCCAGCCAAGCAAAGGCTACAGAGTGAGACCCTGTCTTGGGGGTAGTGGGTAAGGCCATACACACAGTGTTTGTCTACTTCCGGCTATGACTTTCAAGACAGTGGTAGAATAATTTCTCCAAAACACAGAGAGTAAGAGAGGCCATGCATTTGAAGACTCCCTTGATACAAGGAGGAAAGGAAGTGACTCTTTGTGTTGCACTTAGATAAGAGAAACTCTGGGGGAGGGGGGTGTCCCCTGTCATTGAGGTCTGTTGTATGCTTCATGGCAGTTCTAGCTCCAGGTGTCTGAGAGTACAGCACAGCAAGGGACCAATCCTCTAGCAATAAGAAACATCAATAATAGATGATACCATTGGGAGGAAGCCCATCCAACAGTTGGTGAGATAGAGGACAACAACTCTCCGTAAGGGAAGAGTTTGAGAGTTGAGAGCAGTCAACCCCACGCTCTCCACAGTGACAGCCCTGGCCCTTGTGTTTTTCAACATTAAGAGACTATTACTTCCCCCTACATCATCATGGAGCAGAAAGCAAAGTGTTCTTTTGGAATTGCTCCAAAGAGTCTCTTTCTTGAGCCCTTTCCCATCCACACACAGAACACGGGAGCACCAAGGCTCAAGTATGTCAATGCAAGCCGTGTTCCTGAGTGTCCAAACTGACAGCTTAATCACACCCCACCCAACTCCAGGGTGGCAGTTGAGCTACACTTAATTATGTGTTGAATGGAATTTTATGAGATACATGGGGACTTAATGAATAGCAGATGTTGTCTAAGTCACCTGTCAGGGCTGAGAATGAATTTAAAAACTCCATTCTCTGAGGGCTTCCTCAGAGACAGAGGGAGGAGAGTGCTTGCCTTCACTCAAGGTGTTGCGGCCTCTTAGAGTTGGCACAGGACACATCTCTGATCCAGGCAAAAAGAGCCCAGGAGGGCTTCATGAAGGTGGGGTGCTAGCATAGATGACAAGGATGTCATCGGGTGGAGAAGAAGCAAGAGGCAATAGGACCACTTGGGATGACAGAAAAACTCCCTGCTCAAGGAATGAATAAGACTTGAGAGACCACAGTGGCTCTTTGTAACCTGTGATATGTCCTTCATTCCTGAAGTCCCCTTCAGGACCCTGGGCTCCTGGTCTTCTTGGTAGCAACTGGCATTAAGCACCTCCTGACTCACCTATCCAGGAAAATTTTAGGTACATCAAAGGCTTCATTTCTTTTCCAGGCCTGGAATTACTTGTACATAACAGAATCTATCAACCTTCACCTGCCTTTTTGGTTGACGAGAAAGTCAATGGAGCATTCTTAGACAGGCTACCCAGGCCCACCATCAGAACGTCAGGCTCACAGTCTATGAAACACAAATGCCCTCTCCTTGTATGCCACAAACCCCACCACAGCATACCTCAGGCTTAGTTTGCCTTTCGAGGAACAAGAGTACTAGGTCCCATAGTAAGTTACTCTGTACTCCAGCTCTGCACTGACCAGGCAGCTCCCCTCTGCTGAGGTAGAGCTTGCCTACAGTTCACCCAGATTTTAACCCTGGCTACTCTATCTCAAAGATTCGACATCTTTATTTAGACATAAGTCAATGCTGAAGAGGGAATAGAAACAGACATAGTCTTTCCAGGAAGAAAACTATTTTTTCCCATTTGATAGAAGTTGTCCCATTTGATGGTTGCAGTTAGAAGATGAGACTCAGGAAACCCCAGGCTTGCATCTTAGAGTTTGCTTATTGTTCTACAAGGGAAACAAAAAGAAGAAAAGAAAAGAGAGGTAGTGGATACCACATCCTCTAACCTTCCCTTTCCTGTCTCCCTCTATGTCTCCATGCAACCTGCAAAATCTTCATTGCTTTCTGCAGTCTGTGGCATCTTGGTGTGAGTGGGTGTCTTAGTTAGGGTTTTTCTGTTATGATCAGACACCATGACCAAGGCAAGTCTTATAAAGGACAACATTTAGTTGGCGATAGCTTACATATTCAGATGTTCAGTCCATTATCACCAAAGTGGGAACATGGCAGCATCCAGGCGGGCATGGTGCAGGAGGAGCTGAGAGTTCTACATCTTCATCTGAAAGTGGAAGACTGGCTTCCAGACAGCTAGGTCAAAGGTATTAAGGCCCATTCCCACAAGGCCACACCTACACCAACAAGGTCACACCTCCCAACAGTGCTACTCCCTGGGCCAAGCATATACAGACCATCACAGTGAGGGACCATGTTTTCTTGTGTGTCTTGACATGAAATAGCCAAGAAGAAGCAATAATACAAGGGTGATAAAAAGCACATGAGGTGAGTCTTAAACTGCCAGAAGCCATGCTGAAGCAATGAGTTGCAGAGCTAGGATTTGGTGTATGTGCAGTTAGATTGACAAGGGCTGAGGGTCGACCCACCCTTCAGTTACACACACTTGTGTCTTCTATAAGTGTTTCAACTGATACACACAATTACTAAACAGATTGATTACCTATGGCATATAGTACAGCACACACAGTGCATTAACTTACATGATAGATACATGAGTATTTATCAACTTTTAATCTAGGCAATGGCCTGGTGAGGAAAACATTGGCTGTCAATGTTGGGCATGGTGACGTGTACTGTAGGAAGACTGAGCTGGAGGGTTTGCAAAGTGTGGTCACATGGCTGGGAAGAGGAGGCTGCAGGGCATGAGGGAAAATGAGGGAAGGTTCTGTTTCTAGGCATACCTAGAAACAGAGGTTCCAATTCTCATCCTTGTGACCCGTGTCTCTGACAACAGAGAATCGCCTGTATGCAGACAAAGGCTCCCTCTGCTATGGTGGGAGACACTGCAGAGTATCAACTTCAGTCCTGCAGCTCTCCCCTACTTCATACTGGGGCACTTTTCTCCACCCGTGTCTGAGTCTTGCTCCTTATCTTAGCCCTTGCTAACAAACCTCTGGATTTAGGATTTGCTTATTGTTCTGCAAGGGAAACAAAAAGAAGGAGAGTCCATCAGGACTATGGTGTCTGGGGCAGGGAGGTGAGGAAGAATGCATGCTTACCACTGTCTTGAAAAGAAATGTGGGGAAGTAACTGGGCCTAGGGTGTTTTTCTCCAAACATTTTCTGAAAATCAGTGTGCATGGTTATGGTTAATGACTTATAAAATATTGAAGGGAAGTTACCAGCAGCGCATGGCAAGTTTTGCTGGCTTCTATTAAGGCACAATCTGGAGCTGTGGGTCCCTTCCAGGGTGGTACTATCATTAGGCAGGTATAAATAAACAGCAAAGGGAAGAACTTCCCAGAGACATGTCTGAAACCTTCCAGAGCTTCTGGGCTTTATGTGGGATACACAGGTCATGGGGACACTGTCGTCCTGAGGGACACCAGGAACTTTGTTAGCATGGACTGAGGCAAAGAGCAAGGATCAAGAGACAAGGTTGGAGGGAAGGAGCTCCGAGAGGGAGCTGGAGAAGAGTGTCGGGGCAGGGGGGCAGGCTCAGCTTTGTGTCCACAGAGGTAGAAATGGGAAGATCTGGAAGAGATGAAGGAATGAGCCCAAGAAATTAAAAGTTAACAACGAAGGATTGATCATAGCTGAAATTCCTGAGACAGATTTAGTCACCAAAGACAGCACTTTTTTTTTTTTTTTTTTTTTTTTTTTTTTTTTTTTTGGCTTCAATAAAACATTCCTGATACAGCTCCAGGGGTGGCGGTTTCCCTGGGTAAGATTGGTAATCAAACTATTTTCAAGACTAAGTAACTGACGGACTGTGGCTCTCAGCCAGCTCAGCCCCTGGTGGGTCCAGCAGCTGTCCCCTCTTTTCCAATTTCCCAGATCATCGTGGGCTTCTGGGAGTGGGTGTGGGGGAGACTCAGTTTGATCTTGGTTTGTTTCTAGTCCCTTCCTGTCCTACAGCAGACAACAGCCACATCCTCCTTGGAACTAACCCATCAAGTAGGACACAGGCAACCAAGACTTCCTCAGGTTCCATGAGCTCATTGAGGAAGCTGCCTGTGCAAAGAAGAATACCATAAAGCGGAAGGAGAGGCCTATGTGACAAACCGCACAGAGACTCATACATTTGGGAGACAGGTAGGGATCAGCAGAGATGGTCCTGAATATGGGGGAACAAGAGCAAAGCCTGGCAAACCGGCCTACCTACCGGTCAATGTACCTGGAGAAGATGGAAGGCCAACTTGACCATCCACCATTGTTGTTTTAGGCAGGGTTCGTCAGAACCATTTTGGGTAGAGGAAGCATGGAGAACAACCCCACCCCCCCAAAAAAAAACCAACAAAGAGGAAGCAATTGTTGCCTGTGTACATAGACATGGGAATGCTCACCAAGCTTTTGGGTTTCTAATACACTCCTGTAAGACGTATGGCTGAAGAACTGTTGGGGGGGGTGGGGTTCTGCAGCTCCTTACTCCAGAGCCTTTCAAAGTGTGGCACAAGGCAGTCAGAAGGGTGATGCTCAGGCTGTATCCCAGACAATTACACAAAATGTAGGGCTGGAGCCAGGAATCCAGGCTTCTGTGAGTCTCTGGGAGATTCTGAGGCATGACTCCCCCATGCTGCGCTGAGGGATCTAAGGTCACTGTGTGGTCAGTGAGGTGATCATTGCTGTGATGTGACCAGCAGCTTCTCCTGGGTCCTCGCATGTTGTTTGCTTATGCTTATTCTCCACTGGAGTAACCATATCCCTGCGCCGGGAAGGCCACGTGTGAGCTGAGCTATTGCAACAGCCAGTAAGGTTCCATGTGTCTTTTAATCCGAGTCTCTCTGCTGCCAATCCTTTCCAGAGAGGCCAGAAACCATTTCTGACCTGCACTTCCCTGCAGATCTTTCCTCTAAAGCCTCCCCAGATCTGACCAAATGTTCCCTGAGAACAAGCTGTGAATCCTGACATTTGCTGGACTAGGATTGGGAAGCTGAGGGCACAAAACAAGGCCCCTGCCTTCCCACTGCTTCATTTAGCAAAGCGTGTACTTGTGAAAAATAATTTTATCTCAAGAAAACATTTGCCAAGCAAAGCTGAGTGGAGCAGCCACGTGCTCCAGGAGAGGCCTCTGGGGGAAGGGGTGTGTGAGTCTCTGTCAGCACCCAGCCCATTCCCTATGGCAGAGTCCTCTCGCCCTGCATACGTACCCCAGACGTTCTGGGAATTCTTTGTAATCGTGTGTTCCAACTGTCAAGCAAAACCACACATCTGCCCACCCATGCATTTTGGGTAGGCACACTCTTTGTGAGTTTCCCATTCCTGTAGAATAAGCCCTGTCTCACCCTCTGCACCTCTGCTAGAGGCAGGTTGGTTCTTGCTAACCTGGCCAAGCCCTCTGTTCCCTCTGCCCCTTAGAAAAGGGAGAACCACAGACTGTACTGGGACTGAAGAAGAAAGCAGGAAGTGGGCTCCTTGTGGAGCAGCCGTTGGGGGATCATTCTATGCCACCAGCTTCTCTGGCAGCCAGCAGTATGGGCAGCTGTGACATGAAAGATGCCCAAGTGGGATAGCAGGCACTGAGGTCTATGTCCCTGGAGGACTTACACAGTGCCCTGCTGTACATCAGTGGCATAGCCTGGCTCATAGCCCTTGACCACACCCCAGAATGCTTGTCTGCAAATCTCCCAGCTGGAGTCTCTCTGTACTTGGCACTAGAGTTCCTCTGGCCTAGGGCCAGAATCCTCCTATCAAAAACAAAATGCTGACTGCCTTCCCAACCTAAAAACCTGTATTGCTGAATGTTCTGTTCCTATATGTTCAATGGCTTCTGGCTGCTTGAGAGTAATGCTGAGTGCCAAGCCACAGTGACAGAGGACCTCCCTGTAGCCTGTTTGCATTGCTCATGCTACATCTTGGTAGCATGAGTTCTGCTACATCTTGGTACTTTGAGCTGTTCAGTTGCCCATACCAGCCAGTCTTTTGTGTCTTCTGAGTGGGGAAGAGCTTTACCACTCTTCTGTTGGCTTGGCCCCATCCACGCCTGAAAACCTACCCTTGAACTACTTTATCTGAGAAATCTTTTTAGCCTCCAGTTGGTAGCACTGGCAGCTTTGGCCTTAGAGACTCAGTGACATTTGTACTGGTCTCTGGCACCTCATGTGGTGTGCACTGAAGCTATCCTTACCTGGAGCATAGCTTCTTGCTCACCTTTGCATGCCCAGTGCTTAGCATAGTACCTGACCCACAATAAGTAGACTATATCTGCCCACAACTTCCTTCCGTACCCTCTTGCCTAGCCTGGTTTTGCTTTCCTTTGCTTACTCTGTCCCCGGACACCAGAGTGTCATTCGCTAGCTCACATGTGTTCTCTGTCCTTGGAAGCTGGTTGTGAGTCATGGGGCTTGTCGTCTCTGGCTAACCCGTCCCACCTGGACATCTGAGAAGGGAAATGGTCTTGAGACTGACAGTGACCCAGAAGTTTTCACAATGGTAGGAAAAGTGCTAAGAAGGCAAGGCATAAACATGGTGAACTATAAGAAGCCCCTGAGCTGTGTCCTGTCTCTGAAGCTAGTGTCTGTCATATCAAATCTGGGGCTTCTCAGACACATCTAAGAGCCAAGCAAGCCCTCATCTTTTCAAAGATTATAGAAAAGATATTCCAAACAACAGAAAATATAGTATCTTGTTTCAAATTTGCAATAAAAAACCCTGCTCTTCTATAGCTCTGTGGAGTGAAAACTGAAAAGCAACCTACTTTTCTGAGTAGAAACAAGAACATCCAAAGGAAAGTTGAACTGGCTTCTTGGTTGTCTGATTCCCTACACTTCATTCCTTTTTTGGCTCATTCATTCATCAGTCCATTGATACATCCATCCTTCTTTCCACCCATCTACCCATGCATCATTCAGCCACCTCTCGACCTCTCCATCTGTCCACCTATATCTCCATTCCTTTATTATCTATCCACCCACAGGCATCTCTCCATGATCCACCCATCCTGGGTCAACATTTTTAAATATCCCATCTGCATAATTATAAGGTAAGAGTTTCTCCTCCCCCACAAACTAAATCAGCAAAAAGAAATTTAATACCCAACCCTTACAGATCTTTCAAATTATAAATTTCTCTCTAAATTACCATATTTTAAACAAAAGTCAACTGGAAAAAAATCTTAGTCTGAAGCCACCTGAGTGGTTTGGTTAGCTAGACATGCTTAGAAAGGTCATTTGACAGAATTGTTTTTTTTTTTTTCCAAGCTGGTTTAGATTCGCTAATTTTTATTAAAGGCATAGCTCCATAAACTGTTTTATAAAGCCCTTTAAAGATCAATGGATTGAATGGTACTCTGGGGTTTCAGAAATACTTTCCAGAGAATATGAATACATGTTTCTTCAAAGGAACTGTCTTGGGTGTCCACAAGGATTGTACAAAGATGCACTATCATTAATCATCAAAAAGATTAAAATGAAATTGCAATAAGACCTGACATCTCCACTAAGATGGTTAAAGTCAAAATCACAAACAGCAGCAGGTGCAACACACGAACAACACAGAGATGCAGATGACAACACATTGCTTACAGTTTCAGAGGGTGAATCTGTGATGGAGAACATGGGACCAGGCAGGTGCTGGGACAGGAGCTGAGAGCTTACTTCCTGATCCAAAGGCAGGAGACAGTGATAGAGAGACTGAGCCTCGAGTGGGCTTTAGAAACCAGAAAGCCCACCCTCCAGTGACACATCATCCAACAAGGCCACACCTCCTACCTCTTTCCAAACACTTCCACTAACTGGAGAACAAGTATTCAGATTCATGAGCCTATTGGGCCATCTTCATTCAACCCACCACGGATAGGAACCATTATATTTGCTGTTGATAATTAAAACCATGCAAGCACTATGTAAAATAGTTTGGCAACTACTCAAAATGTCAAATGTAAGCACTGCAAGGTGTCTCCGCAGATAAAGATAATGCTGGCAAGCCAGGTGACCTGAGTTTGAGCCCCAGGAAGGAGAGACCTGACTGCAATATGTTGTTCTTTGACCTCCAAACACATGGCATGCCCTAGTATGAATACACGCATGCAGGCAAATAAATAAATGTAATAAAATACTTTAAAGTGTTAAACATAGAGTCACCCTGTGCCCCATCAATTCCACTCTGAAGTACGTAATTCAGAGAAATGAGGACATATTATCCACACAAAAACGTGCACATGACATTCACAGGAGCATTATTTATACTTGTTGAAAAGTGGGAAATAACAATTGCCCATCAAGTAAGGAATAAGGAAATAAAATGTAGCCTTAAGTGCTGCACACAATTATAATCATCTGATATTCAACAAAGTGTCAAAATACACAGCAGAGCAAAGGCAGCATCAACAACCTGTGCTGGGGAAACTAGATGTCCACATGTAGAGAAATAAAATCAGACTCTTATGTATCACCCTCTAGAAAAATCAACTTCAGATGGTCTAAAGGCATCAGTGGGGGACCTAAAACTGAGACTGATGGAAGAAAACACAGGCAGTGCCCGCCCTACAAGACACGAGTGTAGAACAGGACTTTGTGAATTTACCCAGGAATCAAGGCTAACAATGGACTATGTGAGCCCATGAAACTAAAGAGGTTTAGGATAGCAAAGGAAACAATCAATAGAGTGAAGAGGAAACACACAGGGTAGAAGAGAATCTGTGCCAGCCATGCATCTGATGGAGGATAATATCCAGAATATACAAAGGACTCAGAAAACAGAAAATCAAGAAAACAAGTGAGCCATTTTTTTTTTAAACAAGCCGTAGAGTTTTGTGTTAGTACGGCTATGAAGACATCGTGACCAAGGCAACGCTTATAAAAGAAAGCATTTAACTGGGGACTTGCTTACAGCTCAGTCCATTATCATCATGGCAGAGAGCATGGCAACAGACAGGAGTGGTGCTGGAGAAGTAGCTGAGATCTATATCCGGGTCCACAAGCAGAGAGGGGGGAGCAGAGGAGGCTGGGATAGGCTTTTGAAACCTCAAAGCCCACCTCCAGTGACACACTTCCTCCAACAAGACCACCCTAATCCTTCCAACCCTTTCAAATACTTCATTTTCTGCTGACTAGTCATTCAAAGATGAACCTAAGGATTTGTTCAAATTACCACATATTTGAACCGAGAGTTCTCAGAAGAAGAAATAAAAATGACTACAAAATATCTTTTAAAGTATTCCATATCCTTAGCAGTTATGGAAACTCAATTAAGCTTACTTTGATATTTCATGGCTAAGATCAAGAAAACAACTGGTGACAAAGGCAACAAGGATTCATGGGAAGGGAAACCCTGACTCACTTCTGCAATGGTGTCTGGCCTGGAAGATACATCCAACTGTGCAACTGTGGTACTACTGTCTTGGGGCTAACCAATAGCTGTCTGGTTGGAATTAAGTCCCACTCAATAGGCAGGAACTCAGACCTGGCCATGTAAACATAGTTAAGAGTTCATGGTTGGAAATGTCATAGACCCTAGAGGACAACCTGTTAATACCACTTTACCAGATTAATGGAGTGTTCAGCTGCTTTTTTAAATGTTTATTCTGATAGCCACAGATATTACAGCACTCACCTCTAATCAGAGGTGTTTTTGTTTTTTTTTTTTTTTTTTTTTTTTTTTTTTTTTTGCAGTTTCTTTTGAGTCTTTTACAAAGAAGCACAAGTAGTCAAAATGCCAAGAAAAAGTGATATTGGAGTGCCCAGCCCCATGTGGGTCATCTCTAGTACAGTGTCTATACCAATGACTCAGGGAACATCATGGAAGAGGGGCCAGAAGGATTGTAAGAACTAGAAAACCAAAATGGTTGCTGTGAGATAGTGTCTCCCGGACACAATATGATTATGTGCACAGGATCGCACCAGCTGACATACATGCCAACGTAGATGAGGGAGGAGGAGGTCAGAAGGTAACCGAAAGGACTATAGGCAATCAATAGCTACTGAGGGAGAGAAAGTTAAGTTTCCTTTGGCAACAATACTTAATACCCAATACTTAATACCCTGACAACAACCTTACTAATTCACTTCCTTGGCAGTGGGGTGATAACATTTACAGGCCACAGCTGATGAGGGAATGACTCTACTGATTTGATAGATGAAGCAGCTGGGGAAAGCTGTATTTCATATGGTATGTGATATAAAATAATATATTAGCAATTATCCTAAAATCTTTATTATTAGCTTTATTAAAAAGTTCCCCTCACTGGGATATTGAGAATTCTCAGGCACATATCTGTACACAGCCAGTGCACAAATGCTAGCCATGTGTTAGTGCCATGTTGTGTCTTTGGGATGTAGCACTGGCTCTCAGGACAGTGTTCTTTGTCCTCCCCGGGGCTTCCTAACTGAATTAAACAAGAGCTCAAGCATGAAGTCATGTTTATAAGAATTCTGCAAAGCTGACGATAATACCTAGTAAGAATCTGTCTTGATCTTTATTAAAAATTAGTTTGTGGGGGCTGGAGAGATGACTCAGCGGTTAAGAACACTGACGGCTCTTCCAGAAGTCCTGAGTTCAATTCCCAGAAACCACATGGTGGCTCACAACCAACTCTAATGGGATCCAATGCCCTCTTCTGGTGTGTCTGAAGATAGAGACAGTGTACTCACATACATAAAATAAGTAGATAAATCTTACAAAAATATATTTTTGGCCTCCATGTGTGTTCGAGTGTGGTATATGGCGTGTGTATTGTGCTTGTATGTCCACGTGCAGGGTCTGTAGGGAAGGCAGAGGAAGGCCTCATATGTCTTCCTCAATTATTCTCTATTTTATCCCTTTAAGACAGGGTCTCACTAACCAGAAATTCTTATTCAGCTAGAATAGCTGACCACCAAGTTCCAGGATCCTCCTATCTCTACCCAAACTCCAGAACTGTGATTATAGGCACTTTTAGCCATGCCCAGCTTTTTATGTAGTAGCCAGTGGTTCAAACTCAGGCCCCCGTGCATGTACAACACGCACTCTCACCCACTGAGCTATCTCTTTAGCCCCAGTGTCTTAATCCTTTGAACTCTAGATTCCTTGGGACATCAAGTGAAAGCTATGAACTTTCTTCCCATAAGCGTATGTGTGAGCTCAGAGTTGAAAATGAACACCTTTCAAAGAGTTTGTGTGGACAACTCCCACACTATGCATACCACTAATCCAAGCTCACCAACCCAGGGCAAGTCTCTGGAATCTTTCAGGCACCTCTAGGTGTGAACATAGGTTAGGGGCTGAGCACAAACGTACAGACAGCATCTTTCTATAGAGTCAGGTCCCCTCTAAGGATGACAGAGTACTCTGCAAATAAACAGTTAACATATACCAGGAGTCCTCATCTCTGGCAACCACAAGAGCTGAAAGCTCAGAGTCCACAAGCACAAGAGATAGGCCTGTGGTCACTGTGAGGGTGAAGTCCAGGCGACGGTATGCACACTGACAATCGCCACTGTTTCCTGGGATCCCTGACAATCTCTGCCTTGTGGGTCTCTTTCCTGCGTACTTTCAACTTTACATTGAAGCTACCCTGATCTCCATCTTCTGGCTTTCCTCATCTTGGCCCAGACAATCTCAGAACAAGAAGATGAAAGAGCTGGTAAAGAAATCAAAGTCTGGAGCATTGGAAGAACTCGGGAGTGGATTTGCAAAGGCATTCGCAGGCTCCTTATCTTGATCCATGACTCCTCTCTAGGTTTTGGGAAATCTCTGCCTGAAGGGAAGGCAGCTATCTAGGAAGAGGCTTGATAATGTCTTCTGGGTGACAACTAGAGGTCGTGACTCCTGGCGCCAGGAATGAGGAAGAGCTAGTCTGTGTAGCCAGGTTCAGACAGGCAAGAGTGTGTGGGGAGGGAGTGATGGGACATGGCATCCCATGACTATGAAATTTGAGGGTGTATGAAGGACTGAAGAAGGAAAAACACCTCCCTAGCTAGGAAGAATTGAATGTGAAGCTCTGTCAATAAATTCTGCAGACCCCAGCAGTCAAGAAGCCTGGAGGCTGCCATGGGGAGAGCAGGTTTCCAGTGTGTGTCATGAAGTAAGCTTTAGAACAGAAATAGGTAGGACTTGGTTTGCAAAAGTGAATGGGACTAGTGTTCCCCATAGGAATAGAGATTTGTGGGTACAAATGACCAAGGCAGCTTGGCAGGAGTGAAGGGTTTTGTTTGGGATATCTAAGGACATAGGGTAAGAAGGGTCAATTAAAGTTGGATTGCAACAGATAGCATTATATGGACTGTTCAGGTTATATAGAAATATATGTATAGACATATATACATGTAATAATTTAAAAAATGAGGCCATGATTTTGAAGGAGAACAGGCAAAGGGTATGTATTATGAGAGGCTTTTGGAGTGAAGAAATGTTGTGATTAATTAATAATCTCAAAAATTAAAAAGAGGCAGGCCCTGAATCATAAATTCGAGGAATTTGGAATTCCATCCTGGTGAGCTCCTAGGGATGGGAGGAAGAGAGAAGTATTAATTATATTTAGTAATATTAGGTGATAAGGCCTGAGCTCCAAGTGGAGGCCATAAAGTAAGGAAGGAAGGAATGAGAGGCATGAAGCAAGAATCTGTGGGATTCAGAGATGGGCAAGATTTGAGCAGGGGAAGTGAAGGTGCAGAGGGAGGGTAGGAGGCCAAGGCAAGCCTCCTGAGTGTGTGGAGAGATGGGGAAGGAGAGACCTTGGTGAGAGGAAGGACTTCAGTTTAAGGTGAGTCACTCCAGTAGAGATGTACTTAGACTTGGAAGTGGAGGGCTCTCAGGAGATAAGGATGGAGAAAGATCTACAGAACTAATTGGTGTATGTTCAGAGCCCACCATGGAATACTGTAGACAGGATGGTAGTTAACACTAAGAATAATAAGATCATGCATAATAGGAACATGTATAATAAAAATAATAGGAATGCATGCATGGGTGAGTGTGCGTGTGCGTGTGCGTGTGTGTGTGTGTGTGTGTGTGTGTGTGTGTGTGTGTATCCACAACATAAACAAAAGGGTCATAAAGAATGCAAATGACCTATGCAATCTATACACTCAAACATTCCCATAAGCCTTCCTTCCAGCTTTCAAATTCATAAAAACAAAACATAACTGTAGCGCCAAGAAAATTGAACCCTTGGCTGATCCCTGGATATTCTGCTGGAGACACCCTCCACCCCTGAGACCACCCTGCATAGACTGCTAAAAGTCTACACCCCATACAAGTTCAAGGTTTCTGCTAACCTATTTTGTACCCTGCTCCCAAAATCTGACCATAGCGCCTCTACCCAACTCAATATCTTCAACAGCACCCTGCTGCTGCCTTCCCAATAAAGTTGCTAGTTTTCCCAACAATGTCCACAGTCTTCAGATTCCGCATCCAGGTCTTATCTCTCGCTTCACCTGTACGGACTCATGCTTTTTGCTACCCTTGGCCCCACCTAGAATGAGTCAGTCCAACTCTGCCTGTCCTCCCACCTCCAGGCTCCTATTTACACTTTTCTTTGGACACAAGCTGCATGCCAAGCTCCCGGAAATGGAAATAGAGCTTCCTTTTCTCTTCAGAGCGCTTCCCAATACCTAACCTTGAAAGCTCTGTGACACATCTGAGTCAGAAGTAGTCTCTCTCTTCTAGTCTTATGCATGCTGTGCCTTTCTCCTGGTACCACAAATCTCCATCTTCTCTTAAAGATATTTCTCTCCACTCGGTATCCTCCCCTCTCCCCCGTCCTGCCCCTCCGGCAGACTGTGAGGCAGATAGGAGCCTTTGGATTGGGGGGCAGGGGGGGATAGGGTGGGCAGGTAAGAGAAACATTCAACAAATGTGGGAAATGAATTTCAAGTGAGAAGCTAAGGCTTGGTAAGCTTGTGCAATAGAAAGTAAGTTAAGACTAGAATTCACATCTTTCTGATTCCAAACCATCTCTTTTTCCTGTCATGATGCCTGTGATATTTTATAGGACATGGTGACAGGCATCAAGCATTTCTCCCAAGGATTCTGTCAGACAGATGGTGCCACTTCTTTATCAAATTAAAAAAAAAAAGTAGAGAAACCTCCTCAAAACTGTTTAGCCAGTTTTTGAAGACTGAGGGCCCAGGCTCTCAAGCCCAGGTCTTTATTCACTCAGACTGAATGAAGCACTGTTCGGGCGGGGGCACCACAGCACTAAGCCTGAAGCTTGAGACTCACGGGGCTCACAACCCCCTTAAGACTACTTCAGTTGATGACTTTGAACTCCAGGGCCCAGCATCTGTGTCATTAGTGGAAGGGGCTGAACCGGATGTTGCTAAGAGTAGACTCACAGATGTTAGGGAGCCAGCACTGAGCTTACCTGCTGAGGCAAACCCCTGGGTCGGAGGTGTGGAGGTGAACTGAGAAGACTGGCTGGAAATGTGCAGTCACCACATGCTGCTGAGCAACAAAGAGCTCTGGGTACTGGAGGAAGTGGAAAGAGGACAAAGCTACTTTAGAAACCAGGACACGGTGTGCCTGCTTCAAGTGGCCAGAACCTCTGCTACAGAGAGGAACCCTGTGGGAGAGCCAAATTCAAACTGGGAAGAAATTTCCAGCAGGCCCATGGGTACAGGAAAGATGCCCCACTGGAGAGAGGTGGCAGAGGTGGGGGGGGGGGGCGGTCAGGAAATTGTGGCAAGAGGAATGTTAGTGACAGTGTCAGGGGAGTTGGGAGGGAGAAAACATTAAGTGTACTACAGAGGTGCCCAACTTTCCTGGGCTTAGCTATGGTTCATCTTAGTGTTAATCACATTGACATGTACCTTGTAAGCGTCCTGGCCCCTTTAGCACTGGGCAAAAGGAAAAGCTGGAGAGACCCAGAACCCAGAGAGGTGCCCACCAGTAAGACCACCTGAGTCTGTCTGAAAGGGATCAATCTGCCCATTGCATTTAGGTAGAAATGCATCAAAATGTGCAGCCTGGAGTCTGCTCTCTTAATCAGACTGTCATTTCGAGTAATAATTATACCTTGAGAAACAGCAGAGTGACTCAAAAGGCTGCCCCTTCCCCCACCACCCCCTCACACAGCTCAGAGCTTTGCATGCTAAATGAAAAGGCCTAGAAAGAATAGCCACCATGTTCTGCTGCCTACACCATTAAATGGTCCTTCTAGCTCCAGGGCCTGGTGGGTATCAGTGGGCATCATCTTTCCTGACCAAGAGCTGTTTCCAGAGCATGCTGGCTTGGGAGTCAGGGAGCCAAGATGAAAACTGTTGGGTGTTTGCCTCATGTCTCTCTGAGTTGTCACCTGGGGAATGTTCTTCTCATGTCAGAGGTGGTCTGTGGTTTTAGGAATAGAACAGATAAAACTGGGGTGTGTCTACCCGCCATTTGTGAGACCCTCAATTCCGTCCCGTCCCCAAACCAGGAAAAAAGAATCCTGGGCATGGCAGTACATCCCTGTAATCTCAAGACTTGGGGGGAGAGGTATAGCAGGTGGAGGTGGCAATGGTTGTTTGAGGCCAGGATGGGGTACAGAGCATAATCTTATCTCAGAAAACTTAAAACAAAAGTAGGCTGGAGAGATGGCTCAGCTGATAAGATACTTGCAGTGGAAAGACTAAGCAAGGCACATGCCTGCGGCTTGCTAGCCACCCACTGGCTAAGCAGAATGAGCAAGTTAATGGTAAATTAACGACCCTGTGGTAATTGGTGTTGTCAGCTCAACAGAATCTAGGATCTGGGGTTACCTGTGGAGGAGTGTCTTGATTGCAGTAATTGAGAAGGGAAGACCCACCCACTGTGGGTGGCACCATTTATGGGCTGAGGATATAAAGTGACCAGGTGCTTCGAGTGACTTCTGCCTTGACTCCCTGCCATGGCTGACTTTATTTTTTCCTTTAAGCTGCTTTTGTCAGAGTACTTTATCACAGCAACAGGAAGGAAAACTAAGACACACCTGGAAATTCAAGATGGATGGCATTCTGGACTATAATGCCCGAGGCTGACCTCTGACCTACATCAAGCATACACAGGGACTTGTACAACCCCTCCTCCACACCACCCCTGTCCTACCACAAACATGTGTACTACAAAGTCAAACATAATAATAATAACAACAACAACCAGTAGTTTTTATGGGCTCAGATGTAGCCCATAAACTTCAAAATATAGGAGAGTTCACACTTCTGAGTGTCTACTGTGTGTCTGTTATGTTTTATGTACAACAGAAGTTATTAAGTTGGTATGTGAGCATCCCTTTTCAGGGATAATATTAATTAATATTGAAATGATAGTTCATACTTCTTTGTGCATGACTACAGCCCCAGTGCTCTGAAGGCCTGGTTTCTCCACCATACTACCAGTGCTCTGACACTCACAGGGTAACTGAGCACTGCATAGGAGTCAGGGGTGGCAGTAGGGGGCTCTCCTATCCTGCCCTGGGTGATGGCAGCTGTCCTCTGTTTTTTATCTGTGTCCTGGCTAATGCAGAAGACATCATTTTACCCTCAAAAGCCCTGCTACCACTTCTGCCTTACAGATAAGGAAGCCACAGCTAAATGACCTTCAGAAGGTCACAGAGAAGGTCCAGTTAGAGTCAGTGTAATCCTGGGTTTCTGCCCATTCAACTGCTTGTTAATGTTACCAGGGTCCCTTGTCTTGGGACCAGCCTGAAAGATAAGAGAATCACACAACTCTCTCTCTCTCTCTCTCTCTCTCTCTCTCTCTCTCTCTCTCTCTCTCTCTCTCTCTCTCTCTCTCCCTAAAAAACGGTGAGGCTTCAGTGTTGCACACAAAAGCTCATTTCCTGAAGTCTCTGAGTTGGACATGTCAACTCTAGAAGAAATTTCACCCATCCTAGTTAGAAGTGTGAGAGAGCAACGGCTTCCGATAGATGGTTTGGCCTGCACCCCACATGTGTATCCACATTCTCTCTGTGTGTAACGCTTATTTTCCTTGAAAACCTGGTGGGCTTGCTAGGCTAATCCCAGGACATATTTGTCTTTTCTGCAGGACTTAGCACAACCCTGGGTATGCGTATGCATATATATATATATATATATATATATATATATATATATGAACGGCCTGTCATTTGAGTGCTTCATTGACAGAATATCTCTGATTATTTCTATCAGATAAATGGGACCCTTAAGGGACTGGGGACAAAATGGGCTGGGCTGGCGAACAGAGATTCACCACTGAGGAGAAGGACCATTTAATATAACCCATCAGTTCACAAGGGAACTGATCCCCGGCTCCTTTTAGGAGGTCTCTGACTCCTTAAGAATGTTTTCATTAAAGCCAGGACCTGTTCCACCAAGTGCCCTTCCATCTTCTAACCCTAGCTTGAGTTTTCTAATAAGGAAGTTATTATAAAATGAAGGATAATAAAAACCTAATTTTATGGTGCTTTTTGGGTGTTTTATGCACATTTTCTTTTCATCCATTCATATTTCTCTCCAGTTAATTAAGGTTTGAGCCAGTCCTCTCTCCCCACCTATTGCCCTCCAGGAAGAGAGCCCTTTGTCTCCTCTGTCTTTAAAGCAGGCTCCTGGATGGGTAAGGAACCCTGAAGAAATAACTTTGTCTCACTCCCCCTCCTGCCTCTGTCCAGAGGCAAACTTTTCTCACTACAAGCAGGAACCAAACCAATTCAGCCCCCCCCCCCCCGAGATCTCTAAGCATTCTATAAAGGCGAACAGAAGAAGATGCACCCCAAGCCCTTTGTGGATGCTCTTTTGGTCATTGTCTGTGAATGTGTCATTTAAAGTTAATATACATAGCACTCAATTGGGGTTTTCATAGATTATCAAGGAACCCACCCTAAACCTAGACAAGTAGGCTCTGAGACTCAGAGAATCCAACAGCTTTCCATAGGTCTGAATCTAGGACCATTGGTCCAGTTTCTTTCCAAGGTACTACCAAGTAGTCTAGCTGCTTTCACTGTTTCTAGACCTTCTCTCGGTTGTGCAAATGAGTGAGCTGATTGGGGAGCTGCTTTTCTTTTCTCATGACCGATATACATACATATAATGACTGATATACATACATATCATGACCAATATACATACATATCATGATCAATCACAGAAAGAGCTTCCAACTGGATCTATCAGGATTTGTCACAAAATAGATATGCCCTGAGCCTCTTCTCAAGGTGCTGGGGTTAGTTCTCAGTCTAGACAGACTCAGGACATCCAGTTAAGTTTCAAATAAACTGTGAGTGATGCCTGAGTATTAGGTATATCCCAAATACTACATGAAACATACTTAACGCTGAGAACAAAACCTTCAACAAATTTGTACATATAAAATTCAAATCTAAATGCCCCATGTTTTCATTTGCTAAATCTGGCACCTCCATCTCTCGGAGTGCAGGCACCCTGGGAAATTTCAAGCAGCCTGAGGTTCCAAGCTTTGCTTCCAGAGGAGTTGCCATGGCAGCCTGAGCAAGCCTTCCCAGGCCTGGGGAGCATCCTCTATTTAAAGTTGCAGCTCCTTCTCAGCCCTCAACTCTAGGATCCTGTCAAGCCGGGCTTCTTGGCTACTTTCAGTTTCCCCCATGATATCTCTTGCCACTCTTGCCGCTGGGCTGGTAGCCTTGGATTTGTATTTCCTAAGCTCTGACCTGCTTTCTTCTCCTTGTTTAGTTAATCCCTGTTGATTTTCAGTTCTCAGAGCTGCTTCTGCCAGAAAGATCCAGGACCTGTCCCTGCCCGGCTCTGCCCACCCTCTGGCACTGTATTGGTGGAACTCTATTTCTTCTCACTGTAGTCCCGCTCATCCTAGCTCCCTAGCTCGGCCCTGGGCAGCTGGAGCTACAGGCTTCTCCAAGTTTCCCCTCACCTGACAGGAGCGAGCACCTGGGTGCAGCAAGGAAGCTAGTAAGTGAAAGAAAGAAGGCAGACTGTCCTGCCAAAGTTAGGTCTTTCTTATGAATGTGATTTCTTCCTTCCTCTCTAGGGTCGTGAGTCACTCCCCCCCCCCCCCCGCCCCTACCCATAGCGACTGTGAACCGCAAGGGCTTGTCAACCTGAGCACACAGGGGCTGCCTGGCACCCCTACTCTTTCCAAATGGTGCACATAGTCTCAATGACCTCCATACTGGCTCAAGATCTGCTAAGGTTCTTCTCCTTCTTGCTTTCCAGTTCTCCCGGACTAATGCCACCCCCCACCCCCACCCCCCAGGTCCCAGCTAGGTTCCTTCAAGGTGCCCAGCAGAATCTTGCTTCCAGGAGAAGGGTGATGGGAGATGCTGGTGTCATATGGCTGAGGGTGAGGGCAGGTGGCAGGGCTTGGTGGGCCTCAGAACATCACCCATATGCTCACTGTTCACCCACCCAAAGCTTTGCCCACGCACAGCCTGGCAGCAGGAACAGCAGCCCAGAACTTAACCCTTGAAGGGCATGGGGAAAGCAGCTTCAAAATGAGCCAGTGTGGTTGGTGTGAACTTTGGAACTTCAACACACACACACACACACACACACACACACACACACACACACACTATTGTATGGTTCCTCTTGAAGAACCTCGCTTGTCTTCTTAAAGCTCTGGCTTCAGGGAAAACAAAACAAAACGAAACAAAACAAACAAACAAACAAACAAACACGTCCCAGAGGTTGGGGACAGGGGTGGTGCAGGGGTAGGAAGATAGGCCACATGGGTGCCGAAGGGCACTGGGGATAAGAACGCGCAGTGCCTGGGCAGAGGTCTGAGCTAGAGCAGAAGTTGGGTTCTGAAGCCCTCGGTTGGGTTCGGAGTTCTCAAATCCAACCTTTAGAGACAAGCAGCTTCGCTGAGCCGACTTTAACTGTGTCCCTGGTCTCCCCTGTCTGAATAAGCTAACAGGACAAAAAGGGAGACATACCCCTTAGTCTTTAAAAGAACTCCAAAAATAGATGCCTTCTCCCCCAGCTCAGGTCAGCAGGCTCAGGGAGAGCACCTGCTCCGCGCCTCCGACTTTCTGGGTCCTTGGCTACCTTTCCAGGAATTCTCAACCCGGTCTAGGCTCCCCTAAGGACCGGAAATGTAGCCTCTCTCCAGCTTTCCACTTAAGTTGAGCGATCGACGTGTCCCTGACCCCGGCGCTGGGTAACGACATGCAGGACTTACCCTCGGGCGAGGCGCGGACTCCGGCCAGGGCTCCCGGCTGGGCCAGGTGAGTGCAGCCGCCGCAGGTAGGACGCGCGGCTCTGCCCGCAGAGGCTGAGTAAGAGGCTGACAGGTTGTTTCCCCCCCACCCCCTTCCTCTTCTCGGTCGTTAACCACACCCCTGCTGCTCTCCTCTCCACTTCCTTAAAGGGTGGGGTGTGCTGTCTGTGTGTGTAGGCTCCAGCCTCTTACCATAAACTCTGAAATAGATGCTGCCTGCAATTCCCGGAGCTGCCCGGCTGACCTGAGGACCAGAGCCCATTGCCGTAAGGTTCCACTTGGGGTCCTCGGGTGCTCCGGACCTCTTGCGGTTGGTTGACCCCCAACTCTTACTACACCTGGCTTCTCCTTCCAGGCACCCTTTTTTGCAGCCTTTGGTCACCAAACCTGTCTCACATTCTCAGCAGTGGCCCAGTGGCCCCACATCTTGAAATGGCCCCCACCCCAGGGCAGATAAATATTAGGGATGCCCTATGCGACTGGTACAAGATTGGAAACTCTTATGACTGGGTTTCTGAGCCCAGACCCTGGAGGACCAGAACACAGTCCAAAACCAGTCAGGGAAGGAGTTGAGAATGTTGCTCAGATGGTAGAATGTGTGTCTATCCTGGGCTCCATTCCCAGAACCAAAGGCATACTACTGAGTGTAGTGGTGGATATCGGTAATTCCAACCCTCTGGAGGTTTATCCTCGGGCATGTGGTGAGTTCAAGAGGAGGCTAGGCTGAAAGGGATCCTGTCTAGAAAACAAACAAACAAACAAACCAGCAACAAAAACAAAAACAGCAAAACAAAAACAAAACCAAAACAACAGAGGAACTCCAAAAGAATAGAGAATCCTCACAATTACTTTCTTCTGTGGCTTCTCCCTACACCAGTTTGTGTCATTGACCCTCTGCAGAGGCTGGCCACCTCTTTACTGGGTCAGTAAGGCAGTGGTACTTGAGGCAGATCAAAGGCAACATCACTTCTCTAGCCCTAGAAAGATTCTTTCTCCTACGTGGAAGCCAGTGAGCTGGACTGAGCAAAAGACCCTCCCCCAGACATCTTTATCCTGTGCCCTTTGGGGCTTGGGGTTTAGTCACAGTTCCGTCTCTGACAGTAGCAATCCTGAGATTGTGTGACACCAAGATGCCCAACTTACCCGTGAAAGCCACAGTCTTCATGACCCATCTTCACCCTACCTCACCTCTCTGAGTTCAAGGCCAGCCTGATCTATAGAGTGAGTTTCAGGACAGCCAGGCTACACAGAAAAACCCTGTTCCCCTCCCCCCCAAAAACCCCAATAACAACAATTATAAAATTAATTAAATCTATAAAGTTCATATTTCTTAAGATGTAACAAAATGTAGATTTTAGCGGCATACTCCATGTCTACCGAAAACCCTAATCTAAAGCCAGCATCACCCATCCTCAAATGCCTCAACACCACAATATACCCTGCCATCTGCTGGGCCAACTGGTACCACCCCGAACTGATCCATTTGTCAACTACCTCTGCACTCACATGCAGGCTTGGAGGTGATGTTGGTGACAGTGAGGTGGCAGAGGTGGCCAGATGGGTTTCATTATCCAGCCCTTGGAGAAAAAAAGACAAGTGGAGGCGTAAAGTTGGGGGAGCAGTGAAGACTTGTGAACAGTGTCTGGGGTAAATGACCACAGGGCAAAGAAATTGTCAGAGGGTGTGAGCAGTAGGGTGGCGTAGGATGTCAGCAGGGGGTGGCTTTCTGAATTCTTGCACTTGGGAAAGGGTGGGTAACGGTCTTGTGGTGTAAAGGCGAGATCTACCCGAGGGAATGGCAGCTGCCTGACTGCTGAAGAAAATCTGGGTTTGTGTGTGCTGCCCCTACGTGGGCGCACACATGAACTACAGCCGTAACTCTGTCAGTCTGTGAAAGTCTTAGGTTCTGTGTGCACACACACTGTATTCTTTACTTGGCATATTAGTTCCTTCAGATTTCTCTGGGCACTTATTTTTTATTTCTAACAATAGAAATATATAATGTTTATAATATATAATGTTTCATTATAACATTTTCATACATGTAAATTAGGTCCTCTGCTGCTGACTCACTACCCAGTGTCTTCCCTGTTGCCCATCAGCCGTCTCACTGCTTCCTCTGGCCAAGTAGGAAGAATAATAGGCCAGCACCACCAGGGCCAATTTATATAATTATTAAAATCTAGATTCTGAATATAAAAAAATTTGACATTTTTTTCTGAGTCTGGCTTATTTTGCTTATCACGATGATGTCCAGTTTCATTATTTTTTTCAGAAAAAAAATGACATAATTTTTGTTCTTCTTTGTGGCTGAATGAAACTCGTCTGTCTGCATGTGCTTGCGTGAGTGTGTCTGTGTGTGTGTGTGTGCGCGCGCGCGCGCGCGTGTGTGCGCGCTACATTGTCTTCTCTCACTCACCTGTTATGGACATCCATGTTGACTCTATACTTTGGCTGCTGTGAATAGAAACCCGGCAAACATGACATCCGCGTGTCTCTGTAGTGTCTAACTCGTATTCTTTCAGCTCTTTCCTCAAGAGTTAGGGCTGGATGACAGACATTCTCTGTTAACCAGCTAGCCTTGTGCATGTGTACTGTGTTACTCTGGCACCCTCCTCAGCATTTGATGTCCCAGTTTTCCTTGATGGCAGCCATTCTGATGGGGGTGAGATGGAATCTGAAAGCAGTTTTAATTGGCATCCCCCTGATAGGTAAAGATATTGAACACCTTTTCAAGTACTTACTGACAGTTTTGTACTTCCTTTGAGAACTACCTATTCTGTTTATTTGCCCATTTGTTGATCAGACGACTTAGTTCTCTGATGTTTAGTTTTTATAGTTCTTTATGTGGTTTGGATACTAATCCTCTCTATATAGCTGGCAGAGCCCTCCCCACCCCACCCATTCCCACCCCATCCCATTCTACCTCCATTCTGTAGGATGTCTCTTCACTCCAGTGATTGTTTCCTTTGTTGTGCAGAAGCTTCTTAATTTCATGTATCCCCATTTGTCAGTTCTTGAGATTGACAAATGCCATAAGAACACGGGAGATTGTGTTCTTAGGGTCTAATTTAATTTAATCTAATTTAAATTTATCACCGTCTAACTTACTAATGAAGAGACTCAGACTGTGGTTATTTTATTTGGCTTTGACAATTACTGGGGGTCACCCCTAATCTACTTTTCTAAATGCTGGCCTGGCTACTTCCCCAGTGATGTACCCCAAATACTTGTTGTTACTCCTGGCCATGTGTTCATGGTCCATCTCCTCTCATGGTGGCGTCCTCCTCTCTCCCTTGTCCTTCTTCCTCTCCCTCTCTCTGCAACCCCAATCAGCTAACTTAAAACCTACCTACCTCTAATCCCTCCAGTAATGGGTTGTAGACATTTTTATTTAACCAATAGTTTAAAATTTAGGAACAAGGCTTGCACAAGCAAAAGTTGGTAACTGCGGCTGGCAACGAGACCTTCAGGTATGGAATTTAGCGTTACAGTACATAGCAACAGACCACACCTCAACAGGTCATGCTCACTTGTAAAGTTCGTGCTGTGACCACATCCTGAAATGCTTTTCTCTAGCACTGTGCTTTCCTCTAGCACTTTCAAAGTTTCATGTCTTACATTAAGGCCTTTAGTCTATGTGAATCGCTTTCTGTGCAAAGATAAGGATCTGGTTTCATTGTACCCGTGGAAATTCAGGTTTCCCAGATCCACTTATGGAGCATGCTGGTTCTCTGATGTATGTTTTTGACAATTCTGTCAAAATTCAACTGGCTGTACCTGTGTTTATTTCTAAGTCCTCCATTCTATCCCATTGGTCTATGTGTCGGTTTGGGGCTAGTAGCACCATCCTATAGGGTCTGGACTGAATACAAAGGAAAACAGAAGCAAGCCTGGTGAGTACCAGCATCCATCTCCCTCTGATTCAATGAGATGCAATTTCACTAGGCACCTCACACCCCTACCAACATTGCTTCTCTGACATTATGCAATATATTCTGTCTAATTACAACTCAAACTAAATACTCCCCATGTTGCCTCTTTGCAAGCATTTGATCACAGTGACAATAAAAGTAACCAATACAACAGAGACTTTTTTAGGGCTTCAGTGTCATTAATTGTTGTAGATCGGCTTGCTCATAGGCTCCTCATTTACCTTTGGTAGACATAATGTACCTATGAACTTACCTATTTCTTCTCTGTTTTCTAATTTTCTGAAATAGTTTTTCAAAATGTGTTATAACAATCCTCTAAATTTCATTTTTATCTGCTGTAATGCCCACCCCCATCATCTCTAATTTTGTTAATTTGTGTTGGTTGGGCTAAGGACTCATTGATATTATCTCTTCAAGGAAACAACTCTTTGATTGATTCATTCTTTTAATGACAAGTTCATTAATTTCTGTCCTGTCTTCATCATTCTTTTTATCTACTAATTTGGAGTTTAGCTTGTTTTTTATTTTTCTAAGACCTGGAACTGTAGTGTTCTTTATTTGTATTCTTAATAGGTTTTAAGATTTAATGTTATTATTTTTAGTTATGTGTATGTGATCTGTGTGTGAGTGAAGATGTCCCAGGAAGCCAGAGGAATAGGATTCTCCTGGAGCTGGAGTTAGAGGTGGTTGCAAGCCACCTTACATAAATTTTACACACTTCTAGATTTGCATACTCAGAGCTATAAACCACTTTGGAGCTACCTTTACTGCATCTCAAAAGTTCTGTCAAACTGTGTTTTGGTTTTGGTTGAGTCTAGAAATTATTTCACTTTCTCTATGATTCCTTCAGTGAGCTACACCAAGGGTGCACTGTTCATGCTTCATGTCTTCACATAGAGCTTACACTTTTCCTGATTTCTTTTATATTCCATTATGATCTGATAAGATGCCAGATTTTGGTTTTGCTTGTTAAAGGGTTTTATGCCTTAAAATGTGATCTATTTGAAAGGAAACTCTGTGGAATACTGAGAACATGTTACATGGAATATTCTGAAGATGTTTGTGAAGGGCACTTGATCTATAAAGCAGATTAACTCTGAGGTTTCTTTGTTATTTTTTGTTTGGAAGACCCATCAACTGACAAAGAGGGGGAGATTGAAGTCAGACACTATTATTGCAGATAAACCTGTCATTCTATGTTGAGTAGTGTTTATTTTACAAAATTAAGCATGCCAACATTTGTGTCTTCTGGATGGACTATTCCCCTTATTAATATGCAGTGACCTTCTTCATATGTCTAATTTTAGTTTGAAATAAACTATGTGAGATATGGATATACTCACTCCTGCTTGATTTTGGCTTCTAAACTTTTGGTATATAGTTTTCTATTCTGTTTTTGGCTTTGACAGCCAGGTATGTTTCTTGCAGACAGCAAACAGTTGGTTCGTATTTTTTAGTTCACTCACTTTCTCTGTGTCTCTTGGTTGGAGAGTGAAGACCATTTATATTAAGAGGAATTTTCTTGTTCTTATAATTTTATTGGCAGTTTCCTAGTTGGATCAAAGACTGCTTGTTCTTATCTTTCTTCACTATTCACTTTAGGGATTTGGTGGTTTGCTGAATTAAATATGGCCGATTCTTTCCTAGTTCTCATTTGCTCATCTTTTCCTCTCACCAAGCTTACTCCTTCTTGTGTTTACAATTCATTTTTCTTCCTCTGGGTATAGGAATCCTTCAAATGTCTTCTGAAATGTTGACTCAGTGGTTGTTTAGCTTGGGAAATCTTTATTTCTCCATCAATATTTAAGGATTGATATTTCTGGATATAATGATCTTTGTTAACATTTATACTTTCCTGGCTTTTAGAGTTTCTGCTAAGATGTTAGATATTCTGATGAGTTTGCCTGTTTAATTTTCTCTAGCAGTTTGTGATGTTGTTTCTTTGATTTTTAGCCCTAGTGTATTATCTATAGTGTGTCAGGGAGAACTTCCTGTCTAGTCATGTCTTTTGGGGATCCTAAATTACTCCTTTGCCTGGATACCCATCTGTTTCCCTAGACTTTGGCATCTTTCATAAAATAAATACTTTCAAAAAACATATTTCTTTAATATATATACATATATACATATACACATATACACATACACTCTCTGTCTCTCTGTCTCTCTGTCTCTGTCTCTGTCTCTCTGTCTCTCTGTCTCTCTGTCTCTCTGTCTCTCTCTCTCTCTCTCTCTCTCTCTCTCTCTCTTTCTCTCTTTCTCTTTTCAGACACACCAGAAGAGGTAATCAGATCCCATTACAGATGGTTGTAAGCCACCATGTGGTTGCTGAAAATTGAACTCAGGACCTCTGGAAAAGCAGTCAGTGCTCTTAACCACTGAACCATCTCTCCAGACCCATGAAATAAATATTTTATGCTTTCAGTTTATGACTCCTTCTTCAATCCCTATGAGGTGATACATATGATCATATCCCAGAGTTCTTGCATGTCATGCTTGCTATTTTTTTCTTTACTGGCATTTTATTATAAGAAGCCCTTGACTGTGCTTTCAGTCCCTGATAACTTTTTTTTTACTTGATCTCATACATGGATGATTTCCATCTTGTTTTAAATTTGACTTATTGAATTTTTAAAAATTTTCCAACATGTTTTAAAGGGTTCTGTTTTCATCCACATCGTTGACTTTCTTATCCAAGGCCTGAACTGACAGTTTTACCTCATTCTCTTTTTGTTTGTGTCATCTTTGAGAGCATTGATCCATAATTAGACTTCATAAAAAACTTTAATTTTAAAATGATATGTGTCTGTATATGTCTGTGTGTAGGTAGGTACAAGTGAGTGTATTGCCTTTGAAGGGGCATCAGGTTCCCTGAAGATAGAGTTCTAGGTAGGTATCAACCATCCATTGTGGGTGCTGGAAACTGAACTTAGGTCCTCTTCAAGAACAGTATCACATTTAAATACTGAGATACCTTTCTTGTCTCTTATAATTAGACTTTAGAATTCTTTGTACACTGTGTTAATCACCTCAGTCTCTTTAGACAGTTATTAATGAACTACAATCTTTTGGCATTTATTGTATTGATTTTATATGCTTGTTGAGTTTCTGTGTTGTAATGCACCAGTTGGGAAGGATCTCTTCCCATTTGGGGTGTTGTTGGGCTTTGTTTTATTCAGCAGGTCTTCTTAATAAGCAGTCCTGCATTGAAGACTCAATCTTTTAAGACTGCCCAGACACTTAAAGAGAAGAAAACAGTGCTGTAAAAACAATGTCAACTCAACCCAGGTTTAGACATAAGATTGTAATGGATTGATTGAAGCCAACTACTACATCACCAAAGCCTTAGAAAATAAAGCATCTTTTCTTCCGGTCTGGGCCTGAGCACTGAGCAGATCTTGGGCAGCAGCTCTGCCCCTAATCTCAAAAGAACCTAGAGGAAGCAGGGCTCCCAGGAGCTCTAACACGGGCAGTATCTTAAGTAAGCAGACAGCAACGCCTGCCCCAACCAGGGAGTAACTGGGACCCACAAGGACCCAGGAAGTCACTCCTGGCCTGGAGCACTGGTACTTTCCTGTCTGCACCTGAGCACTGAGCAGATTTTGGGTGCCAGCTCTTACCCCAGTAGTAACACCCACCCCACACAGTTCTGATACAACCAAGATAATAGGAAAGACAGGCTCCAGTCAGAGACAGGGCAGGTAGCACGAAGGAGATCCAGATGGCAAAAGGCAAGTGCAAGAATATAAGCATCAGCAACCCAGGGTACTTGGCATCATTAGAACCTAGTTCTCCCACACAAGAAAGTCCTGAATTCCCCATATCACTAGGAAAGCAAGATTCAAATTTAAAATCACTTCTAATGACCATGATAGAGTACTTTAAGAAGGACATAAATAACACTCTCAAAGAATTTGAGGAGAACACAGGTAAACAGGTAGAAGCCCTTAAAGTGGAAAATAAAGCATCAAAATAATTTAGAATAAGAGAGCCCTTGCCTGGGCCTGGTGCCTGAAGTGGACACCCGCCTGGTCTGCTCTTGTGTATCCCAAGACATCCTAGAGGGACCACTGGACCCAGAGCGGCAGGTAAGAACATTCACACACCGCTCTACTCCCACCCCAGAGGCATAACTTGGTTCAGGGAATGCCCAGGTTCCAGCAGACACCCAAACCCCCGCCCCTGCGGAATACCACTCCCTTTCCGCCCCTTGCCTGGGACTGGTGCCTGAAGCAGACACCCACCTGGTCTGCTCTTGTGTATCCCAAGACATCCTAGAGGGACCACTGGACCCAGAGTGGCAGACATCGTATCCGGTTGAGGGACCACTGAACTCAGAGCGACAGATACCATATCCTGAGACATCCTAGAGGAGAAACTGAACTCAGATCAGTTTCCTGAGACCCAAATCCTGAGACATCCTAGAGCAACCACTGCACTCAGAGCAGTGGACATCTTATCCTGAGACATCCTAGAGGAGACACTGCACCCAGAGCAGCGGACACCTAGCTGGTCTGCTATGGTGGAGACACCATACCTGAGACATCCTAGAGGAGCCACTGTACTCAGAGCAACTGGAGATCAGGATTAAAAGATCACAGAGACATCTGGACCCTGAGGAGTTCAGACACAAGCAAGATAACTGGAAAGGCAGACTCCAGACAGAGACAGTGAGTGCAGGTAGCACTAGAGTTAACCAGATGGCGAAAGGCAAGAGCAAGAACGTAAGCAACATAATCCAAAGGTACATGGCATCATCAGAACCCAGTTCTCCCATCATAGCAAGCCCCAAACACCCCATCACACCAGAAAAGCAGAATTCAGAATTAAAGTCGCTTCTCATGACGATGATAGAGGACTTCAAGAAGGACATAAATAACACTCTCAAAGAATTTAAGGAGAACACAGGTAGACAGGTAGAAGCCCTTAAAAAGGAAACACAAAAATCCCTTAAAGAATTGCAAGAAAACACAACCAAACAAGTGAAGGAATTAAGCAAAGCCATCCAGGATCTAAAAATTGAAGTAGAAACAATAAAGAAATCACAAAGGGAGACTACCTTGGAGATAGAAAACCTAGGAAAAAGATCAGGAGTCATAGACACAAATATCACCAATAGAATACAAGAGATAGAAGAGAGAATCTCATGTGCAGAAGATACCATGGAAAACATTGAAACAACAGTCAAAGAAAATGCAAAATACAAAAAGCTCCTAACCCAAAACATCCAGGAAATCCAGGAGAAGGCCAAACCTAAGGATAATAGGTATAGATGAGGGGGAAGACTCCCAGCTTAAAGGACCAGTAAATATCTTCAACAAAATTATAGAGGAAAACTTTCCTAACCTACAGAAAGAGATGTACATAAATATACAAGAAGCCTATAGAACGCCAAATAGACTAGACCAGAAAAAAAAATACCTCTTGCCACATAATAATCAAAACATCAAATGTACAAAACAAAGAAAAAATACTAAAAGCAGTAAGGGAAAAAGGTAAAGTAACATATAAAGGCAGACCTATAAGAATTACACCAGACTTCTCACCAGAGACTATAAGAGCCAGAAGATCCTGGACTAATACCATACAGACCCTAAGAGAACACAAATGCCAGCCCAGACTACTATACCCTGCAAAACTCACAATCAATATTGATGGAGAAACCAAGATATTCCACGACAAAACCAAATTTACACAATATCTTACCACAAATCTAGCACTTCAAAGAATAATTGGTGGAAAACTCCAACACAAGGAGGGAAACTACAACCTAGAAAAAGGAAGAAAGTGATCATCCAACAACCCCAAAAGAAGATAACTACACAAACATAATTCCACCTCTAACGACAAAAATGAAAGGAAGCAACATTCATTTTTCCTTAATATCTCTTAATATCAATGGACTCAACTCTCCAATAAAAAGACATAGACTATTAAACTGGATATAAAAACATGACCCAGCATTTTGCTGCATACAGGAAATGCACCTCTGTGAAAAAGACAGACACTACCTCAGAGTAAAAGGTTGGAAAACAATCTTCCAAGCAAATGGTCCCAAGAAACAACCTGGAGTAGCGATTCTAATATCAAATAATATCGATTTTCAACCAAAAGTAATCAAAAAAAGATAAGGAAGGACACTTCATATTCATCAGAGGAAAAATGTACCAAGATGAACTCTCAATTCTGAACATCTATGCCCCAAATGCAAGGGCACCCACATACATAAAAGAAACTTTACTAAAGCTTAAAGCATACATTGCACCTCACACAATAGTAGTGGGAGATTTCAACACCCCACTTTCAGCAATGGACAGATCATGGAAACAGAAACTAAACTGAGACACAATGAAACTAACAGAAGTTATGAACCAATTGGACTTAACTGATATCTATAGAACATTTCACCCTAAAACAAAAGAATATACCTTCTTCTCAGCACCTCATGGTACCTTCTCCAAAATAGACCATATAATTGGCCACAAAACAGGCCTCAACAAATACCAAAAGATTGAAATAATCTTTTGTACCCTATCAGACCACCATGGACTAAGGCTGGTCTTTAAGAATGACAAAAACAATGGAAAGCCCACATACACGTGGAAACTGAACAATGCTCTACTCAATGATGACTTGGTCAAGGAAGAAATAAAGAAAGAAATTAAAGACTTTTTAGAATTTAATGAAAATGAGGACACATCATACCCAAACTTGTGGGACTCCATGAAAGCAGTACTAAGAGGAAAAGTCATAGCTCTAAGTGCCTACAAAAAGAAACTGGAAAGAGCCTACACTAACAACTTGACAGCAAACCTGAAAGTATTAGAACAAAAAGAAGCTAATATTCCCAAGAGGAGTAGATGGCAGGAAATAATCAAACTCAGGGCTGAAATCAACCAAGTAGAAGCAGAAAGAAATATACAAAATATCAACAAAACCAGGAGCTGGTTCTTTGAGAAAATCAACAAGATAGATAAACCCTTAGCCAGACTAACCAAAGGGCACAGAGACAGTATTCAAATTAATAAAATCAGAACTGAAAAGGGAAACATATGGACAGAAACTGAGGAAATTTTTTTTTAAAAAATCATCAGATCCTACTACAAAGGCCTATACTCAACAAAATTGGAAACTCTGGATGAAATGGACAATTTTCTAGACAGATACCAAGTATCAAAATTAAATCAGGAGCAGATAAACCATCTAAACAGTCCCATAACCCTTAAAGAAATAGAAGCAGTCATTAAAAGTCTCCCCACCAAAAAAAAAGTCCAGATGGTTTTAGTGCAGAATTCTATCAGACCTTCCAGGAAGACCTAATACCAATTCTCTTCAAACTATTCTACAGAATAGAGACAGAAGGAACACTACCCAATTCGTTCTATGAAGCTACAATTACGCTCATACCTAAGCCTCACAAAGACCCAACAAAGAAAGAGAACTACAGACCAATCTCTCTTATCAATATTGATGCAAAAATACTCAATAAAGTTCTCGCAAACAATCCAAGAACACATCAAAACAATCATCCATCATGATCAAGTAGGCTTTATCCCAGGAATGCAGGGATGGGTCAATATTCGAAAATTCATCAATGTAATCCACTACATAAATAAACTCAAAGAAAAAAAAACCACATGACCATCTCACTAGATGCTGAGAAAACATTTGACAAAATTTAACATCCCTTCATGTTAAAAGTCTTGGAAAGATCAGGAATTCAAGGCCCATACCTAAACATAGTAAAAGCAATATACAGCAAGCCAGTAGCCAACATCAAACTAAATGGAGAGAAACTTGAAGCAATCCCACTAAAATCAGGGACTAGACAAGGCTGCCCACTCTCACCCTACCTGTCCAATATAGTACTGGAAGTCCTAGCCAGAATAATTAGACAACAAAAGGAAGTCAAAGGGATACAAATAGGAAAGGAAGAAGTCAAAATTTCACTATTTGCAGATGATATGATAGTATACTTAAGTGACCCTAAAACTTTCACCAGAGAACTCCTAAGCCTGATAAACAACTTCAGCAAAGTGGCTGGATATAAAATCAACTCAAACAAATCAGTAGTCTCCTCTATTCAAAGGATAAACAGGCTGAGAAAAAAATTAGGGAAATGACACCCTTCACAATAGTCACAAATAATATAACATACTTTGGAGTGAATCTAACCAAGCAAGTAAAAGATCTGTATGACAAGAACTTCAAGTCTCTGAAGAAAGAAATAGAAGATCTCAGAAGATGGAAAGATCTCCCATGCTCCTGGATTGGCAGGATTAACTTAGTAAAAATGGCCATCCTGCCAAAAGCAATCTACAGATTCAACACAATACCCATCAAAATTCCAAATCAATTCTTCATAGAGATAGAAAGAGCAATTTACAAATTCATTTGGAACAACAAAAAACCTAGGATAGCGAGAACTATTCTCAACAATAAAAGAACTTCTGGGGAAATCACCATCCGGGACCTCAAACTGTACTACAGAGCAGTAGTGATAAAAACTTAGCAACTGTGTACTAAGCTGTTTGAGATTCCACCTCACACCTGCCAGAATGGCTAAGATCAAAAACTCAGGTGACAGCAGATGCTGGTGAAGATGTGGAGAAAGAGGAACACTCCTCCATTGTTGGCGGGACTGCAAGCTGGTATAACCACTCTGGAAATCAGTCTGGCGGTTCCTCAGAAAATTGGACATACCATTACCTGTGGATCCAGCTATACCACTCCTGGGCATATACCCAGAAGATGCTCCAACATATAACAAGGACATATGTTCCACTATGTTCATAGCAGCCTTATTTATTTCCAGAAGCTGGAAAGAACCCAGATGTCTTCAACAGAGAAATGGATACAAAAAATGTGGTACATTCACACAATGGAGTATTACTCAGCTATTAAAAATAATGAATTTGAGAAATTCTTAGGTAAATGGATGGAACTAGAAATTATCATCTTGAGTGAATTAACCCAATCACAAAAGAACACACATGGTATTTACTCTCTGATAAGTGGATGTTAGCTCAAAAGCTTGGAATAGCCAAGACTCAACTCACAGACCACATGAAGCTCATGAAGAAGGAAGACCAAGTGTGGACACTTCGGTCCTACTTAGAAGGAGTAGCAAAAATACTCAAGGGAGCAAATATGAAAACAAAGTGTGGGACAGAAACTGAAGGAGGGGCCATCTGGAGACCATTCCACCTGGGTATTCATCCTATGTACAGTCACCAAAGGTAGACACTGATGTGGATGGCAGGAAGTACATGCTGACAAGAGCCTGATATAGCTGTCTCCTTAGAGGTCTGCCAAAGGCTGACACATTCAGAAACTGACGCTCATAGCTAACCACTGATCTGATCAAGGGTCTTCCAATGGAGAAGCTAGAGAGAAGACTGAAGGAGCAGAAAGGGTTTGTGGCCCCATGAGGAGAGCAACAATACCAACCAACCAGAGCTCCCCAAGGTCTAAACCACCAGCCTGGGAGCACATAGGGAGGGACCCATGACTCCATCTGTACATGAAGGGGAGGATGGCCTTGTCGGGCATAGGTGGGAGAGGAGATTTTTGGTCCCATGAAGAATAAACACTGAGTGGGGGGATTCAAGGGTGGGGAGGTGGGAGTGGGGGGCAAGTGGGGGCACATTCTCATAACAGCATAAGAAGGGGGAATGGGATAGGAGGCCCCTGGGTGGTGGGGGGAATGGGGGTAAGGGGATAAAATCTGAAATGTAAATATATCCAATAAAAATAATTAAAAAAAAAATTAGTGGCTGGCTGGACTCGCACACTGATGGCTGGATACTTTGAAAGCCAAGAAGGTAGAACATAGTAAGCAATTCGAAGTAGAAGAAAACAGGATTATGTAAAATCTCCAGGAATAAGCAAGAACTACAACCCAACAAGTATAGTAACTTGGGGAAGAGCCTGTTTCTGAAAGACAAAAATGCAGTATCCACTCCAGACGGGAATGCAGTGTTCCATTCAGCACAAACTCAATGCTTGCTATTTTGGCTGAGTGGCAACATAAGTGAACTTGTCTATTTCTTACAAAATTTCAATAAATTCTCATTAAATAAAGCTATTGTAAAAAAAAAAAAAAGTCAACCTATTCCATTTCAAATGTGTGTCCTCCATAATAAAGTATTTTAAAAACACTAAAAAAATTAGAGTAAGAGATAAAGTTAAAACTTAAGGTAATAGTAAAAGTATAAGTATAACAGGGATAAGGAAAGAAAGAGGCCAGAAAAGGGCTGAAGGAAGAAGTGTCAAGTTAGCAAGAGGAAGGGAAAAGCATGAGAGATGAGAGGATTCACAGTAACGAAAATTGTGCAAATTAAATTAGGTCAGCATAAGAAGGGAAACCAAAACCACATGCTACAAAAGAAACTAAAATTCTACTCAGTAAAGAGAAAAAATGAGGCAAAGAAAAAAATGAAAAGACAGAGTTTAGAGTGTCTTCCTTTTGAGTTCTTTGATATTGGCATCTGTGAAGTAGGTGGGATGGTCAGGTCCAATAGGAGTCTCTTGTCTTTTTGCTATTCAAGATGATGTTGAGCCTGGCTTGGACCAAGGACTCTTATGAAGGGGCTGCCTGTTCCTTCACATTAGGAGCTTCCGTTCTTGGCAGACGTGGAAAAAAGGTCCTGGAGGGAACCACACTTTACAATGAACTTCCTTTCTATAAGGCTGACTGACTGATTAGTACTTCAGTGACTGTGGAGGGGTTGGAATGTTGCAGGACTAATTACAGTTTATCTTGTGCTATCTTTAGCCCCCTGAATACCCATTTCTTACCCTCTCTGTGTTTGACATGACACTCCTGTTACTAACAGGTGAAAACTTTTCTAATGTATTCACTTAACAGACTGCTAGCTCCCACCAAGCAAAAGGCTAAGCACATTGTCAGATATTGCAAGGGGCTGAGAGAGTGATGCTGGGCTTTAACCTTTCAACCTGATGCTCCCACCAACATATTTGAAAAGTGCTTTGATTTATAACCTGACGTTGTTGTTGTTGTTCTATACAGAATTTCACAAAAACTCTGGAAACTTTGTAAAACTGTTATTATGATAAATTTGAACCAATCTGGATATGTGTTTGTGGGCTATTGCCACTTATATTTGGCTCCAAAAGGAACTAACTCTTGTTCCTTTTGAGGTGTGAACTATAATTTTGAATGGACACATATCAGAAACAGTTTGTGGACACACTTTTGTGGCTTTGGCAGGCTCACTCTTACTCTGGAGAGTCTCCAGTTTATACTCCCCACTCCCACCACTGCAGTGGCTAACAGACAAGCTAGAAGGTTCATTACAACCTTGATTCTGAACACACAACATGGGTGCTTTGCGCCATGCATGTTGTTGGCACTTATAGCAACTCAGCTCAAGTTCAAGATTATCGTAGGTCATGAATAATAGTGTTTTACTGTACATGGTTTTCTTCTCTCTTGGAGATATGATAGTTGAATTATATTGACCGAATGTTTGATGTTAAGAATTGCTGTTTGAGTTGTTGACTGAGTTTCATTTTGAGATACTCATTAATTGAATTTTGGCTTGAGATGAGGATAGAATCTCTAGCAAATTCTGAAGTGGCCTAAACATACTTCTGCCATTTTGTTCTGTGCATTCACAGGAAGCAATATTCTCACCTTTAAGTTTTTTTATAAAATAGAAATATTGATCAACTTTGAAAATGTGAAAAGGCAGTATCTAATATTCAGCTAAGATTTAATCCTGGCACCGTTTATTCATACATTTTAAAAACCCAACAGAAAGTTTATATAGAATCACAAGGGATCTCAGATAGTCAAAACAAGTTTAAAAAGAACAAAGTCTGAATCCTAGACTTCTAGATTTTAAAACCTAGCACAAACATATAAGCTAGATGATAGTGGCACAAAGACAGGCATGTAAACCAATAAGATGAACTCTAGAAATGAACCCATGCATGAACCCAGTCAAATGAGTCTCAATAAGCATGTTATGACCATACAACAGAGAAAGGCTCATCTCTTTGACAAATGATGTTGAGGAAATCCAACATCCACACATAAAAGAATGAATTTAGTATTATATCAAATGTCACTGAGAATAAATAAACAAGTAATGATAAGGGAAGAAAAGAAAACACTTTTTGGCATTGGGTTGGCCTCAATACTGAGAACACAGGCAATAAAAGTAAAACAGGATACTTTGGACTAAACAAACTTAATGTGTGAGCTAAAGAACACAATCAATAGAGTAAATGACAACCCAGAGAACAGAGGGAAGGGTTTGCAAGTCACATACCTGATAAGGAAGGAGCTAATATCTAAAATTTATAAGGAACTCGTATACATCAACTAAAGGCCCAATAGTCCGATTGAAAAATGGGCAGACTTGGTGTGGTGACATGTTCTATAATTCAGCACTTATGAGGCAGAAGGATTAAGAGCATGAGGCCAGCTTAGGCTACACTGCAAACTCAAGGCCAGCTTGAACTGCATCTCAGGTGTCGTCCCCCAAAAGGGAACAAAAGGTTCGGATTCTCTCCAAAGGAAATATCCAAATAATGACAAACATAGAAAGGTGGGCAGCTTTGCTGATGGTTAGGGAAACTTAAAATAACAACACAAGAACAACAAAAAGACAAAACAAAAAACCCATTGAGATGGCTATGACGTCATAAAAAGCCTAGGAAGTAAAAGGTGTTGGCATGGAATAGATACAGGCAATCGGAACACATATGTGCTGTTCTCCAGAAGGGAAAACAATACAGCTGCCATGGGAAAACAGCATGGTGGTCACTCAGAAATCTAAGGGGCAATGCATATCAGTAGTAATTCCACTCTGGGCGTGTTCTCAAAGAAATGCAAAAACAGTGTCTCAAAGAGGTCTCGGTACACTCACATTCACAGTCGAATTGGTGGGAGCAGCCAGGAAGTGGAAGTAACATATCTTTCAGTGATGGACAAGTAGGTAAACAGTATACATGCAAGGGTCTTTATATTAAAATGGAGAGAATTACAAAATGGACTGGAGCAGGGATAAAGCTCGAGGTGTCCTTGGGGGGGGGGGGGTCTGCTCTTCCTGGTGCCCTGATTTGTCACCATCTGTCTGTGTGTGAGATGTTTCAGTGATAGCCGAATGTTAGTCACAAAAAGGTAAATGCAGTGTGCATCCATCCACTTACAAAAGGTATCTGGAGTATTCAAGTACATAGAGACAAAAGTACAGCAGTGGTTTCCAGGGAGCAGAAAGCGGGGACTTGGTTAATGTGTAGAAGAAACGCTCTGTAGGTAATGAGCTTTGCATAGCAATGAAAAATACTGGCCACTGCCCAACTGTACTCCCCTCCACCAAGAATCATTAATGTGTTTTACATTGTGTGTATTAGACAACTACAAATTTTAAATGCAAAAAGGTAAAAGTAAGAATGTAAATTTTTATGTGACAACTCTAGTATGTGACTCAGGTCAGTTCCATCATAGACCAATAAGAGGTTTTGTTCATTTCTTTGTTTTTGAGACAGGATCTTGATTTCTATCCAGACAAGTGTGACATTAACACAGTCACTTTCTGTAGTGATAGGGAAAACCAGAAAGACCAGTTGTTTCATAACTAACTTTGGGGGCCTTATCTGTGCTTATAGTTTAAAAAGTCCTAAGTGATACATATGACAGACTGAATCAAAGATGTCTATGGTCCAGTCAACCTGGGGGCAAGTGCTTTCCTACCCTTGGTACATCCCTAGTCACTTGTTATAATGTGTTTTCTGTAAGTTCATGTTTTCCCTCCCAGCTCCAAGCTGCTGGAATAACGACTCTGAGGCTTAAATATATTTACAATGCCTTGGCCAAATGCTCTGGATTGTTCCCTGACTAGCTTATAACTTAATCATCCTGTTATTCTATTCCAAGTTCTGCCATGTAGCTTGTTACCCTGTCCTCAGTTACATATGACCATCTCCTCTATGTCTGGGGCTGAATCCTTTTTCCCGTGCCTGTCTCTCCCCCAGAACCCTCTCTGTGTACTGGAACTTCCACCTCCCTCTTTCCTGCCCAAACTAATAGGTTAATAGCATTTTTATCGACAAGTGATTCTTCCATACAGAATAAGAGATTCTTTCTACAACTTATATTGACCATCACTGTTAGAAACCTGCCTCACTAAGAGCATCTAAGCACCCTTCATCCTCCTATGCAGACTCTGGGCTTTAGAAAAAGGTCTGAGCCATGGAGTCTTCACTGAGAGCACCAAGCCACTCTGTTTTCCTTTCAGGTTTCCCTGGCAACTGATGAATAGGCTTTGCTGACTTGGCAGCTCTGGCTGCCTGTGTTTAAAGATGCTATCAGCAACTCTCCTGCTGAACTGACCTTCTTTTGCCTGTAATACTTTCTGTCACCTGATATCCACAGAACCATACTAATAATTAGCACTAACTTTTTCTCTTTTTTTTTTCACTTGTGCTATTTAGACACTTGCACGTAAAGTGGATTCCTTGTAGACAGCACAGAGTAAGGCCTTGCCCCTTCATGTAATAGAACAATCCTTGATTTTATTCCTTGATCTCTGCTTTAAACAGAAAGGAAGGAAGAGAAAGAGAAGGGGAGGCCAGAAGGCAGGTAGTTTCAGCAAATACCCCAAAGTTCATGCCTTGGAAACTCAATCCCTAAATTCCAGCTGCTGTTTGAAATGAGGCTTGTAGGCGGTTCTTCGAATGAGGCGATGAGGGTGGAGCCCTTGTTGATTTTCTATTCCTGTGGTAGAAACCATGGCCAAAAGCACTCTGGTGAGGAAAGGATTTATTTGGCGTACATGTCCTGGGTCATGGTCTGTTGAGGGATGCCAAGGCAGGGAAACTCAAAGCAGGAACCTGGAAGCAGGAATTGAAGACACCATGGAGGGTGTCTGTTTAATAGTTTGTTCCTCGTGACTTGCTCAGATTGCTTCTCTATACAACCACCTGCCCTGGGGTGGGGGTAGGGACACAGCCCACAGTGGACAAGGCCTTCCCACACCAGTCAAGCCTCTCACAGGTTTTCCCACAGAACCATCGTATGGATAGTTTCCTCCATAAGATGTTTTCTCCCTTCAGGTTCCCTCTTCCAACTGACTCCAGCTAGCGTCAAGTTGACAAAATTAACTAGCATGAGTTCCCATAACAACACCAGTGGCTTTATAAGAGGAAGTGAGATCTGAGCTGGCACACTTGCCTGTCTGACCATGCAATGCACTCTGTCTCATCATGCAGCAGGAAGGCTGGCACCCGGTTCTTGGACTTCCCTGCTCTGGAACCTATATTCTTTAAACACCATCTTGTCTGTGGTTCTAGCAAGAGGAATAGGAAACGGACCCAAACATTGCCTTTTGTCTTAGCACCTATTGTTTATCTAGTGCAATATTTAAAAAAAAAAAATTATATGCTTCATACGAATCCAAGGAGTTTGGAAAGCTGCAGTGCCTGGCTTAGTGTGTATGTTAGGAGAACACAACGGCAGAAGGCTACAAATATCAAACAGGAACGGGCAGCTGGGAACATTCAGCCTGCCTTTCTTGGCAAGAATCCAGCCTGGATTTTTTATTTTTTAAAGTGTCCCTATGTAACCCAGGCTGGTCTCAAACTCTTGATCCTCCTGCCTCGGCCTCCCAAGTACTGTAAGATTGCAAGCATGTTTTCACCACAACATTCTCATGCTGGCTTTAATGAAGAACTGCCTGATGCCACGAACATACTTCCCTATTTATTTCACTCTCATGCTCCCTTTTCACAGAGACCACCATTTTACACAAGGAATTCATTTATCCAACCACAAGCCAGGAATCACAACTTGTTAGGTCTTCCCGCTACCTGGAGGCGGCAGTAAGCCCGACCAAAGTCAGCGGACGACCTATGCGAGGGTTTTGAGAAACCATTCCCAGTGATGCAAGACCCAGCCACTGCTTTGGATCCGGGTTCGGATCCCACCTAGGAAGCTAATGAGTTAAAACATGAACGTCCCTTCCTATCTAGACTAGGAGTCTGGGATTTCGGGAATTGCTTAAGGATGGCGTCCCTTGCCTTCACTTCCTATTTCATAACGGAAATTCCACACTGCGGTGGGACAACAGATCCTTCCGCGCTGGATCTAAATAGATTGCCTCGGAGCTAGCGGAGACAGCGAACCACACCTCCTCCGGGAGACCCCGCGCAGGTCGGAAGTGGGCGGGTGCTCTCTCTCAAAGCCCATTCGTGATTGGTTGGAGCCGCTTTGGCTCCCAGATCTTCATCAGGGACAACGCCCTCAGGCTAGGCATGAAGGCAGCGGCTTCGGTGGTGACGGCGGCGGCGGCTTCTCCTGCGATGGAGCCGGGCCCCTCTGTGTCCCCGGGGCCTTCGCGCTCCTTCAAGGAGGAGCTGTTGTGTGCCGTGTGCTACGACCCGTTCCGAGACGCAGTGACTCTGCGCTGTGGCCACAATTTCTGCCGCCGATGCGTGAGCGGCTGCTGGGAGGTACAGACGACGCCCTCGTGCCCGGTGTGCAAGGAACGAGCGGCTCCCGGGGAGCTGCGCACCAACCACACGCTCAACAACCTGGTGGAGACCTTGCTGCGCGAGGAGGCCGAGGGCGCGCGCTGGACGGGTCGCCGGTCCCCGCGCCCCTGCCGCGCGCACCGTGCCCCGCTCACGCTCTTCTGCCTGGAGGACAAGGAGCTGCTGTGCTGTGCCTGCCAGTCCGACGCCCGGCACCAGGAGCATCGTGTGCAGCCCATCAAGGACACTGCGCAGGACTTCCGGGTGAGCACCGCGCCAGCCCGCCCTGGGGACCCCCGGACTGCCCCTCCCCCTCCCCAGGCCTAGCAGCCATCTATCCCGCTCTCCAGGCCCGTCTGAACAATGCTGGAGTGGTACCGTCTTCAGACATTCGGGCATGGCGCGGTCAGTTTAGAAGTGGAAAAGGCCAAGACCTAGCTGTTCTAAGGCCTTGTGATTTCCCTAGCCTAGCAGTGTCCCCACGGGTTACAGAGCCTTAAGAAAGGCCTGTGGCGCTGGCCTGCCGCCTTACTCCGATTACTTTTTTTGTATCCAAATATCTGGAGTTCCAGTGGCTATAATTAAACCAAGAGCAGCTGACACAGCAAAACTAGTACGGCGGGGAAGGGTGGGTGTCGGTACTGCAGGAGATCAAGCTAGGCAAGTACTTTTCCTCGCAGCTGCATCCCAAGCTTAGTTTTGAGTATGAGCCAAGCTCTTAAATTAGCCAGGCTGGCCTTGAACTTTATGAGTGAGTGGCTGAGATTACAGGCCTGCAGTACCAGGCCCAGTGAAAAAGTCTTTGTTCTAAAACAGGAAAAAAAAAATTTTTTTAAGTAAACAATGTCAGACATTTTCGATAACAATTTGACCTAATCGCTTAGAAATGCATGCTCCATTGCTTTAAAAAACACTCATACTGCCATAACGACTAATTTTTTTTTTAAAAAGGGTTTCTGTAATGTCCATTTTACTTTGTCAGTGGCTTGTTACTATTCTCTTTTACAGTCAGGGATGTACTGAAACAGCTAAATTTGTTTCATTAGCTACCAATACATGGGTCAGACCCACAGTTGGGAGGGCCCAGGGCCTAGGGTTAACTGCTAGGAAGCCTGACATAGTGAAGAGGAGGCACTGCAAGAGCCCACGGGGCCTGATCTCCAGAGATCCTTTCTCCACTTTGTGAATTATCCTTTTGAAGAATCAGCAGTTGATGGCAGCTGCGTACAGAGTGGAGGCGGAGCAGATGGGCGCTATCTACACGCATGTTCCTGCGTCATCCATCATATTAGCTCAGCAGTGGTCCGTAGTGCCTGTTCCCTTGTTCACTAGCAGAAGTGCTAGATCTCTATTTGGCATAGTTGAAGTAGACCACCTAGAGGCTTGGGTCCCGAATTGGGAGGCTTCGAATTCCCTGGGGCTAGCAAATGCAGATTAGCATGGATGGTGTCCTCAGAATGGGGTAAAGCAACAAGGCCTGTGAGCCAGGGGACAGAGAGCATGGGCCTGGAGGCTGCCTTCTGTCCTTGCTGGCTGCCTTGTATTGGGAGGTCTCAAGGACACTGAAAGTGAGCTAGATGATAATAATTTCCACTCACAGGGAGTGTCTAGCAAAAAATCTAAAGGACCTAGAGGCTTTTGCAAGAAGATGCAGGAGCATATAGAAGATTCTAGAAGAGAGAAAGCTTTAGATACCAGGTGACATCCCTCAGTAGTGGAGTATGACTAGGAACTATGAGCTGTAATAGACCCTTTCTTCCCAGAGTTGCTTTTGGTTGTCATGGCAATGGAAACCAAACAAGAACTCTGCAGAAGTTGACATTTCAGAGGAGTTGGTGAGGCAGTCATTAGATAAGCCAGTTCTGTGTGGTTGGATGTGGGTGTGGATTGTTAAGGGAGCAGGCAGCATAAGTAGTAAGAATGGTGAGATGTTAGACTAAGCTTGGCCCTGCTGGGTACCCTTAGGAATCCCAGAGGTGGGTGCTTAGAAAGATCCCTTTGGCTTCCATGTTGAAAATCCAGCAGCAATAATGTTTGAGGACTTACTACGTGTTAGATGCCCTGAAGTATTAACAAAATTTAGTGTCCACAGGAACCCTGAAGCTATATGATGGTTAATCTTGACTGTAGCAGTAAAGTACAACTTCTTAAGTGTCTGCAGGTGTTCCAAGAATGACACCCCGACCCTGTCAGTGAATCCTTTCAGAGGTTCATCACTTGGTGGCCTCTTTAGGAGGTGGTAAGGTGGGAGGTAGGGCCTAGCTCGGGGAAGGCAGTTTGTGGAACTGTTCTTGGAGGCTGTGTCTTCAAGCTCCTTTCTCTGCTTCTTGCCCACCTCTGTTACACCACCCCTACTCCCACCCCTGTGAAGGACCCAGTCGGCACTTTTAAAGCAGCAAAATGAAGAATTCTTTTTTTTGTTTGTCCTGTTGTGTTCATGGTTCACAGTCCTGCAAAAGTAATAAAGGCTGTGTGTGTTGGTTTTTCTCTCACTACTGTGGGGCAGACCCATTCATGGGACACTGACGGGGAGGTTAATGAGCTGGGACTTTGTGCTAACACAGTGGGACCTGATGGAAGGAAGGGCTGGCACGATTTTGAAACATGTCATATTGGATCAATCCATAACTCAAGAAAGAACCTGAATGCTCAGAGGGACCTTAGGAAGTCCTCAAGAACAGAGTTCACAGGTTTGGATAGACACATTTGTGTGTGTGTGTGTGTGTGTGTGTGTGTGTGTGTGTGTATGGGCTGGGGGTGGGCAGAGGTAGGTGGCAGCCTTTCCTTGATCTCTGTCCCTTTACACTTTGACGCTGGGCCTCACACTAGATCTGAAGCTCTGTGTTGAGCTAGGTTTGCCCACTGAACTGTGGAGTCCAGAGCTGAGACTACAGGTATGTGGGTGCTCAGGACCAGAATGGACAACACACGCTTTACTGGCTGACTCACCTCCCCAACCCCAGGTTTCTTCTCAAAGGAAAAGTATCCCAGCAGTATGGCTTAGATGTGCTACTGCTTAGGTGTGGACGGACAAAGTTCCTCATACAAGCAGTAACCAAAAGAAGTTGACATACTGAGCCTCAGTAAAATTAAAGTCAGTGTAATTCTAGCTAGGACATTAGTTTGGGGTTGTTTGCAATGGTGAAATTAAATCTTTGTTCTTTGGCAAAGAACTGTTAGGTGAATTTTCTGTTTACTTTTTTTTTTTTTTTTTTTTTTTTTTTTTTTTTTTTTTTTTTTTTTTTTTGCAACAACCTGGCTAGCCATCCAAATTGAGGTTCACACGCTTAGAGAGAGCAGGGTCCTTCCCCTGTGCACTTGAGATTCCCACCTCTGGGAGTGGACTCCAGTGTACTTACTGATGAGAGCTAGTGTGCTGAGGAAGTGATCCTTGGTGTGCGGAACGGGGCCAGAGTGACGTGGGGCTCAGTGGATAGAGGTCACCATTATAATTGGAAAGAGGAAAGGATTAAAGTGGAGAGAAGTTAATAGGCTTTGGACACAAAAGGTTGGAAGAACCAACTTAAAACTCCAAAGTGTTTCTTCAGAGTTCCAGCTCAGCAGCAACAATTAAAAATGTAAAAGCGCCGGGCGGTGGTGGCGCACGCCTTTAATCCCAGCACTTGGGAGGCAGAGGCAGGCGGATTTCTGAGTTCGAGGCCAGCCTGGTCTACAGAGTGAGTTCCAGGACAGCCAGGGCTATACAGAGAAACCCTGTCTCGAAAAACCAAAAAAAATAAAAATAAAAATAAAAAATAAAAATAAAAATAAAAAAAAATGTAAAAGCATTGAGGCGATGGAGAGATGCCTTGGCAGTTAAGAGCACTAGCTGCCCTTACGGAGGACCTGAGTCGTGTTCCCAGCATCCAGTCTGAAACTCACAGCAGTCTGAAACTCCACTTTCTCTTCTGGGCACCGGGCACCAGTCACACATGCAGTTCACAGACCCATACAGACAAACCACAAAATAAAAATCTTCAAAAAAACCAAGTGTTTGAGCACCTTCCTTAAAATGATATTTATGTGTGTTGATTAAAACAAAAGTGATTTTATTTTTTAAAATTAAGCAAGATGCAATAGAGATGGCTAAATAGGTAAGTACTTACCGAGTCCTTGGCTTAAGTTCAGATTCCCAAACTAACATAAAAAAAACAAGATCACATGATTACCTGAATTTTAGCTCCATTGTGAGGCAGAATGAGGAGATCCTTAGGAATTGCTGGGTACTGGCCTAGCTCTAGATTTAATGAGATATCTTGATTATGGTAGACTAGGGTGCAGGGGGCATTGAGGAAAAAATCAGACAATCAGCGAGTTTGCTGTGAGTGTCTCCTAGGAATGTGAAGAGTGACCCCCATGTCCTGCTGCCCTGACTGCCTGAGCATCAGCTCAACAAGGGCAATGTGAGTGGACAGTTCAGAGAGGAAGGGGGAAAGACCACGGAGCCTCACCGCACAGACAACTACAGGCAGCTGGTGTGGTGGGGTATAGTTCCCGGGGGAAGAACACACCAACTGGTTATCCAATACCAAATATTCACCCCTGAAAGACACATATACAAGTAACAGTACACGCTGAGCAGGCTGATTTAGGAGATTATGTGTATATAAGTGTATGCACATGCTGACATGAAGAAAGCTATGAATTTGAAAGGAAGCAGAGAGGGTTTGGAGAGAAAGGGAAGGGTGATGATGTAATTCTCTAAAAATCAAAAGGACAGATTATGATGGGAATGAAAACTGGGGCACTTACCTACTCAGCTTTCAAGAGCCCGGTGCATGCCACAGTATACACCTGTATCCCCAAAAGAAAAAGTAGGAAGGACTAGTTGGGTGTGGTTGCTAGGATCACTGTGAGTTCTAGAATCGCTTGGTCACATGGTGAGTTTAGGTCAGCCTGTACTCTTGGAGTAAGCCCTGTGTCAGAAAGTAAAACAACTTTTTTTTCAGCACCTTTAAAGGAAAAGGTGGGTGTAGAGCCATGTTTAGGTGAGATCTCATTTGGATATTTTACCTCTTGGGAAGTGACTGGAATACACCACATTGTCAACCCTTTTCATAAAGGCCATAAAAAAGTCCAGTTGGGAAGATTACAGAATAAACCAATGGCCTTGACATCTTGATGGTATCCCCACAGTTCCAGGAGCAGGCATAAGCTGGAGCTGGCTGTTCTTGGCTGTTCTTTGCTGTTCTGTGGCCAGTTGGGCAGAGCTCCACATAACCCCTGAGCCCTGCTCCCCACCTGCATCAGGTGTCTGTCGGCCGTGCTGGGTTAGAGACCCGAGGTGGGAAGCAGTGTAGTTCAGGGTTGGGGCAATGCTGAGCTTCCAGCTGTGCTCAGAGCACTTGGAGCACACAGGCTTCCCTGGCTTGCGGTTGGAGTCCACAGGAACTCCAGTGCTAACTTGTCCTGTATTCCCCACATTAGGCCAAGTGTAAGAACATGGAGCATGTACTGCGAGAGAAAGCCAAGGCCTTCTGGGCCCTGAGGCGCACCTATGAGGCCATTGCCAAGCACAATGAGGTGAGTACTTTGTTGTAAATGTTTAATCTCAATGGGGGTTTCTACCCCGCCTTTGGTTGTTCAGTTCCCAAATAAAAGATGCACAACTTCTGTATTTATAAGCCTTAGTTAGCACCAAAGCTGGGTAGATAACTACCCTAGCCGTTAGAATTGACTTCCCCATCAACAACTCTGAGTTATAACTTGCTGTGTTCCATCTGGGCACCTCCTCTAACTGGCCAGCCCTCATGGCCATGTATTCATGATTCTTACCCAAGGTCCATCTTCTGTCTCTCCTTTTTTGTGGTCTCTTTGCCTGACCCTAAGCCCAGGAACCAAAAAGACCTGCCTATCTCTGTTTTGCCCAGCTATAGGCTGTTGGCATCTATTCACCAATCGGGGATAACTTGGGGACAAGGTTACATAGAGTCACTTGAGTCTAGGTGCGGATTCTCTCATCCCTGGGAACTACCGGGCCTTGGGGACCGACCAGTATTTACTATTGCAATACATAGCAACAGACCACACCTCAACACAGCCGGGCCAGGTGGGGGCCCTGGGAGAACTGGGGTGAGGGAGAATGAGTCCCTGGCATTGACCCACTCAGAACTGGCCTCCACGGAGGCTTCATGGATCCTGATGGAGCTGTTCTAAAACTAAAGAAGCCACCTTCATCATGTACACATCATGTTAAAGGTAACTTCTGTGACTGTCACACATCACCAGCTCAACAGTCAAACCAGTGGTAACCAAGGCTCCTTAGATCATGCCATCCCTCCCAGTCCCATGTACACTCATCAGGTATCCTCCCATCTCCAGAGTGCACCATGTCTGTCAAACTCCCCCACTCTACCGCTGTGACTCACCTGGCCTTCCATCTGCCTCAGCTCTGTTGCAGCCAGTGTCCAGGCCCTGGAGTTGGTCTTAAATTCTCAGCTCATATATCCTTTCTGAGAGGTGCTCCCTGGTCACAGTTTCCAAGGTAGCCATCTCTCATTACTCTAGGGAATGTCTCTCTAGACAGTTACCAGCAATTTAACTTTCTGTTTTACTTTTATTTCCTCCTGTCAAAATGTAAGGAATGTAAGCATATCAATTATTTCAGTATCTGGACATAAACCTTTGATTGGTATAAATGTCACAGCAGGGCACAATGAGACCTTGACCTTGAGCACCCAGGCACTGGAGGGTCAAATGGGTCCAGCTGGGCAGCGATTGCAAGTAGCACATCAAACTAGACCTAGATAAATCGACAGAATTGGGTGGTTGCACTCTGGAGGGTCACCCAACCTTGTGTGTCCCACTGAGTCCCTTAGCCCTGCCAAGTAAAAGACCTCCATCTCCATGCAATTTCTGTTTAAGCATTCAGAAGGATGCTTGGAAGCACCAATGTCGAGAAGCCTTTTGTGAGGTCTCACAAACCAACAAGCTATGTCTTCAGAGACGTGTGTGTGTGTGTGTGTGTGTGTGTGTGTGTGTGTGTGTGTGTGCTGTCATGCGTATTAGTCAGGGTCCTCTAGAGAAACAGAATGTGCCCTTCATTTCTGAGTTCTAGATACTCTGGATGTATTCAAGCTGACAACCGAGGATAGCCAGTATCAGAGCCCCGGGTGTGCGCTGAACTGCAGTCCAGTCTGAAAGTGGAGGCCCACGAGACCTGGAGTGCTGCTAGCAGATGCCTTGCCCGATGTTTGAGTATTGGTCTTTTTGAGACAGGGTCTTGCCATGTATCCCTGGCTGGCCGTGAACTCACAGAGACCTACCTGTCTGCTGAGTGCAGTGTCAGTGTCCTGGTAAAGGAGGGTGGGCTATGTTGATCATTCATAGATGTTGCACGTAGTTTCCTAGTATGCCATAGCTTCAGTGAATTGGATTTTTTGTTGTTATTTTCACTTTTTCAGAAAGTCATTTGTCATTATCTTCTTAGAACCATGTGTATTGAACTTTAAATCCCTGCTCAGAGGCTATCCTGCTGAAACAAGAGCATGTGCTTTGAGTTATTTTTTTTTTAATAATCATCTTAGAGTCACCTGTCTGCATTTCACCTTGTTAATGATTTAGTGATTCAGAAACCTTTACTTCAGTTTCTGTTGCTGTGACAAGCATCATGACCACAAACAACTTACAGGAGGAAAGGGTTTATTTCAGCTCAGTAGGCCACAGTATCACTGAGGGACATCAGAGCAAGAACTCAAGGCAGGCTTGCTTGCTGTTCTGTAAAGCATAACTTCTGACCAAAGAACTTGCTTCACAGGTAAGAAGTACAGTAGGAACCATGGAGGATGCTGTTTGATTAGTGGCTAGCAGGCCAGCATAGGGCCTTCTCTCAGGCCTTGGGTGATCTTGGCAGTTTCTCATTCAAGGCTTGTCTTTCATATTGGGTGTTTAATCCTAGCAAGGAGGAGGCAGAGGCAGGTGGATTTCTATGAGTTCAAGGACAGCCTGTTCTATGTAGTAAGACTCTGCCTCAGAAAAGCAAAAAGCTAGGTTTAATGGACATTCAATCATGTTTCTTTTGTGAGCCTTTTGAGGTTCATGTGATAAGAGTGATTTCCTCATTCCCAGACTATTTCTTTCCTTCTCTGAGGATCTGTGTAGTTTGTCCTCAGTGGTTATGGTTATGACTTACATGATGAACGTGTCATTAAAATAAATATTTGCCACAGCCAGAGTAAAGCCTCTCACTTAGACATAGTCAAGACTTTGAAGGTAGATAACTTGTAGAAGTTTGTCTTTCATTTCTGTCTTTAGGACCTGTCTTACTGTTGAGGATCCCCTAAGGAGAATGCTGATGGGGAAGGGAGGGGGAGGCTGCCATTTATGCATGGTGATTGCAGCTTTGAAATTACCAAACACCTATCTGTGTCCGGTTTGAACTGGACCTTCATATGTACTCTTATCTCTGTCTCTGGGGCTCTTGTGTCACACCTAGAACATTGAGTTGCTTTGCTGAAGGTGGTCCCTAGCTGGGGCGTCCTAATCCCATCCATCTGACCTTGCTGGCTTCTCCTTGCTCTGGTGCAGGTACAGACAACTTGGCTGGAAGGCCGCATCCGGGATGAGTTTGACAAACTCCGAGATTTCCTGAGGGTGGAGGAACAGGCCACCTTGGATGCCATGAAGGAAGAGAGCAGAAAGAAGCACCTGCAGGCCGAGGAGAAGATGAAACAGCTGGCAGAACAGACTGAGGCGCTGGCTCGTGAGATTGAGCGTCTGCAGATGGAGATGAAGGAAGATGACATGACCTTCCTCATGGTAAGAGGCTTATCATCTGGGTTCAGGGTCAGAGGCCAGCAGCTCAGACCACGGGCCCTGTTCAACAGTCTTCTGTGATGGTGGAGGACCTTAGTGGCAGCCTTGTGGCAGAGCAAGTCTTGGAAATTGAGACTATCCTCCTACCTCCACCTCCACCCTTTACTATTGCTGCTTTTTGGTTAGTTGGTTGGTTGTCTCTCTACCTCTAATGAAATAGTCAAATTGTATAATACTTTAAGCTTTAACATTTTTATTATATCTTTATTTATTTACTGTTGATGACACCATGACCACAGCAACTCTTACAAAGGAAAATAACTAATTGGGGCTGGCTTACAGTTTACAAGTTTAGTCCATTATCATCATGGTGGGAAGTTCACAAGCAGACATGGTGCTGGAGTGGTAGTTGAGAGTTCTACATCTGCATCAGCAGGCAGCAGGTGAGGGAGTAAACCACTGGGTCTGGCTTGAGCTCTGAAACCGCAAAGCCCATCCCCTGTGACACACTTTCTCTAACAAGTCTGCACCTCCAATAATGCCCCTCTCTATGGGCCTGTGGGAGCCATTTCAAACCGCCACTATGGGTACACATTGCAAAGTGCCTGTATGGAAGTCAGTCAGTCTTTTACCATGCGGGTCCCAGAGACCAAACTGACATGTTAGAACGCAAGCACCTTAAACCTGCTGAGCCATTTAGCTGGCCCTCTTGTTTTGTTTTGTTTTGGTTTTGTTTCTTTTGTTTTTTGATTTCTCCTCAGTCATCTCTCTTCCTTTTCCTCCTCCTCCTCCCTCTCTTCCTTCCTGCATCCCTCCCTCCCTCCCTCCCTCTCTTCCTCCCTTCCTCCCTTCCTCCCTCCCTCCCTGTGCAGTGCTGGATCTGTAGTATAGGCTTTGTGAATGACAAGTATTCTTGCTGAGGTGCTATCTATCCTTTATCTTTTGTGTGTGTGTGTGTTTTTAGGGGGATTGGGTTGGGGGCACAGGATCACCCTCTGCTTTCTTTCTCTCTTGTTAAAAAAAGAATGATTTCAGGCTGAGATGACTCAGTCAGTAAAGTACTTACAAGTATGAGGCTCCACGCTGATCCCTAGAAGCCACATAAAATAAGCTGAGATGGCAGCTCCCTTGGGTTTAAAATTTAAAAAAAAAAAAAAAAAAAAAAAGGTTAAATTATTATACAATTTGACTCTTTCATTTAGGAGTAGAGAGACAACCAAGTAACCAACCAATCAACAACAAAAAAAAAAAAAAAAGCAGCTTAGTGGTCTGCCAGCCTAGCCTGCTTGGTGAGATCCAGGGCAGTGAAAGACACTGTACCAAAAAACAAGGCAGACGGCAGTTGAAGAATAAGCTGTGGTTTCCCTCTGGCTCCATGAGACATATGTATGAGCACACGGACCTGTGTGTGCATGCACACAGAGAATGCACACACACGCACGCACGCACACACAGAAAAGAAATTCTGTTCTTCCTTTAAAAACATGATTCATTTTCTTTCTTCCCTTACTGATTTTGTCCTCCTCACAGAGAAGTTTCCCAGACTCGTTTATCCGACAGTCCCTTTTGATGGGCGAGTGTTTCCCTTGTGCGCGTTGTTTTCCGTGTTCCGTTGTCCTTCCATTCGCACTCGAGTTACTTCTGCTTTTGAGTATTATGGGCAGTAAGACTCTATACATGTGTACTGGTTTTGCATGGACATGTTTGCACTTTTGGATGTGTACCCAAGGGATTTCTGGATTACTTGGTAATTCTGCTTTAACCTATTAAAGGCTGTGAGGCAATTTTACCGAAGTAGCCACACAATTTTATCTTCCCACCAGCAAAGTCTGAGAGTCAAGTTTCTGTACCTCTTGGCCACTTTTCTCCATAGCCTTCCTTGTGAGTGAGGTGTGGTCTCATTGTGATTCCAGTGTGCGTTCTCCAGATAGCTGATGACACTGGGCATCTGTCTTTTCAGTGGCTCTGTGTTCATTACCAGCTCTTAAGATGTCTGTTTAATTTCTTTATAGTTTTTTTCCTTCCTCTCTCTCTTTTTTTTTTTTGTTTCGTGTTTTTTGTTTGTTTGGTTGGCTGCTTAGAGTTTTTTGTTGTTGTTTTGTTTTGTCTTTCAAGACAGGGTTTCTCTGTGTAGTCCCCACTGTCCTGGAGTTCACTCTATGGACCAGGGTGGCCTGGAATTCAAAGATCCACTTGCCTCTGCCTCCCGAGTGCTGGAACTGCAGACATGTGCCAACATGCCCAGCTCTACAGCTTTCAGTGGTGTTGTCTGTTCATTGTTTGGCTGTGAGAGTCCATTCCTTCTGTGCTCCAATGTAATTCTTATCTCAGTCCCAGCCTTGCAGTTAGATCTTACATGCATTTTAAGGGGGTTGTTTTAGTTTGTTTTGTCTTGGTTTGGTTTGGTTTGGTTTTTAATCTGATACAAGGTAGAGGCTTTCCTGGTTTTGGTTGTACCTACATGTTTGCTGAGAAGATGGTTCTATTAACTTACCTTGGCCCTTGTAGAAACTCCAGCTTTACCTATATTGTCACTTCTGTCCTCACTACACCTGCTGCCTCCATCACAGCAGCTTTGTAGCAAGTCTGAAGTTTGGGAGTCCAAGTTCTCCAACTTGGTGGTTTTCAGGGTTGCTTTTATTCGGCATTTCCTGAAACTTCATAGGAATTTTAGGATCAGTTCTAAGTTTTGCCAAAGAAGGCCCTGGGCTTCGTGTATACTGAGCAAGGTCTCCCTCCCATGGCTGCATCCTTGTCACCTGGGACTTCCAAGGGGTGACACTGAATCTGAAATGAGATCCCCATGGGTATGTCAGGTCTGCTTATCCATGAGTGTGGGTCATCTGGCAACTCTCGGTCAGAAGTGTCTTGCATTCTCTTAGTCTGTGTCTCTGCTTTTTTTTTTTTTCCAGAAACACAAGAGCCGAAAACGCCGGTAAGTTACCAAACCTGATGGGAATGGGAGAGGGTGAACAGATAGAAAGCCAGGGCCACACTGTCCAGTGGTGGAAGGGCTAGGCAGGTAGCATATCCAACTGGGTGGAATTCAGAGGGAGTGGTAGGGGCCAGCCAAGGGGAACTTTTTAAAGGCAGAACTTTTCCAGTTCTGGTTGGCATGGAGGCAGGGAGTTGTTTCGGAACATAGAGGGTTGATACTCTCCACAGGGATCGACAACACCGGGCACATGACTCATGTTTCTCAGTTGTCAACAGGCTTGGGTTTTGGCTGGCTTCCTACTTCTGGGAAAGAGCTTTGGCATGTTCTTTGGGTGGATGCTTGCTGGGCTCTCCAGGATGGGTAAGGAAGAACTGTGTCCTGTCAGAAGATGAGAATAAAAGCTCTGGGCTGTGATGGGTTCCCAGTCTTTGCAGGAGCTCAGCAAAGGCCACATAGCACCATGGCTCTTTTGAATTCAAGCACCATTAAGGCCCTTCCAGCTTGGATCTCTCATGAGCTTAAGTGTGATTTCTGTCCATGAGGATGGCAGCTAGGTCGAAGAACCTCCCATTGTGTCTCCCAGCTGTTCAGGATTGAACTTCCTGCTGAATCCTGAAGGGTTGTGGCAGCCCAGTGGGCTCCTGACTTGGGACAGATATCCAAGAAACTTAGGTCTGAGACGAGGGAAGCAGTCCTGTTGCCTGCTTGTAGTAAATGTAGCCAGGGGTCCTGGCCCTGGCCCTATCCAATGCCCAGCCTTCCTTTTCCAGGCTTTTCTGCACCGTGGAGCCAGCTCCTCTGCAGCCTGGCTTGCTAATGGATGCATGCAAGTATCTGGAGTCCCTGCAGTACCGGGTCTGGAAGAAGATGCTCGGGTCCGTTGAATCTGGTAAGGACATGCAGCAAAATGCTCCAGGCAAATGGAGAGCATCCTGTGCTGCAGAGACCTGGCCAAACTTCTCAGCTGTTCTTGCTGCAGCCCTTTCTAGATGGGGCCAAGGGCCTTCCTGCTCTGACCCACTTGAGAAAGGCTAACTCTCCTTTCTGTCTTTATAACTCTAACATTCATGATGAAAGACCCAACTCTAGGTCACCTCTCCCAAAACCACTCCAACTCTTTCCTTCCAGTGTGCCCTGGTTTTATACCCAGAAGTGTCATCGACCCAGGGAAATGTTACTTGATCATCTTAGGTGTCCTGGGAGTGTGTAAACCTTCCTTTTCCATATTCCCTGCCTGTGTTAGTTTTCTTGGCTGCTGTAACAGAGGACCATAAATTGGCTTAAATGACCAAAATCTACTCCTATAGTCTTGGAGGCTAAAAGCTCATTCCCAAGAAATAGTCAAAACCATGCTCCTCTGATGTGTGGGAAGGCCCTTAGACGTTGGCATTTGCTCCATTGCTTGGGTATCCTTGGGTTGTAACTGCCAAATGGCCCCTGCCTTGGTTGGTCACATGACATATCCCCCCCCCCCCCGGGTGTGTGTGTGTGTGGTATGCACGTACGACCATCTACTCCATTTCTAAATAAGGTTACATCCTGAAGTACTAGTGTTTGGGACTTAACACAGATCTTTTTTGGGGGCGGGAGTAGTTTGACCTATATCACCCCAGCAGCCCAGGGCAGCTCCCTGCATGCATTAGGGCACGTGGGACCTCGGCCAGCCTGGCAGAAGAAGAGTGTCCAGTTTACTGACTCTCTCCTCTCTCTTTGTCCCTAGTGCCCTTCAGCTTGGATCCCAACACAGCTGCTGGCTGGCTCAAAGTGGCCGATGACCTCACAAGTGTCATCAACCATGGCTACCGTGTGCAGGTGGAGAATCCAGAGCGCTTCTCCTCAGCACCCTGCCTGCTGGGCTCTCAAGTTTTCTCGAAGGGCTCCCATTCTTGGGAGGTGGATGTGGGTGGCCTGCCGAGCTGGCGAGTGGGTGTGGTGCGGGTGCAGGCACATGCACAGGCGCAGGCTCAGGCTGATGTAGGTGGTGAAGGCCACTCACACAGCTGCTACCACGATACACGCTCAGGCTTCTGGTACCTATGCCGCACGCAGGGTGTGGATGGAGACCACTGCATGACTTCCGACACAGCCACAGCCCCTCTGGTCCAGGCCATGCCGCGCCGTCTGCGTGTGGAGCTGGAGTGTGAGGAGGGTGAGCTGTCCTTCTATGACTCTGAGCGCCACTGCCATCTGTACACCTTCCATGCCCACTTTGGGGAGGTGAGGCCCTACTTCTACCTGGGGGCCTCTCGGGGTGACGGTCCCCCAGAACCTCTGCGTATCTGCCACCTGCGTGTCTCCATCAAAGAAGAGCTGGACATCTGAGCTGTGGGCATTGGTACCCACCACTGGCACTCATGCAGCGTCCTGTGTCCTGTTCTGTCTTTTCTGTAGCTCCAAGTCCTCCTATGCCTCGGTCTTTATTTTTAGTCCTTTTTCTGCCCAAAGTTAAGAGCCACCCAGGAGGTGCTTGGCTGAGCCTAGGCTCTGTCTAGAATCATGCTACCTTCAGGATGTAGGTTTTCTGATTTCCTTAGATTGCTGGTATACTGTTTTCTTATAAGCTGTCATTATAATGTAGGTGTGATTATTTTTAGAGATGATGAAGCTAGCCTATCAGGAGATGCCTTTTGTTGAGTTTGTCATTTATGGTTCCCAGGAAGAGGTCCTTTTGAGGCCACACAGGGAAGCCCCAGAATTGGTTGAGACAAGAGTGGGCAAAACCTTCACCTAGGCTCTCCCACCCCAGTAGGACAAGTTACACCTGCCTGACTGAGCAAGCATGGCTTTGACATTGGGTCTGAAGCCCAGGAGTTTCCCTTTTGGTCCCTAGGACAGGATTGTCCTTGACTTTCTCTGGGAACTCTGTAGGGTACGAGGTACTCTGGGATACAGCTCAGCGTTAGTGGATGTCACGGGAAAGGCAGCTCTAGGGCTCTTGGCAGTGGCTAAGGATTGACCAGCTTCAAGTCGTAGAAGCCAAAGCACCAGAATGCAGTGAGTGAAAAGACAGCTGCTGCTGGCTTGGGGAGGAGCCCCACTCTGCTGCCATTTTGAGGCTAACTTCCTGTAAGCACGGAATCAACACTGATAGATCAACTCATGCTTTGAGGATTTCCTCTGGAATTACCCAGTTTTCTAGAACACTTTTTAAAACATTAACTTTTTGCCCTCTTTCTTTCTCGGCGCCTGTGTTTCCACATCTGTAAATTAACAGTAGTCCTTAGAAGTCACTGGAGGAAGGTATGAGAAGGGGCCTCGGGATGCTGCTTCAGTCAGGAGCTGTTGGTCTGGGAGGCCAGTCCTGTCCTCCATGCCCTTGTCTTCATTGGCTTCCGCCTGCTTGTTCTTGCTCTGCTTTCTGCAGACTTCACCCCTTTTCCTTTGTGTGCTCCTCCACCTTTTCTTTCTCAGTCATGCCTATAGATGGAGTCTAATTGCCAACTAACCAAATCCCAAGTGGTGTCATAAGGAGAAATACCATCTCAGGGGGACCCTGTTATAGTCAGGGACACATCCCTGACCTAGCATCCCAATTTCAGCCTGGACCCCTCATTACATAAGACTTTGTTTTAAACCGTGCCACTTACCCACTAATTGGCTCTAAATGGGTCATTTGTATTGATTATTTAACAAGTGGGGACACAGAAGAAACCCTGGTTAGGCCAGGCTGGGAGCAGGGACATTGTTGGCAAGCCAGCTTATGAGTGTCAGATGCTTGGGCACAATGGGTGTAAAAAGGTATGCCTGGTATGATGTTTGTGTTCAGTTTCTCTGTAAGAAACTTTCTTTGAAATTGCTGTTATAATAAGTTTTAAAAACGTTTATTTTTAAATTTTCATCTTAATTCTTTTTAAATAGGGTAATTTCAATGACCTATCCTCTTTTAGAAAAATTTTACTTGCCTCACCACTGACATGTTTCTTTCAGAGCTTTTGTAAACACTGATTCCTATTGTAACTTACACCTGATTGATTCTTCCCGTTGTAAGATTCCATCGTGTGCAGGGAATGTGCTGTGTACCTTGTTAGTTGGTTAAGATTCCACCGTGTGCAGGGAATGTGCTGTGTACCTTGTTAGTTGGTTAAGATTCCATCGTGTGCAGGGAATGTGCTGTGTACCTTGTTAGTTGGTGGACATTTGGCTTGTTGCAGTGTGTTTAGCTATTATGAGTTCTGCTGCTATGAGATTTGTGTGCAAGTTTTGTGTGGATGTGTCTTTTTTGATTCTCTGTCATATACCTGGGAGTCTGTTTTCCAGGTCACATGATAATTATTTTAAACCCTTTGGGGACTTGCCAAGCTGTTTCTAAGAGAGCCGTCCCATTTTCTACTCCCACCGGCAGCAGGTGAGGGCTGGTCTGTACCGAGTTCTTGTCAGCACTATCTGCCCTCTGAGCTAGCCGTACCGAGGAAGCTAGAGTATGTCTCGTTTGGCCTGTAGTTGCCATCCCTGAAGGCTGATGAGGGAGCATCTTTTCTCATGTTTGCTGTGTATCTGCTTCAGATACTTCAGAGCGTTTGCCCATTGGGTTGTCTGATCTTTTATTATGAAGTTTTACAAATTTGTTATGCATTCTAGATAAAAGTTCCTTTGTGTCATATGAATCACGTATAAAAATTTTCCTCCTAATTCAGTGAGTTGGTTTTTTTTTTTATTGTCTTTAAAAAAAATTTTTTTTTTTTAGTGGGTGAGTGATGTCTCAGTGGTTGAGATCACTTCTGTTCTTCCAGAGGTCCTGAATTCAATTCCCAGCACCTTTATTGGGTGGCTGACAACTGCTTGGAATTCCAGCTCTAGGGGATCTGACATCTGGTATATGGGTATATATGCACACATGCATATATACCCATACAGATACATAAATAAGTAATCTTTTTAAATGTATTTATATGCATATGTATGTGTACAGGTGCCTATAGAGGCCAGAAGAGAGCATCATGTTCCTTGGAGCTAGAATTACAGGCTGTTGTGAGCTACCTGATATGGGTGCTGGGAAATGAACTAAGTTCTTTGGAAGAACAGCAAATGCTTTTAAATGCTGAGCCACTTCTCCAGCCTCCTTGTACTGTCTTAATGATGTCCCTTGGTATTCAGAAGTTTAAATTTGTTATATCCAGTACATTTGCCTATTTGTTTTGTTACATATCCTTAAGATCTTGGGCATTGCCCTGAAATCCATATAACAGAAGACCTGAGTTTTGGCTCAGGGATGGGGCAGCTGTTGATAGGCCCTTGTCCATGAGTCTGAATTCTTTCCAACTCTCTCCTGCCCTTTTGTCCTCTTTTTTGTACCTTCATTCATGCTAAAGGTGGCACCTTTCAGTTTTCCCCCTTTGAACTCCTCCTGTGTGGTTGCTAGAGGAACCATCCTTCCATGTCCCCTTGGTCACCCAAAGTGGCTATTGGGTGGATTTCTCCAGTGCTGTGTTCAGAGGTTCAATTGCTTGGCCTTGCCTTCATAACTGAGGTTTTCTGACTCTACACGCAGTATTCTAGCTGGGTGAATGTTGGTTTACCCTTCAGACATGCCACCTGGTACATAAAGGGCTTTTTTCATGACAGTGAACGGATGAGATGGGATCTTTTGAGGCATCGCCCACCTGCCCAAGCTCTCTTCATCTGTAGCAATGGAGGGGGTCTTTCAGACCCAGACTTGGTAGTGGAGCTTCCCCACTCCAGGTGACAGGAGAGCCTCTCTCTTAGTTTGGGTTTCCATTGCTGTAAAGAGACACCATGACCAGGCCAACTCTCTCTCTTTTTTTTTTTTTTTTTTTTTTGGCTTTTCAAGACAGGGTTTCTCTGTGTCCTGGCTGTCCTGGAACTCACTCTGTAGACCAGGCTGGCCTCGAACTCAGAAATCTGCCTGTCTCTGCCTGACCAGGCCAACTCTTAAAAAGGACTATTTAATTGGGGCTGGCTCACAGGTTCTGAAGTTCAGTCCATTATCATCATGGCAGGAAACATGGCAGTGTCCAGGCAGGCATGGTGCTGGAACAGCTGAGAGCATCTTGTTCCAAAGGCAAACAGGAGAAGACTGCACCTCTCTTCCACACTAGATGGAGCTTGAGCTTAGAGGCATCAAAGCCCACCCCCACACTGACACACTTCCCCTAACAAGGCTACACCTTCTCTGATAAGGCCACACCGCCTAATAGTGCCACTTCCCATGGGCAGACCATTTTCAAAAACCACTACATTGCACTCCCTGACCCCCATAGGCTTGTTCAAACACATGAATCCTATGAGGGCCAGCCATAGCATAATGCAAAATACATTTAGTCCAACTTCAAAAATTCCCAAAGTCTTTAATAGTCTCAACAATGTTAAAAGTTCAAAGTCTCTTTTGAGATTCATTCAATCACTTAACTAATACCCTATAAAATCAAAAAAGCAGATCACATACCTCCAGCATCACAGGATATACATTACCATACCCAAATGTCATAGTGAGGAAATACTGGACCAAAGCAAGACCAAAAACCAGCTGGGCAAACTCCAACCTCTGTATCTCCATGTCTGATGTCAGATCTCCAACTCCTTTCATCTTTGTTGACTTCGACAAACTACTTTCTCCTGGGCTGGTTCCGTTCCCTGTTAGCAGCTTTCCTCAACAGGTATCCCATGGCCCTGGCATCTGGAACATCTTGGGGTCTCCAGGGCAGCTTCAACTTCACACTTTCTTATTCCAGTGTCTGGTATCCATACATGATCTGGGTTCCTCCAAAGGGCTTGGGTCACTTCTCCAGCTCTGCACTCTAGGCACTCGTTGATCCACGCCAATGGCACTGCTGTTCTTGGTGATCATCCCATGGTACTGGCGTCTCCAAAGCACTGGAGTCATTCATTGCAACTAGGTTCCCCAAGAGCTTTCATAGGTTCCCTTCATGGTGCTAAGTCTCAACAACTTTGCATGACCCCTTCAGTCCTGGTCAATTGCAGCTGAGGCTGTACCTTCACTCATGGCCTTCCCTGGCCTCTCACAGTGCCAAGCCTCAGCTACTCTCCATGATACCTTCATGCTTTCAAAACCAGTAACAACCCGGGTCACTTACACATTACCAAGTCCAGCTGCAGCATGAAGTACAACCTTGGTTGTCATTGAAACACAGTTTTGTGCTCTCAGAAAACACTTCCCAGAAGATTTCACCTTTATGATGCTGGTCTCTTCTTAATCACTACTAATTTCTTAGCTCCAGCTAACCAGCATCAACTGTCTTAGTAGTCCCTTCTGTTCTTGACTCTAAAGCCAGAGCCACATGGCCAAAGATGTCAAGTTCTGCCTGCTGGAGCTGGAAAATGCCCCCCTTGTTCTATTACATTATTTGTTTTCTGTTTTCCAACTCCTTCACTTTCTAAGTTTAGCTGTCCTGAAACTTGCTCTGTAGATTGGCCTTGAACTCGGTGATCTGTATGGCTATGTTTCCTGAATGCTGGGATTAAAGACCTGTACCACCACACCTAGACCTAAGCTTATCATCACCTAAAACTTGCTCTGTCCCAGGCTGACCACCATTCCTCAAGTTCCTGATCAACAGCCTGAGTCCTCCAGCCCCAAGATATGGACCACAGTATGTCTTCCATTTCTCAACTGTAGTTCACTCCAGATTAAAAAGTCCAAATGAAAACAATAACCTGTTATTACAACACCTAACGTGGTATACCTATTCCTGTTCAACTACAAACACAAACAACAAGCTTAGCTGGGTGGACTCTTGCCCTGAGACCACCACTCCCTTAACCTGTTTATCTCTCTGTAAGCAGGATTCAGCTCCATTTCACTTTTTCATGCCCTTTTATTACTTGAACCATACATTTTGTATTTTCTTTTCCTAAGTTTGCTACGCTTGATCAAAATACTTCATGAGCTCAAACCAGAGGACAAACTGTCTGCTTGGCTTTTTTGAGACTTCCTTTGTCAATGCAGTTAATTGAAATCTGTTTACCTTAGCCTGAGGGAGATAATTCAGACAAGGGTAAAAAGCAGCCACTTCTTTACCAAAATATTACAATAACAGTCTCTAGGCCACATAAGGAAATTCTCCACTGAAACATCTCGGGCCAGGTGTGCATGATTCAGATTGTCCCCATTGCCAAGATCTTCCATATTCCAACTAGGATGGCCCATTAAGCCCACTTAAAGCATTCCACTGCTTTCCAATCCAAAGTCTCCAAATCCACATTCCTCCGAACAAAAGCATGGTTAGGCCTATCACAGCAATACTCCAATCCTTAGTACCAATTTCTGTCTTAGTTTGGATTTTCATTGCCTAAAAAAATACCACCAACCAAGGCAGCTCTTATAAAGGACAACATTTAATTGGGACTGGCTCACAGGTTCGGAGGTTCAGTCCATTATCATAACAGGAAGCATGGTGGTGTCCACACAGGCATGGTGTTGAAGCAGCTGAGAGTTCTGCATCTTGTTCCAAAGGCAAACAGAAGACTAGATCTCTCTTCAGCACTGGGCAAAGCTTGAGCTTAGGGGCCCTCAAAGTTCACACCCATAGTGATGCACTTCCTCTAACAAGGCTACACCTTCTCCAATAATGCCACACCTCCTAATAGTGCCACTTCCCACAGGCAAAGCATATTCAAACCGCCACGCCCCCTTACTGGGTCATCCTTGAGTTTCCATTGGCTGTTTTCTCTAAGTTCCCTCTTACTTTTTGGAGGGTGGGATTTCAGAAGAATATGGTCATTGCTTCAATATCAGAACAAGAGAAGTCTCTGGGACTCTGGCTAGTGAGTAGACAGGGTCGGAATTTATTATTTATTTATGGCCGGATTTGAGACTGAGTCTCTCACAGGTCTGATCTGGCTTGCCTGGAACATGCTGTGTAGACCAGGCAGGCCTCACAGCGATGTGTCTGCCTATGTGCTGAGAGTAGGGGTGTGTGCAACCACACTCGGACCAAGGTTTTATTTTTCAAAAAGTGTTCATATTGCTTATGTTTGTACATGTGTGCCTGCAGAGACTAGGAGGGGGTGCTAGACTGAAGATGGAGATGCATGTAACGTGGGTGCTGGGTCTGAACTCCGTTCTCAGAAGAGCGAGTTCTCTTAGCTCCTCCATCCAACCCTGAAGAAGTTGGATGAACTTGAGAACGTGACGATCCCTCTCAGGCGTGCTCCTGCCCCTCAGTCTCCATCTTCCTGCCACTGTGACCTGACCATCTTGCTGTTAATTATTATGGTGTGTGTAGGAGCCACATGGCTACCTGTCAGTCCAAGATCCAGGGATGTCATAGCTTCCAGATGGCTAGTGTGTGGTTATACAGTCGTGCACTACTGTTGGGTGACCTGAGGAGACACACAATTCATCCCAGATAGAGCACAGACCACAGATATGATTCTACCTGCTGGACCAGTGACTTCATTGAGGTTACTTCAGGTACATGAGTCGTTCCATGGCAGCTGTGTCATCTTTAAAGCCTACCCCAGTGTGGGTAGACAGCTCAAAAACTGCATTGTTGAAACTTCCTGCACAGCTCATGGGCCGCTCCACCAAAGAATCTCTCCCTAGCAATTGTACCACTCAAATTAACCTGCAGAGGGGGTGCACGAGCTTGGTTCTTGAACTTAACTGGGTCTCAAAAGGTTTTGTTTTTGTTTTACTCTTTAAAGGTTATATTTATTTGCATTGTGGGTGGGTGAGTGTGGGCCACAGCACCACAGTGGAGGCCAGAGGACAGCTTGCAGAGCTTTTGAGAGCTTTTGGTTCTCACCATGTAGGTCCTGGGAATCCAACTGAGGTTTGGCAGCAAATGCTGGAACCCACTGAGCTGTCTCACCAACCCTTCTTGCAAAGTTTTTGTGAGATTAGAGGGCTTTAGGAGAATCCCTACAATGGTCTAGAAGAGACCATTTCAACTTGTGTGAAATGGCCATTCAACTACCATATGAGGATGTGTCTGTCAAAGATGGGCCCCATGTGAAGATCCTGTAAGATTGTAAGTGGAGTAAAAATGTGTGTGTGTATGTGTGTGTGTGTGTATGTAGAAGTCCATCTTGGATGTCATTCCTTAGGAACCGTCCACTGTTTTTTTGTGACAGGCTCTCTCCCTGCCCTGGAACTCATCAGGTTGGCTATGCTGGCTGGCTAACGCGAGCCCCTGAGATCCACCTGCTTTTCCAGCGCAGCTTTTTATGTGGGCTCTGGAATCTAGGTAGGATCCGTGTGCTTTCACATCATACTCTTTACCAGATAGAAAGTCTCTCCAGCCTAGGACTGACGGACAAGTTTTACTGTCTGGTTTTCTCCTTATGCCTTTCAATGCTTAGCCACACAGATGCTTGCGGGATGGCTATAGTGGCAAGTGTGTGGACAAGGAACAGCAGTCTGTTGTAGCTTCTAGGGGTAGAGTAGATGGTAGCTCATTTTGTATATAGTGCACAAAAACATCACTTCAGGATACATCTCAGGTAATGACCCCATTACTAAGCAACGTATGGCCTGTCTAGTTGGGGTCATGCACTATGGGCTGGCAATTATGTCCTTGAAAGCTCCGTAAAACAGACACCAAGCCTGTTGTGGTAGTGTGCACCTTTGAACCCAGCACTCAGGAGACAAAGGCAGGCAGATCTGGGAGTTCGAGGCCAGCCAAGACTGCATAGTGAGACCCTGTCTTAAAAAAGATTGGCGGGCAAAAACACTGCCTTCATTTGGGGAAGGAGAACAACACACAGAATCTAAAGCTCAGAAGCCTGGGCCCAGGTGCCAGCCGTGTGGTGGACAAGCTACCAGGTCTTTGTAGCATTTTCCATAAGGGTCTGAGAATAACAGTATCTACCCTGAGCAGTTAAGAGGATTCATTGAGGTGCTTTAGAATAAACATGCCATGTGTTCTATCTTAAGCCCTGTACAGGTTTCTTACATGCCAGTTAATTCTTCAGAAGGTGGAGATGCTATACTTTGAAATCATGTTTTCTCAGTAACACATCCTAGAGACAAGGAACAGATCGAGAACTACATTATCGGAAGGACATTTTTTAAAAATCCCCCTGCAATTTAACAAGGACATATATGTATGGTGTGGGGATGTAGACCTGTAATTGTAGTTACTAGAAGCTGAGGCAGGAGGATCATCATCTCAGTGTGGGACCATCTCCAAATAACAAGAGCATTGTGGACATAGTGCAGGGGTGGAGAGTCATTGTTTTGTGGGGATGGACCCCCACATGGAAGCCCTACTGCCATAAGAACGGTCACAGCATTTCAGGAATTGGGGAAGCTGTTAGGTTGTAATAAAAATAGGGTCCAGAGTTGAACATACAGGCATGCAGCGTATGAAACCACAAGCCTCCCAAATTTGTGTGTACGATTAGATTATGTTCACATGGTTGTAACTCCAAAGGCACGGAATGTGCTAGAACAGTCTCACTGCATACTGATCCTCCCAGGCAACCCGTGGTATCAGTTTTCTTCTCAGTCTTCTGAGAGGCTTTGTTCATGCACCCTAATTATGCACATAATATGCACCCTAACTTAAAAGCAGACTCTTCTTCCCTGTATCTAACCAACCTGACCAGGAGCAGGAAGCACAAAATGAAAAATGCTGTCAAAATAAGTGAAAATATTCTTCTCTGTAGGGAAGGCATGTTCTGTATGGCTTCATGCAATGTTCACCTGGTAGGTTCCACACGTTTTGCTTAAACATCACATCTTGAAGTTTTAAAACAAAAAGGGAAATCTAAAGCCTTTTAAACCCAAGCCCTTAAGAAATGTGTTTCAATTCCAGTCTTCACAAAGGAGTCTAGTAGTGCAGAGACTAGGATAGGAGTTGGGTTGGACAGCCCAGGTTCAGATTCTGCCTCAACTGCTGTCAGACCTTGGGGGAATGACTTCTTTTTACCTTAGTTTCAAGTAAAAAAGGGGGAAGCATTCCCATACCCCCAGCGTGTATGGCAATTATGAGGTAGTGTGTGCATGCAGCATGCGTATGTGTGTGAGGTCCATTCCTCAGAGGCTGTCCATCTTGATTTTGGGCACAAAATCTCACTGGGGGCTGGGGCTTACTTGTTAGTCAATACCTACTGGCCAGTGAGCCCTAGGGACCTGCCTGTCTCTCCCTTCCTGGCACTGGGATTAGGCATTCACCACTAAGTCCTTCTTTTTATGTGTGTGCCAGAGATTGCTGCAGCTCCTTATGCTCATGTGGCAAGAATCTCCTCAGGCCCTGGTTATGAGATTGAAGGTGAGCAAACGTGTACAGCATTAGATTCTGGTGCACATGAAGCAGTTGAGCTTCCCATTACATCACCTGGCTACAGCCATAATGTCAGGCAAACTTGGACACTTATATCTCTTTCCTTGCCAGGTAATTTCTAGTGCCAACACCTTGTAAACCATAGATGTCACCAGCAAGAATCTATGTCTTTGCAGTGGAAGGGGCTACCGATTCCAGAAGCGGGGTGTAGCACTCACTGACTGGAAGCTTGTTTTTTTTTTTTTTTTTTTTTTTTTTTGTTCTGAGCTGGGAGGGAAACAACTGTGTACATCCTTTCAGGCACAGCACATGAACAGAGGGGAGCAGAGCTTGAAGATCTGTGCATAAATTAGTGGATCACACAGGATAAAATTGTGCTGCCATTTCTGTAGTGCCTCACAAGTACACGTGAGCCGAGTGATAACACCAGATGCTGCCTCCTCCCCCACTCCACTGAGGGGGGGCTGTCTTCACAGTGATTGGACAAAGACCATTGTTAGTGACGAGAGATACTGGGATCACAAAGTCTCCAGGTTTCAAGAAGAGAAATCCTTCCCTGCTGTGCCCGGCCACTCCCTTCCCCTAGCCACATAGAAGGGCTGAGAAGATGGGTCCATATTGACAGAGACCGATGGCCCAGGGCTCTCTGGGAAGTCTCCTTGCCATTTGTCCTTGTTTGTGGTTGTCACTTGGATGGGTCTCTTCTGCCAGAAAACAGGCTGAGGAATGCAGGAGATGTGGTTTCCATGGATACTAGGCTGGCTGGTATTTGCATAATTCAGTTTGAAGAACAGACAGTCTGGGAACAATGGGGACCTAGAGGAACATGAAGGTACATAGGAAAGAGTCAGGGATGGGGAGCTGGGCTCCACCTCACCCCTTTTGTAGGGGTGCATTTGAAACTGTACACCCCAAGCTCTGTGGCAGCATGGAAGGGGGTGGGGCATAAACAACATCCCCACAAGAAAACAAAGCACATACTGGGGTTGAGTCAATACTGACTGCCACCTCAGAGCCTAGTCATTACTACAGGCTACTCTTCCTTAAAAACTAAAAAGCTAGGGCAATTAAAACAATATAAGCTGTTTAATGTTCTAGTCCCTACCTCTCTCAAGTTGCCTTACCTCTGTAGCTAAAGCAAAGTGAAGCCTCAGATAAGGGAGACCTCTGGCGTCCCTTTAGAAGGCCCAGAAGCACCTTGAAGCAGCTTTGGTGTCCTGGATGAACAGGAGCAGAGGGAGAAAAGGAAGCCACTGAAATCAGGCCAGGAAACAGAAGCCCTACAGCCCTGACACCCACAGAAGAGACCTTCCAAACAGACAGGCATCAGGCCAGGGGAAACTGAGGAAGACACATGGGAGGCAGCTCCAGTAACATGGCGAGAGAGAGGGAAAAGAACCAAATACAGGAGAAAATGGAGAGCAGACAGTGGAAGTTTAATTTAAAACCCACAATGACAGATATTGAAGTTGCTTATCACATCCCAACAGACCAGCATGTATTTTGAATTATAGGCCACAAAACACCAACATCTAAAAGAATATTGTGAAAGGATCACAACAAAAAAATTTATACAGAGGAAGGACAGGAACGAAATGAATGTGGTGCAGCCTGCTTTACCAGAGGGCAAAGAGCAGGGCAGCAAAAAGGAATGCCAAGGTTCTGAATCTCGTGGAATTCTAAGTCACTTTATTTATGTACTGAGTGAGTGTGTGTGCTTGCCACAGCACATGTGGAAATCAGAGGACAACTCCCAGATGTCAATTCTCTGCTACTTTTTTGGGAGCCACAGATCAAACAGATCATCAGGCCTGAGTGCAAAGCCATCTATCTACTGAGCCATTTCTCTGGCCCTTGAGAGGTTATTTTCAGAGAGTAATAGGACACCAGGAAACTGGGCATGGTGTTACTTGCCCATCATCCCAGTATTCAGGAGGCTGAAGAATGATCTTGAATTCAAGGGCCAGCTTGTGGTACAGAACAGATACCCATCTCAAAACAACAGCAAACAAAAAAGAGGGCAGGGCAAACACACACACACACACACACACACACCACACACCACACACAAGCAAGTCCCCCTAGGATTTTCACTTTAACAACAGTTTCCAAAATATAGAAAAAATAGAAACAATCCATATACCAAGACTGAAAGCTAAGTAAATACAAGGTCACAAAATAAAATATGCCAACAAATAGAATTTTTATTTTTAAAAAAAAATTTTTTTTTAGATTTTTCAAAATTAAGCCAGGTGTAGTGACTCATGTCAGTAATACCAATGGTTTGGAGACTAAGGCAAGGTCCTTGCCAGCCTGGGCAACAGTATGAGACCCTGCCCAAGAGATAAGACAGGATCGGATTTTTCTAAAGAGATATTTACTTTTTATTATTTTTCTTTTTCCGAAAGCATTTTTTTTTGCCTGCATATATCCATGTACCATGTATATGTAGTGCTTATGGCATGCAGAGGCCCTGGAACTGAAATCACAGGTGTTTGTGAGCCACCATGTTGGGTGCTGGGAACCACACTTAAATCCTCTGTAAGAGCAGTAAGTGTTTGTTACCCTTGAGCCATTTCTCCAGCTCCCAGGCAACATTTTAAACTAAAAACTAATACTTGTGGCTGCAGAGATGGGGCTCAAAGGTTAAGAGTTTTTACTGCTCTTGCAGAGACCCGGGTCTGATTTCCAGCACATACACACGATGGCTTACAGTCATCTCTAACTCCAATTCCAGGAGATCCAGTGCCCTCTTTGGTCTCAGTGGGTACAAGACATAAATGTAATGCATATACATACATCCAGGCAAACGTTCCCACACATAAAAGTAAATAGTTTTTAACGGATTCTCAAATTAGATATAAAAATACTATAATCAGCTGCTTTGATTTTCCTTTTCAAAATAAATGACTGATGAACTACATTAGCAAGGAGTCTAATTCCTCACTATGCAGACCCAAGGAAGAAGAAAATAAGATTCTTAATAATTTCAGATAAGTATTAACAAGGTTGGAATGAAATATAAAACTAGTTTTTATTTAAAAGCATCAAAACATGCAGGGCGAGTCCAGGAATCTACTACAAGTTTGCTTGTGTAGTTACGTAGAATCTTCAGTCACCTGAAGACAGCAGACTGCTTCAAGACTGGGGGACCAGTGGCCCCTTCACATGTCGGCACTTTCCCCCTCAGCCATATGTCTTCCTTGTTCATATTGTGCGTCTGCAGTGCTCTCACGACAGCCACAGCCGGAGATTCTGTCATTCTCTTTAAAATAGCCACGTGCGGTTGGCACACAGCTCTCTCTAGGTGTTAGCACTGGTTACAGGGAGGCTCCAGCAATCCACTGTCTCACAGGATGCTACCCATCATTGTTAACATCTATTGTCACCATTTTCAGGGACCTTGATGATTTCCGTGTCCTGTTGGCTCACAGGATGACATCACCACCAGCTTCTTCTAAAAACTGTCAACACCTTTTCTTTCAGCAATATCGATCACAAAATATAATGGGAATAAGATTATTTGAAAATAGCAACCAAAAAGAACAGGATCTTTACTCAAGATTTCTTTAAAAGTGTGTGTGTGTGTGTGTGTGTGTGTGTGTGTGTGTGTGTGTGTGTGTGTGTTTTACTGAGGATTAAAACAAGCATGGTGGCTTGAATAAAGACTGCCGCCTCTGCCCTTCCCCCATGTTGGTGGTGCTGCTTGGAAAGCTTGGGAAACTTTAGGAGCCAGTGACTTCCTTGCCCTGCTGGAGGAAGGCTTTGAGGGTTTATAGCCTTGTCCAGCTTCCTGCATTCTCCCTCTGCTACCTGCATGCAAAGATGATCAGCAGGCTTCCTGCTCCTGCCACGGGGCCTGCCTACTGCCATGTCTTCCTGCCCCAATGCTCACTTCCTCTGGAACTATAAATCAAAAGAAACTGTCTTCTATAAGTTGCTGTTGGTCATGTGTTTCATCACAGCAACAAAACAGTAACGAATTCACCCAAGGTCCTGTGCACACCGTGGAAGGTTACAGTCCCCCAAACTATATCCTCAGCCCTTGGTCTTTAAATTTTTACTTTGGGTCAGAGTCTTCATAAATTTCCTAGGCTGAACTTCAGATCTCCCTGCGAACCCCTCAAGGAGCTACCACCTGCCCTGCCAAATTAAATTCTAAAGCAACTGCAAAGCCTTATGGGAATGTTTAAAGCAACACAACAGAGGAAGTAGACATGGTGATAAAAATGGCTAGAGGTTCTGAACTCGAAAAGGTGATTTTAATTTAACTGGAAATAATATGAAAAATGTCAACAAGATATTTCAGGGAAATGATCGCTTCATTATGATTGTATCGAAGGAAACATTTAGCTGTGTACAAAAGTTTCATTCTTAACTTTTTAGCCTCCTAAAAGATCTATTCTTGTTCATTACTGATTTGAAACAAGGAAGTAAAAACAAACAAACAAACAAACCCAAAAATATCCAAGAGTAGGAGGAATAGTTAAATTATTCCTTATACTGGAATATTATAGGGCCACTTAATAAAAACTAAGAATATTTCAAGTCAGGAGAAATTGATTATTTGCCTGAAGCAAATATACAGTAATAGTAAGTGTGCTGCCTAATTAACTGGGATTGAAGGGAAGAGACAAAATTGTTATAATGGATCTGTTATCACCTTTTCAATCCAGACATTTTCAATTTAATTAATTATCTATTATTTTGCATCCTATCGATGAGGTTCACAGCATCGCCATACCCAGATACCCTGGCTCTATTGGAAGAGTTGTCTACACATCCCTTTTGCTTTCTCTCCTTTCCTACCCCCCTCCCCGGCCCCCCCCCCCCCCCCCCCCCCCCCCCCCCCCCCCCCCCCCCCCCCGCCCTTGGCCATTGTGTTCTTAGTTGAGAAATCACTGCGCCTTGGGCCAGAAAAAGATAACCGGAACAGAAAACCAGAGTCTGGGACTGGGAGATGGTGGCAGGTGGCCTTGAGACAGCTGGGCTTTAAGGCTGTAAGGGGACAGCCTGGACACCAGCTAGAGGGACGGGTCCATTGAAGAGTCCCAGAACAGAGGCGCTAGGAGGGCAAACAAAAGAAACAACCTCAGGCGGAGGCACCTGAAGAAAAGCCGGGTGCAGACCCCTCCACCCCCATTCAAGGCTGGAATAGGGGCGGGACCGCCGCTGGTCACCATCAACTCTCCCAACACCAGGGACAGCGACCTGATCTGCATTGTGGGTGTCCATCCCCGCAGAGCCGCCCATGCCACCTTAACAGCTAAGCTACTCAAGTGACCCAGAGTCCTCACCCAGAGATCAGGGCTTAGTGAGCAGGGACGCCATTATTGGCTGCAGCTACTAGCATGATGTCATCGTCACCCAATCTGAAGTCAGTGCCCCTCCCACGCTAGAGAATTAATTAGGAGTTAATTAACTCTTCCTGCAGAGGAGACCAGCAGAGTGCCAACGTTTTGTAAGGTGTGTGTGTGTGTGTGTGTGTGTGTGTGTTTTGGTTTTGTTTTATTTTTGAGGCACGGCCTTGATGTGTATAGCCCACGGTAGCCCAGAACTCAAAATCTTTGTGACTCACCTTTCCAAGAGCTGGGATTACTAGAGTGCACCTCTACTCCCAGCCTACAATGATGTGTTAAGCCCTTTTCTGTATTTAAACTCGAGCGTGAAGTGCCTTACAGAAGTTTGCGCTCAGTCTCTTAAGTTCATATTTACTGTGAGAAATACCCGTTGCATTTATTCTTTAGATTTTTAGGAGCCGATACAAAACGGACATTCCATAGGTTCACAAACCACTTCCAGCGTATAAATGAGTGCAGTCAATGTTTCTTGCTGCAAAGAAATGAGCCCCATGCATGATGATTTATTTCTTAAATGCTAGGCTAAGTGTTTTAAAGTAGGCTTGAATGCCTGACCAGTTATTCCTTTAGGATAAATTTTTAGAAGACAAACTTGTCAAAGATGAAAATCCATGTTGCCACGAGCTGGGAGCCCAGCACTAGCCCAGTGTAAGTAAGGTCCTAAGGTAGATCCCAGGCAAACAAAACAAAACAAAGCAAAACAAAAACAATAAACAGAAAAGGAAAGAAAATGCTTGTTACCAGTTTGCTTTGCAAAATTACTATTTATAAGCACCTCTGGTTCTCCTCATTGTAATCCAACTTGAGATTATCTTTGATGACAGCCCATGTGTAAATTTTAGCTCTTCACTTTCTTTATTACCAGGTTTTGACTGTTCTGAGCCTCGGTCAGCCACCTAGTGATTCCCTGGGTTATCTTTGCCTTTCTCCCACTTTGGTACCAGTCGGGGGTGGGGGGGCAGCTTCGTCATTTACTGTTTGTGAGCTTCCATTTCAGCCTGCCTACCTTTCTTGAATCCTTTCCCACCTAAGTGACTGGATTGGTTTCTGTTAGGCTGTCTTCGCCCTCAGTGCCATGTGTCATTAGGGTGCCTGTGTCTCTTTTTCTTTGTGTCACAGTGTATATAGATCATGTTCCATTTACAAGATCACAACCATTCTCGATATTAAAAGTGGCCACTTTTAAAATATCTTTTTTTAAAATTTACTTTACATCCTCCCAATCACTGCCCTCCCTTCCCAGGCCCCCTTCACACAGTCCCTCCCCCCACTTTAAAAATACCTTACATGATTATTAGTCAGTCCAATTAGTTTCTTCCTACAACTTTAAGTTTTAATTAATTTTTGTTAAAGTAATTAAGGTTTTAGTTAAGAGTTTGTTAAGATTTCCTTATGAAAAATTTTAAATTAATAATACTCACTTGGGCCCGAGGTGAACGTTCAAGGGAGAATACTGGGAAGTTCCTCTGGCTCCTGTGTCATTATTCTAACAATAACAATCATCACTACTAGTTTATTGTGGATTTTTTTTCCAGAGGTATTGTGCTGGAAAGTTGTATGTCAACTTGGCACAACCTAGAGTCATTTTGGAAGAGGGAATCATGATTTAGAACATATTCCCAGAAGACTGGCATGTGGCCAAGCCTGCAAGCAATGCATTTTCTTTGTTGATGATCTATGTGAAAAGGCCCAGCTTGTATGGGCAGTGGCACCCGTGACATGGCGTCTTAGGTGCTATCAGAAAGCAGACTGGGGATAAGGAAGGCCCCCAGGAGTCAGTGCAGGTGACTTTAGCAGAAATGCCCAACAACTGGGATATGAAACCTGAAGAGACCACCTCCAGAAAACAGACAGGGCCCCCAGTGGAGGGATGAGGACACCAACTCACCTACAAAACTTTTGACACGAAATCGATCCTGTCTAAAAGAAATGCAGGAACAAAAATGGAGCAGAAACTGAAGGAATGGCCAACCAGTGACTGGCCAATTTTGAGACCCATCCCGTGGGCAGGCACCAATCCCTCACAATATCAATGATGCTATGTTATGCTTGCAGACAGGAGCCTAGTATAGCAGCCCTCTGAGAGGCTCTACCCAGCAGCTTACTGAGACAGATGCAAACACCCACAGACAGACATTGGAAGGAGGTCAGGGACCCCTGTGGAAGAATTAGGGGAAGGATTGAAGGCCCTCAAGGAGATAGCAACCCCACAGGAAGACCAACAGTGTCAACTAACCTGGACCCCTGGGAGCTCCCAGAGACTGAGTCACCAACCAAAGAGCATATACAGGCTGGTCCAAGGTTCCCGACACATATGTAGCAAGGACTGCCATGTCCGACCTCAGTGGGAGAGGCTGTGTGTAATCCTGCAGAGACTTGATGTTCCAAGGAGGGAGGATGGGGGGAGATTGCTCTTTCAGAAGTGAAGGGAAGGGGGAGGGGGGGAGGAACTCTGCCAACAGGGATTGGGAGGGGAAACATTTGGAATGTAAATAAATAAATAATTTTAAAAAGAAGGAAAGAAAGCAGACTGAGCAAGCCAGTCAGCCACACCCGCTCCTGGCCTCTGCTTCTGTTTCCACCTTCAGGTTTCTGTCTTCAGTTCCTGCCCTGACTTCCTTTTGAGACAAACTGCGATGGAAGTGTAAGTAAAATAAGCCCCTTTCTCCTCAAGTCATGGTGCTTCATCACATCAATGTAAAGCCTAAGTAAGACAATGGTGGTCTAAGCCGGGGTGGTGGTGGCATGCGCCTTTAATCCCAGCACTTGGGAGGCAGAGGCAGGTGGATTTCTGAGTTTGAGGCCAGCCTGGTCTACAGAGTGAGTTCCAGGACAGCCAGGGCTACACAGAGAAACCCTGTCTTGAAAAACAAAAAACAAACAAACAAACAAACAAACAAACAAAAAGAATAAGCACATCATTTTTTGCAATCCACAAAATATCAAAGATGATAAATATTTTGTTTTCCTTCACACACACACACACACACACACACACACACACACACACGGGGGGGGAGAGAGAGAGAGAGAGAGAGAAAGAGAGAGAGAGAGAACATCTCTTTGAAATCATATCTCACTTAATACATATATAGCTAATTCATTCTTTCTGACGTCTATTTGTTATCCCAGTGTATGTTATCCCAGTGTATGGACTGTATCCCTTCCTTGGTTATGGGCTCACTTTGTTTTTGAGGAAATTATTTCTAATACTTACTATTATTACACATAAAGCTACAGAGTCAGTTCTGTGTGTATCAATCAAGTCTGTGAGCTGTTCTTTTTATTGAGTGAGTTTGGCCTATCTGTAATAAATATCACAGCAGACAGGCTTGGTGACATCATTCTGTGTCAGAGTTATGCTTCAGCTTCTACTTGTATTGCTTCTTCTGATCTTTCATGTTTTACTGTGTGTCTGTGTCTGTTTTTTTTTTTTTTTTTTTTTTTTTTTTTTTCCTGGCTGGGAGATTCTTCTAAGAAACGGGCCAGTTTCAGTCTATGGTTTTGTTTTTCTTTCTTCTTTTATGACTGTAATCTTTACTTAAGCAGTTTTTGTTTGCATTGAAGGCAATAAATGTTGTCTTAAATAATTTCTGCTTGTTGTGATTGTTGGTGTTTCCTTGTGGAATTTCTTATAACCTGGTTTATTGTTTTCCTTGTTTGGAAGGGCCAGTCCAGGGAAGGGAGGGGAGTGCAGGGCCTTCCAAATAGTAGGGCAAATGCTCTACCACTGAGCTACACTGCCAGCTCTTTTTCCTGTAATTTTGAGATAGTGTCTAAGTTGCCCAGGCTGACCTTGAACTTGTGGTTATGAACATATGACACCTTGGGAACTGAACTCAGTTCTCTGCAAGAACAGTGGATGCTCTGAGCCTCAAGATGCCTGTCCAGCCCCCTGCAGATGTCCGACAGGAAGGTGTAAACATGGCCTGCTGTTGTGCTGATGTATCACAGTCTCATCCCCATCTCTCAGACTTTGCTGTGTTCAATATTTTCTTTGAGCTTTTTCCCCTCTAGAAATTTGAACAGTATTTATATTCTTTGTGGCATTAGGATTGTTACTTGTATTGGAAAACATAAACAACACTCTCTACCTCCATGAAACTTGCATTATAGAGCAATACCTGTGAAGGTATGGTAAGAAAATGTAATTACAAGCTAATTTCACAGCCGGGCGGTGATGGCGCACGCCTTTAATCCCAGCACTTGGGGGGCAGAGGCAGGAGGATTTCTGAGTTCGAGGCCAGCCTGGTCTACAGAGTGAGTTCCAGGACAGCCAGGGCTATACAGAGAAACCCTGTCTCGAAAAAAACAAAAAAACAAAAAACAAACAACCAAAACCAAACCAAAACAAAACAAAAAACAAGCTAATTTTATTTATAGCTGAAAGTTCCAATTGGAAACAATAAATAGTGAATTGAATTCTGCATTGTTTAAAACCAGCAACCAGGGCCAAGTGGTGGTGGTGTGCACACCGTCATTCCCTGTGAAACGCTGACGAGGCAAAGACAGGTGGATCTCCGAGTTCAAGGCCAACAAGTCTATAGAGCAATTTCTAAGACAGCCACTGCTACACAGAGAAACCATCTTGAAACACACACACACACACACACACACACACACACACACACACACACACAGGTACACAGACACAAATCAGCAACTAGGTTAAGTTTATTTCAGGATTTACTTTAGGCACAACTTTTAATATCCAAAAAGCAATTATTAAGACTGGAGAGGCAGCTCAGTAAAGTACTAACTATGACTGCTCAAGGAGCCTAGTTTGATACCCAGAATTCATGTAAAAAGTTGGCTGTTGTGGTATATTCTAATTCCAGTGTTTCTGAGGTGGATAAAGATCCTTGGGACTCTCTGACGAACCAGTGTAGCCTGCTCAGCCAGTTGCTGATAAAAAGAGAGACCCTGTCTCAAAGAAATAATGACACGCAAGGTTGTCCTCTGACCTCCAGACATATGTACACTCACATACACCCACACATACATGTGGCAGGTGCACCTGCATCCTGCCAAATATTCTCAAGAGTCAGAAAGTGAGGGGTGGGGCCATTAGGAGGGAACCAGATTGTTAGTCACAGCAAGGAGTTTTGTTTCTGCATCAGTATGTCACGTCTCTGTGTGCTTCTGTCCTATCAGGACTAAACTGGGTCTGGTGACATCTCATGCCAGCCTTCTCTTTGTTGATCCCTTGCTTTCTGCTTGTCGGCAGGTCACTGAGAACTGAAATTGCGAATGACTTTATTCTTCTATTTTGTAAATCCTATATCTCACCAAAAACACAGTGACAAATAAATGTTGCTTATAAATCAGAAAGCAAAATGAACCATCTTTTATTTGTCTGGTTTTGAGACAGGGTTTCACTATGTAGCTCAGGCTGGACCTGAACTCCTGGAAACCAACCTGCCTCTATCTCCCAAGCACTATACCACTACCCTTAGATGTAGGATGAATGAGTCAGTAAACCCTGATTGGTAGGCGCACAGTGGCCCACGCATGCGCAACAGTAGATTCCAGGCCTGCTAACCCCTAAAGCATGCCTGACACATGAAGACAAATGATGACAGAGCACATAACCAGAACAACCAATCAGATGGTGCCAACTACATGGAGCGAGTGGTCATGGGCCAATGAAGCCCTGGTGGAGGGTTTAAAGGCTTGCCCAGTTCCTGCAATAAATGAGTCTGCTTTTGCCACTTGCTGACTCCCGGAGTCTGTGTCATTGACTCTGAGCCTTCTTACTCCCGTCCCGAAGGGTCTTGGTTGGGGTCGTAAGCCACACTAAGATAATTATGAATAATTTATATTTTTATGAAAGTGTGCAAAGCTGCATGATTGTGTAAAGTGGGTACCCTTGCGACACCCTCCCCTTATTCAGAGTCTTCGTTCTATACTTGTCCATGACCATCAGCGCTTTATCATGGACAGTCCTATAATTTAGGAATCCCGACTTCCCTGTGGGCTCTATTCCAAAAGCTGCCACCTTTACGTGTTGTTTACCAGTATAGCCCTCATGTGCTTTGGGGAATGGGTGAGATGACTGTTTACTGTGTTAGGGAAGGTGTCCCGGAGGAGATGACAGTGTGCTCTGGGAAATCAATGAGCAGCCCAATCTGGCTTGAGAGGCAGAGGAGATCAACCTGAGCATGAGGAAGAGTGGGGTGCTTGATTGTGGGCAGCAAGTGACACTGCGGCATCTTTGGAGAGAGCAGAGTTTCCCCAGGGTTCAGGATACAGGGTGGGCAGAATAGCCAATGGAAACTGAGTGAAGTCCTGTTTTTTTTTTTTTTTTTTTTTTTTTTTTTTTTGTCAGCGTATATTGAAAGCCCAAGGTGGACAGAAAGGGAAGGGTGGACTCCCTCTCTTTCTCTTTGTTTTCCTGTCCATGGACATTGGAGCTTCCTCCCCCCCCCCCCCCAAGCCTAGGATTTATAGCAACAACTTCCCAAATTCTACATAGTAAATCCTAGTGGGGCTACCCCTCCCCCTTTCCTGGTTCTCAGGCCGTCCCACAGGCTGATCCTCTAGCCTGCAGACTATACATCATAGGACTCCTCAGCTGTCAGAACTTGTAATCTATTTTTTTAAAATATATTCTTCTCTCATATGATACATCCTGACCACACTTCTCCAGCCCCCTCCACTTCTCCCAGCCCCTCTCCACTCCCTTCCTCCCCCCTCCCCCATCCACTCCTCTTACATTTACCTTCAGAAACGAGCAGGCCTCCCAGAGATAGCAACTGAACACAGCATGACTGAAGATTCAGTAAGACTATGCACACACTCTCATATCAAAGCTGGACAAGGCAACTCAATAGAAGGAAAAGGGTCCCAAGAGCAGGCAAAAGACTCAGGGATACCCTCACTCCCACAGTTAGAGTCCCATATGAACAAGAACACCAACCTATACAACCATAGCATACATGCAGAAGGCCTAGTGCTGACCCACGCAGGCTCTGCAGTTGCCGCTTCAGTGTCTGAACCCCTATGAGCTCTGGTTAATTGATGCTCTCTTGATATCCTTGACCCTTCTGTCTCCCATAATCCTTCCTCCCCATCTTCCTCAGGATTCCTCGACCCCGGCCTAATATTTGGCTGCATATGGGTCTCTTTGTCTACTCCCATCAGTTCCTGACTGAAGCCTCTCAGATGACAACCAGGTTAGGCACTGATCTCTCTTTTGGCTGCCGTGATCTAATTTTTATGGTGAATTTTAGTTTTATCCATTCCCACGGCCACATCTATAACCACATCTCCGTCTGTAACAGGTTCTGTTTCTCTGGAGAGCCCAGCTCACACAATGTATCTGATTATTATGTGGTGCCTATGGATGACCCTGGGGTTTGAATTTTTTTCCCTACAGTTGCTGGGGATCCATTGAAAGTTTTAAAGGAGAGTCGGAGTGTGTTAGGGAACATATTTCCTTCTTTCTCTTTCCCTAGGCCCTACCCCAGTGAAGTCATCTTTGTGTGAGGACAGGCTGTGATAGCACCATACTCCCCAGACATGATGCTCATTACCAGATGACCTGAAACTGGCTCTGTCCCCTGGAGTACCTGCCCACAGTGTCCCTCGGAGGATGAGAGCATCTTTGGAGTCCCTAGTGCCTTAGCCATCCAGGCTGAAGTCATAACCATGTCACCTGCATCCTCCTGCCCCAGAGACAATGTTCCCTGTCTCTCCTCAAAGGCCATGCCCACAGGCGGAGGAAGGCCAGGGGGTGAGTAGTGTGGAGAGCCAAGTACTGCCATGGGAGCAGTGTGTGTGGCCAAGGTCAGAGAGCAGTGTGTGCAGCCAAGAGGAACTCTTATCTATGTTTAGTCTGTAGAGGAACTTTCTCAAGAAGAGCTTTGTTTGCTCAAGTGCTTGTAGGCTGGAGCTGCAGAAACAAACTTTGAGTCTTGACCAAGATCAGGCTTGTGTCTGTGTCTCTTCAGTTCCCATTCCCTCATTTGTGTTCTAGATTGACTTGTACCTGCAGGCCGGGTCAAGTAGAGAGTAGATTATTGGTGTGCTCCACTTTTCAGATCAGCCCTGGGAGGACTGGTGAAGCATCATAATGACACCAGGCCCTTCTGCTTCCAGCTTCTCTGCCAGACCCAAGCTTCTCTACCTAGATGCCATCAAAAATGAAAGCAATGAAACACACCAAGAACAGTGTGGTACAGTTGTTCTCTGTATCCCTGGCCCCATATCCATAGATTCAAGCATCTTTTTTATGTTTTTTAGTTTATAAGCCTCTGCCAGCCATTGAAGCACATGAAGGTAATGTTGAGTTTCTATTAGAGGCTACTGTTGTGAATTGTAAATATCTGCGTTCTCTGATGATCTCAAAGGGGTCGTGACCACAGGTTGAGAACTTCTGTCCTAGACACTCAGAGGAATGGGATCATCATACCCTGCAATTCTGTTTCTAATTGAAATCAGCCTGAGCACGCTGACACGTGACCTTTACCTTGCGGATCATAGTTCCATTGGCTCATAAACGATGTGTCTCCTCTCTCCTGCACCCATCTCTGGTTCTCTGTTAATGCCTTATTTATTGTGCTAGTGTATGAAAATGCCATCGACTTTCTGCATGTGGATGTTTCTAATGTCCTTTGGGTTTTAGATACAAATTGCTTTTTCATAGGTACATGCATTTTTAAATCCATCATTCTTGGGGTTGGTATCATTGCTCTAAATTTTTTTTTTTGCACCCTTTGAGCAGCGTGGGACAGACCCTAATCTGCACAGGAAGATGGAGGAAAGTTGTAGTGGCTCTTCAGCAGCCACTATTGTTCTGGGTCCCTACTGTCTGTAAACTTTTAATCTAGCAGGGACATCCAACCTTTTGACACTGCAATGTGATGTTGTCATAGATAAATGTATGGGGCCACATTCATAGCTGCCTTGGGATGCATATAGTTCATGGACCCTGGATTGTATGCACTTGGCAGGGAGGAATTCAAGTGGGGCTCCCACCCACTGGTCTGTCTGAGATTCTGAACAAGTCAGGGAAGGAATGCATCAGAAATGACTCCAGCTCATGAGTTCTACAATGTTTCCTTCAAAGGGAAGCATATAGCACATAGAAATGAATGACTGAGGAGTGCAGGCTCACTTTCACCCCACCCCCAACCAGCTCTGGCATTTCTTAAGGTGTCATCTCCTGGAAACTCTGCCGTAGGCCAGAAGCAACTCTCCCTTTAGGCAGCAGATACACTAAAAGACACTACTCTTGTTCCACCTGTCTTGCTTTGTTTGGCCCAACTAAATTTGAGTGCTGTGTCACCAGCAATGGCCTTCTGTTCAATGACATTTCATTAATGAGCACTGTACTGTTTTATCCTAAGTTGCTAACCTTGATGGAATATGCACAGGGGAATTCCATAGCTCTTTCTTACTCCCACCCCCAAACACATCCCCGCAGAGTTCCATATTCTGTGGCCAAAACATATACTTGTCCTAAACTGACCTGGACAGGTTCTCTTGCCTAGAAATTTTGAAGTTGGGATAGAGATGGCCTACTCTGTGACTCTGTCACCAAGAAACATGGGATAGGTGTGCTGAAAGTCTGAGTTGGAGCCAGCGCAGAGTGGCTGCCTGCCATAAAGATAGAAGGATGTGGTCTTTTAAATGCAGTTACAGAATGGGGGAAACACAAAGCAGGAGAGGGGGAGGTTACACAAGCAAGAGAATGAAGGGGTGGGGTAGACTTCCAGGTTCTGTTTGGTGACACTTCTCCAAACTTAATGAGTTTCTTGCTTTCGTTTCCAGTGGTTTGGAGTAGCCTCTAGTTCATCTACAGCAAAATGAACTCTGAATAAGATGCAGCCTGCCATCAGGAAATTAAGCTGCACAGAACCTCACAGCTGACTGATGTCAGAGGGGTGGGGACAACAGGATTCCACCGTGCTGGGGACAAAAGATGATGCCAGTGACAGGCAGCTGGAACTAGCTGGTGCAATGGTGGTCTGCTGGATTAAGAACTTAGGCTGCTTTGCTGCTAAGACAGAGAAGTCGGGCTTTGTGTCAGAGTCTTCTTGAGTCTCCAGCAAGGTGCACAGGATAGATACCCAGTCTGAGGCTGACAGGCTAAAGTGGCTAGGAAAATCAGGTCGGTTATGCAAGCCTGCTTCTGGTGCCCCTCCTGCTGGAAGTATAGGATGGGGTACCACTCAGAGTCTGTTCTGGAAGTTAATCACAGGACCGGCTGAGCTGCGGCAGTGACACCCTGCAGCAACCTACATCGAGAACTAAATTTGGCACACCACTTATGAAACAGTGAGGTTCTGGCAATTGGAACAAGGACATAGGGGCAGGGCCAGGGGAGCTGGGGAACCCTATGCCTTCCCAGTTTCTCTCAGTTCATCTGTGGGTGCTGGGTGAGGGTGGGATACCTCCTGCCACCCAGCCAAAAAGCTCACTTCGAGACTTAGTTTGGGATACTACACATCACTAACGAGATTGACTCAGAATTTCTCCACTGGTGCCCTAGGGCAAAATGCATTATATGCAGATATGGACCCAGCCCTTGGGCTCCTGTCAAAAAACTGAGACCTGCAGGCACAGGCTAAACAGCTATGGAGAGATACCTTTCAGCTAAGGTGGCCTCTCTAAGTTAGATTGATGGACTGTCAATTAAGATTTATCTAGGCATTGTGCTTAGAGAAAAATGTTAGCCTGGAGAATAGGAGTTGTTTTTTTTAAACTCATATCAATACATAAGAGGTAGGCTGATGCCCATAAGCAAGATACAGGCCCAAGCCTGGAGGCTGCTAGCTCCCCTCAGAAGACTCCTGTGAATACAGCCACCCTGCTCCACATACACACCAAAGTCCTCCCAGGATGGCTCAGAGGACCCTGGACAAGGAGATATTCTTGCATTACTCAGAATGATGCTACTGGCTAACCAAGGAAGAAGCTCCAGGTACAGAGGGATTCATCACCATGCACTTGGCTCTGTCAGGTGTTGAGCCTGATGTAGTTTGCACTTACAGTAGGACCACACCTTGTGATGCTGGCTTGAGGTTCCTGTGTGTCATCCCTGTATCTATGCCCAGACCCTGCTGCAGCAGATGAGCCCCAGGTGGTGGGTCATTACCGCTTTCCCCAGAGACTGGGGCAGGCTGGAGGCTGGACTTGGGGAGAAGGGCTCTTGTCTGGGATCAGGGCCTCACCTTTAACAGTGGCACGGATGAGAAGTGCCCCAACCTCATAATTTTGGATATATGATGACTTAGTTCCAGTTAATGGCACTCTCTGGGGAGGTTTAGTTGTCTTGTTTGGATAAACATGCCACTGGGAGCAGACTTGGAGAATTTCAAGTTTGCTCTCTGCTTTGTGCCTATGGTTCAGGATGTGTGCCCCAGCTTCCTGCTGCCAGTACTCCAACAAGGTGGACGCCTATCCTTCTGAACTATAATCCCCAACAAACTGAGTGGACTGGAAGCTGCTTCGGCTGTGGTGTTTTTATCATGGCAACAGAAAAGCAGCCAGCAGTCTTCTGCAATGGGAGCTGGTGAAGGAATTATGCAGGTGTGTCTGTACAGGTGACCACACCGCCATGCGTGAGGTGTGGACTCTTGGGCTGGACAGGGCTGATTACTTTGATTTTCCTCAGTTAAAATTAGATCTGAGAGATAGCTAGGGGATTTCTCTCTGTGGTCCAACACTGAGGATATCAGTACCACAGTGGCCTAGAACAGCAGCAGAGACCTACAAAGAAAAGAAAGAGTGGCAGTAACCTGGCAGGCTGAGGGAGAGAGAGGAGAAAGAAATATGATTCATTTTCTTCTCTCCTTCCATCTATTCTTCCCTCCCTCCCTTTCTCCCTCTTTCCTTCCTTCCCTTCCTCCTTCCTTCTCTCTCTCTCTCCTTCCCTCCTTCCCTTTCTCTCTACCTCCCTTTTCCCTTCCTCCCTCCTTCCCTCCTTTCCTTTTTTCTTTCCTTGAGATAGGTTCTCACATAACCCATTCTGGCTTTAAATATCCTAAGTAGTGTAGCTAAGGATGACCTTGAATTTCTGATCTCCTGCCTCCACCTCCTGAGTGCTGGCTGGGATTACAGCCCTATGCCACCAACATGACTGGTGTTTGCAGTGCTCAGAATGTCGTCCAGGGCCTCATGCATGTCCAACCCTCCAAGCCCAGCCCCTGACCTTGAGTGGCCCCCTCTGCTGGGTATGAAACAGTCTGCACTCATTTCTTTTCCTTTTCTCTTCTTTACTTTTTTATCTTTAGTAACATTTGATTCTGAAGTACAGATTCAGGAGAATTTTCAGAGAGTACAGAAAGACCCACATTCTCTACACTGAGTTCCAATAACTACAACAACTTATGTTTCCACAGCACAGGCTCAAAACCAGGGAACTGACATTGGTGTATAGTGCAGGAGCAGTCCTTGTCATTTACCATCGGTGTCAGCTTTCACAGGATCACCACAATCAAGATTCGGAGTTGTTGGACTCCGTGAAGATTTATTTTCCCCTCCACCATCATTCTCAGCCCCTGCTACCTGCCAATCTTTCCCACTTCCACAATCCTGTCATTTTGTGACTGTCTTATAAATGAAATCATCTGTGTCCTTTTGAGATTTTCTCTCACTCAGAATCATCCCCTAAAGACCCGCTCAAGCTGTCCCGCCAGTCTATTCATTTGTATTGCTGAATAGTATTCCCTGGGATGACTACACCACAGTTTGCTTAGTCGCTCACCTACTGAGAGACATCTTCTTTCCAGTTTGGGGCTATTACAAAGAAAACTTACAAACATATTGCACATAGATTTTTGTTTTGCAAGGATATGACTTTTCATTCTCTGGGAATAATGTTCCAGAGTGCAATTCCTTGAACCTCTGGCTAATGAATGGCTATTTAAGAGCCAACCAAACTATTTTCTGAAGCAGTTGTGTCAGTTTACTTTTCCACCAGCAGTGTGGAGACTTGGTCTCTCTGAGTTCTCACCTGCATTTGTCATTTTTAAGCCTTTATTGAATTATTGTTAATTAATTAATTAACTATTATTTTTTGAGACAGAGTCTCTCTGGCTTAGCCCAGGTCAGCCTCAAACTCAACATCTTCCTGTCTCAGCCTCTTGCATGCTGGGGTTGCAGGCATGTACCACAACGCTCATCTGCTTTAGCTGTTTTAGTGCATTTCTAATGAAGGGCTGGAGAGATTGCCCAACCATTAAGAAATGTTGTTGCAGAGTGCCATAGTTTGATTCCTAGCACCCACACTGGGCAGCTCACACCCATCTATAACTTGAGCTCCAAGGGACTCAACACCCTCTCCCACCCTCCTCAGCCACCTGCGCTCAATCATGTGCTCTGTATGTAAGGACAGTCTCAAGAGCTGACACTTACTGAGGCCATTCTTTGTGCCAGGTGCTGTTCTCAGTAACACCCAGGTCTCCGATTCCTTGAAAAGAGCAGTTTTTATAAACACAGTCTGCTTTTGTTATAAACACAAACTGCTCTCATGACTTAGTTTACAGACCCAACAGTCAGCACAAATTAATGGCTCCCATCAACCAACAAGGTGAGTGAGCTGTGTTTATTTGTGTGTATGCTGGCTGAAAGAGAATTTAAAGTGTCACAAGGCCTCATGAGTCAGAGCAGACACTCTTCCAGTGAGACAAGCATCCACATTTAACAATGACATCATATGTACATGTTATTCACACTGAGAAACTCACTGACAGTGTTCAGTTCTACCAAGTCTGCATAAAGAAACCGGGAGTCCTCAGTCTCCTCATAAGCAAAGGAAGAAAAGCACCACTAGCTTATGAATCAGAGTTTTAGATATTGCACTGGTTCAAGCCAAGTGGATACAAGGTTACCAGACTTATTGAATTCTCATGTCAGGCTAAGATCCTATTTTCTGAGGGTTGAAAGAGGTCCAAGTTTCTATGATGCTCCAGAGGTTGACTGACTTTCAGCAGAAAGTCAGACCCAGATGCAGGCAGAGGTGACTGGGCACTGTTTTACACCAAGAGTAGTGAATTAGTTCACTAAGAGGCACCTGGCCTGGAATTCCTGGCTAGAAATAAATGACTTGGGTCTCCGTGGTGCAGCCAGGCAGCAGGTGGAGATTTGAGGGCCGAGTGTCCTTGTTATAGCACAGTCTATGTATAGCACAGAGCTATGACAGGTACACCAGAGTCCATGGTGTGCTCTATACATCGTGAGCTCCACAACCTTTGACTGGGTTCTGGCTGCCACATGAGAGCATTGGTCACTATCTCCTTGGCACACTTGGAAGCTTTCTTGGCAGATACAGTGACAGCCTCATGCAACCTTCCTTTCTCAGCCAGGCTGGGAGGAATGAGGAGCAGTCTCTACCCAGCTCTTTTTGCATCTGTCTCCAGCCTTAGTCTCATCCTGATAACCTCCCAGCTCTGACCTTGCTGATCTCTTTTGTGTTTTTGGCTTTTTTTTTTTTTTTTTTTTTTTTTTTTTTTTTTTTTGACTAGATGTTTGATACAGTTTCCTACAAGAATTGTGACTTTTCATTGCTTTATGATTTTATGTCACCTCAAGGAAACCACAACATTCAACCATCCAGTAAGATTCCCCACAGTAGCTCTGCCTGGCTTACCTTTCTCTCACTTTCTATTTGCTCAATTTGTGTGCCCCCAAACTCAGATGGAGCCCTCATTCACTAACAGGTGCACTGTTTGAAGTGTCTTTGTTATAAATGGTGTGAGTAATCAATCCCCTTACAAAAATGACTGGTGTGTGTGTGTGTGTGTGTGTGTGTGTGTGTGTGTGTGTGTGTGTGATCACAGCCTATCATTCACGAAATAGCTAGATGATTCTAGAGAAGGAGCAGCTCTCTTCTCACTTCCCTTTTCCACTCCTGTTCTTTGCCTTGGGTAATGATGGCCTGTCTCTTTTCATTGTACCCTTGCCCCTACTCCACCCTCCTTCACAGGCAGGGCGACTCAGACTACCCTTCTCTCTCTCTCTCTCTCTCTCTCTCTCTCTTGGTAGCAGCAGATAGCTGATTGGTTACCATCGTCATGGCAACCCACTCTCTTCATCCCCCTCCCTCCATTTCCAGAGCTAGCTAATCTATGTGGTGTGTGGAGTTCCAGACTCCCCCGGATGGGAAGGGCAGACTGGGGAGGGGAGAGGGCTTTCTTGACAGCCATGTGGCCACACTTTTCGGTTTGCTTAAATTTGGACCCCAGTCTGGTATGTTAAGGGACGTCTCTGAGTCTGATTTGGGTCCTTGGCTGGTGGCATGTGACAATGCTCATTGAATTTCAATCTGAATGGCATTCCTCCCTGGCTGCACTCCTGAGGGCAATGCCTGAAAGAACAGCCAGATGTGTTCTGACTCCCAAGGCTCCACCCAAGCAGCATAACGTTAGCTTCTTCTCCTGATGTGAAGTTGGGGGTTTGGAAATGTCTGTCCAAAAGAGATACTTGCAGAATAACACAGTGTGATGGGCAGAGAGAAACCAACCCATGTATTGTGGCTGTGGAAGGTTAATGAAGAGTAAATGTCAGGGTCAGAGTCTCTGCTTAGTCTCCATGACATGTGAGCTGCATGTGGCAGCCACCAACCACTTCAGATATTCATGAATGCTATTGCTGTTAAAAAACTCCCCTCAAACCTGGGTGAGGTAGTACATGCCTTTCAGCCCAGCACTCACAAGAGAGGAGAGGGGCAGGTGGAGTTCTGTGAGTTCAAGCCCAGCCTGGTCTACATAGTGATTTTCAGGCCAGCCAGGGATACATAGCAAGCCTATGTCCCAAACAACAACCTAAAAGAAAAAAAAAATTCTCATCTCAAAGTCTGGGTTGAATTCGATGTGATTTGTGGGTTCTCAGTCTATGGGATGGTAAGGGATGAGAATGAGGGTGCTTGATGCCAATCAATACCGAGCAAACCTTCCTCAAAGATATTAAAACGTGTGAAAGAAGGAAGTCTGATGCAGGGGGACAGATATTGTATGATCACTTACACTGAGTGCACAGGACAAGCATCTTTATTGAGCTGTGCAGGAGACAGAGGTTGGGGAAGGTGGAGTTATGGCTTGAGGTTATGGATGGAAGTTAGGAGGGATCAAGGAGCCCTGAAGATGGGAGGTGATGGGCTTTACGCAGTATGGTGGCTGCACAACCACCAAACAGAATGTATCCTTGTGAGTAGTTAAAAGAGTAAACTTCACATTTTGCGTATTTTACAAATCATTGTACCCTTATAAGAAAAGGGAGTGAAGGAAGGCTGGTGGTGACGGCAGAGGAGTCATGGGAGGGAGCTTCCAAGAGGCACTTGGAAGGAGTGTTTTGCTCCACAGGGCCATTTGTCCTTCCCCCTGCACCTGACGGGCAATGTGTAATCAGCTGGTGCATTTGCACAGAGGGTCCCCTCAGTCCCCGGAGGAATGCTACCACCACCAGCGATCCATCTCTGGACAGCAATCCACCACGTTTAGGAATGTCCCTGATATAATGATCTCCAGTTCAATTTCCTACCTGTGGCTTCCTCTGATTGGCCCAGGCTGGCCAAGTGGGCTGTGAAGACACATTAGTGCTATGTAGATTCTGTAAAAGAGAGGGAGGAACATGTTTTTTTTGGGGGGGGGCAGAGGGAAACCCTGCATTCCTGGGGCACCTGTGAGGCTAGAGCCCTCACCAGCTCCCGGGGGTTTGTCAGCTCCCCCTCCCATCTAAACCATCCTTCACATGTGTCAGCTTTCCTCATGGAGCTGGGAGTCTTCACCAAGTCTTCCAGGGGCTGTATTTAGGGCTCATCTGCTCCTCTAGATTCCATATTCTCCCTTCCCCAGATTTGAAGAGCTAAAGATTCCTCAGGTCACTCGTCCTTCCCCTAGCTAGAAAGCTGCCGGCTGTGCCTGAACCTCCACCTCTTCATACCACACCCTCTCTTGCCTCCTGGCCATCCTTACCCCTTCTGCTTCCCCAGCCTCACAGGCAGCCGGTGTGTGTGTGTGTGGGGGGGGGTGGTGGCGGGGGTTGGGGGGAGTGAGCAGGCTCTTTGTCTGACATCATCTTCCACTCCCCAGCCTTCTAAGAGTTACTCACTCAGGCAATCCCTGCTCCACCAGAGAAGACTGTCCAATTGCCAAGCAACCCACTGTTAGCCAATCAGGAAGCTCAGAGGTGATGTCATGGCGAAAGCCCAGCAGTGGTGCTGATGTTGAGAGAAGCCCAGGGTACCACTAATTGAAGGAGTGAGAAGAGAACAGCTCGCTTTGGAATCCGGACTGCAGGTAAGTAGAACTGAGATACGGACAATTGGGGGTAGGGTGGGGGCGGGGGTTTTAAACAAAAGAAACAAAACAGCAGTCACAGAGGAGAGAGAAATGAAGAGTCTGGTATCTATTGTGTTGCCTTTGGTTTCACTGAGTGGATTAAACTTTGTTAAATCCTGGAGGGGAGCAAGGTGAGGCAAAACGATGGAGCTTGGAGAAGGGCGAGGGTGGGCTTGGGGCATCATTTTTGTTTGGGATATGTCGGAGGGTCAAATTGAGTTATTTCTACATTTAAAAAAAATGTTTGGTTTTGGGAGAGGAAGGTTTGCTGGACCTCAGCTTCCTCTGAGGCTGCTCTGACTGAAGACCCTATTCCAGCCGGAGGAAACTCTGCTTGTGACATTTTCATCTGTTCTTTTTGTTGTTTTTGCTTTTCGGCACAGTCTTGTCTTTCTCCCTTAGTTCTGTGCAGTCTTGCTTTTTTCTCTCTTGGCCCTAAGGATACAGTGAGATCATCCCCTCTTGCTTGCCCCGCCCCACCCTGAGGTTAGCCTAATTCTAACTGGCTCAGCAACTGGCTCTAAGGCAGAGGATGCTAGCTTGCAGGACTGCCACACCCAGTCTCTCTGATCTTGACCACTCACAGCTAGCCCCCTTCAGGCTCAGCCCACATCCCCAGCCAGGAGTTTTAGCATTTTCCCCTCCACATACAGGGACCCAGAGCTTTGATGTCCAGCTGTGTTCCCACGTGGCAGCGCTGTCTTTGTTTTATATCACCCAGGAAAATTATATCTGCCCAGGTGTGGAGGAGCCTTATTGTCCTCAACCTGGACAGTTCTTGGGGATTCCTTAGAGGATAGGTCAGACAGCCTTATGTCACCCTCTGAAGACCCCAGATGGGGATACCTTATACCCCAACACCAAACAGAAGATGGGATGACCTGGTGGTGACCTGCTGGAGTTCTGAGGGAGGAATGGTAGAAATGAATGTGTGGGAATCTGTCTCCCCTAAGGTTGGGTCCTGGGGGTGGGGCGGTGGGAGTTCTCCCTTGGATGGGTGCTTGGGAGATGAGATCATACACCAAATGTGGAAATAATGATAGGGGTGGAGAGAAGCAAAGGCAGAGGGGACAGGTCAATGTACAGCCAGAAGGCAGCCACAGCCTCCCAGTCCTATGCCCTTGCTGCCAGCCCACCTTGCTCCCTGCCTGTGGATAAAGCTGTGTTCTTGGTCCTTCCCCAAGCTGCTGAGATCCCCTAGCCGGCTCCAGACTTCTTTTCCCCAGCTCCACCCATCTGGAACAACTGGGAAGTGACTTGGGAGCGTTACCTGCTAGGTGGGTCCATCACAGAGCCTTCTGCCTTGTGGGAAGTGAGATCCCCATCCCTGATGGCATGGGGGAAGCTGGATGACCACCCAGCATGGCGATACTAGACATCTTTATATTACTGTGGAGGTTAATCCAGACCAGGGCCTTTGAACTGCAGGCTAAAATCTAACTAGTAAATAATGAAATCAATTTTGTAGAATGTAAGTGGTATTTAAAAATAATAAAATTAGACCAGACAAAGTGGGATGGGGGGGGGGGGTGACAGAACACACCTTGTATGCTCATGTTTCTTGTGCCTATTTAATTCTATATGTTCACCTTGGTGTATATTTGCGTATAGATGTGTTGCTATGCTAATATACATGTGTATTCTTGCTATGGTGTTCATATGCTGAATCATGACATGAAAATCTAGCTTTTATTGTGGATTCCAATAAAGAGTTGAGAATCACCGGGCTAAGTGACTTCTGCTTCTCTCTTCTAGCCCCAAGTCTACATATTTATGGAAAATTCACCAGGCTGAACATTTTTTTTTTTTTGGTTAAAATTTAAAATAATTGTAGTAAAATGTAACCAACAAGAAAATGACCATCTACATTATTCTGAGTGAGTGGACAATGTTGTCCATGCAATGTCCAGAAGTCTTTTTGTCCTGCAGATTGAGACAGCAGACCTGTTAAATACCCACTCCTCAATGGCAACTGCCATTACCCCTGGTTGACAACCACCACTCTGCTGTCCACCTCTGAATGTGGCTCTGCCAGGTACCCCATAGCAATGGAATTACACATTATTTTCTGGCTTATTTTACCTGGTATGATGTCCTGTTTCCACCCATGTTATAAACTGTACACCCCCATCCTGCCTACCAGTTAAGTGACCCAGAGTTACAATAGGATCCTAGGCTTTTTTTTTTTTTTTAAGCAGATGGAATGTTTATTTGGGCATACCATGTTCTGAAGGATTACTAAAGCTAGAGAAGTTTGACTGTACAGCATACACACCCAGCACACTGTTGAACAGACACACCTCAGTTGCCCCCCCCCCTTTCGCCTTCCTTTGCCTCAGCTACTCAAGATCCATTACATCCAAAAATACTAAAAGGAAATTTTTAGAAGGGAAAACAATTCAGAAGTTTTAAATTTTTACCAATATGATGTTGCTTTTATTATTTAATAATTATGGTTGTTGGTCTTTAATTGCGTCTTCTGTATAGATTCAACTTTACTCTAAGTATACATGTATGGAAGTGGGGTATGGTGTATAGAGAGTTCGCTGTTTCTGTGGTTCCAGACTTCCAAGGAACCTCTTGGAACAGTGGCTCAGAAGGAAGGGATTGGGGAAGCAGGAGTGTCTTCTGCTTTCATTTGGATTAGTACTGGATATTCAGATTTCATTTGGGCAAAAACAAAAACAAAAACAAAAAAACAAAAAAAAAAAAAAAAAAAAACCCAAAACCCAACCAACCCACCAAACAACAAAAACAGAAAAGAAAGAGAAAAAAAGAAAAGAGGAATCTAAGGTCTAAGTGAGTATCCCATAAACCACATCTGCTTTGTAAGAGGGCACTGGGTTACCTGGTATTTAAAACAAGCAAGAAGGAAGGAAACTTAAGGATGTGGCTGACTGATAGGATGCTGTCAGCCACACACCAGGCCCGGGGGTGTGTGGCTAGTGCGCACCTGGATATTGAATGAGCAAGATCACCACCAAAGAAACCTTGTGGGGTTTTTGTTGTTGTTGTTGTTTGTGTTTTGTTTGTTTGTTTTGTAAAACACAAAGATCCTGTCTTTGTGTCCCACGTGACCAGGACTTTAAAACCCAGCCCCCTATTAACCCACGGATCTCAGTGCTCTGCTCCACACCCTTGTGCTGGGTCCTTCCTTGTGGAATCAGGCCAGCCACATGCACCCTTGCACTGGATTTGTCAAGGAGGCAATGGCTGTGTGTAGGGGGGAGTGGGGAGGGACATATGTGTGTGGGTGGACACATAGATCTCTATGGAGTCCTCCTTCCTGTTGGGACTAGAATGCAAAAGTCTAAAAAATGCTTTAAAAAAAACTGGCAGGGGAGGGCATTTTTGTTCCTCTTCCCTCCCATGGGTGGTCATCTTGTAAATGGTGTCTGGTAGCTGTATTACAGGACTCAGGGAGGGCGTAATGATTACAACTATGTAATAGACTTAAGAGTAGGGAAGAAAAATCCTAGGGGGAAAATGCTGATAGGATAACGTCACACAGACTTCAGGAGTGATTGATTCTCTGTGATGGGTTTTCCTGACATGTAATGTTAATGTCCTGCGGTGCTGTGTATAAAGGGGTGTGTATGTACTGAGAAACGTGTGGTACACCATGCATGCTATTAAACACCTGCATTGCTGTTGTTAGGAGTGAGGGCAGGAGTGATGCCCCATGCACAGATGCCTGCAAGTGTCCTTGACCCCTGGACCTTACCTTGTATCTGGGCCACACTCTTGCATCCCAGCTAGCATGCCTGAATGGAAGCTCCCGCCCAGAACTTCTGGCACTGATCCCTCTGCATATATTGAACTGGGAATAAAAATAGCCCAAGTTGTCCCATTGCAGCGCAATATCTGAGGCTGTAGGTTTTCCGGCTGTGGTTCCCCATCTCTGTCTTGCCTCTTAGCTTGGCTGTTAGAACTCTGAGATCTTTGCAGACTCAGGTCTCCAGGGTTGGCAGGTCAAGTGTCCTAGAAATGCACCTGAAGCTGCCTTCTGATGTCTGCTATGTACTCTCTAGGAGTTCTTGATTATGGGCCTGGCATCAGTTCCTGTTGGAGCCCTTGGAAACACTCAATGGGTGATTCAGTCTCCCTCTCCCTCCCCCCCCCAAAAAAAAGCCAGCCACTCATACCATGTTTTCTCTGCCAGGTCCCCTCTGCATGCCCTACTTGTCCATCCTTGGTGGTGCTCTCACCCTCCTTACTGGAGGATACAGGTTCTGTGTGGACCCGACAGAAGGTGGCAGAGCCCCAGCAGAACTCCCAGAGGCCCTATGCTACCACTCTCAGTTTCTGTCCACCACCAAACTATCTGTGGCTATTCCAATACCTAAGGAAGGGCTTAGCGAAGCACTCAGTATCCAAGAAATAGTGTTGAAAGAATGAAAACCACAGTAATGAAAAACATAAATTATCTCCTTGTGATTTTAAATATAAATAAAACACATATTGCCAATCAGAGCCTGGGATAGTAGGAAATCAGTAAGGTTGTTCCTCTGTGGGAATATTATTCCAGCCAGAAGAGGAGATGTGTGACACTAAAGTCCCTGGGCAGCACAGAGCATCAGGACACAGAGTTGTGTCAGCCTGGAATGGCCTCTTTCTGCACTCTGTGGTTAGAGGAGCTAGGCTAGAATTCATTACGCCCACGCCCACAAAGTTCCCATCTTGAATCCTTGCCAGCGTCCCTATATTTGTCTTGTAGAACCCTTGCCAGAGACAGCTCTATTTAAACCACTCAGACGTGCATTAACTGCTGATCCCTCTGAAAGAGTCCACGTGGGTTTCTACACAGCCCAGTAGCAATAGCTGGGTATTTCTCACAGAGACAAAGTACTTGTCCAATCTGTCCACCGTGTGTCCAGTTTGAGATACTCAAGGGTTGGACACATATAGCCATGTCTCACTGGAGTACCCAGAACACTGCTGTGGTTCTAGATCATTACCTGATTCCAGAAAGCCTAGAAATCCTGCCACAGTATCCTACAACAGCATTCCTTTTAGACACCCATTTCTATACTGAGGGAAGCTCTGCAGACTCTGATAGGGCTGTTGTCCCATTCAAGAAGATGGAAAGGGCACAGGACAAAGGGGGAAGTCACACGCTGGGGCCCAGGACCTCACACTCTGGTTTCTTCTGTACCAACAGCTCATTGTGTAACCCCAGGATCTCTTGTCCCCAGTGAACAGAGGATTGACATCTTGAGTGAGACAGATGTAGGTAGTCATGTGCACTGCAGTACCTTGGGCCTACCTGGCTTCTTTTCACTATACGCAACAGTCTTTATCTAGCTGTCACAGGGAGGTCTCATATGCCCCCACATGCAGGACTCTCAGCCCTGCAATTGCCCGTTCACCTTGTCTCTGATAGCATATGAAGGGCTCCACCTTTCTAATCTAGCCATCTTTTCTTCTGTCTTCCTGCCGGCAGGTCCCTTTTCAGTCAACAGCCTTGAGTCTGCCTCTTCACTATCAGCCACACCCTCGTAATTTGCTTCATTTGCTGTGTCTGATTGTGTTCTTAGTTGCCTGGTTGCATGGTATCAGTCACAGATTTAATCTACTAAATATGCTAGTGTTTTAATCCAGCAGCAGAAAAGTGTGATTATCTGCTTCTGTACATAGCCACGTAGATACTGGCATTGTGTGAGGACCAGTTTACAAATGGGACAACAGTGTTGGGTGTGACTAATCTAGGTAGGTCCTCCATACTTGTCGTGGCTTCCAGTCACTCTTCCTAGCCTTGTCTCTAAGCTGGTACCACCAGATACACTTCTTGGCAGTAATGCTAGGATCCTGTAAACAGAGACAGACCTCCCAATGAAACACGCAGAAACTCAACTCCAAGTTCAGCACCTTATGACCTATGTAACTTGGTTCAATCTGCCCAACTTTGCTGAGCGTTAATGTCCTCCTTATCCTAGATTAAACTGAGCCGTAGCTGCAACTCTTCTGGAACATCACCATCCATCTCTGTTCTCATTAAAGATATGCCAATGGCTTGAAAACGGAATAGGTATAAATTCCCCTGCTGGAGGTGTCTGTCTGCCATCTTTCTGTTCCTATTCTGGTGTTCAAGACAGTCTGCATGCAGCCCAGTGGGTCCCCTCTGTTCCTGAGTATGCATAGTTCACACTTCAGCACAGCCAAGTTCCAAAGCCCATGCATGGTTCTAGGCACAAGGAGCCCAACTTGCATAATGGTCGTCTCCAGCCTGGGACAAGCTGTCTTCTTGATCTTAACAGCAGATACTTGAGTTCTCTTACTACCTGTTACCCTGGCTCAGTCCATGCAACTTGGGAACTGGGTGATCAGGAGTCTCTTACTTTTGACCAACCAGTTTGTGTTGGGCTCCATGCAGGAGCCCAGAAACCACCATCCTGAGCCCTTGATATTTCTGTGGCGACTGCTGAATGACTGTGTCACACTGACCTTTCGAGCCTGGTGTGTGGTCAGCTTTCTCCTGCTCAAGGGCTGAGATCTGACTCTGCCTTAACCGTAAACATGGGAAGAGGCTTGGGATGGGCTTGGAGTGTGCTTAGCATGGGGGCTGCCTTCTAATGCTCAGCTGCCTGAGGCCTTGGGCAGCATCTCTTCCTGATAGGTAAACTCTGCCTCCCACCCTCTGCTGGCTACCGTTGCCTCTTCATCCATGAGTTCTAGCATTCTGTGCTCTGACCTGTGGGGTGACCCTCCCCCTCTTTTTCCCCAGCAGCTGTAGGCACACCCAGCAGTCCCTACCTCTAGGCTGTGTGTTGTTATGACAAGATGACATGAGCAAAGCTAATAAGCAGAAGCTGTACCACAGGCAGAGGGCTGAGGGTGGTGTATTTGATTAGCTGCCACCAAATGCTGATGCCACAGGCTAATAATGGGGAAAGCCAGGCTCCCTACTGTGACTGCCACCCTCCAGGGGCTTAAAGTTGCTTTGTATTGCTGTGCTTTCTAGAAAGTTTCATCTGTGGTAACCTTTCTCAGAGTGCCTCATGAGTCTTGACTACAATAAAAATGATATATCAACAGGAGAATTTTTGAAGGGTCCCATTTGTCTCTAGGTCAAAGTAAATAGATTATATTGAGGAGCAAATCAGACAAAGTAAACAAAACAAAACAAAACCTGGCTGTTGAGATGCAGTGGAATCGTGGATTTGAACTTTGGGTTTGCCATATACTGAGAGTTTTGGGGCTGACACATATCCTCAGCACATAGCAGGGTGATGAAAGTTCAAAATCAACTTATTCAAAGGTTGGCTTGTGGCTACATCATTTTGATTTCTGCCTCTGTTCTGACTTGTGTCAATCATAAGCCCCTCTTTGGGAGTCAGGGATGCTCTCATCTTGAAGTTATCAGTCACATTGGTAGTGGTCCTTTGTCCATATGAAACCACAGTCACAGTATTAGGGTGTGTGCATACTACTTATTGAACCCAGGGTATGGAATGGCCCTGGAAATGTCACCTTATCTTCCTAGCCTTGACATCTTCATCTATGGGAGAGCATTTCTACCCCTCCAAAAGGCAACCATGACACTTGGGGTGAGTGTGCAATGAAGTGAATGCTCTGTGACTTTGAGTGTTAATTGTGGTGGCTAGAACCTCACAGTGCTGAGATCTGTGACAAGTTCTTTGTCACTCTGTCATCCCCTAAGCCCCAACCTCATTCCCTGTCCTGGTCTTTCTTCTCTGGCTCTCCATCATTCTCTGTGGTCCCATGACTCATAGCCGAAGTTTTCCCATATGGAAAGTACTTTATATACATAGTTGAAAAAAATTCCCTCCCACTTCCAGGCTAGATTGGGTTTTTTTTAATCCTTGGGACCACAAAGGACAAGCAGCAGGCATCTCAGTCCTCCATTTGCCACTGGAGAAGAGCTTATAATTCAGAAGATCTGGGTCTGGACCCAGGCTGACCACTTTAGAGCTTTATGACTTTAGGCAGGTATCTTAATGTCTCTGGGCCTCAGATTCTTCATCTGAATGCAAAGATGATGGTGTTTGCCTCATCTGTACAACTCAGGCTCATGTGAAGGTCAACTGGGAGAGAGTTGAAAGTGTTCAATGTGTGTAAGGTCTTGTCACTCTAGCCCAGGCTGAGGACAGGCTCCTTCCCTCACAGCTGCACCTGTTCACCCCTCTTCTTTCTCAGATGCATGTTTTCTTCTTTTCCCCCCTGTTCCTACACCCCAGACCCCGTGTGACACATTATCCAAGGTCCTAGGTCTCTGCCTCCCCTGGCTAAAGCTTCTCATCTAGTCACTATTTTTCAATCACTTTGGATCTAAATGAATGCTGATCCCATGATCAGGGACTCAGGCAGCAGGACTGTCTCCATATTCAGGGACTCACTGGTACCATCAGGACCAGCCTGACACCATAGAAAAGAGGCCTATTGTGTTGGCAGAAGGTGGCCCTGGCAGGATCTTTGGCTTGGAAATAGAGAACAGAACCCTCTAAGAGAAGCTGGTCTTGCTTCAAGCCTGTGCTCACTTACTCTCTCTTAGTCTTGACAAAAGGGGGCGTCATCCTCACTTGCAGGGCTGGTGAGAGCAACCCTGATGCAGGGGGCAGAGGAAGGGTGTTTTCTGGGTGCTGGGAAGAACTTGTTCCATGTCACAAGTGCAGCTCTGTGCAGAATGAAGACTGAAAGCACAAGGTCTGGGTATGCAAGGTAACCGGTGAGAGGGTGAGATGTCACCAGGCACCAACTCTGCACTAGTCTAGTTTTGAGCCTGGGACTGAGCCCACTGCTGGCCCAGGACCTCCTATCTACAAGGCCCCCAGAGGGAAGACACACTTGCTATCTAAAGAGAGGGATCTCATCCTCCTGAGAATGAAGTAGTAACCTCCTGGCTCACATCACTCTCCACTGGCACAGTGACCATCAAAGGTGGCCAAGTACCAAGTGGTCTCCATGCCAAGCACTCACTACTGGCTGTCAGTGGATCCCTGTCCCTCCCATCTCCTAGATACTCACAGATGCTCCTCTCTTGACCTGCCGATCTCTTTTTGGTACTCTCCTCTCTTGCCATATCCAGGTCTAGCTCCAATGAGCTTAAGAACAATCCCTGTGAGCATAGCTTTCTCAGTCCTCTGCTCCCATGCAGGATCTACTTGGCAGATCTCCTCCTTGCCTTATTTTTAAGGCTCATTTCAGGGTCTCCTTGGACCCCCTCAGCCTCTTGTTAAGGAGAGATTCTTGTCTCCAGTCCCAAGATGGTTCCGCATGCTCATGTATGTCTCCGCACTAACATAATTATTATGGTGATATCCCTTGGTGTGTGTATATGTGTGTGTGGGTGTGGGTGTGTGTGTCCTCTCATTGTCCAGTGTCATTTCTAGTGGATCCAAGGAGCCAAGCTGGTAGTTCATGGAAGATGAAGAAGTAGGAGGGTATCTCAAAGTGGGTTTCCCACTCACCTCATGTCAGAGTTGGCTGGAGGGAGGTCTGGGGTGGAGAAGTTTAGACAGCTGTTTAATTTATAAACATTTCCAGGCAATTTGGCTGAGGCCTTGCCTCTTACCTTCACCCTAACCTTGAGCCAGGCTATTACACAGCACAGGGGAACAGATAAACACCGCTAAGAAATAAAGATGGAGGAACCCATATTTCTGTGTGCGGTGTCTCAAGTCAACGTGAAAGGATCCTTGTTGTGTGAACTGAACCTGTCTGGGCAGATGTGGGGGAGGGGGAGGGAAAAGGGAAAGTTGGAGAGGAGAGGGCCTGTAGATCATAGCAGATGCAGTATTCCCAAGATTCCCTCAGTGCTTAAAAAGACAATTTTTATGGTAAGAGCCTGTCAATATAAACTATTCTCTCTTTCCTAGGATTGTGATCCAGATCTGAGCTGGTGATTAAACACTCCTTGTGACTTTTGGTCAATTTATCCACCAGATTCCAGCCAACATGACCCTCGCAGGTAGGTACATGCACCAGTCAGTGATGGACACCATAACAAGCCTCCCCCCCCCCCCCGGGTGTATGTGTGTGTGTGTTTATATGTACTAAGGTGCATATGTATGTGTGACACACACATATGTGCATGGCATACATGTGTGTGCGAATGCATGTAGAAGTCAAAGGACAACCTCAATGTCCTTTCCCTGGATCCACCTGCCTTCCCTTTGTAAAGGAAGGGTCTCTCATGGGACTGAAGCATGTTGGTAAGGCCAAGCTGATTGGCCAGTGAATGCCAGGGATCTTCTTATTCCTGCCTTCCCAGTGGCTTTTCCATATGAGTGCTGAGAATCAGAACCTGTGCTTGCAGGCAACCATTTTACCAGCCCTCCAGCCCTCTTTCTCTATGTATGTGCATTTACAAATGCACAGGAAAAAAAAAAGGGTAGAGAAGCCGAGAGGCAAAGTCATTTCTGAGTGGTGGGTGGGGTCACAACTGGATTCTTCTTCCTCATTTGCTCCATGTGTATTATTTAATTTTAAAATATGCTTTCAAGGTTATAAGAGAAAATGAACACTGGGCTGTGTACTGAGGGAGTCTTTTATATGATAAACAAGCCATGGTGCAATGTGGAAGGACTTACAGAGGCCCCCATGGTGACCTGTGACCTTCAGAGAGACTCAATCGTGTCAAGGGTACATTTCTGCTCCTCAGACAGCTTCTCCCTGGTTTGATTCCTGTGCTGGGAAGATTTGAGGAGACTCCCAGCCTGACCCCTTCTACAGTGGGCCTGGACTTTAAGGAGAGTAGCAATGAAGTCTCTCTTTTAATCTCTTTACTCTTTAGGCAACAATGTCAAATACTTTCAGCAGAATGACATATAGATTTCCTACAACCCAGTGTCAAAGCCCTGGTTTATCCTTGGGTGGGAATAGGAGATGGAGGATCAGGGCACTGCACTTGGGATCTTTACTTGAGGGTACTTAGCATTTGGCAGTAACAGAGGATGAGGTCATTTGGGTGAGTGAGAACATCAAATTTCAAGTGTGAGGTGGCCCAGGCTTAGGTACTTTGGAGCCAGAAAGCCTGGGCTGACTCACAGAAGTGCTGTTTTCTGGGACTGATGAACCCATTGTCACTGGGGCCCTCTCTTATAGCCTATAAGGAGAAGATGAAGGAACTCCCACTAGTGTCTCTGTTCTGCTCCTGCTTCCTGTCCGACCCCCTGAATAAATCATCCTACAAATATGAAGGTGAGTGGGTGCTCGGCTGGGGTAGGAAAGGGTGGAAGCTTCTGTGTCTTGTGTTTGTGGGTGCCCCCCATTGACTCCTATCTCGTAAAACTGTCCAGATCATAGTGTGTCTTCTTTCCCAGATCCTGAGGGGTCTGAGTCCAGGGGATGTGGCCTGGATGCCAGGCAGCCACCGGGGATCTGGATTGGTCCCTCCTGGAGCACTTGTTACTAGAGTTCCTTTTGCACATTCCTTGGTGCCACAGAGGATGCCAGGATAAGCCAGACACAGGTTCTGAGATTCTGTCCATGGAGACACAGAACAGCAAATAAAACTTGGTGTGTTCACAGGGCGTCTAGAGACCGATAGAGAGGCTCCTAGGCAGGTCCATGGTGGGAATAGCACTTCCAGCCTGTTTGTGACAGTGGTGCTGTTCAAGTCCCCAGACCTTATCAGAGAGTACTGGATTACCATGTTCTCAGGAGGAGTGGCCAGTGGACAGATAGATCATCTCTTCATTTCTGTTTGCAAGGAAGGCATGGGTTTGGTCTGTCAATAATAGAGATGGGTGTTTGGATGACCTGAGACTGTTTTTTCCATTTAGGCTGGTGTGGGAGACAGTGTAGGAGGAAAGGTCAAAGCCAGCGGAAAGGCAGTGCTGACTGGAGAGAAAGAAGAGAACAGGGTAGGCCGGAGCCAGGGGTGAGGTCCACAGGCCATCAGAGGGACAGGGCAAGGAGGGGCTGAGGGTGGGGATGGGTGAAATGAACTGGTGTCTGTCACCATTGAGGAACAACGGCAGCTAGTGTTGCTGCAGCTGTTATCACAAATCACAGTTCCTGGGATTCTTGCCCATGGATCCTTAGACTTTACTCTGTCAAAGTCACTGACCTTAGGGTCCAATATTTAGGATCGGCCAGATGCCTAGTCATTGGTGTACCTTGGGACCCCCCAGCTTCCCTGTGTCTGTGTGCATGTTTGCATGCTTGTTGGGGCCCCAGCTGCACCTCAGAATGTGAGCAGCCTCAACTCTGCCCTCCACAGCAGATACAGTAGACCTGAACTGGTGTGTCATCTCTGATATGGAAGTTATCGAGCTGAACAAGTGCACCTCGGGCCAGTCCTTTGAAGTCATCCTGAAGCCACCTTCTTTTGATGGGGTGCCTGAGTTTAATGCATCCCTCCCAAGACGGCGAGACCCATCATTAGAAGAGATCCAGAAGAAGCTAGAAGCAGCGGAGGAGCGAAGGAAGGTTAGTGCAGCCCCATATCTCTTCCTTCCATCCCAGCGTGAGCAGAAAGGATATTTAGAGATCACTTCCTAGTAGTTCTCAATGTTCCTGGTGCTGCAACCCTGTAATACAGTTCCTCAAATTATGATTACCCCCTACACCATAAACGTATCCCATTGCTCTTCATATCTCCATAATTATAATTTTGCTGCTGTTGTGAATTATAATGCAACTATCTGATATGCACCCCAAAGTGGTAGTGGCCCACATGTTGAGAACCACTAGCATAGACTAAGACACCACCTGAAGGAGACAAGACTATGAATATGCACTGGGTGAGCTTACAGTTTGGCTAATGCCTACGGTGTCACAGTCCTCTCAGAGCTGGCTTTGTGTGCAGCTTCCTTGTTCCCCATTGATTCTCATGCTTCAGCTCAGATGCCATTTTAATGTGAGCATTTCTTCATCTTTCAAGCAAAAAGAAAAAAAGCAGCTTTCTCCATTTAATTGTGTGGTCCCCCTCCCCTTACATCCGAGGCTTTATCACACGCAGGTTATTAATATGCATGTTTATTTTTACTAGGCTAATTTTCTCCATTCCTTGGTGTCTGGAGTTGTGAGGGCCTTGAAATTCATACAAGATCACTTAGTACTTGTGAATGAACGAGTGGAAGAATGAGAAGAAAATGAGAGAAGAGATTTAGAAGCTATTTAGGAAAGGGCTAATAAAGTCAACAATGATGGAAAGCTTTGCAGGTGGTCCGGTGTCACTGCTCTCTGCTTCTGGGACAGAGGACCAGGTTCAGGGATGCATCTCATCTGAGTGTAGCACTGTTAAGCTGTGGTGGCAGACGTCCAACCTAAAGGGTTTTTCTCTTTCTTCTGCTGCCCTAGTACCAGGAAGCCGAGCTCCTGAAACACCTCGCAGAGAAGCGAGAGCACGAGCGAGAGGTGATCCAGAAAGCTATTGAGGAAAACAACAACTTCATCAAGATGGCAAAAGAGAAGCTGGCCCAGAAAATGGAGTCCAATAAGGAGAACCGAGAGGCCCATCTGGCTGCTATGTTGGAGCGGCTGCAAGAGAAGGTAAGCGGTCCTGGATTGGCAGAAGGCTCCTTCCGTGGTAAGAACTTGGGACCTACACATCACTCTGGAGGAAGCAGCCTCTGCAGAAATGGACATGTTTCTACCAGGCAGGGTCCTTGTCCTTCTAAGGGGATGATTTGGGAAGACTTAGGCAAGAAGCTCACACCAAATCTGGGTGGTCTCCCGGGATCTTCTAGGGTTTTGCAATGGAAATTTCTTACTATCTCAGGAGCTTGCTCACATCCTTCTTTTCTAGAGAAAGCCTGTCCAATGTAAGTCTCTAAGGAGAGGCATATGGCTTCATTGATGAATGGGCAGATTCGGGTTAATGAAAGATGCTAACTTGAACATGGCTCTGAGCCAGGGATACAACAAGCTCTGTTGCCAATACAGTAAGATGCAGGATTCTCCCCAGAGCTCCTCCTAAGGGCCAGAGAGTAGTAGGTTTTCCTCAATAGTTTGCCTTTGTCAATAACTCAAATGTCACCTGCATATGAGCGGTGTGATAGACTGGGGTTGGTCCTCTGTGTCATTCTTTGGAAGACCTGCTGGCCTCATTCCCTGAATCCCAGGCTGCCTCAGTTTCTCCTGCAGCTCCTGGGAAGCTTTAGCTCTGTGTTTTATTTCCAGGAGCCGCCTGCTGCGCGGTGACTCCCGGGACCGATCGGTGGCCTCGTCCCATGGTGAGCAGCGTGGTCCTTATTCCTTCCCGCCTACCCACCTAGAACCTCAGGCCCTTGGCAACAGTTACCAGAAAGATCTGGCTTCATCCAGGGATGTGAGCTGCACAGGCTGGCCAGTAGGTGGCAGCCCCGTGCTCATGTTCAATTCCACAAGGGACAGCAAGGCTTCTTTCTCCACTGAGTGCCTTAGGGGAGGGACATAATCTGAGTGTGACTTTGGGCTTCTCCAGTTAATGAGAGATACTGTAGGAAAAGTTAAGGTTGCCTTTACCTTTTAATATTGGGTCACATGTATTCCAGGCTGGCCTCAAACTGGCTATATAGCTGAGGATAGCGTTGAAATTCTTATCATTTTGCCTTCACTTCCAAGCGCAGGAATTATAGGTGTGTGCGGCCAAGCCTATTCTATTCAGGTTCGGGGCTTGAACCAAGGGCTTTGTGCATGCAAGGTAGGCACTCTGCCAACAGAACCATAGCCCCAACCTCAAGGCAAATTCTTGAGGAAACCACAGTTTGAATGGGAGAGTTATGGGCTTATAGACCCAGCTTAAAACATATCACAAAGCTAGATTACATTGGAACACTTTAACATGTGTTTACAAAATGCTTTAATTTTGTCATAACACGGTCATCACAAGTTTATGAGGCGAACATTCTTAGTTCAGATAAAGAAACCATTCCAGAGGTCAAATGATTCACTGAGATTTGCATGGTGATTGATCTGACAGTGGAGCTGTTCTTAGCCTCCTGTCCAAGTGGCTGCTTTCTTGCCTGGCTCAGAGAGAATATCCCAGTATTATTTCACTAGCTTTTCATCAGCAAGGGCTTCTGGAGACCAAGCAAGCAGAGAGCAGAAACCCAGGGCTCTGCATAGCCAACTCACTTGAAAACAGTGATGGAGGCAACAGATTGGCCAGGTTGTATTTGGAACGACATCTGTGCGTGTCAAGTGGAAGCTGAGAGTCAAGATGCCAGATCAGACATTTGAGAGGACAATTTTTCTCTGAGACCTGATCTCCACTCACAGTTACTGTGAGGAGGCAGGAGGCAAAGTTGAGAGCCCCTCTCCCCCACATCTCTATCCACAGACCAGGAACACCTTAAATATCAACAATGCTATCTATGCTAGCTCCTGTGTTGTGTGTCATGACCAGAATTCCTAGGCGTAAAAACCCCAGTCCACAGTTACTGCCTGTTTCTCTAGGGGTAAAGTCTGAGGACCGTGTGGACTCCAGGTCATGCAGTACATATCAGAGTTTGAAAACCAGACATACCACTTCTTGCTTTCAGCCTGTGGAAATTTCTAGGGGCCTCTGGAAAGATAAACTTCTTGGTAAAGGTGCATCTTAGGAACCTGGGTGGCCCTAGCAGGTCTATTTCAGGTTAATCTGCCATCCAGATATGGCAACACCAGGGTCTGGGAAGAGGATCATTGGGTACCTTTTGCTTCTCACAGTAGGGACTGGGAAACACAAAGAAGAAAAACATGTTCCAAGCTTACAAGGACACAGATATTTATCTAATGATCTGGAATGATGTGGAGACAGGTGTGACATGGTCCCATGAGTGGACACTTGTCACAGAGTTTCAGAGCTGAGCCAGCTGCCCATTCTAGTCCCTCTGGAAAGGTCCAAGGAGTTGAGGCCTGGTTAGATAAGACAGTCAGTTAAGGTCACACAGCTGGCCCGGAGTGAGAAGGCAGATCCAGTCTTTTGGCTGAATTATGTTACAAAGCAAGTGAAAGTTGTCTTCTAATCCATGTAAGGGGATCCATTGTCTGGAGTCAAGCACAGTTTCTCAACAGTTCTCTGTCAGTATGTAATTCAAGTGTCCTCCTCCTTCAGTCAGAGATTTAAGACAACGCTAGAGAAATGGGAAGGAAATAACACATCTGTGGTGTGTCAGGGATGCTGGCCATGGGCTGGTTCTTTTCCCATTCCTCCTAAATTGACTGTCCCAAGTGGCCCCTTATATTTAGTCAAGTCAAGTGACCATTCCAAGAGTCAGAATGAGCAGTGGAGGTAGAGAGAGCCTAGGGTGTCTTGGGGTCATTGTGAAGTGGGTCCCCTGCAGGATGTGGGGACTCACCAGTCCATGCACTCTGTGCACTTGCAAGCTTACACATCTGTGTCCAGCGTCTTACTTGCCTCCTTCCACCCCTTAGGATACCTTCGCTGACAGCTCTGCTCTGCCCGTGGTGACCATCTTTTGCGTTCCATTCTCTTGCCCTTTGCCCTCCCCTGGCAGCCTTGTGTGACCTGCCTTTGTCCCTCCCTTCCTCCCCAGGACAAGCACGCAGAGGAGGTGCGGAAAAACAAGGAGCTGAAGGAAGAGGCCTCCAGGTAAAGCCCAGAGGCCAAGGAAGTTTCCAGGACAGCCGGACAGCTCCCGCAGCAACCTGGTTCCAGCAACCTAGGCTGTTGGCTGCTCTCCCAGCACTGGGGTTCGGGGGGAGGGGGGTGGCCAAGGGGCGTTTCCTCTGCTTTTGGTGTTTGTACATGTAAAAGATTGACCAGTGAAGCCATCCTATTTGTTTCTGGGGAACAATGATGGGGTGGGAGAGGGGACAGAGAGAGTGTGGCAAAGGAGGTGAAGATGAGCCCGAGGACATTGTGATACTGTCCGCTGACTGCAGACTTGGGCCAAGGCCCCCACTTTTCACGGCTCTGCCTGGACATCCGGCCTCCAGGTTCCGAGTGGAGAGAAGATGTAAATCGGGGTAGAAGTTCAAAATGAAGGGCAGAGTCCTGGTGGGGTGGTGGCTGCAGGGCCAGCAGGACAAGCCAGTCTGGATGGAGTGAGACCCGCCCTGCAGCGGGTGGGATAAGGTCTGTGTGCGTCTGTTCATTGTCATCTTTTGATCATCATGACCAATGAAACATTTACTTCGAGTGTCCAGTGTTTTTATTTCCTATATTGGCTCTTTGCAAATGGGTAGAATGTTCTAGAAATTTGGCTTCCCACCTATCTGAGGGCAGGTGCCTTTTAATTTTTCCATCTAGGTATCTGGTATGCTGGGTGATATGGGTTAGTTCATGCTAGACATTGGAATGATTAGAAGTTTGCTTTTCTTTCTCCTTTTAAACCCCTTTTGTGAGCTGTCCCTTAGTGGATGGAGGCCACTGAGCTGATGAGAAAAAGAGATGGCGTCTTTCCTATCTGTAGACTCACATTCTAGTGTAGTCCCAAGGATTCGCTGTAAGAAGGACATTTTTAGCCTGTGTAGCTGCAATAACAAAATACCTTAGGTGGGGTAACATGAACAATAGGGATTTAGTGCTTACAGTTCCCAAGGTGGGAAGGCTAAGATCAAGGTGTCTGGTGACAAGCTGCTTTCTGTTAAGAAAACACATGGTGCCTTCTTGCTGTGTCCTCTTGTGGCAAAGTGTGACAGGGATCCACAAGGTCTGGCTTATAAGGGGCATTCATCCCATCTCTGGGGGGAGAGACCTCTGACCCAATCCTCTCCTAAACACTCCACCACTTGACATTATTTATTGAGGGATGAAATCTAACATCTGACTTTTAGCGGGGAACAGCATCATTCAGACATAGCAGAAACACTCACCAGGGGCTTGGAGGTCTAGGCAGATTGCAGAATTCCAGTGAGGAAAGCTCATTTGTTAGAAGAAAGCAGAAGGGCCCTGTTCTCTAGGCTTCCGAGTACAATCCTTCTGACTCTCTTCTGCAAACAGGAGTCAGGTGGAGTCTGTAGGAGATAAATCCCAGGGCATTTCCACAACTTACCTTAAACACAGTGTGGTTTTGTTTAGCTTTGCAAATAAACTCTTTACTGTTGCCTTAGTATTCTCTTGACAGTGCTTCTATAAGTAAGCCTCGGTTTAGGGTAAAATAACTGGAAGAACAAAGGTGGCAGTGATGGTGGAGGTGGTGGTGGAGATGGTGGTAGTGAAGGTGGTGATAATGATGATGGTGGTGAAGGTGGTGGTGATGACGTTGCTGGCAGATCATACTTTTAGGCAGCACCTATTAGATGCCCATTTTCCAGACTTCCCACAAATGGGGCTTCATTTAGTCTTTGTATCAACTGTGGGAGAAAGCTGCTGCTGTCATCCCATTACGCAGACAAGAAGTTGAGGCATAGAAAGCATAAATAGGTTGCCCAGATTCCCACACATAGTAAGTGGGAGAAGAGGGCTTCAATTTGCAGCTTGTTCCCAAAGTCTATATTTTTAGTCACTGCACAGTACAGCATTCTGGCGCATCTAAACTAGGCTGCAAGTTCCCAGTCAGGGTTTCTCAGACTGAGTTGTGACTCACTGGGTGGTGAGACCAATTTTGTGGTCCCACTCAGCTTCTTTTTCTCTTTCCCTTCTGTCACACTGGGAATGAGGAGCCACAGTTATGGGGGGAAAAGTATTTTTCTACCCAGAATTGACATAATAAAAGTTCTAATAAAGAGTAGATATGGTGGACAGATGCACAGTGAACAAATTCTCAGAGGGAAAAAAAATCACTTCTTATAACAAGGGATTCTTACAGCGAAGGCATTTTTATGGGGAAGGGATCCTTGTAGGGAAGAGATCCCTATAAGAATGGATCCTTACAGGGAAGGAACCCATACAGGGGAGAGATCCTTTCTTGCAGTTAGGTTACATGGCTGCCTTTCCTGGACCACCTGTGCAGGGTCCATTTGAATAGATAAGAGGAAGGCAGCTCACTTTCTCCTTAGGAGTAGTTGTTATAACATCACTTGTCTTTCCTGAGGCTGGCTGTTTGGATGAGGTGCCAGAGTCTTGGGATTTAGGCTTTAAGTAGGGCAGAGGCCGTCACAAATCACTGTGTCTGGCTTTAAGCAGTTAATTCTCACTATTAAGAGTATTTTGGTGTTTTACATGTTTACTTTAGGCCTTTTTGCTATGTTTTCCCCCATGTTCCCCCTAATTCCCTCCCTCCCATTCTTCCTAATAGAACAAAAAACAACACATCAAAATTAATTTTAGTAATATACATATATTTCCCTGGAAATTCTCAATTTTTATTTTATGTGTGGCCATATTACCAGGGCACAGCAAAAAAATACTTTTCTTCCTGAGGTCGACAATCAAAAAAAACCTATGAAAGCTGCAGCTTTGGAAGAAGCTTGGAGACAGGGTTAAGGTGTCTGGGCTGTAGTCCTCGGGTCTTCAGGAAGCTGCTGTGGATGCCAGTGTGGAACGAAGCCTGTGGCTTCAGATCCAGTTCTTCTGGGCTAATAGAGACAAGAGAAGAGTCTTGAGGGTCTCATTTCACAAATTAACTTCATCATCACCTTCATCCTCCTCTGTGGGTGGAAGACCAGGAACTAGCTCCCTCAACCCTTTCTCTTCCCATGTTTAGACACTGGCCCTTCACTCTATGGTCTTGTCTTTCCATATGTTTGTCTTTCCTTGCTTGGGTTGTTCTTCCTTTCTTTGCTTGGTTCCGCACTGTTCCTTTAAACCTAGCTCAGATTTCATGTTCCTCTACTCTTCTAGAGACTCTACTTTTGCATGCTTTGGTATACATACAATTAGTTGCTTAATCTCACTTATGAGACATGACCAGGTTTAGGACACTTTGTGTCCTTAGCAGTGACTAGACTGGGATTAAGAACATCAAGGTAACCAAAAGACAGGGGAACAAGAAGTAGGGATAAAGAAAGACTCACAATGACAACTCCATTTGTGTAGCCCTTTCCTAAAGTTCCATGTAAAAGACTGAGATTTGAGGTGGCTGACAGCCTGGGGAGACAGCTCAGTTGCTGGATGTATACACATATGAACCCGAGTTTGAATTCCCAGCACCCACATAAAACCTAGGCATGGTACAGCTCTAGGGATTTGGAGACAGAAAGAATCTTGAAGCTTATTGCCTGGCCAGTCTAGCCAAATTGGTAAGTCACAGGTTCAGTTTGATACTGTAAAAAAGCATAGTGGGGAGCAACTGAAGAAAACACCTAGTATTGCCCTCTGGCCTCCAACATGCACTGTCATCTACAAACACTTGCACAAACATGAACATATACACCAAAGTTTGGAGGTAGCTGATCAGGATTGTGCAGAAGATTGAAGTTCATCTCCAGGCCAACCTGAGTCCTTATGAATCTCTAGCCCTTGACAGAAGAAGTGAATGTATGAGAGATGTGTGTGTGTCATGGACCATCTTCAGAGTCCAGGACACCAGTAAACAATTCCTGCAGTAGAAGTGGTCACAAGTCAAATGTGGCAGGAGGGGATGGAGCCATTGAAGGATGAGTGTATGAGAGACCTGTGGTTCTGAGGTCCTCAGCTAGTGACTCTCAATGGTAAGCACTCTATCATTCTGAAGCAACAATTTTGCTTAAAGCAAGGAGAGAGCACAGTCTTTTTTTTTTTTTTTTTTTTTGGATGACTAGAGTCTGAATCATGGATGAGCACTAAGGGGCATCCCATCCAAGTCTCAAATATAAATTAGGAGCCTGATGATGATTATCTAAAGCCAAGCCTAAATTATTTTACATAGAAACAGATTTCCCAAAGTTTAGCTAAGAGTCAGTATATTTTGATCAGCACATGGCTCTCCCCTGATTAAACTTCAGTGAATACTGGAATCCAAAGATACGGGAGATAGAAGCCCTAAGGCAGTAAACCAGCTTCAAGTAGGCACAAGGAGTGGGGTGGAGGACACACACCTGGACATCCATCCCTTGTTGTAGTAATTATTTAAATTCTGGCCCAAGGTTTCTACCCCGCCTTAGTTATTTAAGTTCTCAGATGAAAGACATATTCACAGCCTTTCTATTTATAATAAGCCTTAAAAAAAAAACAAAACAAAACAAGAGCTGGGCAGATATCTACCCTCCATGCTGTTAGAATCTATTTCCTATTGATAACCTCGAGTTATTACTATGTTTCATCTAGGCTGCTCTTAGCTCCAATTGGGCAGATCTCAGGGCCACACTCTCTTGCTCTTAACCCATGGCACTTCTCCTTCCTCCTCCTCCTCCAATTTTTTTCCTCATGGTCCTCCTCTTTCCCTCAGGCCCATGAACCCCCATCTATGTCTCCTCTGCCCAGCTATTGGCTGTTGGCATCCTTATTTACCAGTCAGAATTATCTTGGGGAGGGGAGGGTCACAAGGGCTACTATAGACTTCAGGTCTTAGGGGCCCTGTGCTTAGCATTACAATAGACAGTAAAAGATAAAACCTCAGCAACCCCTAGAGCAACAGCAGAGAGAAACACGAAAAGGAATAGACACCCTGCTTACAAGGGACCATGGTCCTACGTACTGTATATTATGGACAAGTCTAGAGGACTAAGGACAGAGCACAGCCCACACCTACAGCACATCTTCCTGATCTAAGAGAAATGCCTCTGCTCTTGTGAAATCTACAAGGAGAACAGGAAACCTAAGCACCAACACAGTGCAGAGTGTTGGAACATAGTGATCCCCCCAGTGAAGACACCACAGGAATGACACACTGTGGAGTCCAAATGCACCCGACATCTTCAACATGACAGCATGATTTGTCAGCACACATCATCAAGAGACGACTGGCATCTAAAGTGACTCTTGTTTAGAAGTGGAAAAGATAGAAGCCCATCAGGAATCTATTGTATGAGCTGGGCGGTGGTGGCACACGCCTTTAATCCCAGCACTTGGGAGGCAGAGACAGGCGGATTTCTGAGTTCGAGGCCAGCCTGGTCTACAGAGTGAGTTCCAGGACAGCCAGGACTACACAGAGAGACCCTGTCTCGAAAAACAAAAACAAAAACAAAAACAAAAACAAAACAAAAAAGTATGTATTTCCCAACATGAACATAGAGAAAACATGAAAACATGGGGGCATGACTCCTCCCAAAGTTCATAATTCTTCAGCAACTGACTCCAAAGACATTGAAGTGGGTTAAGGGTTGTAGAAAGAATTCAAGAATGATGTTTTTATTTATTTTGTTTTATTTGAAGAGCTTTGGGTGGAACACAGGCCCCTGTGCTTGCTATGCAAGGGGTTCATCACTGTGCTAATAGGTTCTTACTATGCAGCCCAGACAGGCTTCAAATTCATAATCTGATAAGAAGCAGTGGCCTCTCCCTGAGTGCTCAGATTACTGTCATATATCGCCACTCCCACTTCAGAAGAATGATAACTCAAACTAATGAATTAAAGTAAAATGTAAAAAGAAAATAGGCAAAATGAATTAAGGAAGACAGCATAGCAGATGAATGAGAACACTGAAAAAAAAAGAAAAGAGAGAGATAGATGGAAAAGGAATCCAACAGGAATCTTCAAAATGAAAAGCACAATAAGTCAAATAAAAAACTCGGTGGGAAACCACACCAAACAGATTAGATCACATGATGGAGAGGTCACATGATGGAGAGGTCACATGACGGAGAGGTCGGAGCTTAAAGGCAAGGTTGATAAATGAGATCATCTGGACAATAGTTAGGAAAAAATGAAGTGAACAGGCAAGACCTCTGGGATATGAGTAAGAGATATATTTTTGGTGTAGTAGAAAGTACTAAAGTGCACACTAAAGGCGCAGAAAATGTATTCAGTGAAATAAAAGCAGAATATTTCCAAAATCTAAGAAAAGGTATGGATGTAGAGGACATTTGTAACCCTAAGCAAATGTGGCCATGTTGCAGGTTAAAGGGCAACAGTAAATAGTGAAGGAAGGCTACTGAACGCTGTGGGAAATGCCAACTTACTTATAAAGGTAACCCCATCAGAACAATAGCAGAGTTTGTTTGGAAACTCTAAAGGTCAAGAGAGTCTGGAGTGAAGTATTTACTGTAGGCCCTGAAAGAAAATAACAGCTAAGTCTAGATTTCTGGAACCAGCAAAGTTGTTCTTGAGTTGAACTGAAGGATAAGCACTTTCCAAGATGAACCTCTGTCACAGTAATTTATTCAGTCCACCTCTGTGATGATCTCAAAGGAGTCCTAAGCAGAGAAGGTAGAGAAACATGACCACAGAAACATAGGAAATCCCAATGTGAGCCCATTAAACATGCAAATACAAGCTAAGAAAGAATTGAACATTAGAGAAATAACAAAATGAAAGGAATAAACACATAATTGTTGATTTATCATTCAGTGTATATTGTCTTAATTCTTCAGTTAGAAGCCACAATCTCACTCTATATGAAGCATCAGACCAGATGATCGGCTGCCCACAAGAAACACACCTCACGGGTTGGAGAGATGGCTCAGTGGTTTAAGAGCACTGGCTTCTCTTTCAGAGGTCCTCAGTTCAGACCTTCTCTAATGAGATTTGATTCCCTCTTCTGTCTGATGCCTCTTCTGTTGTGCAGGCATACACATAAATAAAGCACTCATATACATGAATAAGTAAAAACAAAATCCAATAACAACAACAAAGAAACACACCTCCCCAGCAGAGGCTGATGCAGATTGAGATTGAAAGGAAAGGGTAGAAAAGTGATGTTACAAACAAATGGAACTCCTAGACCAGCAGAAACAGTTACGTTCATTTCCATCTTGGCAGATCCCTCGAAAGTCAACAGAAGAGACAAAGTCCTCTACACACAGGCAAAGGGAATGATACATCAAGAAGATCTGACAATTATGGATGCATGCACAGTGAATGTTAATGGAGCCATACTCAAAATATAAACTCTAGTAAAGAATCATGGACAGAGAGGTCCATTCACATAGTAGTGGGTGACATTAATAGTCCTGTCACCAATATATAGGCCATTCAGATAAAACCCAACAAAGAAGCTGTAGAGATAATTTATACTGTAGATTCAATAGTTACATATAAATATTCCATCTAACAACTACATTCTTTTCAGTAGTTTACATGACTTTCTCCATAATAGAAATATTTTAGAGTACAGTGCCAGTCTTAACAAACACAAGAAACAAAATCATATCTGGAATGGTATCAAACTGTTACAAAATACAACTGGCAATAATATTAAGAGAAACTATAGAAAATATATAATGATCACATGGAGACTGAACATACATTTTTAAGTGCTAAGTGAATCATTGAAGGAATCAGAGGACATTTAAAGAGTCCTGTATAAGGACTTAGAATAGCACCTAGTGCACAAGTGCTCCATAGATGTCCAAGCTGATGGTGGTTTCTATTGCTCTCAAGAATGACCCCAAAGTCAGCTTCCTCTTCCTCATGATGGAGCCCCAAGTGCAGAAGTATCCCTCATGGTTTTCCTTTGGGTGAACTGTCCAGGTGCCTCCAATAATGACTTGTCTATAAAAAATCACAAATGTTCTCAGTTTTAGTCATTGTATATGGATGCTGTGGTGGTTGGAATACGCTTGGCCCAGGGAGTAGCACTAATAGTGTGACCTTGCTGGAGAAAGTGTGTTGCTGTGGGGGTGGGGTTTGAGATCCTCCTTCTAGCCATGTGGAAGCCACTCTTCTCCTGTTTGCAGTTGGATCAAGATGTAGAATGCTCAGCTCCTTCTCCAGTACCATGCCTGCCTGAATACTGCCATGCTTCCTGCCATGAAGATGCCATGAAGATAATGTACTGAACATCAGAACTTGTAAGCCAGCCCTAATTAAATGTTGTCCTTTATGAGTTGCCTTGGTCATGATGTTTCTTCATAGCAATGGAAACCCTGACTAGAACAGATGCCCTCTGGTCAGCCTATTTCTCTCCCAATATGAGACATGCATTTTCACCTCATGTGAATCCAAGTGGGGCTGGCCTTTTGGGCAAGTCATTTGGCAGCACAAAATTTGGTTTCTAGAATCTATTCTAAAGAAGTGATCTGGTAGCTGGGTGTAGTTGTACACCTTTAATCCCAGCACTCGGGAAGTAGAAGCAGACTAAGTTTGAGGCCAGCCTGGTCTACAGAGCAAGTTCCATGGCAGCCAGGACAGCCAAAGAAACCCTGTCTAGGAAAACAAACAAACAAAAAAAAAAAAAAAAAAAAATGGAAGTGCTTTTATGCAGAGAGTGGACAACCGCTCATCAATGTGCTAAGTATGTTACAAACACACAACTTTCATAAATATCTAGCAGTAGAGAAGCCTTTCAAAGATGCTCATAAAAATATAAAAACGGAGGGTCCTTGTACAGCCTGTGGGAAACTTTTAAAGTTTATCATTCAATTTTAAAGGGAGATGGTGTGTTAGGTATGTAGCAAGGATTCTGGGATATAAATATAAACAAAGTATGAATTTCTTATAATAGAGATGAGGTCATTAAATAGTGTTAAAATATTACAATAATTGCATAATGAAAATATTTGTTTGGGGAAGGAGTGGAGATGAGGGAAGTAGGGATGGAGAAGAGAAAGTCTCCAAGAAGGGTGAGTCTGAGCAGATGTCAGAAAGATAACAGGAAGTTCATCAGGCAGAAGATGAGAAAGGAAGGAAAAAGAGGTGAGGGGGAGGAGGAGAGGGAAGATCGAAGAAGAGAAAGGAGGGTAGGAGAGGGAAGAGGAGAGGGTAGGAGAAGGAAGGGGAGTGCAGTCCTTTAGGTGGCAGCAGCAGCAGCAAAGTGCACAGGCAAGGCCACCAGGCATAAGGAAGGTGACAGTGGCTCCCTAAAAGAGGGATGTGGTATAGAGTGGTCAGCATCCTCCAGAGGCACAGAGTTGAAAGAATGAATATATATTGTGAGAGGACTTATTAGGTTGGCTTCCATGATAGGGGCTAGTCTGATGTGGGTGACCGACAACAGAAGCAACAGGAGCAGCAGGAGCAGCCACCACCACTGGGTACTCACTTACTAGCAAGAGATGACTAGGCAAGTTTCCAGAAGATGCCACTTACTTTAGGGGAGGGTCTTCTCCCCTCAGGTATAGGTCCTGGAAATACAGCCATACCCAGAGATGTGTCTTCCCACTGATTCCAGTCAGTAATTAACCACCACAGGGCACTCCAGTGGTCGCAGGAGGTACAGCTGAAAGGGTCACAGGACCCAGGGCTTTTGTTCTGGCTTGGTGGGGAGGGAGAGTGGGATGATGCTGTGAATGTTGAAAGGTCAGAGCAGGTGAGCACCATAGCAGAGAGGAGGAAGCCATGACCAGAAGCTGGGCAGCTAGGCAGAGAATGCACAGGAGACCAGGTAGGGTGAGCCATGTAACGTCCAGCTGGGACAGGGTGAACAGGTGAGGTCACATAATAGCATCAGCACCAGAGAGGTCATGGAAAGGTCACTCGGGTGTAGATGATGTTGATACTGTAGGGAGGGAGATGTGCTGAGAGGAAGAGGCAAGTAGGGAGGGGCCAGCATGGCTATGGTTAAAGGAAGCCTCTCTCTCTCTCTCTCTCTCTCGCTCTCTCTCTCTCTCTCTCTCTCTCTCTCTCTCTCTCTCTCTCTCTGTCTCTCTCCCCCTCCTCTGTGTGGTGTATGCCTCTGATATGTTCTTGTTTGCTGTTTTATTGTTATTTGCAGTGGGCATGGAGGAGGGTATCATTAGCGTTTGGGGTTGGGGTGACATTTGAGCTAGCACAAGCAAGCTAGCACAGCAGTAAGTAGAGAGGGGCGTGCCAATGGGGCTTCGCTGGAGATGTTCAATGTGAGCAAAGGCAGTGGTACGTGTGGCTCCTAGGCAGGGTTCTTGGCTGGCTGATGTGCTCAGGGAAAAGGGTGTTAGGTAGAGCAGGTGGAATGCTGGGAAACAGGCGGGTGGCAGATAAATGTGGGTGCTGCCTGGTTGGAAGGACCCTGAAGTTGGCCTTCATCAATGGTTACCAAGCTGGCCCATCACTGAGTCTATCACATGGCTTCACAGGCACACTTGCCAATACAGTACCCAAGGCTTCTCTGTAAGAATACATCATCTTAGGCTTCTGCCTCAGAGAATTTTATAAGGATGAGTAAGTTAGAGAAGAGAAGGAGAGAGCCAGATCCAGTGTGTATGTGTGTATGTGTGTGTGTGTGTGTGTGTGTGTGTGTGTGTGTCATATTTGAGAGGGGGGAGTGATACAGAAGGAGTTGGAGGAAAGAAAAGGGGGGGGAAGAAATGATGTAAATACAGCACATATGTATGAAATTTAAGAATAAATTTAATAAAAGGAAAATACGATTTCAGAGGAATGGGAAGAAGATGAATTTTGAGAAGTTAATTAAGACTCTGGAATATACCTGGCTCTAGGGAAGGAGAAGATTGCTTCTAAACTTATTGGTAATGAGATCTCCACACTCTTTCCTTGATCTATTGGTGTCTTCACTATAGGTTAGCAGCAATAAATATTAAATGACTTACTTGGTTGAGTTTCTAAAAGAGTTGTGTGTAGTTTTTATTTAATTTGAGATTTATGCTTTACTTAAAGGCCAAAGGGAAATTATATAATTTAGAAATTGAGCCTCATGCCAGTTGCAGGAGAGTAAGAACATAAAAGCACCTACTATGTTCCTGTGATGCTGACTGGTACTCAGCCTTTATTCTTCCCTCCTCCACATTTGAAAGAAATGTGCAGAAGCACCCCCACCTTCCAGTGAACCTTCTATAAGACAAGTAAGCTGAGTAGAACTTCACTGAATGAGGAAGGGTGGAGATGGCCAGGTCCAGGGACTAATTGTAATTTTCTTAAGATTATCTTTAGCCCTCAAAATAGCCATTCTTACTCATTTCTGTGTCTCACCCAGCATCTTTGTGACTAACATATAAAACCTTTGCAAGGTATTAACTTTTTAAAATGATTTATTTATTTTTACTTTATATGTATTAGTGTTTTGCCTGCATGCAGAGTGTCAGATTCCCTGGAACTGGAGTTACAGGCAGTTGTGAGCTGTCATGTGTGTGCTGGGAATTGAACCTGGGTCCTCTGGAAGAGTAGTCAGTGTTCTTAACCACTGAGCCATCTCTCCAGTCCCCCAAATAGGTTAACTTTAGACCACCAAAGACATGCCTGCTTTGTTTTAACTCATCCACCTAATGTTTCCACCAATGTGATTGAAAAGTACCTCAATTTGTTACTTTCACAATCCTGCTACCTTAAAACTTCACAAAACTCTTACCACATTGGGCTATGGAATTTGAGGTCTCCCAAGTCTTTGTAACTGGGGTTGTGGTCACTTAGATTTGTCTCCAGAATGAACTATCTCTTGTCCTGTTCCAGTTGGGAGCTGTATTTGCAGGTTGATGCAGACAGTCATCACAGTCAGCCTAGAGCTTGGTGGCAGTTGCTCCACTTGTCTTTCCAATCTCCTCCAGGGCAGGGCAGGTCAAATGGTCCCAATAGACCCTTCTGGTAGATTCTAGGGTCCCAAGCAGCAGCATCAGGCCTCTTAAGTTCTTCCAGAGACGCAAGCTCATTTTATGCTCACCACAGCCCTGTTTACAATTGCAGGACATAGAACCAGCCTAGACACCCACCAGGAGAGGAGCAGATAATGGAAATATGGCTCACACACAATGAAATTTTATTAGGTCATAAAGAAAGGTAAAACCATGACACTTGCTGGAAATGAATGAAGCTATTGATTATTATTGTAAGCAGAGGAGCATCTCAGACCCAGAGAGACAAAGACTGCATGCTTTCTCTCATCATTTTTATATGTGTGTCTCAGTTTAAGGGTCTGTGTATGAAACTAGAACGGGTACCATAAGAAGGGAAAAGATATTAAGGGAAGGTGAGGGAAGAGGAAGAATGAGGGTAACAGAAAAACAGGAAAGACAAAGGAACTGAGAAGGAGTTGAGAGATGGAGAGAGAGAGATGGGGGAAGTAAGGGAATCAGGGAGGGGATGGGGGTGGGAAGGAGGGAAGAGGTGGAGGAAGGGGGTGGGAAATGGAGCAGGGGAGGAGACAGGGATAAGGATTAACACATTAAATTATGTCTGAGAATCCCGTAGTGAGACTAATTCATATACTAACAAAAACCAAACCAAAACCCCCAAAGCAACAAACAAACAAACAAACAACCCAATCTGTTAGAATAAAATTAAACTAAAGAAAATGGAGAATGAAGGCCATATTCTTTTCCCACAAGAAATTTCATGGGCCGTGGCCTTTTCTTTTGGCACCCTCGAGGTTCCTTTTGGAGCTCAACTGGGGCCTAAGGATTGGCCTGAGCTCTCTCAGCTAGAGAAAGGTCGAGCTAGAAAGCTCCTGGGGTGTTAGTAACAAATGAAAGGAAGCAAACAACAATGTAAACAAGGGAAAGGCCTCAGGCAGCCCTCTGGGGACACCAGCCTTTAAAACCAGCCAAGATCTGCAGGAGGAAAGGTTGCTGAAGCACAGGAAGGATTTGCCTCTGGGGTTACTGCAGGGTTCTTTTTTTCTGGTGGGGTCCCCCTCCACTTTCTGTCTTCCAGGCTTTGTGCATTACTGGGTGGCTGGGCTCATTGTTGTCACAGGTCCTGGAGCTGATGATCTGTGAAGCTCGTTCTTCAGACACTCTAGGGCACTGAAAGGGTTGAAGGAGAATTTTCCACTTCAGGGCACAAAAACTGTCCTTGTTCAAAGATGTGTTCAAAGGAAAAAAAAAAAAAAACGGCACAGAAGCCTTCTGACACCCCCCCCCCCGTGTGTGTGTGTGTGTGTGTGTGTGTGTGTGTGTGTGTGTGTGTGATCTCGGAGGCCTGAGGCAGCCATGTGCCTTTGTGATCCCAGCACCCAGAAGACTGGGGCAGAGGTTCACAAGTTCTAGGTCAGCCTGGGTGACAGACTGAGACCTTGTCCCCCTAAACCTCCAAACACCACCCCCCTCCAAAACCAATAAGAATGGTGAAAGAAAATCCAAGCACCAAAGAAAGGTTCTCATCACACTCAGTTACACAGGCAGGCATGCTACTGCTGAGAGAAACGGTAATCTTCATTAAAAAAAAAAAAAGAAAAGAAAAGAAAAGAAAAGAAAACCAATGTCAATAGATTCTACCGTATAAATTTAAAAAGCCATGGATTAAATCAAAGACAAAGGTCACAAGAACGAAGACACAACATGGGCCGAGAGGAGAAAGAAAGAATCACAGAAATGTCAATGTTAGAGGGTGCTGCACATCAGAGTTCTGACAGGCATAGGTATCAAATTAAAAAAAAAAAAAAAAAAAAACGATTTTAACCAATATGTAATACAAACTCATAAATGCTCTTACTATAGAGGAAACAGGAGAAAAATAATTACAAAATAAACAGAAATATGTCAATAGTATCATTTTGCTATAGATGATAGAACTTTATCCTAAGTGAATAAGCATCCAGGGGAATTTATGGGCACCACCCCCCAACCTGGAGGGCTTGATTTCTAATTTCCCCATGTTGGCCTGTGACAGTCTGGTGTATCTTCATGTCTTATAATCACAGTTACCAGTTTTCTAGACACATTTTGCCGTTTAAGTTTGTGCAATAGGGTCTTGTTACATCTCACAGGCTTATTTGGAGCTCACTATGTATCCGGGCTGGCTTTCAATGACAGTTCCTCCTGTCTCAGTCTCCCAAGTGCAGGGGTTGCAGGCGAGGGTCCCACACCCAGCTCCGACGCGTTCATCTTAAAGCAAGTTGACAGTATGTAATGCACTTAAAGCATGTCTCTTCCAGGAGTCCACACAGACTCCAATTCATTTGTTAATATCAAACACATTTGTGTTTTCACATTCAAATTTTTACGTTCCGGTCTTAGCTTTTTACGATGCTTTGAAGATTTGTCACTGTTTTTAGGACCCTTATTTTATTAAGATAAGAACGGAAGTTTATTTTCTTAAAAATTACACATAGTCACTCTCATGCCTGACCCCATCACCCCTCCAAGCCTCCCACACTCCCTAAACCCCTTTTTCTGGAAATGATGATTATCTTTTGTCTTGCTCTTTCTTGGCTTAGGGTTTGGACCCCAGAGTTCGCAAGGAGCTAAGCGCAGTACAGGAATATGACCAGCAGGTGGTGCTCGAACTGTTTTTACTCCAGGAACCGCCCGGAGTTCTCCAGAACAGATTTGCACAAAAGAGGCATCTGCAACCATAGCTGTTACAGTTGGTAATTAGGGATAAGGTTGCCATGGTGACAAGGGGTCTTGGGATGTTTATAGCTTTGCAAGAGCCGATGCCAATGAGCTGTCGGATTGCTTCCTTTGATGGTAATGGCTGGCATACTGAGGTCATGAAAACACCGGAGGATGGTGCAACCTGCGTGGGGAGCTATTCTGCTGCTGCTATAATTTATGGGATAAAAGTATCCTGGTGAGAGAAACACACACACACACACACACACACACACACATTTGTATGCATGAACACAAGTACACTATATTTATCTGACTTGTTTACATTTTCTGTATGATTTATCTCCATTCCCCACATTTCTCAATGTGGTTTTCATTAAAATTCTCTGAGAAGAAAGGCTCCATTCATCTGACAAGTTCGGGAAATATTGCACGCTCATGCTTTTGGAGATTCACAGTGCACAAGAGCCAGAAAACCTATGGAAGTCCTGTTTCACCTCCACATGGTCATTTGCCTTGTGAACACATTTAAACAGACAATTCATTAACTCTTAGGTAATTACTCCTCATCTTCTCCCCAAGACGTTAATAGACATTCATTAAGTGCAGGCTTAGTTGAACCTCTCATTTACATAAGTCTCTCCAGCAAGGCGCAGAGCTCTGTTAAGCTAGCCTGTCAAAGGCTGTGTGGCCAGGACTCAGTGGGTATTAATGTCTGCATGTGAACTCCTAAGAAACGGTTTCCAATTGAGCTATCTATCCATGGATACTAAGGACTGAAATTATTAATTGTTAATGTCTTCATTCACCCACAACTTTTATTGGGTAAATGAGGCCCCACCCCAGATATGGCCCATAGCATTAATAAATCATTTGTAGCTTAGCACAGAATTATTTTACATCTCGTCACATAGTCTCTGATGCTTTAAATTCAATCTGCTGCTACTGTTTTTTTTTTTCTCCCAGAGAGACACCCCCTCTCCCACGGATAACCTATTGTGATTGATCATAAAACAGAACTTATTAAAAGAGATTTTAAAAAACAAATAAAGGACTGAGAATTTGTTCACACATACTGTCTCCCGGGTGTGTGTGTGTGTGTGTGGGGGGGGTCACCCTCACTACATTTCATTGTGAAAAGGGAGGTCTCATGACTGTCATGAGGAATGGAGGTTTGGTCCTCTCAAACTGTAGAAAGAACAGTTGCCATGGTCCATAGGGCAGCTGCTGCTGACAGCTTTAGGAACACAGCCAGTCCACACCACACTCTTGGCTATGCTGATAGTGTTTTCAGTCTAAAGTACTCTAGATCCACTCCAGGTGTTGAAGGTCTTTCCTGTGACTTACCCTTCTCCACACTCCAGAAGGCCACTGGATTTTATTGGTAGGGACACTGAGAGAAGCAGGAACACTTAAAGGACAGGCAACAGTAACCAAGTGTCCAGCTCCTTGTCAGCCACTTAGCTATTTATTGAATTCTTGATCAAGTTTTAGCCTTAAAGCCTACTAGATGGGTTTTATCAGCCCCATCTTACCAAGATGAGATGAAGGCTGGAGGTGCCTTGCCTCGTATGGGACAACTTGTAGAGTATAAATAAGGGGACGTTTTTGACTCTGGGTTTGTCCAAATCCAAAGTCAAACAAAGGTGGCAATATTTGTAGAAGAATTAAATTCTTCTCAAAAGAAAAAGAAAAGGAGGAGGAAGAGGAAGAGGAAGAGGAAGAGGAAGAGGAAGAGGAAGAAGAAGAAGAAGAAGAAGAAGAAGAAGAAGAAGAAGAAGAAGAAGAAGAAGAAGAAGAAGAAGAAGAAGAAGAAGAAGAAGTGGTGAAGGGGGAGGGGAGGAGGGGGGAGGAGGAAGCTTATTTTTTTTCCATTGGAGGTACATAGAGTTAGTCAAAAGGGGACGGTCCCCGGCTCTGTCCAGCCCTGACAATCTTCAACCACTGTTGTGCTTACCATTTGTGTTAATTCCCTTTCCTGCTGCTGTAATAAAATACCCTATCAAAGCAGTTTGACGGAGTAAGGGTATATTTTAGCTCGCACCTCCAGATCACAGCCTATCGCTGCAGGGAAGTCTGGAAGGCTGGAGATTGAGTTCGCTACTAGTCACAGCCCAAAGCAAAGAGTAAGAACGAATGCACACGAGCTACTGCTTAGCATACTTCCTCCATTCTTACAATCACAGATTTCAGTCAGAGAATGGCCCCACCCCCTGTGGGCGTGTCTTCGTGCCTCACGCAATTAAGATAATCTCCCACAGCAGGCCCCTTTTTCAAGGTGACTTTAGATTGTCAAATCAACAGTAAATGCCACCATGCCTGCTGTTGTTCCAAGCTTTTACTCAGTTACCAACTTGCCCTGCTTCTGTTGTGTGGGCTGAATTTGTTTTGGCATTTATTCATATTTTCTTAAAACCTCTTCGGTCAATTTTACACTCACGGGTTCCTTTCGATCAAGCCTCCAGTTATTTTAAAAGTTGGCAATTGCCGTCTACTTAGGATCTTTTCACTACCCATGACAATCTGTTTTAGACTTAATTGATAATCAATGAGCTACTCTTTTTAATACTTAATGGATCAACTTAATGGCTTTAATTAACAACCTACATGAAAATCAATGACCTTCATATTGAGCTATTCCAAGTTTATTTGACTTGTTAGTCATAGGACAACACTTGCTTTTTATTTTGTAACACTCCTTTAGATCAGTACTCCTCGACCTTGCTAAAGTTGTGACCCGCCTTAATACAGTTCATGTTGCAGTGACCCCTCCCCGCCATAAAATATCTCATTGCTATTTTATAACTGTAACTTTGTTACTGTTATGAATCATAGTGTAAATATCTGATATGCAGATGGTCTTAGGTGACCCCCGTGAAAGGGTCATTCTACCGTTAAGGGGTCCTGACCCACAGGTTGAGAACATCTCCTTTGGATGTAGATTTCAGCTTTTATACAAGCAACTCCCACCACGAATCAGGAAGACATCTGGGTCTGTGCACATATAAATAGCTGTTGCAAGTTCACTGAAGTCTGACAGAGTTTGAGGCTCCAGATGGTAAGACGTTGGACATGTGTGTGGTGTCATTTGTCCTAAGCAGTTCTCTGTGACGCTGAGGTCCTTCATCTCAGTCCCTAATCCTGTGAACTGTTCATATAGTTCCTTCCGTAGAAGACACACAGTTCCTGTTGTTACCGGCAGTTAAATATTGATTAAATAAATCACAGCATCTGTTACCTATTTCTGTGTGCTTCTACTTTCTGGTCCCAGGTTGGGATCATCAGTAGCTCTTTTGGTGTCGGGGAAAGGAAGGTTCTCTCTTTGTATGCTTAGTTTTCTTCTCCCTTTCTGCCAAAACACATTGCTGGTAGTGACCCTGTTCTAGCTCAGGGACTCTGAGTACGGCCACAGCCTCAGGGTACATGGTGCCCACCAAGTCTCTCCAGTCCTCTTTTCATAAAGTTCCCAGGAATCGTCACACTTCTAAGCTCTTCCATGTTTTCCAGCTCAGAGTTAAGCACACAGCCGCCATTTCGCAAAGGACTACTGGCTTTCTCAAGAGTTTAATCCAGACTCTCCTGCCTGGTCATTGCCTGGCTTTAGGCAAATGTCATCTCACTTGGGCAGCAGAGCTATCACTTTCTTTGGCAGCAGCCATTGCTCCTGGAAAGTGGCTGATTAAAGGTGCTTCCTTATAAGATCAGAGCACAAAGCTCTGGGCTTTCTGTGATGCACATGCATACACATTCCTGTTTTCCCACCTCTGTTTTCATTGTTACCATTTCCCTAATTTTTTTTTTTTTTTTTTTTTTTTTTTTTTTTTTTTTGTGCTCACACCTGTGTTGAACAGAACTTCTTTTACTTCCCTTATCATTTAGGGAATTATCACTTTTAAAAGTATACATTCCAGGAACTGAATTCCATTGGTTTTATTCATGTTTTTCATTATTACAGAGTTAAGTGCAATTTTTGACATTGTGTCCCTTTCAGAGCTTTCTGCTAGTACCTACCCCTTGCTTGTTAGGCTCTGGGCTTGGTTGGTTCTCCCATCCTTATTATTTTGCTTTCTCTTAATGTTGTGAAGTTTTAGCTTTTGGAGTACACTTGGAAGGTATGCACCCCCATTCTCTCTATTTCTGTGATGTTTTCAGGCACAGATATTTAACATCCTCACACACCAGGGTCGATGGTTGCCTCCCTTAACAGTATTGGGAAAGTTTTCTGCTATCACCATAAGGGTCTAAAAATCACTGAAGGAAGACCTCAGACTCATATAGTATACAAAGACAAAGAACATTTATTCTGCAGAAACATCCAGCATGTGTGGGTCAACCATTTTTCAAAATGGAGACCCCAAACAAAGGTGCACAGGCCTTCTTATAGAGAACCACCGGGGGAACTCTGTATAAGGATTAGGTAATCTAAAATTTCATTGGTGGGTACCGGGGGGTGTGTGTGTCACAGTTGGTCAGAGGTCTGCATTCCTATGTCATGAACAGGATGAGATAGGGCTGCCCAGCACAGATGGCCATTCTGAGATAAGATAGTTTCCCATTCTTGTGGTTATCCCCAAGCTATTTTTTAGGAGGGAGTTTTATGATCTTGTTCTAGATTTTATGGTCTGTTCCTGATGCTGGTGCCTTATGGGCTTTTTTTCAAAATCAGGCCTGGTCTTTGAATGGAAACAAATGGAGTTTATGTTGACCTTTCATCACAGAACTGCCTACTTACTTAGTCTTTCTTCTGATTATTTTCATGCTATTCCTGTACTACATTCAATTATAATTGAATAATCTGTGGGATGTGGAGATAATCTGTAGAATGTTAATTTGGATGCAGGGTTTGAGGTAGGCTGCTGATTTTAAGTTATTTCTGACTAGTTGTGTGTGTTGTTTTTGTTTTTTGTTTTCTTTTTGTTTTTTGCAAGAAAGGATTTTTCTGAGTAGCCCTGTCTATCCTAGAACTCTCTCTGTAGACCAAGCTGGCCTCAAATCCACAGAAATGTTGCCTGCCTTTGTCTCCCAAGTACTGAGATTAAGGGTGTATGACAGCACTGAGGACAGCACTGAGGCTACTTGTTTTTATACTCTTCTTTCCTGTGTGTGTGCACACGTGTGTGTGTGTGTGTGTGTGTGTGTGTGTGTGTGTGTGTGTGTGTAGATATGCCATACATTACCAAGTGAAGGTCAGAGGAGGATTCTGGGTGTCTTCCTCTATTCTTCTCCTTTTTATTTTGAGACAGGGTCTCTCACTGAACCCGAAGCTCAATGTTCTAGTTGGGCTGACAGGATAGGGAGCTTCTGGGATCTGCTTGTTTCCACCCCTGACCCCAGTTCTGAGATTACAGTAGTGTAACCCCATTCCTAGCTTCTACAGGGCTTCTAGGGTTTGAGCTCAGGCATTCTGGTGTTTACTGCAAGTGCTCTTACATGGAGTCACCTTACTAGCCTTCATACTAAAGTTGGATAGTTGATTCTTCCTACCCCGAGCTGTCTGCCATGTCTTCAATACATGGCGTTTCTGTTCCATAGTCTGGTTATTAGATCACCTCTGTGTTCCATCAATCAATATTTCTAATCCTCGCTCTAGTGCTATTTTTGTAGGTACCACTTTTATGTTTTAAACGAAAATAAAATATTCTAAGATGATTTCTCTCTGGCTCTAATTTATTATAGCTAGCTCATGAAATTTTTCTTTCAGAGGGATTAAAAAAAAACTTTGGGAATTATTTTCCATAGTTTGTTGAAATTGGATAAAATAAATCAAGTTGGGGGAAACTGAAATCTTGGCACATGGAATGATTTTATTTAGAAACAATTTGCCTATTTTCCTCCTAGTTATTCAAGTCTGCTTGTATTCCTCAATCAAGTTTCATGGTTCTTCAAATAGTTTTTATAAATGTTTTGCTAACGTAGTTGAATACTTTTTATTTTATGTACTTTCCACCTCAGTGTTTGTAATATGTTTAAAAAGTCATATATTTGTAATTGATCATACATTCTCACTTATACAAAAATATGTTTATTTAATTTGGTGAGAGAGATACTGTTATGGCAAAGTTGCAGGGACCCCAAAGACCATGGAGGAACCAATTCTGATGCAAACACATAAGGGTCTTTATTATGAGCTTGTGAGCAAGGACTCTCACTGTCACCATCAGAGCAGGTCAGAAGTGAGAGCCTCAAGTCTAGGAGTGCAGGGTATCTACTGTAGTTACAGCAAGTTTGGGAAATTTTCATACAGGTCAGCAAGTTAGTATTTTAAAAACTTTATTTCTGGCTTAATCTGTAGGAACCAAACATGGAGGTAAAACCATCTGACAAACAGGATTGCTAGGTTATCTATTTTCTGCAGGATGTCTTAGGTTATCAATATGACCTGCTTTTTTAACCTGACTGGCTGTTGCTAAGGGGCGGGGGAGGGTGCCATAGGATGTTTGCTCAAGTGAACTTTGTGTTTTTTTTTTTTTTTTTTTTTTTTTCCTGGAATTGGAGTTTAGCCCCTTTGCACAAAATGGAGCTTCTTAAAAATGGAGTTGGTTGGGCTTTATAATTTCCTCTTTCTTCTGGCTACTTAGGAGGCCCAATCACGGGGCTGCCAATGCGGTCAGGGGGATATATTCAAGCTATTCCTTGTGGCATGACTTTTCCTGCCCATTGTATTTGCATTGGAGCTCTGCCATTGGATAGAGAAGAGGTGGGTGGAGCTAGGAGCTGGGAGGAGGAAGGGGGAAGAAAAAGGAGGTAGGGGAGAAGAGGCAAGATGGCAGGAGATGTTACCCTCGTGTCTCTAGCAGTTATTCATATCAAGGTTAGATAATTTGGGTTAACAGTTCTAATTGTGTGGGTATCGTGTGTATTGAGTATTTGCTGATATATAAATCTATTTGGTTAATCTTTAAGCATTAAGAGTCTTATTTCTACTGGGTACTGAAATTGTTATATCTATTGCATGGGGCTGATAGATATTCCCTGGGCTTTGGGGGCTGGATGCCACGAAGCTGATCAGCAGAGGCAACAGTCACCCCAATGACTTGTGGGTCCCCGCTGGTGCTCCTAGACAGCCAGTGCCATTGTTTGTGTGGGAACTGAGAGCAGGAACATGGCGGTCAGGCCAGGAGCTAGCTGGACCGCCCATATTTTCAAATACCTCCCACAACAGTTCCTCCCATTCTTCAGGTGTTAGTTCTAGAAATTGGGATCTAAGTATCATGAGCTGTATTGCCCCTACTCTTTCTTTTATAAACCACATTACTCTGTTTAATATGCAGGGACCAAATGTTAATAGCAACAGTAGGATGAATAGGGCGATGAGCGGGGTAGAAGTCAGGGTAGTCAACCAGGGGGAACTATTAAACCATGATTTGAAGCATCCTTGGGCAGCATATCTCTCTCTCTCTCTCTCTCTCTCTCTCTCTCTCTCTCTCTCCCTCTCCCTCTCTCTCTCTCTCTCTTTCTCTTTTGTTTATCTAAATTTTCTCTTACTCTTGCCAGTGAGTCTCTGATCACCCCAGAATGATTCACATAAAAATAGTATTCCTATTTCAGAGCAGCACATAGCCTGTCTTGCTGTAAGAACAACCAAGCTAACCCTCTTCTATTTTGTAACAAAACTTCTGCCAGGGAGTTTATTGATATTTCTAAGTGGGCTATTCCTCTTTCTAGTTCTTTAATGCCCTCATCTATGGCTGTTTTTAAGTTGCCATGGCTGGAACTCTGTTGGGCTAGTGCGGATATGCCAGTCCCTGGTCCCTCTAGATCCAGACCCATCATGACAGTCAAAGTAATTGTGAGGGGTTCTCTTTTATGCCTGATATGCCTGTTGCCCTTATCAAACAGTATTCCTGTCATCTCCTCATCAGCATGATAGGTGATTGATTCTTGGTACTAGCTGCACCAGCACACAGCCTGGCTCATAATCAATACTAACACTGAGAACATTGTGAACAACTCTTTGATGTGATTGATAACCTGTCCATGTATACATGGAGCCAGGCTAGTCAAGCAGGCCCATCATCCAAGTTCAGGAGGTATTTCATATATTTGGAGCCCAGCTCAGGCATGAGGAGTTTGGTTGCATTACACAGGTGTTGGTGAGAGAGAGGGACATGTCCTACACATAAGCCCTGTCCCATCACTGATTGTAGAGTCAAATGTGCTTGCTCTACTTGCTGTCACCTGAGGACCTGGGAGCCACAGAATTACATCCTCAGAGCTATCCCCTCATAATAAGGGGGCCTGGAGTTGTAACATACCAGGAGTAAGTATTGTCTGGGCAGGATTCATTAATCAACTGGAAGGTGTCGTTCATTAAGGTCCATAGGGGATCTTTGGGACTCTCCGAATCTGCCATTGTGACCTGGGAGTTTGGTATCAGGAGGCTCTTAGAAACAGTTCTCATGGATCTTGTGTGGGGTGAGAAGTAGCTAGTTTGGGTAGGGCTAGGATCTGGTTAGGTCCTATAAGTTGGTGAGGCCTCCCAGGGATAGGTTCTGTCCTTGTTTTCAGAGTGAACACCAGTCCTTGGCCATGCCCTGACTGATAACAGCCATAATCCCTGGCCATACCCTGCTTTCCAATCTTGGAATTTTTTTCCCTTTTCTGTAAAGGTCACTTGTACAGGATTAAAGAGGAAGCCGGAACATCTCCCATAGCACAGATTTGAAGCTAGCTGCTGCTGGGGAACTCTTGTGACAGTTATCAAATCATCATTAACTGGGGATTTCCATGCAATGATGCCAGTAGATACACAGTCCCAAGCAGCACAGAAAAACATATCAGCACCCCCACATTTGTTTAAGATGCACCCTTACCCTACTTTCTCTGGGGCACACGTAAAAGTCAGTTTTCCTCCAGTGCTGCTCCTCAGTTGACATGATTGCAGCCTGGTCCTCCTCCATTGCTGGGAGTGGTGAGTGCAACCCCTTTTTCCTGGCCCTTCCCCTGTATTCCAGTCACTCTTTAGTCTCCTGTTCCCAGTCATCTATATCCCAACTCCAGCCAGGCAGCACATGTCAAACTGTAGGACTGGCCAACAGATGCCTCTCAGCACTTTGTTGGAGGAGCTGTTCACAATGTCTCCAGTGGTGGTATTGATTATGAGCCAGACTATGCTGAGGGTTGATGTGGACTAGAGGGTTCAAGAAAGAAGGGGAAGCTCATAGTTCCTAGAATCAGCATTTCCAAAGTCCAGATCAGTTTCAGTAGCCCTGGCATGGCAACGGAGCCTGAGCACGTTCTCAGGGTCCTTGGGAATCCACCATGTCTGTTGTCTGGGTTGAGCCGGTTGTCGGGGGTGGGGGGTCTTCTTGTTCTATGAGCAGGTCTGCTGCACGGGTGTGGGTGTGATGGATCCAAGCTGCAATCTCATCTGTCTTCAACTTGGTGTGTATGGTTATAAGTACAATGTATGGGCCCTTCCAGCTGGTTTCAAGGTCCCCTGCCTGGTGATATCGCCTCAAGAAGACCCAATCGCCATGTAGGTAGAAATGTGGTTTGGGTGGAGGACCTGTTTTATACAGAGCATGCAGTTTAGTCCAGACCTGCCTGTGTGACTAGTGGATGTCTTTTAGGTCTCCCAAGAGGCTCTGTTCTTTGAATTCTGCAATGACTTCTACCTACAAGTTATGGGTGGTGGAGGGATGTCATATCAAATATGATTTCAAAGTGGGTAAGTCCCATTTGATAGGGTGAATTCCGTACCCTATAGAGGGCAAATGGGGAGGAGAACCACACAGTTACCTCCAATCTCCTAATTTAGGTAGGGTCTCTTTTAGAGTGCTATTCATTCTTTCCACCTGCCCTGAACTCTTGGGTCTATATGTACAATGCAATTTCCAATCAATCTCCAGGGCTGTGGCCAAATTCTGACTTACCTTGGACACAAAAGCTAGTCTATTATCTGACTCTATCATCTGTGGGAAGCCATACTTTGGTAGGATGCCTTCAAATAATTTCTTTGCAACCTTCTGAGCAGTCTTGTGTTTGGTAGGAAACACTTCAGTCTGTGGTGGATAGCCCTAGCCTCTTGTTGTCATGGTAATTCCACTCCTGGGAGGGGCTGCGAAGGAGGAGTGAATCTTGTAAACCTTCTGTCCAATCAAATTTGTTAAATAAAGGCTACAGCCAGTGATTGGGCAGTAGAAGAGGAGTAGGAGGAGCCAGAGGCAGGAAAAGAGGAGAAGAGGGGAAGAGGCATTTGGGGAGGGGGCAGTTGGTGGAAGCAGAGGAGTTGGCAGTTGGTGGAAGGAGAGAAGACGAAGGAGACCTTGACCAAGGAAACCGCAAGTTGTTAAGAGCTCTCATAGCCGGGGAATAGTGTAGTTTAATGGTAAATCTGCCCAATCTAGGCATGCAGCATTCATTTGATATTTATTGACTTGTGTCTTTACTCTATGGACTCTCTATGGGCAGGAGATTTACTGCAACATCAGTCCGATAGAAAAATGTGTCTACAAACACAAGGAGGTACCTGTATCTGTACCCATATTTTCAAAGCTTAAACTCAGGGAAATTAACTTTCCAAAAAGCACTGGGATGGGTGTCTCTTAGCTATCTATGTCCCTCGAGTTGTGACGTTCTTAGTGAACTAGCAGGCTTTATAGCTGGCCATGATTTTATCAATTTTGGAACACAAATCTTGTATCTTAAGCTCTACATGATGAGTCAGGTCTTATATGCTCTGTATGCCCAAGTGAGTGGATCGGTGCATCTTGGTTAGGATTCAATCCCTTAGATCAGCAGGCAGGATTAGGTTTCTTTTTGCTGATGGCAACCATTTCTCCAGGAACTAAGTCATGGGCAATTGCTTGATCCATAGCAGGTCCTCTGCTATATTTCTGAGATCAGCTGGTAATCAGGGATCCATTGAGTCTGGAAATATGATGGCTAACACAGGCTCTGCTTTCAGGGTTATTTCCTTAGTTGCTTGATCAGCTAGGTTAGTGCCTCTGGTGACTGGATCATTTCCTTTCTGATGCCCTCCCTGGGCAGTGGATAACAGCTACTCTTTTTTGGGAGCCAAAGAACCATTAACAGGGCCAAGATTTCAGTTTTATTTTTAATAGTCTTTCCTTCTGCAGTCAATACCTCCCTTTCTGTGTAAATTGCCCCATGAACATGAGCAGTTGCTACTTCTCTAGGAGAGGGGTGTCTTGTAAGTCCATTTGAGTTCTGTGCATTTGTTCCAGGATTTCCACATAGTCATGAAGTGGTGTTTCCAAGTCTGGGTCAGGCAGTGGAGTAGCAGGCAGCTGGGATCTGGAAGGAAATTCTGGTAGGGTTCAGCAATAGAGTCTGATAATATGTCATTCGGATATTACTAAGCTAGTTGTGTCTAGAGCTTGCTTTAGAATTCCTTTGATGGCATGGGGAGTGGGGATAATCAGACTCTGTCTCAAAGTCAGCTTATTGCATTCCTTCACCAGGAGAGCCAACTGCTGCCATCACACAGAGGCAGGGTGGCATTCCTGCAGCTACTGGATTGAGCCTTTTGGACAGTTAAGCTACCAGGTGGCACCACGGTCTCAGATGTTGGGTTAGGACCCTTTTGGCTATTCCTTTATGTTTGTCAACCAGTAAGTGAAAGAGCTTAGTTATATCTGACAGCCGTAAGGCAGTGGCTGAAAGGAGGGCAGTGCATTCAGGGCCTTCTGATGGCTATCAGTCCATGTGAAGCCTGGTTGTTCCTTGGTGGCTTCATATAGGGGGTTGGCCAATTTGGCAAACTCAGAGATCCATAGGCAGCCAACTGTCCCCGTCCCCAGGAATTCCCTCACTTCCCTTGCATTTTGGGGTGTGGGGATTCTCAGGACTGTTTCTTTCCTGACTTGGGCTAGCAATCTCTTACCTCCATGAGGACATAACCCAAATATTCCACTTCCTTTAGGTACACTGACTTCTGCTTAGCCAGGGGCAAATGTCCCCTTTTCTAGGTCCTCTCTTACTTTCATCTTTAGCCATCTGTTTGAAGCACACTCTCCGATCCTTAGGTTTAGCTATGTCTGCTAACATGGTCTGGTCCAGGTTCTGATTCTGCTGTTTCTCAGCCCTTACCTGTTTTTCCTCAGCACTTTCCCTATTGTTAAAAACCTTTTCTGCCATGGCCACTAAATCCTGGAGACTCTTTTCTCCAAATCTCTCAAGTCTGAAATTTTCTGGAAATATCTGGAGCAGACTGGTTAATAAAAGCCATGGCCATTGCTGCTTTTGTTTCCTGAGACTCAGGATTTGTAGGAGTATATGGCCTATGTGTTTCCATGACTCTCTCAAGGAAGGCATCTGGGCTGTCTTCCAGTCCCTGTCTAATATTATATACCTTGGCCATATTGGATGACTTGCAAGCTGCAACCTTGAGGCACCCCAATTGAGTCTGGCAGTGTCTTAGAGTTTTACTGACGTGAACAGACACTGTGATCAAGACAACTCTTACAAGGACAAAATTTAATTGGGGCTGCCTTACAGGATCAGAGGTTCAGTCCATTTTATCATCAAGGCAGGAACATGGTAGCATCCAGACAGGCATGGTGCAGGCAGAGCTGAGAGTTCTACATCTTGTTCTAAAGGCAAACAGGAGAAGACTGGCTTCCAGGAAGCAAGGATGAAAGTTTTAAAGCCCATGCCCCCAGTGACACACCTTCTCCAACAATGCTATACTCCAACAAGGGCACACCTCCAAACAGTGTCACTTCCTGGGCCAAGTGTATTCAAACCACCACAGGTGGTAGACAAGGAGTCTCCCCTTACCTTCAGCAATATTATAATCCAAATCAGGGCAAGTGATAGGGAACTCTTTATTGATTTGAACTGGCTCTGTGGTAGGGACCCCAGCGCCACCAGGAACCAATTTCCTGTCCTCTGTTTGGATTTTTCTCTCTCTCTCTTCTATTATAAAGAGGACATGTAATAGTTGCTGACAGTCATCCCAAGTGGGTTGATGGGTAAAAAGGACAGTTTTTAGCAGGGATATCAAGGCACAGGGGTTCTCTGGAAAGAGGACATTCTGAGATTTCCAATTATATAAGTCACTAGCAGCAAAAAACAATAGAGATGAGGCTGGTTGCCTTGGACATGAGCAGGACAGCCCTTAGGCGGAAGGCTGGAGAGTCAGACCCAACTGTTCATTTTTCTAGGGTACCCCCTTTCTACTCTGCATTCCTCTGGTGGGTCCTGGCTCCTCTGTGGTGGGGAGGCTCTGCGGCAGGGTCCAGGGATTCTAGCACAGATCCTTATATGATAGGGTCCTGTAAGGGCTAGGAAGTGGGTTGATAAGGAAGGGGGAAAGGAGGTCTTTGTTCATTCTATCCTGTAAATTAGGGTAAGGAGGGTCTGAAGGTTTAGTTGCAGCCTGGTTCTGCCCTGGCTGCTGTCACTGAGAGCATTCTGTTATGGCCAACACACTGGGTCTAGGTCCTGTTAAATCCTGAAGGATTTAACCCAAGGTGAGGGGTTAGTAACTAATTCCTCCAAGACCACAATATAGGGCATTTGTTTGGGGTGCCTCATTTGATGTGCAAAGACCTTTCTGTGAACTTCCTGGGTGATATCTAGTTGGAAGGTACCATCAGGGGACCATCCTACATTATAAGCAGGCCATTCAGATTTATGAAAGGTCTCTATCTTCCCTTTTCTAACATTCACTGACAAATTGTGTTCGTGAACCTTGATCTCTTTAAAATGCCCTAAGACCAAGTTGATTATGGTGGAAACAATCTGTTCCATTTTGTCTGTCTCAGTTACAGAATAGTAAAGTGCCACACACAAAATAGACAGCCACAAGGGGGTGGTAAAGGCTAGCCAGCAGATTCTTCCACTTTTATGGAGGAGAAAAAAAAAAAAAAAAAACGAAGACAGGACCATCTGCTTGTGGGTTCCATGCCCATTCCATCCTTCCCAGAAATTAACACCAGTGGCACTTCATCCCCCAGGGGCACTCATTCCTCTATGCTAGGCTTTGGAATGTCTTCCAAGCCCCTGTGGCTACGATCTTCCAGTGTGTCCAATGTAGCGGGGGTTCCATGTTCACTTTAGATGTCTTCCACCACAAATAATCAAGAAGAATCAGACAGCCAAAGCACACAGACACAAATCCGATAGACAAGTCACGGACACAAAGACCAACAATGAGGCATATCCTTACCAGCCAGCCTTCTGTCCCTTTGGTTGGAAGTCCTGGGGTATTAGGTTCTCAGCCAATGAACCAAGATGTTATGTCCAAGTCACAGGGACCCAAAGACCACTGAGGAGCCAATTCCAATGCAAACATATAGGGGTCTTTATTCCGAGCTTGTGAGCAAGGACTCTCGCTGTCACCATCAGAGCAGGTCAGAAGTGAGAGCCTCAAGTCTAGGGGTACAGGGTATCTACTGTGGTTATAGCATACTTGGGGAATTTCCGTACATGTCAGCAAGTTGATATTTCAAAAACTTTATTTCTGGCTTAATCTGCAAAAACCAAACACGGGGGCAAAACCACCTGACAAACAGGATGGCTAGGTTATCTATTCTCTGCATGATGTCTTAGGTTATCTATATGTACCTTGACCCTGCTGTTGCGGCCTGACTGGCTATTGCTAAGGAAAGGATGGGGTTGTCATAGAATGTTTGCTCAAGTGGACTTTGTGGTTTTCTTACTGGAATTAGAGTTTAGCTCCTTTGCACAAAATGGAGCATCTTCTCAAAAAATGGAGCTGGTTGGGCTTTACAATATATTTTTGGTTAGACAATCATGCAACCATAAATAATGATAATTTGTTCCCTGCTTTGATATTTACACATCTCTGTTCTTTCTGTTTTCTTCCCTCCCTCCTCCCCCTCTTCTTGTATTTTACCTCATAGTAGCCTCAAACTCACAACGTAGCCCAAGCAGGTCTTGAACCCATGACGATTTCCCTGTCTTAACCTTCCAAGTGCTGGGATTCAGGCATGTAACACCACGTCATGCTATTTGTCTCAGAGCAACTATTGAATACATCATACATATCTTAGACAAGCGCTATGACAGTGGTATCTAAGCTTAACTCATACTTCACTGGAGCACTCCAGTGTTTCAACATTAAGTGTAATGTTCCTCATGTGATTAAGAAATATGCAGACATATTTATCATGGGCAACGTAACTGCTGAAACTAATAAATGCAACAATAGATACCCACTTATGGCTTGTCTACAAGAAACACTGTGCCCCTTGGATGTCCCGAGAGGAGGAAGAAGTAGTCCTACCTATGCTCCAGTCTCAGCAGGGGCCTCTGCAGAGAAATTGAGGCACACACAACCTTACCCCTCTCCTTTTGTTCCCTGCCTCCCTCCTCCACTCTTTGCTCTGGTGGCTTTCCTGTTCTCCAACACCTGGCCCAGCTGACTTCCTCCTGCGTGGTTCATCTGCAATATCATCGCCCACTGCAAAGAACCAAGTGAAACCAGGAAGTCAGGTACCTGCAGTGGGAGATCCTTGGCAAATGTTACATTGCAGAAGCTATGAGTTTTCTGTGGTAACTTGGGACTATGAACTTAGCCACATTCTCTGTTTTGGTTACAGAATTGTGATGTTGTTTTAGTTTTTACTTTCTCTTTTCAGTAGACATGCCAGAAATTTCTCTTCATGTTTGGTTTTCAAAGAGCTGGCACTTACATCTGATTCCACCTTCTGTAACACTGACAGCCTCTTTAAATCTGTCTACCTCATTGTTCTGCTGACCCTTGCTGCTAACTCTACATTCTGCATCAAGGGCTTGGTACCTTTCTTCTTTGCTTAGCAATGACAAAAAATTAAGCATTCACTTTCCCCTTTGTGTTTGTTTGAGACTCATAAGTTTTGATCCTTTATGTTCTCATCACTATCTCTATCTATCTATCTATCTATCTATCTATCTATCATCTATCTATCTATCTATCATCTATCTTCTTTTGTTGCTTTTTCTGAGAGCAGGTCTTGCATGTGGCAGCCTGGGATAAAACATGTTAACCACCACCTTCAGTTTTGTTAATAATTACAGACTAAGATTTGGTCTCATAATTTATTTGTGGGAGAATATTTTTACCTATCTATTGGTTACTGGTTTCTTCTTGGATTACAACATTAAGTATCATTAATATAAGATTATAAACCTCTTTGAATGTGTTGAATATTTCTGTATTTTAACATGGGACTGGGTGCGGTAATTCTTCCATGGTTGGCTACCAATGACAAAAAAGTTTCTATTGAATGATTTGATATGCTGTATAGCTTTTGAGTCAGTCCTACCAACATAACCTATTATCTGTTGTAATCCCTTTCCATTTCTATGCCTAGTTATATTATACATATCAGCCTATTATGTTTAATATTTAATTTTTATTCATGTGTGTGTGTCTGTTTGTATGTCTCTGTTTGTCCATGGAGGCAATAAAACATCAGCTGCCCTGGAGTTGAAGTTACAGGCAGTTATGAGCTCTCATGTGAATACTGGGAACTAAATTTAGGTACTCTATAAGGGTAGTGTGTGCTCTTAATACTGAGCCATCTCTTCAGCCCTCATTGTATTATTTCCTATAAACTTCTCTTTGTGGTTCAATAATTCAGTTGTCTCATACCCACACGTGTCCATGTTAGATACTTTGCGAAGTAACTAGGAGGCGTCAGGAACTTGATATAGTTAGTCTCTTAGCAACACAGACTGAAAGAGAGTCTTGATGCCTCTGGACTTGGATTTGCATTCTAATGAGATGGAGAATTAAGACAGAAGTAGGACAGAAATAAATAAGACAAAACAAAAACACAATAAAAACTAGTATGGTAGATGGACTCAAGAGTTAAAAAAATCAACACTAAACAAAGAGGACATGAAGGGGTTGGAAAGACAGCTCAGGGATTGACAGCATTTGTTTGCAGGAGCCAGCCAGTCAGACAATGTGGGAAACTACAACTGGGGAGTGAGGATGATTATAGGAAAGGCAGAAAGGAGATGCCAAAGACAGGTATGGGAGGGCTGCTGGTGAATACCATGCCAGTGAGTGAGTGAGTGCATTTTCTCAGTGTCTTTTAAATACAAACAACACAAAGCATGACCAATTTCAGGAAGATTAAACAATGATCACAAATGCTTATGTAGTGAGTTTATGGTACACAGTATCTGTGTTTGACTAAGGCTGTTTTTTTCAGGCTAGGACAGTCTCTCAAGTATGTATGCATAAATGGAGGAACTTGGCAGTATATAACGCATGTCCTAATTTAAAAAAGGACAAACTGAGTCTGCAGACTCATTCATGATTAATCATAAGCAAGATGTCAGCCAAAGTTAACTCTAGAAGTATTCACCACATGTCCCCCTTTTTTAATCTATAGAAGTCAAAGCTGTCTTAGCTATTGGTATAGAAAGACTGTGCCTGTCTTAGGTTGATCCACCTCTGAAAGAATCTTATACATCTTTTTTTTTTAATCAATAAGAGGCACCTTATCAGTCACAGAGCAGAAAGTTGTGCCTGTCTTAGGTTGTCATATGAAAACATAGCTCTTACCGATCATTAGCACACTAATAATCTTGTATTCATGGCCTTTCTTAGATTGAGAAGGTTTTAAAGATGATCTTACCCGTCATTAACTTCCAACTTCTGCCAGGGAAGATGTTGAAGTTTGAATTTATGTAATTCTGTAATCTCTGCTTTGACATCTGTAAAATCTCTGATGATTTTTCTCTAAAGAATAGGTGATGAACATGCCATAAAAAGGATCATAAAGCCAAGTCCTGCTACTCCCAATGAGAGGGATGTAAATGATAACCATGAAGGGAAAACAGCCTGTACCTTTTTCAGAATATCATCTTTAATGCTATCAGAGTCAAAAGACTTTACATTTCTTAAACTTACAACTTACTTATGCAAGACTAATAAATCTAAAGAAGTATTAGTATTATGCCATATTCCTCAAAGGTGCCTTTTTATTCTGCTCCAATTATGCTGACTCTCATTATATATTTTTGGAGTTATACAAATCCATAGATACCAAGCATGACATCCCAAATGGCTTCTGACTTTCATTTCTTGTACCTCATCTCCCACGATCTGCACTATATCATATAGTATGTTTATCTTTTGTTCTAGCCATCTATCTAAATCTTCTTGTATGTTTAGGGCATTGGTTACATTTTCTGCAAGATGGTTAAATAGCTGTTTGTATCTCTTGTGCTAAAGCTAATGCAGAAGTAGCAGCATTGGTTATAAGGGTTATGAGAGCAACAACACCGGCAATGATCTGCTCAATTATACATTTGCTCCTTGACAGAGTGTGATCTAATTCTTCCAATATTTGTATGCCTTTTTCAGAGTACCACGGTGCAAATAAATTTACAAGAATCTAAATAAAAGCTGGTTGATGTACTACCATTACACAGTGACCATCATACAATGCAGAAAAACAATTGGACAAAAGACAATTAAAACAAGAAACACACTGAACTCATTATCAGAGTCTCCATCAAAGGTAACATTCCCAATCAATAAAAGATTAGGTGGGATAGCACAGGATGTTACATTTACCTTAACCACAAAAACTGTTCCATTTTTATTTACAGCAAACAACATTATACAAGATAACTGCCAATTCCCAAATATGTCTCTGAAAATGTCCAGAACCTGCCTTCCAAATGCCCACTGTCATTTCCTTGTTCAGTATTGGATTGATTCTCAGACTGGTCCATGATTGAGTTGGGGGATAACTGGCCACACTAAAGGAAAGAGGAGGGCCATTATAATAACTTCTCCATTTGATTGATTTTTCTGAAGGCAGGTTCCACAGTCTCCATGTTTTCTATTCTGCAAGGTTTAAAAACCTGAGACAAGGCACATTGTCCAGCCTGGGATATAAACATTCCTATCTTAATGCTTTGCACTACAGTCTTAAAGATACTTTTCTTCAAAGTCTTAGGGTACACAGAAATGCATCTAGTAATAGTACTATTTCTAGTAAAATAAATAGGTAGACCTTGATCCATAGCAGTGTAATTCACCAACTTGGAATAATTTTTACTCTCAGACCAAGGGAATCCTAACAGCTGAGTATTATTAGAGGTCACAAGTACTCCTGGCCTTGACCATACAGGAGGATGTAGCAAAGGTGGGTCAGGAACATATGCCCAATACAGTTTTCCCATCATCATTGTCAGGGTACTCAGCAAGATCACTGTTAGCATCATTCTTTGTCCCAGCATCAGTGTGTCTCACCAGTCACTCTGGCAGCCACTGAGCTCCTTCAGCATCTTGTGAAAAAAAAACATAAACATGCCCTCTTCCTTCTATTAATACAGGATTGGGACCATGTCATATGCCAGTAAGCAGACCCTTTCATTTTACCTGGGCATAAATATGCCTATTTGTAGAGTGCCATAGACAAGCAGCAGCAGAGACTTGGATTAAAAATAGAAATAGCTAAGAGTAGTCAAGGTTTAACAGTTCAGATATACTTTATATAGAAGTCTTCAAGAATGTCAGAAATCCACAGAATATGGCATTTATAATCATTCCATTAGTTTTAGATTTTTGACAAAGAGACATGTTGGCTCCTTACAGCACCCTCTTCATAAGATATTGAGCATAATAACTTCCATATGAAGTTGCTCTAGTTGTGGTAAGGTAGCCACTCAGCAAGAATTGCCCTAATTCATCTACAGATAAAAAATACTATCCAGGAAAGGACACAAGACAGCTTAGCTCTGCCAAGACAGAGCTAGTCCTTCATATTTCCTGCTTCACTTAAGGTCTATCAGATAGTTATGGCCCAGAAGGCTGAAGACAGATGCTGCGACATTTTGAGGAATAGGGAACTGTCCAGGTAGTCAGCTGTCTCTGTAATTTGTTTAAGTTTTGGAAGGTATGTTTTTGTGCTTCCCTATATATTCAAGCAATATTTAATTTATTCTTGGATTTCTAATGGGGTTGAAGACTAGTTATAGTCTTATATTCAAACTTAAGTTGTTTAGCACTGAGGAAGATGATAGAGATTTGAAAGGATGGTTTTCAGATAGTAATGCATGTTAAAATCAGAACATAATTCAGGTATAGAATTGTAAACTCTGAGTTAGGACAGATGTTAGAGTAATATACCTATATTGAGAAGATTGATGGACTAGACGTTATTATTGCATATTAAACCTTAATAGTTTACATAATTGTTATAGCTATGTTCAATATATATCTGAGCTGAGAGAAAAAGCCTTTTTAATGGATGAAAAGGGTGAGATGTTGTGGATTGGTTCTAATGCTATTTGTGTTAACTTGGTTCCCCTAATCACATGGGAACTTGCCCATCCAGACGCTGAGGGTCCCTGCTCCCTGTTGGCTTTAATTGGTAAATAAAGTCCCTGGCAGTCAATAGCTGGGCAGGAAGACAGAGGCGGGACTTTAAATTAAATTTCCTGGGCAAGGGACCACAGGAAGAAGGAGGTTTGAGAAGGGAAGCAGAATGATCAGACTTGAGAGCTGCAGGAGAGAAAACATCTAGCCATGTAAGAGTCAGGGAAATAGTCCCTGGGGCCACTTCCCCAACTGGGTCTGGGGTAGCAAGAGTGGCCCAACTGTTAAGCTGCTTAGGGCATATTGAAATTAAGGCTGCATGTGTGTGTGTTTCGTTTGTGGATTCAAAACATTTGGGAGGGTGGCAAGAAGAGAGAGAGAGAGAGAGAGAGAGAGAGAGAGAGAGAGAGAGAGAGAGAGCGAGCATATATCTGCAAGAGAGTTTAAAGTGGATTAACTTACTACCACTACAGGTTGGCCTCAGATCCCCATGAGTACACCTGACTCTGTCACCTGAGCTCTGGGATTTCAACCATTGGCCACCACACTCAGCTTTTTTACAGGGGTCTTGGAAATTGAATTTAGGTCCTCGTGTTTTATATGGCAGGCACTTCATTGACTGAGCCATCTGTCTATCCCTACAATTCTAAAGTCATCTGTCCTTTCCAACATTTTATACACATACCACACCCTAATTATGCATAGACACAGATGAGAATTTATATACAGACTTAGTGAACGAGACAGAATAGTAAGGTGTGCTTACCAGTACCGTATATGTCTACACTCTATAATGAGTCTAAAGATAGAACTTGGGAAATGTTTATGTAAAATAATTCCTTGCAGAGCCTAAAATGTAGCTGGAGAAAAGAGATGTCACAGGACTTAAAAAGTATAAAAAAGCATTAAGGCTATCAAACGAAGCTTAAAATAGTAATGAACCAAAAAAATAAGCAATGACTAGTAATAAGCAGTGTGGGATTTCACACAAGGCAGAAGTGGGATGGAGCCTTGGCTCTGTCTTCGACTAGCTGTGCAATCTTGGATGCATTATTTAATATTGCTACAAGTTAATTTCCTTAACTTTGTACTGAGGTGATTGCAATACTCCTTTCTTAGAATGGCAAGAGACTGGACCTTAATAGAACAGACATTTTATACCACAGACATTTTGGGTTTGGCCACGGCAGTGCAATTTGAACATGCCTATCTTTGGGTCTCTTTGGTTTACTCATTAGAAAAGCATGAAGAAGGAAATGGGTTGCCCAATTATTTCTTAGTCTGAGGTGCAATACAATCTGGGGGTTAAGTGCAATGGCAATTAGATTCCTTCAAGAGAACTTCCAGAAAACTGTAAAAGATAAAAATAGAAGTCACAGGGGAGAAAGGCATTTAGCATAAAGATATAGATAATATTCAATCCTATTTATAAAAAAGACAGGAAGGGTTGGGATGTAACTTAGTCGGTAGAGTGCTTGCCTGGCATGCAGGGTTGGATCAGCCGGGTATAGGGTACACACCTGCTATCCCAGCTCTTGGGAGGTGGAGGCAGGAAGGTAAAAGTTTAAGTTCATCATTGACTACATCTCCAGCTTAAGGTCAGCCAGTGAGACTCAAAAACAAACAAACAAAGCAATAAAAGAAAGGAAAGAATTAATGATAGCACAGCAGGAGGTCGCTTTCCATCTAGAAGACATGAAAAGCCCAAATGTTTTCAATAGAGTTTTCAGTAAGCTTTAGAGGACTCAGTCTAACACTGCTGTGAGCATGCTTCATATCGATGAGCTCTGGGGAGGGGACTTTGGCAGGATCTGACAAAGCAGCATGGGTATTGTTTAGTTGATTCACAAATTTACTTCCAAGAATCCATTCTAAGGGTAAGTTATGAAGTAATCACTGTACAAGGATGCACACTGCAATGATATTAGTAACATAAAAAAACTGAAACATAAATGATAAAGTCGACCAAACATGACACAGCCAGAAGAGAGAAAACGACACAGCTTTTCTGTAAACAAATATGAAGCATTGTCGAAGATTCATGGCTGAAAGAAATCAGGTAAAGAATTACGTATCGAGTATATCTTTTGAGTGTAAAAAGAAGATGCAAACATATATTCATTTGTTGCAGAAGCTACTTTTTGACCCTGTGACAAAATAGCTGAGGAAATGACTTATGGGAGGTCCAAGTTTTAATTTGGTCCTTGGCTTCAGAAGATTCAGTCTGCAGCTTCTTTGTTGTGGGTCCGTGGGAAGACAGACCACAGTGGTGGTGGTAGCATGGGGCAGAGGAGGTTTCTCACTGGGGAGGAGGCTAGGGACTAAGTTTATTTCCGAAGATGGAGATATATTTCTAGCACTGACTTCCTCTTACTAATTCTCATTTCCCAGAACCCCATTCAACAATGATGTCATCAGTTAGAGCCCTTGTGATCCAATCCTATGTCAATAGCACCAAACTGGGGTCATCCCATGAACATTGAAGCCCAGTGGGGATACTTCACAAGCAAACCAGAGCATTGTAAATGTGAATAAAAAGAAATACTAAAATGAGAAACCAGAAACTAAGAAAGTCCGCAGGTGAACTGAGAACACTTGTTTGAGAGAATCCAGGACAAAGTAACTTTGAACCTGTCATTCTTTTTAAAACACATTTGAGGGAGAGTTGTCAAAAGACTACAAATATATTGTAAACTTAAAAACTATCTGAAACACACACACACACACACACACACACACACACACACACACAAGAAAGCAATTTAAAAATGAATGCTAACAGGAATAAGGGAAACCATACAGGGAAAAGATTTAAGTGATTTTCTTTATTTTTCTTTTTTCTATTCTTTCTTCTTTCTTTCTTTTGTTTGTTTGTTTTGTTTTTCGAGACAGGGTTTCTCTGTGTAGCTCTGGCTGTCCTGGAACTCACTCTGTAGACCAGGCTGGCCTCGAACTCAGAAATCTGCCTGCTTCTGCCTCCCAAGTGCTGGGATTAAAGGTGTGGGCCACCACTGCTGAGCTTTAAGTGATTTTCAAATTAGATATTTGAATGTACATTTGTAGTGAGGTATGTAATAAAGAGACAGGGAAACAAGTAATATTAAAGACTGTTCAAGAGTTCATTGCTAGGAAAAATTTAAATAAATATGTTTACAGTGTTTGAAAGCAACATTTCAGTAGAGGAAAAATGGTCCCAAATGAAAAGTAAAGAATATATGAAAAACTACTATATCTAAATAGGAAGTATGAGCCTTTTAAAATTCAAAATTACTGACTTTTTAGATTTGTCCATTGTACAGGCTAGAAAGGAGAAATAACAAGTAGCTGGAGAGATGGCTCAGCAGTTACAAGGTCTTGCTGTTCTTGTATAGTACTGGGGTTTGGTCCTAAGCACCCATGTTGGGTGGCTCACAACCATATGTAACTCCAGATCCGTGGGATATTTCACTCTCTTCTTCTTACCTCACTAGGCACCCATATACACACAGACACATAGATAAAAATAACTATTATTATAAGTAAATAAAAACGAACTATTGATGCTCTCCAGTCATTGGGCACCCGCCGTTGAGACGGCAGTATCCAAACCACCGTTACCGTGAGGAGCAAGGCTCTGGAAGATCAGTGGTGGAGTAGGAAATCGTTCTTTAGACCCTGAAGTGTTGCCTTTTGTTGTGAAGTAAGATGTGAAAGACACGGCATATATTTAAAACAACACAAGACCCAAAAGAAGGGGTTCTCAGTAGCCAAAGAGGAAGCCATTGAAATGATACCGACAGTAACAGATGCAATTGCTGAAACCCATTGGTTACAGAAACAGCAACTCATTGGATACTATTGCAAAGAACAAAAGCAAAAATGCCACAAACCTGAAAACTAGAATGAAGGAATTGATTGGCTCCGTGATTCCATCCCTCCCAGTGTACCCTAGGTCAGGTTATCAGAAAGCCTTGGTTGACAAAAGGTACATTTTTAAAATCACCATATCTACAGTTAATGATCACCAGTAGTAAGAACCCAGTGGATGGGAAGCTCAGAACATGGCCAGCGGAGTAGGGAGACCACACTGTCACCTTCTGAATCTGTTTGATTCATTATTACAAACTGTGGGATATTCACAATTCTGTTATGGGGGGCACGAAGTTCAGGGGGCTTCATAAAATCTTAAAATCTTAGCATAAAAAAGGGAAACTGTATCAAATCAAGTTTCCCGGAAACACATGGTCACACAAGGAGCAAGTTAAGACTGTGGGCCTTATTGAAAGCTCATTTGGCTTCCAGAACATTCCAGTGACTGTCTTAAACTTAAAAGTTACTTTGAACTCTAAAATACTAAAACAAATCTTGGGAGAGCATTGAAGAGGTACTTAAAACCCATCTGTAGATACTCTGGTCTTAAGGACATCTTCATTTAGTGGTAGGTTTTCCTGAATCTGGCAGATCACACATCAAACAGAGCCAGTGGCATGCTTGGTTGAACTTGGACCTCAATGCTCATTCTATAAAAAAAAATCACACTGACTATAGTTTGCACACTATGGCTTTGGGGAGGGTGTCCCATTATGCCTTTTGTTACATAAATACCATAAGCAAAAGCAAGGTGTGGAGGAAAGGTTTTATTTCAGTGTATAGCTTACAGTTCTTCATGAAGGAGTCAGGTAATCAAGGTAGGACCATGGAGGCAGGAAGTGAAACAGAGATATGGAGAAGTTCTGCTTACTGACTTGCTCCCCATGGTTTGTAAATCTGCTTTCTCATATACCCAGTATTACTTACCCAGGGGTAGTACCACTCACAGGAAGATGAACCCTTCCACATCAAGCATTAATAAAGAAAGTGGTTCCCACAGAATTGCCTGTAGGGCCATCTGATGCAGGAAATCTTTTTATCAATGTTTTCTCTCCCCAGATGTCTATAATTTGTATCAAGTTGATAAAAACAAAACAAAAATATAATTAAAGAGTAAGATTTATCTGTCGGTCATTCAATCCTGCCCATGGTTTGAGAGTCCCAGATACCAGGCTGGGTAGATTTTTAAAAGAGGCAAGTGCATGCTCCTCCTCCCGCAAGGCTTACTTCCTTGGCTCTTAGAATCCCAAGTTTCATCTGGTGCTTGTGGAGTCCAGAGATGTTGGATACCCCTAGAGTTGGAGTTGCATACAGTTGTGAGCTGCCTGAGAAGAATGAAATTTAGGTCCTTTGGACAAGCAATGTACTGGTCGACTGTTGTCAACTTAACACTAGCTAGGCTTATCTGGGAAATCAATTGAGAAACGACTCCACCAGACAGGCATATTATCAAGTTCTGTGGGGAGAAATCTCATTGTGGGTGGTGGTACCCCTAGGTAGGTAGTCCTAGGTGATATATATATATACATGCATGCCATGGAGAACAAAGTAGGAAGCAGCCATTTTCCCATGGCCTCTGCTTGGGTTCCTGCTTTGGCTTCCCTTGATCACCAACTGTAAGTCAAATCCTTTCTTTCTCGGGTTGATTTTGGTTTTTGTGTTTATCACAGCAACAAATCCTAACAGATACAAGGAGTGGGCTTTCTTACTGTGCAGCCCCTAGTCACTCACTCTCTAAAACTAGGGTGTGGTGAATTACTTCATGGGATCCTGAGCCAGAGAACCGGAGATGAAGTAGATTTTTCAGGCTGAAGATGGTTCTTCTGAGGCAGAGCTGGAATTAGGGCTGAATCTGATATGTAAAATTGGATCAAAATATTTAATTTCTGCCTTTAATTGTTTTAATAGAACTATTATTTAAAAATAATATTAAAACAGTTGTTGCTATGCAAATGCCTTTCAAAAGTCAGATCATAAGCTCCGAATTTAGATTTGACCCTCACCTCCCCTATCTTGGCTTCATGATCTGTAAAGCGTCCATGAAATACCAGTTGCAACCGGTCCAGAGGGTACCAGAGAACATTCCAAAGCACAGTATCCCCGGGCACTTACTGCTATGCTTTCGGAAGCGTTTCCCTTCTGGGGGCAAAGTTTGCAAATAAATATTTCTGCTTATTGTCACTTGAGAGCCCCCAGAGGGGAAACAAAATGTACCCCCAGAGACTGGAAAAAACCAGTCATCCTTCTCTAGTGTGGGACAAATCAGAGTGAGCTGTTGGCTGGGTCACAGTGAGGAAGGAGCTGACGGGAAGGTCTGGGAAGGATGGGGGCTCCCTGAGGGTTGAGCTTGTTGGAGGTAGAACCTTCCTTTGGCCTCTTTCTCTCTTGTGTCTGTTCTTGGGCTTGGAGTTGCTCAAATGTTCCTAAGAACAGAGGTGGTGTGGGTCACCAGGCTATCCTGAGCTTCTGTGTCTCCAAACTCACACCTAGTGTATAACAGGGTCAAGGGGTCCTCCTGAGTTCTTTAGGCTTAAAAGAGTAGATAAACCTTCCACAAAGATCTTGGTCCAGTGGAGGGAAAAACAGATGGAGCCGAAATGATTGAAGGATGACTCTATACATTGTAGACTGCTTAGCTTTCATGTTATCCAAGAGGGAAAATTAGCTATCAGCTTATCTGTGGAATCAGTTCCGACCTGTCCAGACATGAGCAAGCAGCCTTCTAATTTCCCCAGCCACAGCTGGGAGCCACCCCCACTCCCCTGCTTTTCTCTGCTATGGTGGACTACACCTCACATGAAAAGCTTGAGTAAGTCCTTCCTCCCTTAAGCAGCTCTCATCAGGTATTTGGCCACAACCATGAGAAAAGTAGCTAACGTGGTGTGTGATGGAAAAGTTACTGTAGAGACTAGTCAAGGAATTGATTAGAAGACAACATGGTAGTCCGTTTGTGTCCAGGTAGTTTCTGACACCCAGTGTCTTATCAAGTAACTCATTCCTTTGGCCTTTGATGGTCAGTACTTGGCCTAACTGATGTGAATGCTGATGGTGACAAGCTGGGTTCGTTGCTTCTAATCCCCACCCCCTCTTTCTTGTCTGTGGTCGATGTATCCTTTGTTCTTCTCATCACTGTGACAAAATAGCTAAGAGAAATAACCCAGGAAAAGGAAGTTTGTTTTGACTCTCAGTTTTAGTCTGTCATGGTGCAGAAGACATGGTGGACATATTCATTGCAGTGGGACATGCCATGGAGGCTCCGCACATCTCACTGGAGCAGGAAGCAATTGGTGGAACCAGAAATGGGACAGTGTCACCCTCTGAGGCCTACCTTACTGACTTATATCCAGTGGTGAGACATCATGTTCCAAAGGCTCCATGATTTTCAAAGACAGCATCACCAGCTGAGGGGCAAGGACTCAAAAAGTGGGCTCGTGGGTGACATTTCATATTCAAAGTACGATGGTGTCAATAATAAACTTCTGGATTGCTTTTTACTTAATGCCTGTAGAAAGACCATGCTGTTGACTCTCTTATAGACTCTATAAAGCCTTTCCTGCTTAGACTATGTTTGAAAACACTTGCATTTCAGAGATTTAAATAGCCAGACTAATGGTTAATCAAAGCACCACCCCACAACTGTATGTGATCTCTGCTCAGTGTCACAGTGCCTACCAAGTCTCGAAAGAAGCATGTAAAACAGTTTTAAAGGAAAGTTCCTGTTGTTTTATTGATTTGGGCTCCCATGGCTTAGAGAAAGGATTACAGAGGGGATTTCATGAGTGAGCATCTGCTGATCAGAATGTTGGGAACCTCCACTGACTTGTTGTCACACATTGTCCGGGACTCTTCTTTTCCACTGGTTTTCAACAGGAGGTCAGCCCACTTCCTTCATTACAGGAATGCAGTTATTCTGGTAAGATTTTCTCCCAGCTTGTTACAGCTCCAGAGAAGTTGTAATGGCATGTAGACAAATCATCCACTTAGAATTCAATAACTTCTAGTGTAGTCCTTGGTTACACAATAGCTTTTATTGTGTAACCAGCACAATAAAATACAGAACATTTTCTTTATCAGAAAAAGCATCTCCTTGACAACTTCTTGTTTGCTCTCTCATCTCCAGTTCCAGTCAACGAGCCCTTAGCTTCCTGTCTTTGTTCATTTCACACCAATCGAGTCATGCAATACTTGGTCGTCTCTTGTGACTGGCTTGTTTTACTTACCGTGATGGTTTCAAACCCATCCATGCAGTAGCCTATATCAAAATTTCATTTCTTTACTGAATACCATTCCACTGTATTGATATACCACATTTAACATACATAGTCACGGGACTGTGAGGAGTCCATTCTCTTTGGTTATCACAAATGTAATGTCTACATGATTTGGATATCACAAATGTAATGTCTACATGAATTTCTGTGTGGAGATGTAACTTAGCTCAGTCTGCAGTTCCATGTTTAACATGCTAGGCATTGATATTCTCTTTTCTTTCTTTCTTTTCTTTTCTTTTTTTTTTTGGGAGAATTACTTATTACTTTATTAATCTGAGTACACTGTTGCTGACACACCAGAAGAGGGCATTGAATCCCATTACAAATGGTTGTGAGACACTATGTGGGTGCTGGGAATTGAACTCAGGAACTCCAAAAGAGCAGTCAGTGCTCTTAACTGCTGAGCCATCTCTCTAGTCTGATATTCTCTTTTCTAAAGCAGGCCACACTCTTTTACCTTTCTACCAACAGCTCACAGTGTTCATCCACATGTTGTGTGTTTTTTAAAAACCTTTTTAAAGTTTTTGATTTATTACTTGTGTCTGGGACACACACACACACACACACACACACACACACACACACACACACACACCAAAGCACATATGTAGAGGCTAAAGGACAATTTTTGGAAGCAGGTAATGGAACATGGGCTTTTACCACTTGTCCACTTGTTTTTTATATATACTGAGTATAAATTGATATTTTTTCATTGTTTTTTGCTTTTTCTCCACTTTGAGATAGGGTCTCACTATGTTGTTCTGACTGCCCTGGACCTTGATTTGTAGCCCAGGTTGACCTTAAATTCAGAGATTCCCCCTGCTCTGCTTTCAGAGTGCTGGGATCAAAGGTGTGTACCACCATGACTGGCTTGTTGTCTCACTTTTAACTCTCCTTCCCTAATGACTACTGATGTTCAACATCTTTTAAAATGAAAATTCATCATTTGTACTTTTGGAGAATGGATATTTAGGTCAATTGTCCATTTTCTAATTGAGTTGTCTTTTTAATTTCTAGGCTGTCAGACATCTTTACACATTCTTGGTCCAGTGCTCCTTCCAGATATATGATTGACCAAAGGAAACTTTCTTCATTTTCTTAATGGGATTCTTTGGAGCACCAAGCCCTAACTTTTCACTATGGGAAGCTGGTGTTCACACGCCACATTCTACCAGTCTTGCTAACGCTAATGGCATGAGCTGTGCCAAAGGTCAGGGCCATGGGCAGTTTATTTAGTTTGGTCCCAAACCAATGTCCCGGATATCTGTTGAGATATCTAAATCCGCACAAATATGAGATTTTTGTACTTAAATTATTTTATTTATATTCTCCAGCTGTGAATGGTTTTGATTTAAGCAAGTTTCTTTTGCTCCCTTGCGACAACCTCTTTTTTTTTTTTTTTTTTTACTAAGCCTTGTGTATGGAGTTGCTGAAATTCCTGTGGGGTCGGCAGTCTCACAATCTGACAGTATGTTTGCATTCTTAGGGACAGGTGGTAAGCTTGGCCATGTCTATGAAGAAGAGCAAAGAGCAAAGACTTTTTTTTGAGGGTAAAACAAGAAATCCATCATTACTAAGCACACTAGGGCAGTAGGGGAGTGAGACTGAAGTCCAAGTGAAGGAAAGAAGACGTGAGAGACAAGAGGAGGAAGAAACAGAAATGGAAAGGAAAGAGGGACCTATGGTGCAGGTCCCAGGCCCTCTAAGGAAAGGTCCACAGTGCCCTGAGAGATCATCAGCACTTCTCACCCATCGTGATGCAGGGAGAAGGCTCATCTCATCGTTGAGTGGGGTCTCAGAAAGTGGAGAAGGCTATGACACCTTGCTTGAACCTTAGTCCAGTGTCAGCCCACTGTGCCCGAGGCACTGACTGAAGTTTGTCTCTTCGACCTTAAGACTCCACTAGAGCAGGGCTGAGTCCCATGTAAGGTAAAGGTAGCTTTGCAGCTGAGCCGGTCTCCAAGACCCAGCTGTGTCCTGGATGGATTTGCTCTCTGTGTCACACCTGAACCTTCAGTGGGTGTTGTTAGTATGACTTCAAAATTAGAGCTTAACTGAAATCAAAGGGTCTCTGGATGGATGCATTTATGAAAGTCAGTTATTGTGACAGTAGGTGACATAGGACGCCAGTCACATTTTTCCTGTGTTTAATGGTATAAGTAACTGCAGTCTTACTATGAGGTAATGGTCTTTGGTAAACAACAAAGATATTATATTTTATGAACAGATTAAAAAATAATAGGAAGGTTGGAGATGACTTTACTGGTCATTTATGCCATTTCAAGTGTCACAGGTTTTAAGCTCCTTAACCTAGCAAGTTTGACAACACTGAATAGCTGTCATTTATAGGCTACCTGATATTATTCCGTGCTTTACAAGTATCCCCTGAGGCCTCCAGTCTTTCTTTATGCCGTTCTTATTAGAAAATTGTGATGTCAAAACAGACTCAGCCAACCAAATCCCCCAGGAACACATTCCTGGGAAAGAGGCTGACGTCCCCATTTAAGAGAAAGTAAGAGTGTGGGAAGTCCCTCTATGGGAAAGTTCCCACACGAGCTCAATCGACAGACAGACATGCTTTCCTGACTTTGCTCTTTTACTAATATTTCCCATGCTCACAGAAGGTGACTGCTCCTCATTTCTGTTCTTCACTGCCAAGCATCATTTTCTACATTTCAAGCATGTGCTGGCATGGAAGACTAGTGAGATGACAGCTTGGACAGCTTATGATGAAGTCTAGTTCCTGCCATTTATACCCTTGCCTTGGAAACGTCCTGGTCACTTTGGGCATAGACTTTTCAACTGTTGCATGTATAGAGTTTCCTCCATTTAGTCAGTGAGAAACTGTTACTATGCCTTGCACGATGGTCTCTTGCCCTTTTTCATTGCCCTGTTGATTGGCAAACTGCTGAACTGTGTTGGGAATTTCAGCTCCATTCAACAGATCAAGGACATGCTTTGGGGATAATTAAGATTCTGTTTATCTCATATGTAAGCCAATGACTTGTTATGTTATTTCCACTTAGACAAAGAAACTTTCCATAAAAAAATAATGCCAGTATCATGATCTTAGTAGACACAGATAGATATTAAGGCTTCACAAAGAAATGAAGACAATATGGCATAGGCAATATATATATATATATATATATATATATATATATATATATGCATATACTATACATTCTATAGTATGTGTTCAATATATTTTTTTTAATTATATATTTCAAATGTCACATATACATATTTTTGAGAGAGAAGTCTTTCTCTGAACCTAGGACTCACCAACTTGGCTAGGCCTGCCAGACAGCAAGCTCTAGGGAACTACCTGTCTCCATATCCCCAGCACTGGGACTGCAAATGCTTATTACAATACCTGTCTTTTTAGGTGGGTGCTGGGATCCGAACTCAGGTCCCCATGCTTATGCAAGTCCTTTACCAATACAGCCACTTCCCCAGCCTCCTTCCCTTGTTCATGGATGGAGGTTCATTCAGTTGAGCATGTTCCTTCAGAAGGACCTCCCCCAGCAAGGCACCCCTTGCTCTGAGTGCCATTCTTTCTCCTGAACCACCAACTCTGCTGAGATGTAAAAGCAATTATTTCTTGGAAGATTCAGTCTTTTTAATACCATTTATACCTCTCGATCCAAACCCCTTCATGTACCCATGTATCCATCTCTTTCCTGCAGTGGATACCTTTATGTTGTCAGTCTCCATGGGCTCCATGTCATTAGCCAGGACATATGTCTGTTCTCCCCTCTTTCTACATACCTAACGCTCTTTCTACTTAACCAAGCATTTCAGGCTTGACCACAGCTTTGCTTTTTTTTTTTTTTTTTTTCAGTTGGAATCTCAACAGCAAAACTAGCAGTGTTTTCCCCTTCCTTCCCAGTTTCACTGACAAAACAGTTATTAGCAAGGTTCTCAGCAACCTCAATGTATACTTTCATTTTAGCCCTTAGTAAGTAGATAGCTTTCTACCTTTCCAGTGGATTCTCTGTGGCTCTGCTGAATTGCCAGCCTCACTCACTCTTGTGTATGGAAGGATGATCCATTTCCTGAGTAAGTCAGGTGGGATGACCTGGAGTTTAATTTTACTCAGAACAGCATGCAGTTAAAAACTTATGAATTGTTTACTTCTGGAAAATTCTCTAATATTTTTGGTCCGTAGCTAGCCATGAGAAATTGAAAGCACCAAAGCCATTGCTTATGGAATTCTTTCAAGTCCTTTGGAAAAGATCAATGTTTACTGATCCCAGCCTTTTCCTCATCTGTTCAAACTTAGTCACCACCATGAAATTATTAGACCACTAGAATGTAGTCATAAAATATTTAAGTTAGAGCAAATTTGCCTCCTCTTTCTATCTCACAGAACATGATCCTTCCAGTGCCGTCTAACAAAGCAAAGCAACATATGTTGAAGGTTAGTTATATTGAGCCTTCAAAAACAAATATTCATTTTAAAATTATACCAGATAAATTATCAGTGGTGGTGGGAGGTGTTTGTTATAAAGAATGAGCTGGAGCAGAAAGACTCTGACAAGGCTATAACTAGAAACTTCTGGTTTCTTTGGAAAGTCAGTTATGCCAGCCGGTGTTTTGCTGGGGAAGACACATGAAAGAACATTTTGCTGAAGCAGACACAGGTAAAAGGATGTTTTGCTAAAGCAAACACATGAAAGGATGCATGATGAAGAATTCCTCACTAATGACATACATGTATTGGTCCACCTTACGTTGTGTTGCTAGGCTTCACTTGTCAAGACGTCATAGAAAGAAACACTGGAAAACTTCTGTTGGTATTCTGGCAGCTTCTTGTAGCTTCCAAGGACTCGGGTTGATTGGCAGAGTGATATCAGCTGATATAGACTCATGTGGAGTTTGCTAAGATAGACTCAGGTGGTGAGGCAAGACCTGTGTGAGGACATGGTGTTGGGAGAGCATATAAATAGGTCTCAATGGACAGTGACAGTGCATTTGCGTAACTAGCTTTGCAACGCCTTGTGTCTTTGTCTTTGCTAATCTTCACTTTGCTGAGAGAGGCATGGCAGAGAATTTCTCCTGGCATCCCTGCTGGTCTTGGTCACGCCTGTTGACTTGTGCTGATTTGACTGAGATCTGGCTGTTTCTGCTGGGTCATACCTCTGCTGCTGCTTCTTGTTTGCTCTCCAAACACTACTGAACTGGACTGCTGGTATATTCCTGAAGTGTTTGGTAGTGGATCAAGCTGTCACTGCTGAATTCTGTGAACTGAACTGTCAATTTCCTGACAACGCAGATTGGATTTGCTCCAAAGAAAAATTTCCAAACAGGCCCACCTCTCCTGTAACCTAATAACCTTTCTTTTCTACAACCTCTGATGGGTGGTGAGCTAGAAGGGAAGTTACAGCATTTAAGACCCATTATATTAAAAGGAGGGTTTGAAAACTTTTAAGCCTACACAAGGGCAAGAAGACTCAGAAAAGGGAAGCAGTCAGAGGGCAGGTTTAAAATGAGACTGACTTGAAGGTCTGGGCAGGTAAGGCAGCAGGAATCTAGGCTTCACTTCCAGAAGACACAGGTCCTGGCTGTCTGGAGCCTGCACAGGACAAAGCTGCTTTTTAAAGGAGGGCACAGTCTGGAAGAGGAGCAAGAAAGCTTAAGTCATCTCAATCTCCGGTTGAATAGAGGTGATGTCTCCTTCCCTATCTGTCAGAAGATGATCAGACATTCCCCAAGGTAAAGAAAGATCAGCTAGAGCCACCAATGTTCAGCACGTACACACACACACACACACACACACACACCACCACCACCACCACCACCACCACCACCACCATCACCACAACTACCACCAACAAAAATAAACAAAGCTCTACAAAAACATGGAACAGTATATCTGAAAAATTGGAGCTAAAATGGAACACATGCAAGTTTACAAATAATGTAGGTGTGATGGTTTCAGTGAAAATGGCCCCCATATGCTCATAGGAGTAGCACTATCAGGAGGTATGGCCTTGTTGGAGGAAGTGTATCACTAGAGATGGCCTTTGAGGTTTCAGATGCTCAATCCAGACCCTGTGTCTCACTCTCTCTCTGCTGGCTGCCAATCCAGATATATAGAATTCTGGGCTTCTTCTCTAACACCATGTCTGCCTGCTAACATCATACTAAACCTCAGAACCTGTAAGCCAGCCCCAATTAAATGTTCTTTATAAGAAGTGCTGTTATTGTGGTGTCTCTTCACATCAATAGAAACCCTAACTAAGGAACCAGTTATTAGAATAATCAGGCATGGATTTTATAGTAGTCATGACTAATATATTTAAGCAGTGAGATGGAATATTTTGCTAGACAGCTGAGACCTATAAGAAAATTGGAATTTAAAAATACTACAACTGAAATTAGAAATGAAATAGTGAGTTTAAAGCAGATGAGTCATATCTGGGAATAGAAGTACATAATTGGCCAAAAGAAAACATATAGACTGAAATTATGAGAGGCAAAATCTTAGGAGAAAGAAAAAAAATGACTCCAAAGTCATTTGGGACAAAAAGTAAAGGTACAATGCATGATGGGAATGTCACGGAAAAGAGGACGATAGGGCAGAGGCAGAATGTAATAATGAACAAACTGAGATAGTCACCAAGTTGATGAAAGAATCGAGTCACAAGTTGTTTTGTGCAACAAACCCAAAATGGTTTTGAATGAATGAAACCCACTGATCTTGAGTAGCAAAACTGTTCAAAGTCAGAAGACAGAAGAAATCTGGGTAGAAGACATGACAGCAATATCGGCACCTTGAAGACTGTCAACTCCCACCATTCTAGCCTGGAGGAAAGAGCATGAATTCAAAATGCCTCACAAATGTGGCAACATAACAGAGATGATTCAGATGAGCAAAACCAAAGACAACACTACAATCTCATCATTAGAGCCCAGCTTGAAGAGCTGGGAAGATGGCTCAGTGGGTAAGAATGGTAGCTCTGTAAGCATAAGGACTAGAGGACCTGAGTTCTAATCCCTAACATCTATGTAAAATGTCATGTATAGCTACACATTCCTGAAACCCCAACACCTTGTGGGAATCCAGTTCAGTGAGATACTGTCTCAATGCAACAAGGCAGAGGGAGGTAGAAGAAGACAACTTGTATGTACCCAGGCACATTTACTCACATACGCACCTGTAAACACCATATGCACTCATGCATGCACACACACACACTCACACACCCACACACACACACTCACACACGGACACTGCACTGAAAGCAAAACTATAGCTTGCCCTCATGCTTTCTCAGTAGACAGTTTTGAAAATTGTGGAGTAAAAAGAAATTGCTATGCAGGTATTTATAAATGAACATTTACTCTAGAAGACTAGTTAATAATGTCCTATGGGATTGAACTACATGCAAAATAAGACACAATATCAACAATACAAAAAGGCAACATTGTGGTAAACTGAGGACAAAGTTCCAAGATCCTCTAATTCGCAGAAATGATAAATGTATAAATATCTATGACTCTATTAAATTAAAGACACACATTATATCTTCTAGGGTAGACATCAAAAGAATATACAATTAATAGTCCGGAGGATGGAAAATAGTATAATAAAAGCAATTGAGTACTCCAAAAAAGATGAGAAGGAAAACCTCTCAGGGTTAAAGGACAGAATGAGAACTGGTTTCTGAGACTTAGGAAGAACGACATGATTCTGAAGAGATGGTTCTGCACTTGAGAACATTTTGGGATGGGGAAAATACATGATCAAAATATATTGTATGGAAAAGACTAAATAAAATATGTATATCGAATTAAAAACCAGGACATTTGCTCTTTCAGAGGACCTGGTTCAACTTCCAGTACCCTGTGACAGCTCAAAACAATCTGTAACTCGGGTTCCAGGGGATCTGGCTCTCTCTTCTCACCTCCTCAGTAGCAGACCCAGACATGATTCACATATACATGCAGGCAAAACACTCATGTACATCCATCAAGTAAATAAGACACAAAGCAAGGAAGTTAAACGTATTGGTGAAAGAGACTCAAAGGGAGGCTCCTGGAATTAGAGCAGAGAGAAAGAACTAAATACAAAAGTTTGCAGGTACAGAGGGATCATCAGGCCAGGTCAACTCAGCCCTGGCTGCATATTCAAATCATCACAGAGAGGTTTATATTAAAACTAAACTTCATATTTTGATATTTTGGTAGAGACACAAGCAGTTGCAATAGCTAACACAAAGTGATTCAGTGAACATTTCTAGTTTCTCCAGTATAACATCTTGCAAAATGATATTAAAGACTGAACAAGAGTATCAAGGCAGCTTTATGGAACAGCTGTGATATCCCCATCACTTTGTGGGTCTCCCAAGTTGCCCTTTTTAGTCCACACTCAACTTCCTGTCCACCCCTAACCTGTCTTGAATCCCCTGGAAGTTTGTCTCCTCTGCTAAAATTTTGTCTTTTAAACAATCCCACATGTGAATGTCTGTCTTGATTGTCACTCTGATGAGGGATGCACAATCACCATGGAAACAAACCTCTGGGTACATGGGATGTAGACTTTCTAGAATGGGTTAATTGAGGTGGGAAGATTCACTCTGAACGTGGGCAGCTCCATCCCTGAGCTGGAGTTTCAGCCTGGATAACAAAGAGAAATGGAGCCTAGCACTGGAATTCATCTTTCTCTGCCTTTTGACTGAGAGTAGTATGATCATCTGTCCCTTGCTCTGGCGGCCATGAATGGAGAAGACCCCGGAACTGAGAACCAAAATAATGCCTTTCTTCCCTGAGTGGCCTTTATCTGGGATTCTGTACCAACAAGATAAGTAATACAGTATGAAAGTAACGTCATAGGGTCTTGGAATCAAACTCAACTCTTAGGCTTGGCAGCAGGAGGCTTTATCTGATGAGTCATTTCACTGACCCTCCCCACCCCACCCCCACACACTATGGTTATTATTTTAAAAATTCTGTTTTAATCAAAGTTGTTTTTTTTTGTTTGTTTGTTTTTTGTTTTTGTTTTTTTTTCCTGGGTGGTGGTTGTATTGGGCCTAATGTATCCCAGGCTGGCCTCACACTTTAAATACAGGATGTCACTGAACTTCTGATCCTCCTGCCTCTATCTCCCAAGTGCTAGGACTATAGGCTTGTGTTTCCTGCTTCGTGTACAAAAGCTGAAAAAAAAATCAAAGGGCAATATTTTGCTTTCAATGACAACCTCTTCACACTTCTCTTCCCACTGAGCGCTACACACACACACACACACACACACACACACACTCATGGAAAGTTTTTGTCTCTTGTTGTTTGCTTTGAATATTCTAAGCAGGAGTGGCCATTTTTTTTTTTAACTTTTCAGTTTTTTGTCTTCTTGATATTATTTTGTGATTTCTTACAAGGGAAGCTGAGGAGTCTGTGTCCTTATAAATACCCCTTCTCTGCCACCCACCTTTTCACAGTAGAAATTGCCTAGACTTGATTCAAACACATGTAACATCATGGTTGTGTAAATTTTGTCCCTATGACCCAAGTGGGGTTTTATGAGTGCTTTTCTGTGTCATTTTTTTAATTTCCCCAAAGTAAATTTCCTTGTGTGTTTTCCTTCCTGGTTTCTCATCCAATTTGTCAGTTTGTCAGACCTGATGCCATGCAGGCACTGGAATGCACAACATTATTATTTGGTGGCAATCAATCATGCAAGGATCCTTACAGCATTAATAGCGGAGCACAGAATCACATGTTAGCACCACTGATTTCTGGTCCATATACTGTGAATGCGAATACATGAAAGTTTATATTACATGCAAGGATGCTGTCACCCTCAACCATGGACAGGACTCCAAGCTCAGCTAATGGGTGAGAAGTTTCCTCCTGCACACTGCTGCCCCAGTTCTTGGACACTTGACCCTTAGCCTCTGCTGGACTCCTGGCCTTCAAGTTAAATCACAAGATTTTCCTAAACACCAAAGTCTGTCTGTAAACCAAGACACTTAAATTTTTCCCCATCAGGAATAGAATGGGAAGAATTAATTTTCTAGTAAATGACAAGATGGAATTCTGAAGGGATATACTAGCACCTGTATATTATTACACACCAATTTCTCTGGTGGAGTGTGGGGCTGCTGGCTGTGCTCTAGAACCCCCAACAATGTCCAGAGATGGGACTTTAATTTAGATTCTCCTCAGTTGTAGAAGAGAGCTTCATAGACTTATGGTCTTAGAAAGAACAATATTGTCAGATTAACTGAAAATTAGTTTACCTTTTCAGGTGGATGTGCCCCCCTTTTATAGTTAGGCCCTTACAGTAGCAAGCATTGCTTGGTAGCACTTAGATAACTGTTGGGTCTCAGAGGGTAGATTAGCAAGTCACAGTTTATTCTTTTTATCTAGAATAAATGTTGTTAGTCTTCCTTTTAAAATCTAGAGAGAAGCTCATGTCGCCCTCTCATTGAGTATACCACTCAGATTTGATGACTTCAGTGTCTCTGGATGTCCAGGTAGCTGTCTTCTGTGGCCCCAACATCTGCCTCTTCTAAAAGACAAACTCAATGCTCCATGCCTTGGTGCAGTTTCTTCTTGGTTCTGTCACAGGTTCACATGGAACTGATCCCTCAAGCCTTTCTGTGTCACATCACAGGAGCCAGAAAGTCACATCTCAAACCACAAATTACTTAAAAAAATTAAAGATTCTCAATCTTAAAAAATATCAAACACCCCCATTCTCAAAGTCCCTAGGCTGTCCCACCTCTCTACCCTGCTTTCTTTTCTGCTCCCCCTTCTCCCAGGAACAAAAGAGCACAGACTCATCCATTTTCTTGCACATAAGTACTCTGCCCCATCCCAACCTTTCCCCAAAGCGCATTTCCAAGCACCTCTCTTAAAAAGTCTAAACATTTGGATAAAATTTAGAAATTGCCTTATATGCGTTGGGACCTGATTAAGGAGACACACGGCACTCTGTTTTCTTTGTCTTTGTGTTACCTAAAGTAGATGGAGGTTCTGTTCTCCTGGGGCAGTGGATATTGAAATAGGAAACTGGAAGATTATTAGTAAAATACTAGATGTTTATCTCAGAATATAATTCAAGTTACTAGTTTATTTGTTTGTTTGTTTTTTGAGACAGGGTTTCTCTGTATAGTCCTGGCTGTCCTGGAACTCACTCTGTAGACCAGGCTGGCCTCGAACTTAGAAATCTGCCTGCCTCTGCCTCCCAAGTGATGGGATTAAAGGCATGCACCACCACTTCCTGGCTCAAGGTATTTTTATTTTCTTCATTTTTGCTTTTTATTTTCTAAAGTATGTGAAGCTATCTTCTCAGGGAGGTAAGTAACTTGGAAGAAATTTTTATCTATTTATGGGAACAATGATGCCAGTGTACGTATGACACAGAGGGCAATATTTGGGAATCAAATAAACATGGGCTACAATTCTGCTTCTACTCCTTAGAAAAGGAATTTCCTCAGAAGAGCAAACCTCTTTCTGGCCCTTACTTCAGTATACAAGTGTTGAGTGACACTATTCTTGAGGAGACATGAACAAACCCCTACTTATCTCAGATAGGGTACCAACAGACAGACCAAAAAGTACAACCTGGAGACCAATGAGTTTTCCTGGCATTACAGGAGTATGGGTGGGGTGAGGGGCTATTTAGAGGAGCCATAATAACTCAAAGACAGCTACTCATCAAAAGCCCAGCCTATAGGTGATGGATTACTGTGATGGGAACCTGAGGGAGCACACTGCTTAGTCATCGGGCAGTTGGACATCCTGGGAAGTGTCTTTTCCAGAAAATATGCTAGTCTTTGCTTCTTCTAGGCTGCTGAAGGCCTCTTCTGGCAGCTTAGCTTGTCTGAGACTGTCTCTCAGCAACACTTACTTGACAGAAGCGTGGGGAGAAAAAGGTCCAGTGTATCCTGTCAGTTTCAGGGACTGCTGAACAGCTTGAGTTGTTTAATGAAAGCTTAATGAATCCCATGGCTGGCTGGAAAGTTTCCTCTCCCTTTAGACAAAAGGGATGTTGCCAGATGTAAACCAGGTGATAGTAAACAAAATTTAAATAACGTGTGTGTGTGTGTGTGTGTGTGTGTAGTATGTGTTGCATTGTTTTTAAGTGCAAGTGTGTAAGAGCCTCAGTGCATGTGTGGAGGTCAGAGGACAATTTGGGGAAGTGGGTTCTCTCCTTCTACTATGTGGGTCTTAGGGATCACATTCAAGTCACTAGGACTAGGGGCTCCTTTACCCTCTGAGCCATCTCACTGGATCCCAGATTTTATATATTATCCTAATGTCTGCTACTTACCAAGTCCAGGAACCTTAGCCCTTGGCACTGAAGTTATGCAAGTCACCTGGCATGGGTATTGGGGACTGAACTCAGGTTCTCTGCAAGAACAGCAAGGGCTTCTAACTGCCAAATCATTTCTCTAGCTCATCTCAGAGAATGAAGAAGTGACATCCTGGCATGCTAGCTATAATTAAAGCACTAGTGCTTAGAGATTACTCACTGAAATATTTTGTAATTATTTCAATTTTTATATAATAGAAAACAGCATATATATATACTGTTTTCTATTGCTGCATTATTTTTCCACTTTCAATTTTAGAGCAGTTTCTCAGTAGATGGAAAGCCGTGGAGCTGTGGTAAAAGCCTCATAGATAAAACACCATCCACTTTCCTCTTATTTAGCACACTTATTGGCTGAAATGATTATGAATGATTAAACAGTTCATGACTCGCACTTGTGTAATTATTGCAGCTTTTAATTGATTTTTACTCTCAGAGTTAAACTTTAGTAAGAAAGACAATTAATTAATACATTCCAAGTATCTTAACATATTGCTTATGGGAGAGTGTTGCAATAAACGTCTGTGTCAGAGGAACACAACAATCGGGATGGGAGTGACCTCAGTGGCAACGACCAGATGCCTGTGCTGCAGAACTCCATATTAATAGTTCATTAAATATCATCTATTTCATCATGTTTCTGAGAGACGGTTTGTGTCAAGAATTAATTTATTTCTGCCTAACGTACGAGGCTGCACGGGAATGATTGCAACTCATGTTTTGAGGGGAAAATTTGCTGAAAATGTTCTCTGGCTAAGATTTCCCTAGGCTGTCTTAGTTGAGATCTAAAACTATACCAAGCCCCAGCTACTGCCGTGAGGTCTCCGCTCGACTAGCTTGTGTTTTCAGTGCTTGGATTCTTTACCTTGACTTGTTAGGATCCAGTAAGGATGAGCTCATTATGGAATCCACAGTGCATAGTCAGTTACTGAGCGAGGAAGCTAATTAGCAGTGATAAACATCTCCCTGGGCAGGAAGTGAAGGATGGGGAAGGAGATCTGTTAGAAGAACAGCTTTGCAGGAGTTCCAAAGCTGACTGGCATCCTTGCAAATGTCATTTTCTATGGACCTGTCAGATGATTGTCTATTGATGGGATGACATTTAAGTTTGTTTTTCTACAGGCAAAGGATGGGGGGAAAAAAACGCAAGGAGGAAGTTTTAAAAGAATGTTGAAAGCCATGTGTGCGTCTTAGCATATCTCTTCCTAGAAAATGTCATTTAATGTGCTGAGATGGTGCTTGTTAAGATGGTTGATTGGGATTGTTTGAGAGCCTCCAAATCAGCTCCCCGTGTGTCCCCAGCAGGGAGTGCAGCCATTGTCACATTAATTAGGGATCGAAAATGGAGACAACAACCTAATGAATGCATTATCAGCTTCTTACTTGAGTACAGAGGGCTCCCCAGCACTGGGCTCAGCTCTTTATTGAAGCTCATGTAAACTGGAAGCTGCCTTAGGCAGAACTCTTTGGAGGAACAGACCTGATAACACGGATATTTACTGTAAAGGCAGCTTTACTGGAATGGTTTCATGGTACACGCTGGATTGTCCAACAACTGTCAAAAGCCAAGAACCTTGCAGCTGCGCAGTCCTCAAATGTCTCAGCAGTGCTACTCTGATGCTGAAAACCTGGGAGATTCCTGGAGAGTTGCTTGACTTCAGTTGCATTCGAAGGCTGAAGAGTTTGGAGTTGGACATCCGCGAAGGATGGTAGCTGCAGCAGCAGCAACTGTAAATGCACTCATTAGCGAAAAGTGAAGTCAGGCAGTCAGACAACATTGCTTGCTCCTCTGACCTCTTTGTATCTGGCCACATGTCAGAAGGTGCCACCCACTTTCAGGGACAACCCCCCTCCTCTCCATTAGTTTTTCTAGGAAATGCCCTCACAGGACTGCATTCACATGTGTCCCTTAGTTGACTGCAGATCTATCAAAGGCAACAGTGTAATGCTTGTTACAGATTTAATATTAATATGTTTGTAGGAAGCTTTGTAACAGCATGTGCTGACCTGTGACTGCTTCAGTGTGTAGGTCCCTAAGACAATAGACATTAGTGGCTGATTTCGAGGGTACCAGGAGCAAACATCATAGATAGAATGGCTCTTGATAGTTGTTCTTATTAGCTAATGGTGATTGTTTAGAAGTCATGTTGTGGAAAAGACTCCAGAGATAGCACTGGATTAGTTAAAGAGATGTGCCCTGAGGTTGAAAGGAAACTGTTTCACCTGAAGTTCTGCTATAAAAGAAGGAAGTGCCTGATGTGTTCGCTCCTCTTGGGCTGAGGTAAGTAGAGGACATGCTACTCCCTTCCTGTTCCAGCCTAGAGTTGCCTGTGGGATGCTTTCCTGTGTTTTATTGGACACAGATCTGGTTTAGGGATGTGCTCTTGTCTCCAAATGGTTCTGTGACCATGCGCTACTTTTTCGGCCTTGGTTCTTCTGCCTAATGCGGCAGCTGAGCCCTTCCTTCTCTAATTCAACAAGCACAAGTTGAGTCTTATTTGTGACTCTCTGCCAGGAGTATCGGCTTTAACTCTTACAACCGCACTTTCCCCTCCTAATGTCTACTATTTTGGTCACATTATTATGAAAATTTAACTACCCAGTAGAGTGTATGCCAGTGTGACATTTTATTCATTCAAAATAGAAGGCACTTAGAATTGACCATCCCAGCTCTAGATGAGCCAGCTCTGACACTAGACCACATGAGGAGAGCTAGTGTTGGAGTTAATTATTTTTTTCTGGGCATCCTGAAAGAGGAAGCATCCTGTTTCCACAAGGAATTTTTAATCACAGTTCATTTCAAACCTTCAGTGAGCTTGTAACGGCATAGCACCATATATAAGCACTTTATTGTATCTCTTTTCTCATGCCTAGTTCATGGATCCCGAGTCTCTCTAATAAATACTTCTAGAATGAAGAGAGGACTGTAGGTATCTTTAGTTGCCACAGCAATGGAATGGATAACTCTAGAAAATTCTACTTTCAAAAGTCTTTATCATTTTATCTTTCTAAAATACTGAAGATGGCTGCTATTAATCTATTACCACTGTTTGCAGGTTGTTAAGGAGAACAGAGATCCTGAGGCAGGGTGCTGTGAGATGCTTTCTGCTTTAACCTGCCATATTTATCATTCGCAGTGTTTTCTATATTGACTATGTTAAGAAAAGCTTTGAGAAATATGGTCCTCATGTATCCATTGTGGAGATGCTCATGAAAAATGACTGGTTTATCCAACCAGGAAATAAATACCCTGGAAACCTTCTCAGTGAGCAGTGTTCTCGTTTAGTCATGGGTCAAGTAGTTTGGCTAAATCACTCTGCTGATTTGGGAACACTTGTATTTGAAACAATAGCTAGTGGTAGAAGGTTAGGGGAAAAGATGTTCTCAAAACATATTTTATATGTATATTTTGCTTGAAGCTGTAGGTTCAAGCGAATAGAGATTTTACACCCTGCCTTCACTCACCCTGCTCCATCCTCATATGCCAAAGCACAGTTCCAATTCAGCCAGTGACCCTCTGGGAACAAGTAACATTTGGCTAATGATTTGAAAATGTTTATAATGGAAATAATGCCCCCTGAGGAGTGCCTTAGGTCATCAAAACGATGAGCTGTACGTGTAGCATGAATTAGCATCTGGCCGAACCGAACACATGTTCAGTGTCTTGTGTAGGGCAGGAGTTTAGGCACGCAGGAAGTTTCCTGTTGCTTTCCTGTCCTCCAAGGAAATGAGAAGATGTAGCTTATACACAGAGGTCAATAGTCATGACAGGATTTCTGATGATGTAGTCTAGATCTGCAGATATCAGCACTGTCTCTTGAAGATAATTGCTGCTCAGCTTTGGGCATGGATAGACAATGCCAGCCATTTCAAGGAGGAGTGTGTTTGGCAGCCATGATGGTGTTTGAAAGATTCCCTAAACATGCATGTCAATCAGTTCTGAAGACATAGAATTAGCTGGAAAACCTATAAATGAACATCTGGGCCAGGAAAGAAACATGATAAAAATGATCTAACAAACTGCTACAAAATATTCTCTATTGAGTCAGATTTTCTGGTTGGGACAACTGGGTCTGTCTGCCTGAAGATTTTGACCTTTGTCTTAGACATTTGGCTTCACTGCAAACGAGAGTTGATGAAGTCTACTGTCTTTTTTCCATAGCACTGTTTCACCGCACATACAAAGAAAATGAATCCCAGAACATTTATGTTTTAGTACAGAGCAATTCCCAAAGCTCAAAGGCTCCATTACTGTGGGAGATGCTTGTCACGGTTCATTTTCTTAGAACAAATTGCTAAGACTGCACTGCCAGAACTATGCAAGCTTCAAGAGGGGATGCTCTACTATAGAAACTATTTAACAACAGAAATTATTGTTTTGTTTATCAATAGGGTATTTCCCAGCAGCGTGTTAATATATATCTCTATCTATCTATCTATCTATCTATCTATCTATCTATCTAATCTTATTGTTATCTTATGTATCCTTAATCTAAAAAAACCCTAGGGAGTAGGTATTAATCCCAAGACTTTATACAAGCAAGTGGATGGATATTAAGAGGACAGGAAATGTGACTCAGAGGTCACATCATGGTTGTTATGACCAAGCCATCAATAACACTGCAAACCCTCTAGAGCACTTCTGAATGTGTACATATTGATTGGTGTTTAGTCAATGCTAAGCTGAAACACGGAGGAGATAACCTTCAGAAAACTGACTGAGCTTCCCAGGAGACTGTCCCACCTCCTCTATAAGGAAGGTGCTCCACTGATGAGCAAACTTACTCTTCTAGTTAAGGTTAAAAAGAGCTTTTCTTTCAAGAGTGTAGATTGGCTGCAGTCTTTGATTCCTGAGAAGCCAAGTGGCCTCAGTTTAACACTACAGGTATGAATGATGTGCCAAGGAACACACTGATCTTCTGTGGCATTCTGGGTGTCACCGTTGATCCTACTTCTGGCAAGGACTAAAATCCCAACAAGGCAGCTGGGAAATTTTGGATAGTTGAAGGGACTGTGTGTGAAAATATTACTTTATGTGTACTTCACGTTCTAGAAGAGGGATACCTTCTGAGCAGGAATTTCCCTTTCTAGATAGATACCACCTCTCCCTAGGAGTCAAAAAAATTAAGACAAAACAGTCCAAGCTGGGTGCAATGACTCACACCTGTAATCCCTGTGCTCAGGAGGTGGAGGCAGGCAGGGGAGACGGGAGTTCAAAAATCATCTTTAACTACATAGAAAGTCCAACGTGGGTCTAGTACACACAAGGCCCTGCCCTCCCCAAAGCAAATAAATCAAAAGCAGAAAAACCTATTCCATAAAATAAAGCAAAATTTAAACCTCTTCTTGGCAAAATATTGAAAGCTTTTAAAGTTTTTTTTTTTTTGGTTGTTTGGTTTTGCTTTGTTTTTAAATATATGTAAAATACAGGTCAGTTAATACTATCCTTGGGATTTTTAATATCTCTTTATGTTTAAGACTGAGAATCAAGTCAAAGTCCTTAGAGTGACATCCTTTACATAAGAGCTTGGGCATATAATTAGTCTTATAGTGAATAGCATCCTTCGACCACCAGAGGTGAACAAAGTGTGTAAGCTCCAGGACTGTCCACTACCTCCAAAATTCCTTGGAAGTAATCTTGAGTATGGAATTTCTCTCTCTTTCTGCCCCTTTCTAGCCTCTGTAGTTATCTGCACAAAAATAGCATAGACGCACACAAGATATAAACAAAAACTTTTAAAAGGTATGATGTTGTTTATAGGCTTAATAAAATACAGTTAAATCTTTCTTTTAAAAACCAATCTATTCCAAGTAGTAACCAGTGTGTTGGGTCCCCAAAGATGTTCCATGTTTCTGTCATTGGACCACACACACACACACACACACACACACACACACAAATACACACACACACACACACACACACACACACACACACACACACATGACATTACATGGCAGATGGAATTTTGCAAACCTGTTTAAGTTGCAAACTGTAACTGTAATACAGAGATACCATCCTGAATGATTTGGGCCAACCCAATTTAATTTGTGAGCTCAGAATAGAGGGAAATTTCTCCAACTGAAGCAGAGATAGAATAGTAGAATAGAAGAGAGGTGGGTAGCATGTGAGCTCAGGAGGTGGGAAGAGCTCTATACACCACTGAAGGAGACCCAAACCAAGAAACATGGGTGGCCTTGTGATGCTGAAAAATTACCCACACCCAGGAAGGACACTGGGATATTGGCTCCCAACAGCAAGAAAATGGATTCTACTGGTGACCTGCATGAGTTAGGATCTGCTGTCGGGGACATGGCCTGCTGACATTCTTTAATTAAAATTTTTAATTTTTTGAAAATTTCATATATAAGCACTGTATTACATCATTTCTACTCTTCACTTCACACCCTCTAACTCTTCCGATGTCCCAATATCATGTCTCTCAAATTTATGCTAATTATTGTTGCTGCATACATGCATATATATTTTAATCTTCTGAACTCATTTAGCATTGAGAGGGAGAGCATACGTGCGTGTGTGTGTGTGTGTGTGTGTGTGTGTGTGTGTGTGTGTGTGTGTGTGTGTTTAGGGCTGACCACTTGGGTTTGGCTAATGTATCAGAGGGATCATCTCTATAGAAGATAGATTCTCCCTCTTTCAGTAGCCATTAGTTGCCCATAACTCTTCATCTATGGGTGGAGCCTTTTGAAATTTCATCGTCTATGTTGGCATGTTGACTGGTGTTAGTATGCAAGTCTTATCTAGGCAGCCATGTTGTTGAGATTTCATGGGTACAGTTTCCCTATCATGTCTAGACATGTCTCACAACAGGTATCTGATCTTCTGGCCTTTATGAACCTTCTGCCCTTTTTTTCTGCAGCTTTCCCTGAGACTTAGGTATAGGGGTTGCATTGTAGATGGACCAACTGGGATTGGGTACCCACATTCATCCCACTGACATCATCTTAATGCTGTGACACCAGTGTTGGATTTCCTAACTGCATAAGTGCTGAGGGACTACATTTGGGTTGTTTTATGAAGCCAGGTTTGTTATAACTGGTTTATGCAGCCACAGAAAATGAACACACTCAAAATATTTTGTAAATTAAAAACCTTGTTAATAATCCCCTTCCTACTTGTATTATGTATGTTATAATCACTCCAATATCAAGCATAAAATATAGTCCTATGATTTGAATTTGCTTTATCACCTCTAAAATTGACTTTGAATCTTTCTACATGAAAGATATTAAGCGCACATCCAACAATGTAAAGTGACTTGAGATTGTCCTACTCAGTCTATTTGGGTTTCCTTCTCAGCTAGATGAGGTTGCATATTGTACAGAGATTTGAAGTCAGAAAGCTTTAGATCATATTCTCTCCACTCAGGTATCTAGTCTGAAGTCTTCGTATTAGCTGCAGGGCATCTGGGGACTCCAAGTCTGTATCCTGTAAATAGTATTGGCTTCACAACTGGCATCCCCAGAGCCTAAGATAAGCTCTTGTCTAATTAACCTTTATCTCCAGATCAGAGCTGAAGCAGCTCTGAGCAGTCAGACCTGTTCCTTCACTGCCAGACTGAAATCAACCAATCGATAAACGACTTCGTTCTGAGTTCTTACAGATTCTACTATCTAGGGGAACCACAACCCTTCTATTTAAATAACAGTGAATTGTGTTCTGAGTATCTGTCAAGGCTGGGCAACTCATCAGTGGCTGGACTCCAAGACTGAGTGACAGCAAGCCCTCTTCTGTCACCCTTCTATTTAAATGACAGTGAATTGTGTTCTGAGTGTCTGTCAAGGCTGGACTACTTATCAGTGGCTGGATGCCAAGACTGTGGGTGATGGGAATCCCCCTCTTATACCTTGTTACCACTTCCCAGCCTTTCACAATCATTACAGTTATGATTTTTAAAAAATAATTATACAATGTCTATGCCCTTGGAAAAAATGGTGTTTCATAAGAATGTTTTAATAGCCAAACAGTCAAATTCTAATTTTTTTTAGAGCAGAAAAACCTTTGCAGTTTGAAAAATAAAGGTCTGGATCCCCAGAGTTACCCTAAACAGGGGACAGTGTTCCCCTAAGAGAGCAGAGATCCCAGGTGTAGGATATCTCCCCTTGAGTATGTCAGCTAGAGGTGTCCTAAGCAATACAGATCTTTGTTGTTGTTCTTAGATACCCAGCAGAACTTGATGTTAAAACTCTATTACTGAAAGTATCATACATTTTAGTGGAAGAACATAAAGAAAATAAGTGGATACTGACCCAAGAGCTTCTTCCCTCTTGGCTAGCTTTTATATTCTGGTAGGTGTTATGTGGGCTGCAGTAATCAATAATCTTAACCCACCTGTGAACTCTGTGAGCCATAATAATGACCAGATTATTGGCAAGATTCACATAGCTGCCATTGTGTCACAAATGGTATGGAAGTAACCATCTACTTTCTGATCAGAATCAAGGCCCAGTCTTCAAGATGGAACTCATGGTACTGTACTGTACCTTGGCCTGTTACTTTAAATCTGGCTAAGAACTCATGGTTGGGGGCTCATAGGCCTCAAGAGTGGACCTACTACTATCTTATTTTGCTAACCGAACATTGCATCAAATTGCCATCTAAATTTGTATCACTGTACATATAGATTAGTTTTGCTCAGGCCCTATCTGAGAAGTTTCTTTCTTTCTTTTTTTTAAAAAATAATTTATTTATTTTATGTATATTGGAGTTTTGATTGCATGTATATCTGTGTGAGGGTATCAGATCAACTGGACAGGAGTTATGGGCTGCCAGGGATTAAACCCGAGTTTTCTGGAAAAGCAGCCAGTGCTCTCAGTCACTGAGCCATTTCTCCAGCCTTGAGAATTTTCAGTGTGCAATGGGTGGTGGTTATTACAGAAACTCACAATTGGTGAGAACCCCAACCATGGTTTCTTGGCCAGATTTACAGTGCCAGGCATGAGTTCCATCTTGTAGACTAGGCCTTAATTCTGATCAGAAAGTAGTCGGTTACTTCCATACCATTTGTGACACAACTGCAGCTATGTGAATCTTGCCAATACAGAGAATGTCTGAGGTGTGGTCAGCCATAAATGGGCTCACCATATCACACCTTATTCTTCAAAAGCACAGGGACTTACATGGAAGAGGGGACAAAAAGATTTTTAAGAGCCAGAAGTTGGGAAGTAGCAGAGCCAAACGGGTTCTTGTTGACATGAAAAGATCATTGTACTCATGAACTCACAGTAGTCATGGCTGTCTGCATAAGACTCACACAAGATCAAGCCAATCAACATTGCAGGATGGAGGGAGAAAGGCTCATGCCACTGAGGAGCTATTGACAGTTGATATATATATATATATATATATATATATATATATATATATATATATGTGTGTGTGTGTGTGTGTGTGTGTGTGTGTGTGTGTGTGTGTGTGTGTGTGTATTCATATATGTGAATGTGGTCTCTGCTAGGTTAAGCACCCTATGCTCCCATGTATGTTGCCACACCTATGAACATATGAGAAGCATAAACTGGATTTGATGGACTACTTAAAAAAAACCAAAAAACATGAAATTGAGAGGAGGAGGGGTGGAACTTGAAGCAGTTGAGAGAGTATGAGAAATGAATATGATCAAAATACATCATATGACTATATGAAATTCTCAAAGAATTAATAAAATATTTTATTAAGATATAACCACAAATTCATATTGAGCATTCAAGCTTTTATTTCAGAAGAAAATGAACTGGAAGGTCTTGCTATAAAATACTTGCACTTAGCAAAATTCAACCATGTGGAAACAGTACTGCTTGTTGCTATAGTGAGTAAGATAGTATAAATAGCAAAAACAAAACAAAACAAACCAACAACAGTACATAAGTAATTTAAGAACTAGAAAAGCACATGAAGGACCTATGTATGAACATTGGAGACTGTATGGAAATGGCAGAAGATATTATAGAAACCATAGTTGGGAATGAAAGGAAGGCAAAGAGAAAAAATGGAACACTAAGGAGATTTTTAGATGTTTCAAAAATGTATAAAAGAGCATAGGAAAACTGGAAGGACATCGTGGGCTTTTCTAGAAACACACACTCTTGGCAAATATATTTTGCCTTTCAGAATCTGCTGTTGTTATTATTATTTCTTTTCTTTTTGCCACTGTGTGTGTGTATGTGTGGTACATGCATGCTTATAGGCACACAACTGTGTATGAAGGGTGCATGTTTGTGTGTGTTGCATGCTTGCATGTGTGTACACACACACATGTGTATGGTGTGCATATATGTGTGCGTGTGTGTAGGCACATATCTGTGTATGAAGGGTGTGTGCGTGTGTTGCATGCTTGCATGTGTGTAGACACACACCTTTGTATGAAGGGTGTATGTGTGTGTGTGTATGTGTGTGTGATCTATACATGCTTGCATGTGTGTAGGCACATACTTGTGTATGAAGGGCACATGTGCATTTGGAGGTGTGAGGGTGATATTGGGGATGATCCTTGGTCATTCTCCCACTTCATTTAGATAGAGGTGGGAGTCTCTCTATCAAACCCAGAACTTATGGCTCATCTAGACAGCTTGTTCTGGGATCGCCCCTTGTTTTCGTTTTCTAAGGCTCAAATTGTGCACAGACTGGCCATGGCACTCTGACATTTAAATGCGTTCAAGAGATCTGAACTCGGGTCCTCATACTTGCATGGTGAGTGCTTGACCAATGAGCCATCTCATCAGCTACCAGAGCCCACTAATATTGTAACAACCAGGTGTCTGGAGAAAAATAAGTTGCTCAAAAAAGCTCTGGCCCATCCAATTTACATCAGCATTCTTCTTGTCAAAATGTCAGTACTTTGAAAATAGAATGAATTGTGAACATGTGCTAATTTCATTAATAAACATGAGGGCACAGGTGCACACAGTGGAAAGCAAGAACACAGCTTCAAGAAGCAAATGGACAAATGTGACAAAAAATTTCCCAGAAGTTCATTTCTAAGAACCTAAGATTTTGGGGAAAGAACCTCCAGGCATCCAAAATAAAAGTCCATAAAACCATATGATGCAAGCAATTTCCGGGAATACTATAAGCAATTGAATCTTGAAGTAATCGATTCATATTATTATAAGTAGCAAATTAGTTCAGATATGTCTTAAAGTGATTTTTAAAAAACTAAGTTTAAGTGCAAATGTTTAGGAAAATTGCCCATTAGTCAAGGTAATCAATAAGCAAATTAATTTCTAGGTAATTCTCTTATGTGTAATGGATATTCCCACTCTTGATAGGGAGCCTGGCATTGGTAAGCTTGGGGATGATGCTTTCACAGGACATCAATGTGTCTCACTCTGACATGAGAAGCTAGCATGCCAAAGTATGGGACATTGAGACAGGAGTAAGAATGTGTGTGTGTGTGTGTGTGTGTGTGTGTGTGTACATGTTGAAATCAATCATCAAAGGATTTGTTCCAGAGGATAATAGTAACAGAAAACCCCTTGGTCCTCCAAAACCCCAGTGGCCTTGCTGCTCATGGGAAGGCAAGGAAGAGGCGTATTCACTTTGGATGTTAATTTAAGTTCTGTTGACCTGAGTCACACTTGGCATTTTTATAAGGCTGTGGTCCTGTGCTGAGTTCCCACGGATGAGCTCCCCAGGTTTCAGGAGGTGCCTGTGATTGTCATCTTCTTCACTGACTAGGCTTAGAGGGTTTCTAGAATCTTGCAAGACTCATTATCTCCTGCTAAGAGAAAAGTCCAAAATCAAACAAGCAGTGCATACTCAGCAGTGGAAAATGAGAAACTTCAGAAAAGTGGGAAGAAGGAAACGCAAACCATCAGTCTTTGCACTTCCAGAACTTTCCATTTTTTTCAGATGCTTTTTACATGCATTTGTGCAAGTAGATGGGTGGTGCTCTCCCTCTAAAACTCAATACCATCTGAGCATGAAACAGCTTATCTAACTCGGCTGGATTCCATCAGATCTCTTTCTTGTCCTCTTCCAACTCCATCTTATACAGAGTCCAGAACTTGCTGATGAAAGCTGACTACTGCTTGTTTATTTAATTTTAAAACAGTGTAAATTTTTATTATTCTGTAGAGAATTTCATACAACATATCTTGTTCATTTTTTTGTTTTGTTTTTTGTTTTGTTTTGTTTTTTGTTTTTTTGTTTTTCTGAGACAAGGTTTCTCTGTGTAGCTCTGGCTGTCCTGGAACTCACTCTGTAGACCAGGCTGGCCTCGAACTCAGAAATCCGCCTGCCTCTGCCTCCCAAGTGCTGGGATTAAAGACGTGCGCCACCACCGCCCAGCATCTTGTTCATTTTTATTCCAGTCTTCTTCCTCCCTAACTCCTCCCAGATTCACACTCCCTCTATTTTCTTCTGCTTCTCCTTCTCCTCTTCCTCTCCTCTTCCTCTTTCTCCTTCTTCTAGAAAACATTATCTCACAGCAGATGTTCATGTCCTTTGGCTCCTACAATCTTCCTGTTCCCTCTTCCGTGGTGTTGCCTGGGCCTTAGACATAGGGCTTGTGTTGTAGCTGTTACTACTTGGTTGAGAACACTCCATGCTCAGTTATTTTCTGTGTTTTTTGTATTTCTCTGATACAAAAGAAGCTTCTTTGATGAGGAGTTAGAGCTGCATGTTTCTTTGACTATAAGGATGAGTGTTTAGCACACACAGATTACACTGGTTTGGGGGAGTGGCAATAGTGGGTTCTCCTTTAAGTTCCATGGCCTCACCAGCCACAGAGAGTTGACTAAATTTACAGGGCCAGGCATAAATTCCCTCCTATTGATAGGTCTTACATCCATAGGGTGACTGTTGGTTACTGTCTTGGGGTCTCTATTCCTGCACAAACCAAGAAGCAAGTTGGGGAGGAAAGGACTTATTCAGTTTACATTCCCACATTGCTGTTCATCACTAACAGAAGTCAGGACCGGAACTCACATAGGGTAGGAAGCAAGAACTGATGCAGAGGCCATGGAGGGATGTTACTGGATTGCTTTCCCTAGCTTGCTTTCTTATAGAACCCAGGACTACCAGTCCAGGACTGGCACCACCCACGATGATCACCACCACCCTTGATCACTAATTTAAAAAATGCCTTACAGCTGGATCTCATGGAGGCATTTCCTCAAAGGAGGCTCCTTTCTTTGTGGTAACTCCAGCTTGTGTCAAGTTGACACACAAAACCAGCCAGTACAGTTACCCTTAGGCTATAAGTGCTACTATTGCATGGCTTGAAATATCATGTCATCCTGGCCATTGTTAATGTCCATTGATGTTACAGCTGGATAGAACTATTGACTGCCTTTCTCCATTAACAGCTTGCATGGCTTCTTCTGATACTCAGAGTGATTCCTTAGTGAGGAGGCTTCTAGTTCTAGATATTATTTCACCCAAAATCCTGTATCTGGAGCATATGGTGTCTTCAGTAGTAGGGTAAACTTTTCACCACTTTGTGAGCTAAAACTGCAACAAAAGTATTTCATCTTACCTGTGGCTCTCAGTTGCACAAAACATCACAGAACATAGGATAGCTCCACGTCTTCATCTACACCTTGTTCTTCTTAATGGCATCTGAGATGGTCCTTCACCAAACTCTCCTCTCTAGTACACAACACCCACTCTAGAATGAATCTACACCAACATAGCACCTCCTTAGAGTCATTCAGAACAGATACAGATCTCCCAGAAGCCCACTGCTCCCTCTGCCTGAGGCATCATATGGTTCTGTGAGACATATTCTTGCTCCTTATAGCAAAAGCAATAAGCTGACCTTTCCCCCAAAGTGGAAAGTGTCCACTTTGGATGGTGTCATTTTGGCTAGTCTATATATATTTACTTCTTGTAACACATCTATTCTGACTCACTCTATCTCATCAGGCTCTCTTGGTCGCCAACAGAGCTAGCTGGGGAATTTCCACAAAGACCTCTGGTACCAAGCAATGCAATGCCTGGCTAGCAGCCTCCTGACAGTGTTTCCCAACACCAACACCTTGAGAGGACCACAAAGTAACAGCAAAGCCACTAACAAATGAGGACTGACAACTCAGTGCCAGAATGTTGGAAGAGTGGCACTAATTATATAGTAGATTGAGCATGGGTAAATGCAATCTACTGCACTTTAATTGATAGAAGACTCAGCACTGTGTCACATAAACATAGATGGTGCTGCTTAGTACCTCCCAAACAAATGCTCCTTGCCTCAGAGATCTAGACTCACAGCAATGGTAAAACAATGCAGACAGAAAATTTAGAATCTTGTTCCCATCCCATTTACTTCCAGCCCAGTACTATCCTATGTTCAGGCCAAGGGAAAACATCCCAGTAAACACTGGAGTGGTTGGAGAAGGAGGTGAAGAGATGGTGAATACAGTAAGAGAAACTGCGGATGGAAGTAGAAAGGCCAAGGAAGAAGTCAGAGGGTCTTAGCAGTGGATTCTGGGAGTTGTAGTTTTTATGCATTATATCAGCAGCTGGAAACCCATTCTGAAATAGGCAGAAATAATTTTTTGTATTTCTATTCAATTTTTGTTTAAAATACTTTAAGTAAAATTAATGTAATTAAAATGATAGATCAATATTGGTTTATTAATTATAGTAAATAAGTAATGATCAAAGATAATACTGAGGAAACTGTTGGGTGGGGTTCAGGAACCATAATAATATCTGTATTTTTTATGCAAATTTAAAACTACTTTTACAATAAAACCTATTAAAATACTTGAAAATGAAGGAATTAAGATTTATTAATACCTAGTGTGCTATGATACTGGAGTCCTGGTTTGTGGCATATGTCGGATGGTTACTGTATGACACTTCTGTAAAGGAAAGAAAGTCTACATTCCCCAGCACAGAGGATGGGCTGGGACACATTCATAGACCAGTCATTCCCAGCCATTGGCAACAGTTTTCAGTTTGAAGACTGTCTTAGTTAGGGTTTTAGTTCTGTAAAGAGACATCTTATAAAGGACAACATTTCACTGGGGCTTGCTTAGTCCATTATCATCATGGCAAGAAGCAAGGCAGCGTGCAAGCAGACATGGTGCTGGAGATGCTGAGAGGTCTACATCTGGATCCGACAGTGGCCAGGAGAAGACTATCTTCTGCCCTTGATGGGAGACTGAGCATAGGGGGCCTGAAAGCCCACTTACACAATAACACACTTCCTCCAACAAGGCCGAACCTCCTAACTGTGCCATTCCCTAAGGCCAAGCATTCAAACACATGAATCTACGGGGGACAACCTGCTCAACCCACCACAAAGACCGAAGAACATTCAAAGTATGACTCATGATAAATTTTGTCCATTGTATCCTCTGTGTATGTGTGTCCTATATGAACACTGGTGTGAGGGTGTGTCTATCACTTATCTTTCTACATTAAGACACAGTCTCTCATTGAACCTAGAGTTAACCTGGCAGTCAGCAAGGCCATGTAATCCTGTCTCTGCTCTGGGGCCACAGGCACAAGTGAGGCTACAACTAGCATTTTAAGACTGTGCTGGAGACTTGAACTGAAGTCTTTTTGCTTGTGCAACAAAGGCGCTTACTCACTTAGCCACCTCTTCCAGCTCCTTGTTTACATTTTTAGTAATGGCCCTTTCCCATCGGTTTATTGCATGTACAGTGTTTCCTTGTTAAATATGAAGCTATCATCATTGATAGGACATTTAGGAACTGTGTTAATCTCACCATGAGAACAAGTGTCTACAGTTTGCCTAGTGATATTCAATTTCATGTCACACAGAATCTAGGCCCTCACAAAACTTAAAAGAGGCTTATAAATATTTCACATCTTGTTCCTAGGTTTCTGATTAACTAAATAAAGATAAATGCTCTGTGCTGTGGAGGAGAGAATATGTCATTGTTTTTCTGCTCCAGGAAAAATAGCTAAGGTAGTAACTAAAAAATATGTGAAGCCACTACACTGAAATGTATTTATCTGACAGGAGATATGAGCGTTAAAGTGCCTGAAAGAGCATCACCAAATACTAGAGGAAATGACAAACTTTAGGGAGTTTGCTAGGCTGTATTGTCATATTTTGTCATATATTGTTCTCGGTTCCACTGTGGCAGTGAAAGGAAGGGAGAGAGTCCCCACTGAAGGCTGCCCTGAAGGTCATGTGACTTCAGACAGGTGTCTCTCAGAGTCTGCTTTTCTTGGAGAGTGTCCTCAGGCATTCCTATGCAACAAGTGACTATTGGTGCTGATGTGGTTGTGAGGAAAAGTTATAGGGACAGCATCCTTTTAGTCACACCCCACATCATTGGCAAGCAAGCTCTTGCAGTGAAGAAGTAGATGCTTAAAGTCCACAAAGGGCTGAAGTTCTTCAACATCATTTTATTTATAGGAAAAATATTTATAAAGCCATTGAGAAGGCTCAGCCAGTGAAGTTGCCTGTAACCATTTTTGATCCCCAAGACTTATGCAATGGGAGCAAAGTGACTCCTGTGACTTGTCCTTTGACCTCCACATGCAGGCACATATGTGTGCGCACACACACTAAAATAAAACTTTCAAATAAAATATGTAAAGCCATGGTTTCTTAAAACAGCATTCCTTTAATGAGATGGGGTATAATTATGCAAATCTTTTGTACCATATGGTTGTTGTTGATCATTAATAAAGAGCACGAAAGAATTGTTGCATGTAAAAATGAATTGCTTATTTTTTCTGAAGTTCTTGCTGTGATATATTTGCCTCTCTCTCTCTCTCTCTCTGTCTCTCTCTCTCTCTCTGTCTCTCTCTCTCTCTCTCTCTCTCTCTCTCTCTCTGTGTGTGTGTGTGTGTGTGTGTGTGTGTGTGTGTGTGTGTGTGTTGAAAGCCAGATGTCAATCTCAGGAGTCATTCCTCAGGTGCCATCCACCTTGATTTTTGTGGCAGGGTCTCTCATTGGTCTGGAATTTGCTGGTTAGACCAGACTAGGCTGGCTGACTAGCAAGCACCAGGGATGTCCTCCTTCCCCAGCACTGGGATGGCAGATGTGAGCATCCACACCTGGCTTTTTACGTGCATCCTGGGGATTTAACTCCTGTTTCATTAGCTGCACTCTATTAACTAAGCTGTCCTCCTAGCAGCCAATCGAGCTTTCTGAAGAAACAAACATTCTGCCCCTTTAGGGTAAAGTCAAGACTTGCAAATTTGGAATACAGCTATTCTCTAAAAGAATAGGGATGTGGAGGACGCACTTTTGAGTCCTAATATTATGGCTGGAATTACACATAACATAAGGTGCAGCTTCATTGCTGTTCAAAAGTGGACAGTTTGGTAGTGTTAAATATATTCACAGCAGACCTGTGAATACAGATATTTAAAGATAATCTCTGAGTGGTGGGAGTTTCTTTTCCTCTCTTTTCAATATTTTTTTTCCTTTAATGGCTTCCTTTGTATTATAATGTTACAAAATTAAATTACTTTTAAAAACATGCTTGCATTGAAGTTGGCACTTCAAATGTGAAGAAAACAAAACAAACAAATTGTAAAAATGACACAACACAACACAACAACCACAGAAAGAGGGAAATTTAAATGCCCAAGAAAGAAGCAGACACTTCCCCCGGAGCTCACTGAGCAACCACTCTCTGCTTGCGTTTGCCTTGGCAACTGTGTGCTGTGTGGGAACAAATGTGGCCAGATCAGCGGCTCAGCTGTCTCTGCTCTTCCTGCAAGCTTCAATTGACTAGCGCCCAGAGAGGAACTAGAGCATATGGAGTAAGTTCCCCCAACTAAAACACAGTGAGCTCAAGGTCAGCTGGGAAGCTTCTGACCAGGGAGAGATTGGGCTTTGCTGGCCCTGAGACACTGGGCTGTCTGGAAGGGTTTGGCTAACACGATGTGCTGCCAAGTCCTCCCATCCTGGGATGCACAATGTGGAAAAGGAAGCATCCCTCTGGGTCCTGGAGACTCACTTCCTTTGTGTCTTCAGACTTTAGAGCTGAGATGCAAGCTAGCCCTGTGGAGTTAATAACCCTGACATGATCAAGTCAGATGGGAGCATTTCCTCCTGGTTCTTCAACAGAAACACAGATGTAGGACATGTTGAATTTCCCTATTTCATCAACAACTTTTTTGTTCTCATTTTTGTACTTGAAGGAGATGATGTCCTGCTTCTTCAGAAGGAAAGAGCATTGGTGCTGAGTTTGAATTAAGCCTCCATCACTTGATAGCCATCTTCACCCTCGATATCCCTGTGTATAGATATCTATTTGAAAAGCCGCTTTTACAACCGAAGTAAGACAAAGTCACAGTACAGACTCTGGCTTGCAGCAGCTTCTCAAAGTGTGCTCTCTCAGTGTCTCTGTGTCTCTGTGTGTGTCTGTCTCTGTCCCTCTGTGTCTGTGTGTGTGTCTCTCTCTGTCTGTCTCTGTCTTTCTGTCCCTCTCTCTCTGTGTCTCTCTCCTTTTCTGTCTCTCTGTCCCTTTGTCTGTCTCCCTGTTTCTATCTCTGACTCTGTCTGTCTCTGTGTGTGTGTGTGTGTGTGAGATGATGATGTGTGGTGTGTTTATGTGTGAGACTGCATGTGTATATGTGTGTGTGATGTGTTTATATGTGTGATGTGTGTAAGACTGTGTGGTATAGTGTGTGTGGTGTGTTTGTGTGTGGTATTGTGGTGGGGATGTGTGGAGTATGGGTGATTGGGGTGTGGTATGTGTGGTATGGTGTGTGCATGGTATGTTTATATGTGTGGTGTGTGTAAGACTGTGTGACTGTGTAGGGTATGTGTATATGTGGTGGATCTGGTGGATGTGTGGTGTGTGTAAGACTGTGTGACTGTGTGGGGTGTGTGTATATGTGGTGGATGTGGTGGATGTGTGGAGTGTGTATGACTGTGTGTGTGTGTGATTTGGGTGTGGTATGTATGTATGTATGTGTGGTATGTTTGTGTGTGGTGTGTGTGTAGGGGATGTGTGGAGTATATGTGATTTGGTGTGGTATATGTGTGCTATGTATGGTATGGTGTGTGTGTCTGTGTGTTTCTATGTCTGGTGTGTTGGGAGCTGACATGTAGCAGAAAGCAGCTATCAGCTTTGCAGCCATCTTGAGCCAAATACCCTGACAAGAGACTTGTTTTCAACAGCCTACAACAGTTGAGCACACTCTGATAAATATCTTATTTATCCCACATATCTTGTTTTGCTGTTTAGTGCCCCCAGCTGCAAGGCGTGTATAGTGTGGATAGCACATGCACCGTGCGCCTTGCACGCCTGTAAGGCTTACGTCATATCCACACCTGCAAGGCACGTGGCAAAAGCCTATAAATACCCCGTCTTCCCTTCAATGAGAGAGACAATAAACAAGAAACAAGACTTGATCAGAACCTCTTCCCCTTTATCCCCAGCAGACCAAAGCAGCAGAGCAGTCCGGGACAATGGTATATGTAGACACCCCTGTTTGAAGGTGTGGTCTAGAGGTTAGAAGTAGTGAGAGTTGATTCTATGCCTCTGCCTTGAATTCTCGGGGATTACCTCAGGTCATCAGCAGGGGGATTACCTCAGGTCATCAGCAGGACGAGGAGGAGCCTTTAATCCGCTGAGCTCCTCCCTGCCCTTACTGTTGTTCTCTCTAGAATCACCTGCTTTATTCTTGGGTCAGCAGCCTGGCTGGGTTTCCTCTCTAGGCAGATGGCCCTGCCCTGGCACAAAGGCTTCTCTCCCAGGAAGATGTACAATATTTAAATTCCTCCTGTGCTCTTGGGAATTGGAACTGTTAAGTACCGAGCCCATGGTTATTAAAGATGTTTGAAGGGTTTGTTTTTGCTGTCAACTTAACTGACAGGTGTTTACACTAATCTTACAGCTAAGATTTTAGTGGTCTAAAGAAGCACTTCCAAAGACATTAGCATTTTAATTTGTGGACTGAGTTGAAGAGGGCCCACTTCCAGGTGTCATCTTTCTCTGCCTATCATTCTCCCCTTCTCCCTCCTTCCTCCTCCCCCTCCCCTCCCTCCTCCTCCCCCTCCCCCTCCCCTCTCTCCTTCTCTCCCTCCCTCCCTCCCTTCCTCCCTCCCTTCCTCCCTCCCCCTCCCTCCCTCCCTCCCTTCCTCCCTCTCTCCATCTATCCCTCCTTAACTCCAGCTTTTCCTCTTGGAGTTGGATATTCAGCTTCTCTTGTCCTTGAATTGCAGCATGCACTACTGACTTCCAGTTCTTAAGTCTCTAAACTTGGAGCAATAAGTCATGCCTTCGGTTCCTCTGATCTTCTGGCTGTTATAGTTGAACTTGAACCACACCTCTCTATGTTTCTAGCTTAAATATGGCTGACTGTGGAATTTCTCAGCTTTCATAGTTATAGGAATCACTTCTGTATAACAAACTCCTGCTTGTCTACCTATTATCTATCTCAGCAGCAGGAGTTCAGGGTAGCTGGTCAGAATGACTCTACAGTCAGGAAGCAAAGAGGAATTGGACACTGTCAGTCTGTCTGTCAGTCTGTCTCCTTCCTTTTTCACTCCCTCCCATTCAGGGTGGGTCTCCGTTCCTCAGACAAATCTCCCTGAAACTCCCTCACAGATACGCCCAGAGGTTTGTCTCCCAGGTGAATCTAAATCTTGTCAAACTGACTGTCAAGATCAACTATGGTAGGACAATCCTGATGGTCCTCACTCCAGGAAGAATGCCTTCCCATGCCTCAAGCCTCAACTCAAGGGTTGCCTCCTTGTGCTCGCCTCTAGGCATCAGCAGTCACCTGATAGGATCAAATTCTCTTGTGTGTTCTGCTACTTCAGAGTTTTATACATTTTACTTAATATATGAAGCACACATACTGGGCTAGGCTCTCCTCCATCAGTCAACCATTAAGAAAATCCAACGCCCTCACCCACCTCTACCCCCACAATGGGCAAAGGGACACCTTGGTATTGGAGTTGTTCTTATATCAGTCAGGGACAGAGCAGGTGGTAGTCCTTTGTTCATCCTAGCTTGATGGCTCAAGCTGATTTACGCCTAGGACACACACACACACACACACACACACACACACACACACACACACAACACACACACACACACTCATACACGCACCCACAAAACCAAATCAAATCAAATCCAGGTAGTGCAGCTGACATTGAGGTCCATGTCTTGAGGGACAGTTTCTGAGATCGTGCTGAGATCATGTGGTTGTCCAGGGGCTGTGCAGATCTGGCCCCATCCCTCGCTGGCTGTGGTAGCACTCTGGAGAGCTAGTCCTGTTTCTCACTCATTATGGTGGTGAGGCAGCACGCCAGGGAGAGCAGGCCTTGTGCCTTGCCTAGGCAGCACAGTGGAACTGGCTCTGGTGGAACTAGCCACCCCTAGGGGATGAATGTGGGAAAGCCGAATCTACCACTTGTCTGTCATGGGGTGGCATGGGCACAAAGGTGATGCCCCACCCCTCGTTGGTTGTCTGAGGTGGTCTGAAGAGCTGAGAAGGGATGAGCTAGCCCTGTCCCTTGTAGACTGAACCACTCAGGAGAGTGGGCCCTGTACCTCACCTGGGCAGCACAGCAGTGCTGGCCCTGGTGGAGGGGGCGCAGATGAACTGACCCATGGGCATGAGAACAGTAGAGCTGGTCCTGCTTCTCATGTGCCCTGAGTTGACATGATATATAGATGATATATATATAGATATAGATAGATAGATAGATAGATAGATATAGATATATAGATATAGTATAGAGATGATGCCCTTCCCCCACAACTTGCAGTAGTCAGGAGAGCTAACCCAGCCCTTCACAGACTGGAGCACTTGAGAGAATGGGCCCAGTGTGTGTTGACTCTGTGTGTGGATGCAGGTGAGCTGGTCCCAAGGGTGTGAGACAGGAGAGCTGAGCCTGCCTTGGGTGCCCTCCAGGAGCAGTGCTGGAGAGCTTGGGCCTGGTGGGGATAATGGAGAACCAGAGGGCTGACCAGCTCAGCTACCACTTAGGCTTAGATTCAGGGCTCTATATCGGCCCATCCCAAAATCTATATCATCTGCAAATGGTTGAGATGTGTAGAAGGGCTGGTCCTGCTGTCTAAAGCTGCAGGAACTCCATGACGCAGGGCAACAACAGGATAACCGGGAAGAATGCAGGAGAGGATTCGATATTGATGGTGGCATGGAAGCTAAAGATCTGGAACTCATTGACTCAAGTGTCCCAGCCTGTGAGGGGCTGGGCTGGCTCTCCTGACTACTGCAAGTAGTAAGGGGAGGCATCATCAATGACTCGTCGCAATGACCATTTGCAAGTGAAGGTGTGTGGACAACGGGATACGCTGGGAACACACTGGACACACTACAGCTTCAGTGATGAGATGTTTTCTATGCTTTGCATTTTGTCTGTGTGTGTTTTATTGGAATGTTGCAAGGACAAAGGGCAGATATGAGGAAAGAGGGAGATGAGTGGACTAGATGAGTGCCTAGAATGTATGTATATACAAAGCCCTGGATTTGTCCTTAATTCAACATAAAAGCAGACATGGTGGCACATGCATATAATTCCAGTATATGGAAAGATAGAGGCAGGAAGATCAGAAGTCCAAGGTCTTCTTCAGGTGCATTAGCCAGTTGGAGGCCAGCCTGGGCTACATGATATCAAATACTACTACTATTACTACTGCTGATACCAAATCATATCCTTCCTTCCAATCTGATTTGACCTCCATGTGGTAGTCCCCTCATCTTTTGTGGGAACATTCTAAGACCTTCAGTGGATATATGAAACCTCAGATAGTACTGACCCCTATACAACAGTGCAATGCAGCAACAGTTATTCTGGTAACTGTGACTACTGGGGTGGGTAGTGTATACAGCATGGATACACTGGACAAGTGGGGTGGGTGATTCGTACCTTGAGCACGGCAGAGTAGGATGTTGTGAGGCTTCTTTATGCTGTTAAGAATAATGTGCAATTAACTTTTAAAAATACTTTTGTTTCATTTACTATTAATGTGAAGAGACACGTCACAGCCCACTTCCAGAGATCAGCCAACTTTGTGGATTTGGTTCTCTCTTTCTGCCTTTATATGGGTTCCAGGCATCACACTCGGGTCATCAGCTGGTACAGCAAGTGTTTTTACCTGCTGATCTCACCAGCTCCTCCTGAACAGTGTAAACAGAATGCTTTAGTCCTGGAACATCCACTGCAGTCTTTAGGTCACAGTTGACCTTTGTCTCCCTAAAGCTGGTAAGTGAAAATATGAATGAAGAGAAGAGGGTACTGTTGCTTTAATTTGTAGAGATGAACTTAGAAAAAGTTGCAAGAAGCTGTAGTTTGCTTCTGACACACCGCATCAGTCTGCACATGCAGTCTTTTTCCCAGATCTCTTGGGCTTTTCCTTTCCTGTCCTGATAATGCATCTTTATCCTCTTGTTCTCAAATTCTGGAGTAAAATTTCCTTCAAGGAAGTTCATCTGACTAGCCTTCATTCAATGTTTCTCATATCCAAATTTATCTTTTGTGCCCCGTTTTGGCCTCAGGAGATCCTCTACTACCTCAGTTTACCTTATATTAGCAAAGTCCTAGAAAATCTTAAGGATGCGTGAGCTAACTGTACAGGACTCAGGACTGCTAGGCAGCTGATCCATGCTCTCAGGAAGACTTGTATGGGCTTCACAGAAGACCACTGGTGGTGTGAAGGAATCTCTAGCTGGTTGGAACCCCAGGGAGGCAGAGCAGAGCTCTTTGGCCCTACAGAGTGTTTGAGCTTTAGAGAAGGTTTTCCTAGGTTCCTTCAAATTTCACCACACGCACTATAAGCTACTCCATCTCTACATATGTTTGGCTCAGATAGGAGGACTCAAAATCAACTTCAAATCAAACCTAAAATACTCCATTGGCTTCCACCACAGCCTCTGAAATGCTGAATTTCCTTCCTGAGAAAGTATGTTTGCCTTTGATAACAGAACTTCATTAAATGCCACGATCGCCACCTTCTAAGTCATCCCAGCTGTTGGGGGCCGACTTTTAGCAGAAAGCGGCTATCAGCTTTGCAGCCATCTTGAGCCATATACCCTGACATGAGATTTAAATTACAATAGCCTACAACAGCTGAGCACACTCTGATAATCTTGGTTTAGATACCTTGAGATTAAAGGTGTGTGAGATTAAAGATGTATGACTTAAGAAGTATAGAGATCAGGGTTAGAGACAAGACCTAAAGGCATGATTAAAGGTGTAACTTAGAGGCGTGGCTTAGAAGTGAGACATATAAAAGGCAGAGACAGAACAGATCAGAATTCAGACATTTGGGAGACACAGCAGAGAGAAGACATTAGGGAGACACAGCAGAGAGAAGACATTATTGAGACGATAGAAGACAGAACCGGAGATCAGAGACTATAGAGGGATCATCAGAGACGAATCTCAGACATTAGGTAAAATCTGCCGTCACCCTCGCTCTTGCTGAACCCCCGACCTAAAGACCGGAGCGGCAGCTTGGGCCGGGATACAGTGGCCGCCCAAACGTGGGTCGGCCCGGGCCTCAACATTTTGCTCAGGCCGAGACATTTTTTGGCCACCCCAACGTGGGACTAGTGCGGTCCCCAACACCGGCTCATCACGCTCTCATGCCCTCTCCTCTAAACACACCCCACCCACAGCCCCGTCAAACAGTAATGCTCTTGCTAGCTGATTGTTTTGTTCTCAGTCTTAAATCCACACATCTACCATCCTCTTCCTCTGCCCTCTATCTTAGTTTATCCAGAGGATGTGCTTCTCACACCATTATACTTTCAACATTCCGAACCTCAACAGCATATTCTTTCAATAAGCTTCATGGTGCAGGTGGAGGCAGAGCTAACTGTCTTTCAAATACTGAGGTGTGCTTTCCAGTCCTTTACAGCATTTTGGTGAACAGGCTTTCAGAGAATAGCTAGAATCCTGCCCCTGGGAATCAGCAAGAGCTCTTGAATGCCAGTGCCCTGCTGGATCCCTATCGGATGTTGCTTCCGGAGGCTAGACAGTTTTACTCACCAGATCATCAGAATCCTACACCCTGGAGAGGTTTTTAAAAATAGCCATCTCCTGCAAATTAGAGAATTAGGATTCAGTTCCGTTTTGTTGCTGAGGTGCAGAGCAGATGCCTCTTGGCTGATGTTTCAATCAAGTTCATCTGTAGTCTGGAGGCAGGATGCCCACTCAAGGAGCTCTTTCTGTAGCCGTTTACCTGTTGAACGCCTTCACTCAGACACATTTTGTGGGATGACATATTCAGGCATCCTCAGCTGCAGAGACTTCAGACAGCTCTTTCTCCTAAACTCGATGCTGTGAGAACCCCAGTGGAGACAGTGACACCATCTAAATGACATTTTCTCCATATTGATTTGATGGGAACACCTGGCCTGTGTCTGCAAGATGGAGAAATAGGTTGTAATTAGTTCCTGATGTTCAGCAGAAATCTGGAAAATTCTTGCTAATCTTTAGGCTTGTTAACTCTTCTTTCCAATAAATTTATTTTTATGGTCAGTATTTGTCTCACAAGGAAATTTCATCTAAAACCCATTTGTCCTTTTATATTTTAATGTCAAAATGAATCCTTTGTTCCTTTCTCCAGCTCACACACTGTTAGGGAGTGACACACACTTGGATAAATTATTTGATTATATTCAATAATAATGCAGGCTCCCAGCCATGGCCAGAATTACGGAAAGATACTATTTAGCATTTGTGAGGAAATCCTAACAGTGTTCTGTCAGGGAGATATTTAAGATGTATGGAGCCAGGGTCTCTGCTGTCCTTTACAGGTACTGAAGGCGAATCCAATGATGCAGCCTTGTGAGGAAAGAAGATGATATTGGAGGTTTGGGCAAGAAAGCACAATGAGATTAAACAAGCTTACCATTGCCTAAGATGAAAGCTTTGGGGAGCACATCTGAGCAGTGAATGCAGACGAAGAACCTGGATCCCCAATTGTTACATTAGTTGGATGGTAAGCAAGGCAGACTGCCTAATGGGCAGGGGCAGGGGCAGGGGCAGGGGCAGGGGCAGGGGCAGGGGCAGGGGCAGGGGCAGGGGCAGGGGCAGGGGCAGGGGCAGGGGCAGGGGCAGGGGCAGGGGCAGGGGCAGGGGCAGGGGCAGGGGCAGGGGCAGGGGCAGGGGCAGGGGCAGGGGCAGGGGCAGGGGCAGGGGCAGGGGCAGGGGCAGGGGCAGGGGCAGGGGCAGGGGCAGGGGCAGGGGCAGGGGCAGGGGCAGGGGCAGGGGCAGGGGCAGGGGCAGGGGCAGGGGCAGGGGCAGGGGCAGGGGCAGGGGCAGGGGCAGGGGCAAGGCAGGGTCCCAAGAAAGCACAATGATCATGAAAGGATGGAGGGCATCAATAAAAAACATCAGGACCAAGAAACTGCAGTGTACCCAGGCCCATAATGTTGCTCAGAAATATGTTAGTTACATGTCATGATGACACACAGTCTGCAATACATATGATGTATGTGGTACTATATGTATATTCACATGCACAATTATGTCCTTCTGAATAGAAAGAAAGTATGGAACAAGGGAAACCTACGGAGAATACACCATTGTACATTGCTGGTGAAAGTGGCCAGTTCGAAAAGTAATGCAACTGTGGGATTCCTGTTTTTGTTTTTTTTAAACAGGACTGATCAAGTTTATTTTTCATTAATTAATCATTTTAGTTACTTTATATTCTGATCAGAGCTTCCATTCCCTCCTCTCTTCCCAGTCCCAGTCTCTCTTGTCCTCCCCCTATACCACCTTTCCCTTTTTCTTCAGAGAAGGGGAGACTTCCATGGATATCAACTTGCCCTAGCATATCAAGTCATAGTAGGACTGGGCACATCTTCTCATGAGGCTAGACAAGGCCTTCCAGTTAAGGGAAAGGGATCCAAAGGCAGGCAACAGCGTCAGAGACAGCCCCTGCTCCTGTTGTTATGGGTTCCACATGAAATCAAGCTATACATCTGTTACATATGTGTAAACAGCTCAGGTCTGTCCTATGCCTGCTCGATGGTTGGTGGTTCAGTCTCTCTGAGCCCCTATGGGCCCAGATTAGTTGACTCTGTAGGTTTTCTTGTGGTGTCTTTGACCCCTCTGGCGTTTTTGATTCTTCTTCCCTTTCATCCACAAGATTCCTTGAGCTCTGCCTACATTATGGAAGAAAAGGTTAAATTAGAGAACAGAGAATTTGACTTTTTCTATTGTTAGTTGGGGAGGGGTGTTGAATAGGCAGAATGAGGGAGAGGGCTGTTTCCTGTGGTTCTGTGATAATGATTATGTGCCTGGTGTGCACCAAACCACAGAGCAGAGGTATTAAGTTACTTTTACCATTGCTTTGACAAAATTCCAGGTAACAACATAAGGATGAGGAAAGGGTTTATTTTGACTTGTGGTTAAGGGTGTAATTCATCATGGTAGGAAAGGAAAGGTGACATGAGTGTAGTGCCTGGTCACATTGCATTTTCAGTATGGAAGCAGAGAGGAGAAAGCTGGAGCTCAGATAGCTGTCTCCATTTTATTCAGCTGGGAGACCTATGGAATGGTACTGCCCACATTTACCATAGGCTTTCCCATCTCAATTCACCTAATGTAGGAAATCTGTCACAAACACTCCAGAGGTCGATTGCCATGGCCATTCAAAATCCTGTCAAGCTGGCCACTAAGGTTGACCATCACAGCAGGCAATGCCTAAAGTAAATGCTAATGTGAGCCAATGACCTTGAGTGATGACATGTTCATGAATTTGTAACAAATATGCCACTCTGGGAGTTTGAAAGATGCCTCAGTGGGGTTAAGAGCACTTTTTGCTCCTGCAGAAGAGCCTTGTTTCATTCCTAGAAGCCACATGGTGGCTCACAACTGACTGTAACTCAAGTTACTGGGGATCCAATGCCCCCTCTGGCTTCTGTAGGTACTACACTCATATGCTGCATGTAGATACATGCAGACAAACAGCTATACACATAAAATAAAAGTGAATAAGATCTTGTTAAAAATTAGACACTCTGGTGCATGGTGTTATAGAGAGAAGACTTCCCGTGTGTAAGTGTGTGGTGTAGGGTGAACAGGAACTTTATTTTTTGCTTGTTTGCTATGCATGTAAGACTTTTCTGGAAAGTCTCCTTTTGTTAAAAAACAAATAGAAGTACTTAGCAAGGACTATATAAAAGTTTATAAAATGAAATTTAATTTTGTATATAATACCAAGGGAAGAAAATGCACCTGGGTAAGAATAAAGGACACAGCAATTAGAGGAACAGGAAGAGGTTTAAAGCTGAGGAATACTAAGAGAAACGGAAGTAGGGAATTGAGTTGTATCAGGCACAGATTAGGCACCAACTCTTCTGCTTCTCCTGCCTCATGGGCCACTCCCACTTTCATTTAAAGAGCAAGGTTGCTGCTACTGTTACTATAGCTACAAACTCAGGCTTCTACATTATCTATCACCTCTGCCCAGTGCTCAGGTGTCCCCAGAAGAAATTAAGGTCTCCCAGAGTCCATCATTTTCATGACCTTAGGAAGAGCTAGCAAGCCAGACTCACATGGGCCTCAGTTTCCCCTAGCACAGTCAGGCAAATAGAATAGGACCCTGGCTCTGGCTTCTTCCATGATGTATTTCTTTCAGGAGCCAGGGACCTTGTGGACAGGCCCTAGACTCTAGGGAGGTAAATCCCTAGAGTGCCTAGAGCCATAATCCAGGGAGCTCAAAGCAACAAAAACCTATTATCCCTTAGATCTGAGGCTATGAATCCAAAATAGGTACCAGCAAGGCTGAAGAGAATCTTTCTGCATCCCCCTCTGTCTCAAGCTCACAATTGCTGGGGCTGCAGACATGCAGCACAGTGCTGGGTTTATGTAGTGCTAGGCATCCAACCCAGGGCTTCTTACATTGCAGGCAAACAGTCTGCCACCTAAGTGACATCCTCAGCCCAAGAATTATTCTTCTTACATTCTGATGGTAGCCACAACTCTTGGCAATCCTTTGTTTACAGACATGCAATTCCAATCTGTTTCTTGCCACCTGGCATCCCCTCTGATCCTGTGTCTCTGCTTCCCCTTCTCATAAAGGCACCAATATTACTGAAATGTGATCTCATTACAATTGAGTTATGTCTACTGACAACTTATTTCCAAACGTAGTCACACTGGGACTAGGAGTTATGTCTTCAATATATCTTGGGCAAAGGACTCAGTTCATCTAAAATAGTCTAATTGAATGAACTTTGGTCATAGACTCCTTACACATCTCTTCTTGATTTTGTGCTATCTTACAAATAATAGCAAGTTTTAATCTAAGTTCAAGCATTTCCCTTAAAATTCATCTCAAAATATTCCTCCCTTTTTGTTAGTGGATCATGGTAATCAGTTGTCTGTAGTCTTTAGGAGGCAACACAGTGATTATCTTGGACAAAGTTGTTGCTTTTGTTTCAATGGAGATATTGTGTTATTTTTGTTAATTTATGTTTCTTCCTTGTGGGTAGATATTGTCATATATTACCGTTGACTCTATTTTTGTTTTGCCTTGCCACTGGCTTAGAAAGTCTTTGCATTGGAGTAAGAACTACTCCATCAATAAAGGTTTCCTTTGTCTATTGTCTTCTTATTCCTTCTCTAGAGGACGACGGTGGGATAGAGAAATGCTTTCCAAATGGATGGTCCTTTGTTCAAGCCCATAATTTTAATATTGCATCTACTCTCTTTGAGAATAGGGTATTGTCCGGAGAGCATTTTCATGTCATAAACTTTAAAGCAGAACTTGTGGGAAAGGGGTTCTTTTTTATTTATTTATTTTTTATTGGATATTTTATTTACATTTCAGATGCCATCCCCTTTCCACATTTCCCCTCCCTAGAAAACCCCTATCCCATCCCTCCTTCTCCTTTTTGCTTTTATACAATTTTTTAAAATGTTAATCAAAGGCTTTATAAGTTTGATAATGCTCAATAACAAGATGCCCATACAATCAGAAGTGTAACCCACTACCCAACCTAGATATATCAACTATCTTTGACTGGCGGAAACACATGAACATCCACCTCCATGTTTCACCCCCCCACCCCATTTTGTCACCTAGCTCCTCCTTTCCTCCTCCTCTCCTTACTCCTCCTCTTTCTCTCCTTACCCCTCCCACATTAGCTCCTCCTACTTATCACCCTTTCTGTTAAAATAAGACTTTTCTCTTAAAATACAATTAGAACATAACTATACCTATTTGTGTCAGTAAGGTACAAGATAGACCTAATACCCAGTCCATCATTTTGCTGACTAACCAGAACCTCTGTCATCACTCCTAACTAAAAGACAGTTCTGAACCTGGCTTTCTTCTTAGTTTTAGAATGGATGCCAGCTGAAAAACATATTCTCAAATCTTTTCTCTCAAAGTAAATAGCCAGGACTGGCTGTGAGGCTATAAGACTTGAACCCCATCAGAAATCTAGAATGACTGAGTTAACTGAAATTATGGGAAGCACAAAGCATAGCTTCTAAAACTTAGCCAATTTATAGAGACTAATGAACACCTGGACAGTCCCTATACTACAAAATGTTGGAGCATCTGATCTTCAGCCTTCTGGCCCAGGATTATCTGACAGACCTAATGATGCAGAATTCTTAAGGGCTGATTACTCTATCTTGGCAGATATAATCAGTCAGCTATTCCACAAGTGTGTCCTTTTCTGGACAGTGATTTGTCTGTAGATGAAAAGAGGCAATTCTTGCCTAGTGGCTGTCTCACTACAACTGGAGTAACTCCAAAGATGCTCAATTTCTTCTTAGAATCCAAGACAGGAAGCTGTCAAGAGCAGACAGGTCTCTAATCAAAATGAAATTAATACAGAAATGTTTATAATGTCAATTCTGTGGACTTCTGACGTTTTGAAAACCAACTATTCATGTAAGGCAATCTGGACTGTTGTCTGTTAACTCCTCTCAGCTATTTCTAAATAAAATATAGAAAACACCCTAACAATAAACTCAGAGCCATGAATTTGCTATAGGCCCTTAACTCACAGGCTAACCATCTCAAATCAGTTAGAAAAATTAAAGAAGGACTGGGTCTAAGCCTTGTGTTCCTAAATGTGTTATATAGGCACAATGCCTACGAGAGTAACAACATTTATCTCACTTTTATAACAATAAGAAGCTCATACCAATGAAAACCTTAAATTTAAAATCAAAGTAAATTTTGTACCATTTAAGAAATTATAATTTCATCTTAATAACAATTATACATATTGCTACCAAATAGGTTATGGCTATGCAATAACTCCTAGCTAATCCTCCCTGTTCCAACAAAACCACTACTTTTCCCTAGAAAGTCAGACCATTATTAACCATCTCAGTCCCCAAGCCCAGGGAATAGGGGCGCCAACTCTTCATTAACTTCTTCAAGATGATTATGGGCATTGAGCTATTAGAAGAGGGGCAGGGGGAAGAGTAAATTGATAAGCCTCTGACACTGTGTCTTCACTGCATCCAGTTGGAATTCCAGGACATCAGAGATTCGAGCAGGTCTGCTCAGCTTGCTTGATGAGTAGATACACCAAGGCTGTGTATTCTGCAATATACAATTCTCAAAACAAAATTTAGTATCAAGATAATTTTTTGTTTGTATTCTGGAATCTAGTCTTCTGGAGGCCTGCCTCTGTCATGTCTAATCCATATAATTCTGGGAGTTTCTATGAGGGTGTGCTCCCACCCTCCTCCCATTCCTGATTCCCTGCTCTCAAATTCCCCAACACTAGGGAATCCAAACTTTCAGGCACCAAGGCCCTCTACTTCCACTGATGCCTAACCCCTTACCCTATCCCCTCTTCTCCAATTACTATGAGGGTGTACTAGCACCATCCTCCCATTCCCGCCTCCCTGCTTTCAAATTCCCAACACTAGGGAATCCAAACTTTCAGGCACCAAGGCCCTCCACTTCTACTGATGCCTGGCAATCACTACCTATACATATGGAGTCATGAGTTCCTCCCTTTGTGTTCTCAGGCTGGAGATTTTAGAATGTCTGCTCCAGCTTGTTTCTTAGGACCATTTACTTGAAATATTGTTTTCAAGCCTTTTACTCTAAGGTAGAATCTGTTTTTGTCACTGAGGTGGGTTTCCTGTATGCAGCAAAATGCTGGGTCCTGTTTATGTATCCAGTCAATTAGCCTATGTCTTTTAATTGGGTAATTGAGTCCACTGATGTTACGAGATATTAAGGAACAGTGATTGTTGCTTTCTGTTATTTTTGTTATTAGAGGTGGAATTTTCTTTGTGTGGCTATCTTCTTTTGGATTTGTTGGAAGAGGATTACTTTCTTGCTCTTTCTAGAGTATAATTTTCCTCCTTGTACTGGAGCTTTCCCGTTATTATCCTTTGTAATGCTGGGTTTGTGGAAAGATATTGTGTAAATTTGGTTTTGTTGTAGAATATCTTGGTTTCTCCACCTATGGTAATTGAGAGTTTTGCTGGGTATAGTAGCCTGGGCTGGCATTTGTGTTCTCTTAGGGTCTGTATGACATCTTTCCAGCATCTTCTAGCTTTTATAGTATCTGGTGAGAAGCCTAGTGTAATTCTGATAGGTCTGCCTTTATATGTTACTTGGCCTTTTTCCCTTACTACATTTAATATTCTTTCTTTGTTTTTTGCACTTGGTGTTTTGATTATTATGTGACAGGAGGTATTTCTTTTCTGGTCTAGTCTATTTGGTGTTCTATAGGCTTCTTGTATGTTTATGGGCATCTTGTTCTTTAGATTAGGGAAGTTTTTTTCTATAATTTTGTTGAAGATATTTATTGGCCCTTTAAGTTGGGAATCTTCACTCTCATCTATACCTATTTTCCTTAGGGTTGGTCTTCTCATTGTGTCCTGGATTTCCTGGATGTTTTGTATTAAGAACTCTTTGCATTTTGCATTTTCTTTGACAGTTGTGTTGATATTTTCTATGGTGTCTTCTGCACCTGAGATTCTCTCTTCTACCTCTTGTATTCTGTTGGTGATGCTTGTGTCTATGACACCTGATTTCTTTCTTAGGTTTTCTATCTCCAGTGTAGTCTCCCTTTGTGATTTCTTGATTGTTTCTACTTTCATTTTTATGTCCTGGATTGTTTTGTTCAATTTCTTCACCTGTTTGGTTGTGTTCTCTTGTAATTCTTTAAGGGATTTTTGTGTTTCCTCTTTAAGGGCTTCTACCTGTTTACCTATGTTCTCCTCAAATTCTTTGAGAGTATTGTTTATGTCCTTCTTAAAGTCCTCTATCATCACCATTAGAAGGGATTTTAAATCTGAATGTTGCTTTCTTGGTGATATGGGGAATTCAGGACTTTCTAGTGTGGGAGAACTAGGTTCTAATGATGCCAAGTACCCTGGGTTGCTGATGCTTATGTTCTTGCATTTGCCTTCTGCCATTTGGATCTCCTTAGTGGTACCTGCCATGTCTTTGACTGGAGCCTGTCTTTCCTATTATCTTGGTTGTATCAGAACTGTGTGGGGTGGGTGTTACTACTAGGTTTAGAGCTGGGGCCCAAGATCTGCTCAGTGTTCAGGTGCAGGCAGGAAGGAATCAGTGCTCCAGGCCAGGAGTGACTTCCTGGATATTAGTGGGTCCCAGTTACTCCCTGTTTGGGGGCTGGCTTTGCTGTCTCCTTACCTAAGGTACTTACTGCGTTGGTTAGAGCTCCTGGGAGGCCCGCTTCCTTTGGGTTCTGTGAAATTGGGGGCAGAGCTGCTGCCCGAGATCTGCTCAGTGCTCGGGCCCAGACCGGAAGGAACCAGTGCTCTCGGGAAAAGGGTTCTTAACATGGCATTTTATAAGCCGAGATCCCCCTCTGGACTTATGCCAGTCTTTACTCAAAAGTTGTCAAAGGGAAGGTGTTGCTCACAGGGGTCCACATGGGCATGGATCTGTCTAGGCCTCCAAAGTTCAGATTAGTCTGCTCTTACCTAAATCGAGTCTTTGATCAAGATACAAATGTTTTGAAGTTTAAAACCACCAAGATGAAGACATCATCACAATAAAAATAGGTGTTTATTCTTAAGAATAGAGTGGAATGCCACACTATAAGCAATGACAGATACCATTATTTCACTCACAGCCAAAGTCTTTGAAATAACTGGATAATAGTTCCCACCACTGAATTATTTACTGGTAGTAGATTTCATGCAGCAAAATTTATTTTAGTAAAGTTTTATTTTATAGTCTTAAAAAAAAGTTTATTTCTTGGGGGATGGGATAGGAGTAAAACTCACACACAAACACACACATGGAGGTCAGAGGACAACTTGCAGGAGTCTTTTCTTTTCTCCCATCATATGGATTCTGAGAAAATATCAAGTCACAGAGTCAGGAATTCTTAAACTAAGAGTCAGGTAAAGGTAGACAGAGGAGGACTTTCCAAACATCAGTCAGCATTTGAAGATATTTTCTTCACAGAGATCCTTGGCAAAAAGGGAAGACTGTCTGACCAAAGTGGTTTATCTGTACAAGGGTATAACCATATTGGTCCATTTACACCAATCCTTTGTCATATCTCTCCTAACTCTATAAAGTATTTCTGAAGTTCATCTGCCTCCGTGTAGACATTATTTCCTGTTTCCTGCCTGTGCTGGTGAGTTTTAACTGAGAGTTTGACACAAATGAAGATTGCCCAGGAAGAGAGTTTTCATGAGGACTTTCCTAGCTCAGGTCAACCTATGGGGATCATCTTGACTGTGATACAGGAAGATGCATCCCAGTGTAGGTGGCACCAATTCTTATGTTGGGAGTCCTGATAGAATAAGAGAGAAGAAAGCTAGCAGAGAGCAAGCTCACAGGCAAAGCAGGCTCACAGCAGGAGAAATGAAACTAGGGTAGTGCCCTTCAACAGGAGCCTTTTTCTCTTAGGTAGCTGTCATTCCTGTCCTCCTTTATCCTTAGATGCAGTCTGACACTTCTACATGGGCCATGTAGTTCAGCCTGTTTCTCACCATCCTAGAAGGTCTCCAGATCAATATGCATTTCATTAAATATTGTGTTTTATTCATGGAAAAAATAAAATCTTAATATATTGATGCAAATATTAAATATCTCCAGTTGTAAGACTTGGGCAAAGCTCTTAGATTCATGTTTTAAAGGTTAGATAATAACAATAAATAAAATATTAGCTTTAAATTTCATAGAGATGGGCAAAGGGAAAGAATTTCCTTATGAAGTTAGCTGCTAAGGCAAGAATCATTTATAAAGTGCAGTCTTAAGAAGGATAATCCTATCCAGGTTCCACTGAATGATTGTGGTCACTTAACTACAGTAGTAGAGCTGAATGAGAGAAAAGTTACAACAGAGAAGTGTAGGAGGAGCTAAGGTGGGAGGAGTAAGGGGAGGAAGAGAAAAAGGAAGAGGAGGAGCGAGGTGAGGAGGAGAGAGCAGAGATGTAGGAGGATGAAGCGCCACACAGGTATGGAGAGCAGTCCTGGGTAACAACTTATATTTAGGTTAGCTAATTGGGAAACACCTCTAATTGTATGGGCATATTGTTATTGAGCATTACCAAACATATAAAGCCTTTGATTAATATTTAAGTATTAGAGTCTCATTTCCTACCAGGTCCACGTGGATCGAGGGATGGTCTGGGCAGAGCCATCTCCCACACGGCATCTAATGGGTGGCAGGGTCAGTGTTTCTGGCTGGCCATTTCTAGCTGTGGTACGTGCATGTCTTCTGGCCACTTCTAGCTGCTGAGCCCTTGGCTTCAGGCTGAGGAACATGGCGGCCTGACCTAAGCAGAGCCGCCGCCACATAGATAGGTGGCCCATCCAGCAGCCTTCATTTAAATATCTAACTCAACAGAGAAGACAGACAGAACATTTGTTCCTAGGTCAATGGGAGGAAGTTGTCAAGTAGCAGCAACAAGCTTCTACCTTCTGGTAATCACATAATCAGGATACAACAGTGAAGGGCTCACAACAATACAACCTACATTTTACAAAATAACATCCTAAGAATTACAAGTCCTTTAGGTTCCCATCACAATGAGCTATCATACACTACTTGATTAAAAATACCAACAAAGCCAAAAGAAAAAAATAGGTGAAATTATTGTAGAAGAAAGACAATAGACATCTCTCTCACTGTAGTTCTGGATCATTCAGTGGATCTGTTAACAATATCAAAAGCATGTCAATGAACAGCAAAGGAGAAGAACTAACATGTTCACCATACAGTAATCTATATCACCAGTGAGTTAGCCTCAAAACTGTGGATCCCACCAAGCTTTCAGTGAGCACATCTTAGGAAGATGTGAATGAGGAAGACAGCAGAAGATTAAGTAGACAAGAGATGGATGGGCGCTACCTTTAGGCTTAGATTTTTCAAAACCTACTTTAATAAGGGCTCTCAAATGATTAAACCCCACTTCTACTCCACTGTCCAAAGGTAGGTGAGAAAAAATGGTGAACAAGGGGATGGGGACCTATTTAGAAGTAGTTCTTTGGGGGTGATTCCAATATCCAGGATATCAGTAGTCCAGTTCAGTAGTGTCAGGATACCAACAGTCCAGTTCAAAAGTGTCACTAAAACACTAATCATCAATGGTGGCATGATCCAACAGAAACTACCAGGCCTCTGCTGAATTGGCAGGATTCAGCAAGAACAACCAGGACCAGCTGGAATGCCAAGAGTTCTCTGTCATGCCTCTCTCAATGAAATGAAGATCGGTGAAGATGTGAGACCAACAAAGTGTTGCAAGGCTAGTTATGCTTGTGGCCTGTCACTGTCATCTGGGTTATACTCTCTCCAAACATCATGTGAGTCTGTGTTACATGACACAACCAGAATTTTGCACTTCAGTTGGATGATAGAGCTCATGGGCACGGTAGACCACAGCAATGGCCTTTGCTTTGATTTTTAAAAGTAGAGTCTCAATTATGTAGCTCAGACTGGCTTCAAACTCAAAATCTTGCAGCCCTAGACCTCCTGAAATTCTTGGATTACAGATGTACTGTTCACCTACTCTCTAGGCCAGTTTTACCTTTTGGTGAGCATACAAGTTATTGAAAAGTTTTGACCTATGTAGTTATGCTGAAAAGATCAGTTTGTCAAGGTGAGTATTACTGGAAGTCAGTTACCAGACATGAAGTGACTTTATATGAAATATCCCAATTTAATTTTTGAAATATTTAAAAATATTATCAACTTACATATGTACAAGTATATATGTATAGAAAGGTTTCCTCCATATTAGTTGTGTAATTTACACCATCATTAGAAGTGGAAAATGGATTATGGACCACAAAAATAGAATAAAGTTGTTAAACAAGATACTAATGTAAAATACTCCATTTTGAGTTCTGTACCCCTGGTGGCAATGCTCTGAAGAATATGCATAAAATGAAAGATGGCTTTTGGAGAAGCCAGAGCTAAGCATTTACCACCAACAAACCATCACCCCAAACCCCGAAAATGCTCTTTATAAAGGTGTATGAGTCTTAGTAAAGAATCAAGAAATGCTGGCTGGAGTGTGGCTCGTTGGTGGAGGGCTTGCTTCACACGCACAAAACTTTGGGTTTGTTCACTACTGCTTAAAACTGTGATTGCAGCTGTTTTGTTGACATTCTGAATGCTTCTAAGTAAATACAATTTTTTTATTAGTATTGCTATCATTTTCATAGGTCTGAAAGTTTTCTTCATGAGGGGAAGCTACTCTTTTGCTTTTGCCCATTTTGGGTCACATGAATTATTACAGTGTGTATCTTTTCATATAGTTAGCTGGAAAGAAAGCTTTGGTCCACACACCGTGCATATTGTGGTGGGGTAACATTTTCATCCATAGTTAGAGAATCTCCAAAATTGTAATTGGTTGGATAAGAGATATTATATAACCTACTTGGCAAAGCAAGGAGTGATCAATTCTGTCACACTATGGGATTATTAGAATCAAGCAATCTGAAAGTCTGTCCTTGAAAGACTAATAGAAAAGTATGTTCTAATTCTTATATGAGGACTCTCCTTTAACTGCCATTACTGTGCAATGACAGTTATATTTTGCAGTTTCCCCTACTAAAGAAGACCTGAGAATGTATCCCCAAAAGTATGAGCCTAAAATACAAGACTGCCATACTATTTGTTGACCTTAGTCCCAGTGAAGGCTATCATGAGAACGCTGGCTGTAATGCCTTTGCCCTTCTATCTAAATACAGATTGCTCAGGAAACGTGACTGTTTAAAGATATTTTCAATTAGCCAGATTTTAAAAGTATGCCACATTTAACGTGAAGGATACATTTTCCTATATTGTGGTTTGTCCCTTTATGAATCAGATACAAGGAAAGAGGATACACTTTGCATATTAGTACCAGTTGTTCAATCCATTTGCTTTTTCTTTATAAAACCCAAACTCATTTATTAATCATATTTAATCTGCTTAGTTTAGGGAACAATTTGACAATTTTGGTGGTTTTTTTTTTTTTTTTTTTTGTGATTATCATTCTCTTAACGTGCCAGTGTTTTAAAATAGTGTTCTTGTAATTTTACATACTTTTGTGATGGAGTGCTGTTATATAATTTTGACTTGGATTCTTTTCTTGCTTTTGTAAATGTAATTTGAGGAGGAATACTGAAAGTGAGTCCTGGATGATACTAATAAACTAATAATTGCAGAAGTTTAAAACGTACAAACAACAAAAAACTGTGTGTAGTGGTGCACACCTACCCCAGTACCTGGGAGGTGGAGGCAGGATTAGAAGGTCTAGTCCTGGGCTTTAAAACAAGTTCAAGGTCATCTGGGAGACATGGGACTCTATCTAATTTTTTTTTCAATTAAGGTATTTTAAAAGGATAATCAGATGGTAAACAAATAATAACCATATGAGCAAACTGTATGGAGCGTCAACTCTAGGACAAAAATAACAGTGATAACTAGATGATAATGGTATGATAATGAAGAGTGTGGGGCTATAAAACCAAGCATCAGTGTGCTATATAATGACAGTCTGAAGAACCTTGGGGATGAGGTGGGGTGAAGGCTTGAAGTGGAAATGCTCTAAACTCCTTCAGTTCTTCAGCTAAAGATACTGATTAAAATAAAGTATTAGATACATAAAAATGATCAAATATCTGCTGAAAATTATATAAAGAGAATATTTAGCTCCAAACCTGATGGGGGTGGTAGAATTGCTTAATGTCTCTGTATCATTGGAGGTAGCCAACGGATGTCCTTGGTTAGCATCAAGGGGGGGGTGCCATTCCCTAGGCAGAAGGCCTTGGCTATGTATCATTTTCTTTCTGCCCTTGGCTGTGAATGAGAGGGGACTAGCTGAAGTTCATGCCTTGACTTCATGACAATCCCCACAGTAGACTTCCCCATTATAGTCTGGAACTGTGAGCAGAAATAAGCTCCCTCCTCTCCTCTAAATTGCTTTTTCTCAAGGTATTTTATCAGAGAAACAGAGCTGACACCATCACAGTGTGATGACTTGGTTTATTCAGAAAATTCTACTTTGAAACTCTATAGTAGTGCAGAGGTGCAGAATGGCCCAAGTAAGCCTGACTGCTGTACAGTGCAAGTCCTTTCCTCTGATTTACAGACAAACAGCTTGCATGCCCACTCAGACTCTCCAGAGAGTCTTTATTAATTGATTTGGGGCCAGATTCCATTACCACAATTAAGAAGAAGAAGAAGAATGAGGAGGAGGAGGAGGAGAAGAGGAAGAGGAGGAGGAGGAGAAAAAGAAGAAGAAGGAGCTGCTGCCAGGTGTTATATCGTAATACCTATGATTTAAAACAGCTCATCTATTGAGTGACACCCAAACATATTGAGAAGCACCCCCCTCAGTTCCACTGTGTATAGATGAAAGTGGAGAGTTCTTTCAACTGGAGAGCAAAGATGGCATGCAGATGGACACACTGCCTCTAGATCCAGTGTTAGTCACTTGGGTGGTCTCTCTACTTTGGTTAACAAAACCCAGCAATGTAAAAGTAGAGCTATAATTGGCTTCAACCTTGCCAATAAGCAGACACTGAGATGGGTGGAGGGACTCACCCTAAGGCCCCTCCCTCCCTGAAACTCACCCCTCTCTCCTCAGAAAACAAAGTGAGACCAAGTGCCCCTTCCTTCAGTGGTTTCCTCTCATTCCTTCATAGCTTTGCAAACATGACGCTTTGGCACAGATATACTGCTGGCATCTGCTTTGGAAATATTTCTGTACTGAAGACAGAGAGGACATCTGTTGTGAAAGGTAAGCCACAGGTATGGCTTGGTTGCAGCTGTTACAAATGAACACTGACAGAGAGCATTGGTTTTGACATGTGCTTCTGGTCCTCTGTTGAGAGATGTTCCTTTGGTCTCAGCAAGAGTTGCCTCTCCTGCGTGGGTGAGAGAATGGTGTTTCTTGGCAGGCAGATGGCTCACTTATGCAGGGTTAAGGATGCTCTAAGCAGGTTGCTGAGCTGTTTTCCTACATCAAGGGCTTGCCCCCACCTGCCTTTACTTCACTCCCTGCTGTGTAGATCACCTCATCCTGAAGGTCTCTCAACAACCTCCTTGCCATCTTCCCCTCAGATTTTTTTTAAAGAAATGAGCTGTTTCCTCTGACTTAAGGAGATTGCAGACACAAGGAACATTTATTCTGAAATAAGTGTTAGGTGTCAGATGGATCCATGAGACTATTGTTGTGCACAGGGCAAAGGAGAAGGAATGGGAAGGTTTGCACCTTGGATGCTCTGTGAGGCGAGTCAGATACTTTCAGTGGATCCCCTCAGTTAATCCTCACAGCCTCCCTGGGTGATAGGACTCTTGGTGCCCATTTACAGATTGAGACATTGAGCTGTAGACAACTTAGCTGGCCGAAGAGCAGCTGGACGAGAATGATGGGTTGACTCAGCCCTGTAACGACCCCCAGGCTTGCTCCAAGACATTTCTGTTGGAAAATGCCCAGAGAGCAGCCACTAGTGTTTCAGAAGCCAATTTCTATCACCTAGTATGTCCTTAACATGACAAGAAGCAGAAAGACAAATGAGAAGAAAAGAAGGGTTATTGTTCTGCTGAGCAGCTTGACATTATACTTTGGTTTTATTTTGATATTTGGTTGGTCTTTACCAAATCCTGTTATTTTAACAGCTTTAATGAGATATAGTAATGCATACAATAAAATATTTAATGTAGAAAAAATTCAATATGATTGCACCTGTGATACCATTGAAAGGATGAAAGTAATATACGTAAGTTTATTACTTACTTTCATGTTCCCTTATGCCTGACCAAGGAGTTAACTTTTTTCCCTAGCATGTCCTCTTAGCTCATTTTGAAGAGTATGATACTATGTTACTACCTCTAGCAACATGGACAGTAGCTATATTTCCACTGAGTTCTATGTCCCCTCTGGCTGTCTTCTAGCCCCTGACAACCAGTCTTCTATTCTCTGCTGCTATGAGTTTGACCACTTGAGATTGCCCACGTGTTGTGGTCTGGATATGAAGTGTCCCCCGATCCTCACATCAAACTGGAGTAATGAAAGTGTGGTTCCCTAGTGGTGGTGTTACTGTGAAGAAATTGGGTCATAGGAGTGGTAACTTTATCAATGAATTAATCCACTGATGGATTGATTACATCATGAATGGGCTATGGACAAGTAGGGCTTTGTACTGGTTTCCTTTCCTGTTCCTGCGATGGCATACTCTGACAAAAGCAACTTAAAAGGGTTAATTTTGATTCACATTTGGGAAGTCTTGGCCATAGCAGTCTGAGGCAGGTGGGTACATTGTATCCATAATCAAGAACCAAAGTGATGGATGCTGGTGTCCAGCTTGTTGTTTTCTATTTAATTCAGTCCAGGATCTCATTCCACAGGAACAGCGATGCTCACATGTTGAGTGGGTCTTCTCTTATTGACCCAATCATGATCATTCCTCACAGGCCTGCCCAGAGGCTAATCTAATCTAGATAATCCTGCATACATGCTCCTAGAAGCTTATCTCCTAGGTGATTATAGATCCTGTCAAGTTGTCAACCAATACTAAATATTACAGACCTAGTCAGAGGAAGCTGATCACTGGAGAATATTTTTTAAAGAAGCTATCTTGTCCCTGGCTTTAGTTGTCAGTTTTAATTTTGAAACTGATGCAGAACAGAATAGTCTTGGAAGGTAATCGAAATGAGAAATCTTCTAGAATATGTAGGCCCGTGGGTATAACTGCAGGCTGGTTGTTTTGATTACTTTACTTAAACTGAGAAGATTCACCCACCATGGGAGATACCATTCCCTATGTTTGGGTCTTAGACTGAATAAGAATGGAGAGAATGACCTGAGCACTAAGCATTCATTCTCTCTCTGCTCTTGACTGTGGATGTGAATGGCTGCTGTAAGTTCCTGTGTCCTTGACTTCCCAACAGTGATGAACTGTAACCTGGAACTGTAAACCCAATAAACTCATCCTCTAAAATTGTTTTGGTCAGCAACAAGAATGAAGCTGTGACACTGACCCTCCCCCATCTCTCTGCTTGCCTGCATCGAGTACATTTTCTCCGTCATTTCTGCCAAGATGTCCCCCTGGCCACAGACCCCAAAATCATAAAAGCCAGACAATGGGTTAAAAAGCACTGCATCTTTGAGCCAAACTAAATCGTCCTCTCTGCTTCATCTCAGTTATTTTGTCACAAGGTGAAAATGTTGACAGACATACCTTGTAGGTAAAATGTTGCAGAATTTGTCCTCTGCCTGGCATATTTCACTTAGCAAAGTACCTTGCATAATTTTATTATTTCTTTTAAATTGCAGAATCCTCTCTCTCTCTCTCTCTCTCTCTCTCTCTCTCTCTCTCTCTCTCTCTCTCTTTTTCTCTCTCTCTCTCTGTGTGTAACCACGAGGGGTATCCAAGAGCATCAAGCCCGCTTTCCCAGAAAACTTTAATCTCCACTTGATATATATGTGTGTATATCAATACATATATGTCAATCTATTGAGCTGTTTTTTGTTTTTGGCTTGTTTGTTTGTTTGTTTGTTTTGAGGATATCTAGGACTTTGCAAAGGCTAGGAATGCCCAGATTGCTAGGCAGTCAGTATTACCAGGAGGTAAAGGCTCAAGGGTGAAGAATGTTAGGACCCTGTCTGTGTAAAGAGCTAAGTAAGCTCTAGGCTCTAGACTGGAGCTGGAGCCTCGTGGTCACGAGCTTGGCTTTGTATCTATCTTCTCTTTTCTTGCCCTTTTCAACCATCATTTGAACTGCCTCCCTCGCCCCCCCCCCCCCCCCACACACACATATATGTTGACTATTTTCAACAAGTTAAGAGATTTCCTAGGAACCAAATTACAAAAGTTTCAGAGCTTGCGAAACTACCAACAGTCAACTCAGCAATCAAACCTGACCCTGAGCCCCTGGGAGTTCGACCTACAAGTCAAGGCCAAGGCCCTTCATGAAGCTCGTGTTATCCTGCAGCAAGAACAGAAGGGCATTTCCATGTAGGAGCCAGCTGCAACAGGTATTTCTGAACCCTTGCCTGGAGCCAGAGATTCCTATTCTATTAAAGAAGGGCCAGATCTACTGCCTAGGACAGCTGCAAAGATTTCATACCAGAACGTGGGAAAGTACCACCCGTGGCTCCTTGCATCTTCTTAGTGTGACGGACTCTTAATTTAAAACAAAATTTTTATAAAGGAAGGCTTTTGTTAAGGAGGCCTAGGGGTGAGAAACAAAAACTGGACCTTCTTAGTCATGCTAAATTCTGGTGGCTCCGTGCTTCCCCCAGGGGAGGATACTGCTTGCTCCAGGCTCTGTCGTGTGGGCCCTTCAGCCAGGACAGCTGCAGGCTCTGAAAGAGAAAACCCCATGGGGCCCAGGAGGGAGAGGGAAGAGAATTCAGGCCACCACCCTGGGCCTTTGGGACCACAACCCAACATCAGCTTCCCAGAAAAATTTACTTCCGAGAAAACCCCCTGGTGAGACCTACTGGCCATAAAAGGTTTAATTTAATATAATTTAATATAAATATAGAGAGCATAGATGTGTTGGGGGTGTGGAGAGGGCACCAGTTTCTGAGACCTCTTTATCTTTCAGTTGTATAAATCATAAGCCCCAAATAAATAGAATCCCCTAAAAAAATCAAGTGTGTTCATGTGTGTGTGTGTGTAAACTCACATAGGAAAAATGAGAAAATATTATGTCTAGTATTAGGGGGTCCAGGAAAGGCTTGCCAAGGCCACTGATGACATTGGGCAGATACAAGTCTATTCTATGCTTTGTCCCTACTAAGGCATGAATGTTGGCTACCTCTGTAAGGGGACTGCTCACCATTGGGTTTTCAGTGACACCATGAGTTATTACAGACTTGAGAACTAGTATGTCCAGTTCTCATGTAGAGCCAGGAGTCTACAGGTTGAGAGTTCCCCAAGACAGTCTGCTGCCCTGAGGGCAATGCAGAGGAGGAAAAGGCCTCCTGTTGTTTGGATGAAATTCACTCCTAGCTTGACCTCCAGCCAGCCAGACTTCTCCCCAAGGTGCTGTGGTGTGCTCTCTTTTCAAGTCCAGCCCAGTCTCTTTTGGCTAAGTTTAGCCCACCTTCCATTGTGGCACAGTCCACTAAGGCCTCCTCACCACAAGCCCATCTTCTTTTGTTTGCAGCACAGACTGTTTCTCAAGATGCTTGTGTTCATCACCCGCCCTCACCTCCCCGTACTAGAGCACAGCTCATTGAGGAGCATCTGAGGCTGCCGTTTCAGTCTGCTCCTGGAATGGTAGATAGCCTATGATAGCAGGATACCTACCTGCTCACCCCAGACCAGCAATGCTGGAGGTGGCCATTATACTTTCTTTCATCACCAGCCTAAAAATCTTGACTTTTAAAGATCAAATAGCAGTGACTCAAAACACAAAGCCACAGAGGGAAGGGAAAAACACCTGAATAAAAACGCATGCTTAAGCGCATGACTTGTGCTGTACAGCACTTCAAGGAAGGCATAATTAAAGCATTTCACTCTCTCCCTGGCCCTCTGACAGCAAAATTAGCTTGCAGGAGAAAAAAAAAAAGGCACAGAATAGAAATTGGAGGCCTGCTTTAAAATGTTGCTGTCTCAGGCAAATTACGCAATCCAGTTTGGATTCGTGAGTGAAAAGAAAGTACATTCTTTTTCCTACCCCTGAGTTTTGAGCATCAATAAATGCTGGCTTAAAGTGCTTTCAACGCACAAAGGCTGAGTGCAGACTGAGTGCACAGGAGTTTCCCAGACACTTCTGCATTATTGGTGATTATCCACAGCATGGAGGATGGCAGGAGTCACATGACACAAATCTGTTTCTCCCTATCCCAAGGGGTTCTTATCTAGAGGACAGTAGAGACAAGAAGTGTGTACATCATATGGCATGACAAGTCACAGGGTAGGGGTGGGATTGGGGTGGACCTGTTATATAAGGGTGTTAGGGAAACATAGGGTACTTAGTGCCGGTGACTTCATGAAGAATACAGGGATCAAAAACATCAAGTTGGGCATGTTAGCATTCCACTGCTGTGGCAAGATCTCCAAGAAAGTAAACTTAAGGAAGAATAGATTTAATTTTGCTCACAGCTTTGGGGATTTTAAGCCATAGTCAACCGGTTCCATTGGTGTGAGTCTGAAGCCAGGCTGGAACGCCATGCCAGAAAGGCTTAGTGGCACAAAGTTGTTCTGTACGCTTAGATTTTTCAAAACCTACTTTTAGTAAAGGTTCACAAATACTATGACTGCCGGTCTAGCCCATCATCAAAAGGGAGGGGAGAAAAGATGGTAAGTAGGAGAAGGGATGTGGGCCTGTTTAGAAGTAGTTCTTCCAATCTTCCATGAATCAGTCCGACTCACTAGTATCAGGGTACCAGACACGAATCAGTAGCAGTGGCATGATCCAGCAGAAACAGTTAGGCCTCTGCCCAATTCGCATGAGTCAGCAGGAGTGATCAGGACCAGCCAGGACACCAAGAGAAGTTCTCTGCAGTGCCTCTCTCAATGAAGTGAAGATCGGCAAAAATGAGAGACCAACGAGGTGTTGTAAGGCTGGCTATGCAAGCATCTCGTCACTGTTCATTGAATCCTATTTATACTCTCTCCAAACATCTTGTGTCCTCCCACGGGGCTTGCCTCAGCAAGACATTACATGAGTCTGCATCACATGACGTATCCAGAAACTTCCGCTTCATTGTTCCCTCTTAGGAAAGACAGGAAGTAGAGGGATGCCCACTTGGAACCAGACTGGGAACAGAATATTTCTGTCAAAGGCCTGTCCCCAAGTGGCTCATCTCCTCTCCCAGTTCCACACTTCCACTGACTGAGGAGACCACTAATATGTTAGGTCAGTGTTCTCATGATCCAGTTGCTTCTCCACAGCCCCACCTCTGAATATGGCCTTGAGGATCAAGCCTTCAATACACGAGCCTTATGGGGGACACTTAAAACCAGGACATTGAGGAAAATACTATGGTCTTCAGGGATATGCCTTATTAGTGAAAGAAATTGATGGATACCTTTAAAATAGACAGAAATCAGATTTAACTATGGATTTTGTCTTTGAGTAGATGAGACAAGTCAGTCACCCAGTGTGATGATTAATCTTGTCAACTTGATGGATTTAGAATCAGCATTGAAACACACCTCCAGGAAGAAGGGTGTCTAAGGGGGTGTTTCTGGAAAGTTTCAAGTATTCTGAGGCATTCCACAAAAGGGGAGGGCAGCTATCCACTTTCACAGGCCTCCTGCCACCAGGCCTCAAGGACCCACCCAATTGCTTGGGAACTCACATAAGCAATCGGCTTACTTCATCACCCCCACTGCAGGCAGACATTCTGACCAACTCCTCAAAGGAGCTGGAATCAGGACGATGCTCTTCACTAACGAAGGCTGTGCCCAGCCTCTGGGAATTGAATCCTCATCCTTTGGGAAGGGTTCTGTGCAGCCTCCCTCCTCTCAGTTGAAATAGAGAGCCTCCGTTGTCGGTGTAATTCGTATTCTATTTTGCATGCAGTTCTTGGATTTGGGCTTGAGTTCTAACTGAGATGATTGGGATGATTTGATTTATGATGGAGCAGAAATAGACTTTCATCTAGATTTTGAGTCAGAAGCACCAGCATCGTGGTGCTGGGACACTCAGTCTGAGTCCGAGTCATGCTGCGTGAGTGTCAGATGGGAGCAGTGTTTGCTCACTAAGAAACTCACCAGTCCCTGCCCGAGCCTGCAAGTCTTTGGAAGTTCTACTCTCTTTGCAGTTTCATTTCTAAAAGTTGGTGTCTTCCTAGAGTCCCTTCCTGTTGTCATTGTTTGGGTTCAAGAGATTCCAGACATAACATTCCTACCCACACACTGCCAAGACAGACAGCAGCAAGAGCGCCTTACCTTCACAAGCAGAAGTGGTGGGAGGAATCAGTGGGGGCTTTCTCTCAGGGCAGTCTCCATGTTCAGTGCTTGCTGCTCTGCAGAGCATCTGTGTGTGTGAGCACCCACATCGGGGGTTCACAAGAGCCTATAACTTTAACTCCAGAGGATCTGAAGTTTGTTACTGACCTCCACGGGAACTGATTTCACATGCATCTCCTCTTCCCTACGAATACATATCATTTTTAAAGCACTACATACATGTAGTGGCTAACTTTGTAAAGGAGAAGGAATTGGGTCTTGTTCCCAAAGCTTTTAAACTGACATTTTTCGTAAGTTGCTCACACATATCTGGCCCGGAGTTTTGATATACAGTGGCATTGAGGAATGTACTTATATCTAAAAGATCCTAGCACATTAATTATCTTGTCAGTGATGATGAATTAGTGGTAGCAGGGTATAAAATACTAAAGAACTGTTCCCTTGCGGCTCCATGTACATGAGCCTTCACAGCTACTATAGCACCACTACCATTACCACCGTTGCTACACCACCAGCACCACCAGTACCACTATCACCACTACCAGTACTACCATTGCCACCAGCATCATAATTATCATCATCACAAGCACCTGACTCCCCCACCGGCATCACCACAGCACTAGTATCACCAATACCTTCACCAGCACCAGCACCAGAGCTAGCTTTACCACCACCTCCGGGGCCACCACCAGCACTACTACCATCACTCTTGCCACCACCACCACTACCTTCCCCATTACAACCATCATCACCACCACCACCACCACCATCACCACCACCACCACCACCGTCACCGTCACCTATGCCACCACCTGCATTACCACCACCATGGACAGGAGCTAGCCCTACCATGGACTGAGAGCCTGTTTTCAAGCATCTCTCACGTGGTTACCCAGAGCAACCTGCAGAAGGGTTGCTACGACAGTTTGCATTGTACAGGAGAAGGTTAGGCTTTCAGACAGACCCCACCCCACCCCCAGGTCATTCCACCCATCAGGATTCACTCCTAGGCTTTCAAAGACTTTGCAGTGTGACTTTCTACTGTGAGCAGAAGGGGCCATGAGAACTGGAGCATTCTACTTTCCTACACATGGGGCTTTCCCAGGCTTCAGTGTGACCCCTGTTAGGGCTGGTCACTCCCTGCATCTCAAGTTCTGCTGACAGACTAATTCTATACACACCATATGGCTTTTCTTAAAATATAAACCCCTGCACAAAACACATAGCAGACCAAGATAAGAACTTTAATTTTGCCCTTAAACAATTCTACCCAAAACAATGTAGCTGCCCTCCAGTTACCTGCTTCTTTGCCCCTCTCCCTCAGAGAAGCCTAATGTGGTTCCCCTGAAACCCAGCAGTTTTGAGATTTTTCTCCTCACTCATCCCTTAGGAACAGATATTACTCTTTGTTTCCGTGAGCGGTAGTGGCCTCTCTGCCTGCCTGTCTGCCTGCAGCCTTGGGAGCCAGGAGTCTTGACTTCAGCTCAAACATTCTTTTCCCAATCCTTCAGGCCTCTGGCATCTTTTCTTCCAGTATTTATCTGCATTGAAGCTCATCAGATGCTTCCCCCAGGGCTTTATTTATTTAGGTTAAGTGGTTAATTCTGTGGGGCCCTCTGCTTTTTTTCCCACTAGACTCTGATTCAGGGACAAATTCTTGGCCTTCAGTGCTGGGCCCTGGCACAGGCCTGATGGTGAGTGATCATGTTTTATAAAACCCAGAAGAAAGGGAGAAAAACTAAGAAAGAAGAAGAGGGAGAGGCAGGGTGGGGGAGGAAGAGGACAAGAAGGAATGGAGAAGAAGAGAGGGTCAGGGAAGTAAAGGGAAGGAGAGGAGAGAGAGAAGGGGAGAGGAAGGAAAGGCAAGGAGAGGAGAGAGGTGGGAAATGAGAGAAGAGAAGATGTTTTTGAGCCAGTTTTGCTTTGTATGAATTTATTTACCCACAGCCACAGACATACTACAATACTGTAAAATATTCCCAGGGTGATGTTCCTATGACTTTATTACAGAATGAGAGACAATGTTTATATAACTTTATTACAGTGATGTTCTGGTTGTTCTATAACTAGGTATTGTCACTGTCTCTCTGCAGTCCATCTGTAGATCAGTGTTGACCACACATCTGTACAGCATATCTGTACAGCACAGGAGCTGGTGCTGCCCGAGGGTCCAGGCTGCCCAGGCAGGGATAGGGGTGTCTTGGGGAAGTATCCTCCACTGATCAGGAGACGATTATACCTCATTATCATGTGCTTTGGCCTTGCGCCTCTCACTTGCTTCCTTGTGAATGTCCCTGCTGTAGAAAAAGGATGACATGCTTTTTCACACCCCAGGAATTCCTCCTGGAGGAAGAGTTAGTGGAATGTGGAACGTTAGGACCTTAGGTGAGTGAGGAGCTGGCTGGTGTTCTGGGGCGTAGGTCTGCTGCTCACTTCATTGAAGACCCCAAGGCAAGTTACTTAACCTTTCCATCCTCAGTCTGGCAGAGGAAGTGAAGGTACTTTTGTCCTAAGAGTTTAATATGGAGTAAAGAAGTAAATGCCTCCAGTAGGGGGAGCCACTTGGAAGCTCCTGAAGAGAACTGGGATTAAACATATTGTTAGGAGTCAGCGTGCAGCAGGTACAGTTTAGGGGCTTGTTTGTCTCTAGGGAAGCAGGCCACCAGTTGCATAAACATTTGTATGTCCTAACTCATGTTTGGCATTGTGCTAAGTGTTGGGGCCTATTCAAGAGAGAAATGACACTAAAGTTACCTTTGTCCTCCTTATTTAATCCCAGGGGACACATTTCAAGACCCTAGTGGGCACCTGCCATTTCCAAGAGTATCAAATCCTAGAGAGATTATAAAGAGATCAATAATAACTGAGAGTAAAACTGAACAATCATAACTGCTTCAGAAACATTACGTGAGCCCGGTCTCTCACTCTTGAAACAATGAAGACAACTTTGAGCTATTGAGGTAAATGAAATCAGGCAAATAAAAACCCAGAAAGAGGATTGCCGTACTTTTGAACCCTAGATGTGATATTGTTGGTGTAAGGGGAGAGCCCAGGCCTGAAATGAAGACCGAGGTATGACAAGCAGGGAGTTCACCTAGTAAGGAAAGGCTGCTTATGCATCAGAGTTGGTGACACTCCAGGCTCTGGGGCGCCAGTGTGCTGCCTGGACATGACAACTTCTCCCTCTCCTGCTCCAGTGACTCCAAGCCCATCACAGATGAGCAGCTGTGAGCGAGACTGACAAAACCCACAGGCTGCATCAAGAGACTTTCCCAAACTCACCATCCAAACAGCACCACATGCTGCCTCTCAAGGAATCTCTGTGGTGGAAGATAGCTGTTAAGGTAGCTATGGAACCATAAGGCAGAGCAAAGCCAGTGGAATCTTCTAGAAGCTCCAGTGAGTGTCTCCCATGAGCCACTTGGGTTGGCAGAATTATGACTGGCATGAGTGAGGGTTCAGGGCCAGTGGCATTAAGACCTTGGTGTTAGAATGTCACCATTTACACTCACAAGGCAGTGGGCTATCCAAATCAATGAGCCTTCTGGAATTTTCTCTGTTGATGGTATCTATTAACACAGAGCTGTAATTTGTTCCTTCCTGGTCTGAAAGCTGTAGAGAGATAAACTATAAACCAGGATCTTGACTCCTTCCTCATTAAAAAACAGCCCCCCCCCCGAAAAAAAACCAAAAAAATCTGATAAGTCTGTCTCTGTCTCTCTCTGTCTCTCTCTCCCTCTGTGTGTCTCTTTGTCTCTCTCCTCTCCTTTCCTAGGATATTATTGGGAATTAATCACTGTATTCTTTCATAGTTAGCATGTATTTTCTGCTTGTGACTTAAAATTGTTACGTTACTGCACAGCTCTTGGGGAGGATTCGATTTAAGTTCTGTGCAGCCTCTGGCACTGCAGGGCCCTTTTGGTATTTCTGTGTCTATATGTGAACAAGATGTCAAATTCCTGATTTCATTAAATCATGTAAAGATTGGGAATTGTTGCTTTTGTGAACACTAGAAAAGATCTGGTTTTCTTTAAGAAGACAAGACGGAATATGCTAAGTCCCAGAAATTATTCATATATTCTTTCTGGCTTCTGTTTTCTTCCATGCTTGAATCTTACCAGAGATCCTCGCCAAGAATGTATTGTGTTAAGAGCTGGGCTGATAAACACGAGGGATGCTGCCATGTTATGTGTCTAATGGGGTTCTGTTTGTGTCGGTCAATCTTATTAACACATGCATTTACATAGATTAGATATTTACCACATATATGATAATGTCATACAATGTACTTGTTTCAGAATGATTTGCTTATTATTTTTGATTTTTAAAATTTATGTGTATGTGTGTGTGCCTAACTGGTATTTATGTCTACCACGTGTGCACAGGTGCATATGGAAGGCCAGAAGAGGACTCCCCTCCATTGTCAATTGATGTTTTATATATTTATTTTTTTCCCTTCTCTTCTGTTTCCTCCTCCTCTTCTTTTCCTCCTTTTCCTCCTCTTCCTCCCCTTCCTCCTTTATTTTGGGACATGTTTACTCTGTGTAGCCTTGGCTGTTCTGGTCCTTGCTCTATAGACCAGGCTGGCCTTGAACTCACAGAGATCCACCTGTCTCTGCCTCTCATGTGCTGGGATTAAAGGCATGCACTACCACCACCCAGCCAGACGTTTCATTTTTAAACTATCTATAAAAATATACATTGTGTAATATAATGAAATCGTAAGTACATCATAAAACACAATACATATAATATTTTACTATATATGGTATATATAAATTTATTTTATAGCACATTCAACTCATATCAAGCAGTAGTGCTCTTTCCTGAAAGAAAAATGTGAACTGCTAGGCTGATTGAATGAATGAATGAATGAATGAATGAATGAATGAATAGGAAATTTCCCCTTGCTTTTGCATTCTTAGGTAGTTGATATGTGTATCTATATACAAAAGACAATGTTATGGATAAGCTTAGGCAAACAGTGTAAGGTTTTAGAAGTTCAATGCACTATCTATTGAACCATTGATCCACCTAATGTAAATTTTTTAACAGAAGTATTTTGCTGGGTGGTGGTGCACACCTTTCATCCCAGCACTTGAAAGGAAGAGGCAGGTGGATGTCTATGAGTTCGAGGCCAGCCTGGTCTTCAGAGAGAGTTCCAGAACAGCCAGGGTTACACAAAAAAACTGTATCTCAAAAAAAAAAAACATAACACAAACACAAAGGATAAATAAATAGTATGATATCATATAATAATAAAAGGAGCATTTTATTATATATTTTATTATTAATATAATTATTATTATTATTTGTATGTATGTGTATACACTTACATGCAGTGGTTTACCTGCTAAAGTCAGAGAACAACTTTTAAATAAATATACATATCTAGAGTGTTCTTTAACTTTGGTCAGATAGAAAATACCATTTACACTTAGCTACCTGCAGGGAGAGCAGAAAGGACATTTCAGTGCAACCCCATACACACACCCAAGGCCCCTTAAACCTTGTTCATCAGTGCTGCCAAGTGGCTGTGTGGCCTTTTATGGGCAGTAGACCTCTCTGGTCTAGCAAATGAGGCTGGCAGGAGTTGGCTAAGCTCACTTTGCTGTGGCAATCTTGTGATTCCAAAATGATTGAGAAATGTTAGCCATAGGACTCCTTCCCAGAGGCTCCATTGCTGGCTTTTTTTCCTGTTGCTTCTGGGTCTCTTCCCTTTGCTCTGTGCATTTAACAGCAGGGAAATGTGCTATGGAAAGCCCAAAATAGCAGCAGCCGAGAAACCAAGAGGAGACCACAGGGTTCCACAGGGCGCGGTCAATTTCAAATACTTGTCAACAAGTCCCTAGCAAGACATGGGAAGGAACCTGTAGTTAAGGCTGCTATGACAGCCCTGGGCTCCACAGAGCACTTGGGGCTCTCAGGGAACCTTGGAAAGCCATCGTACCTGCTGGGGATTGTAGCCATAACCAGCTCTAGCTGAGCCAAGGAGGCTTCCAGATTCTGCTTCCCAGGGCCCTCCTGTTCCCATGGCAACTCTGATGGCTTCTTGAAAATACTCAGAGAATGGATAACAGATTAGTTGTGAGCCTGCACCTGCCCTGGGCAGTATCCTAAATCCACAAAGGGCAAATGCCTGGTGTGTCCTTAACTTTGTGTGCCAGAGGCTCCAAGCTTTGGAACCCAGGAGAATGAGTTCCTTATTCTAACCTTCTGGTTCAGTGTCTTAAATGTCATGTCTTGTTACCCATCCCTTGAAGAAAGAGATCCATGGAAATTGTTCTTAGCCTTCATGGTAATTTGAAGCAGGCCTCTGGAAAGGGTCCTGGGTCTGTGTGACCATAGCTAGTGTCTTTATCCAGATTTATGAAAATCCCAAGAGGAAGAATTGGCCTTTGGAACACAGACTTATATATCACCCTAAATTTGGCTGACTGTGTATCTTAAAACTGCCCTGACACAAACAGCTTTTTCTAACACTGAATTCCACAGAGGAAAGGACTCTGAAATATGGGTTGTAATTTCCATTAAGAGATTTTTAAAAAAATGTATTCTAAGTTATGACATCTGTAATCTATATCACTGAACTGAAGAACTGGGGTTCCGGAGTTGAGCTGTAGGAGGAAAGAGGACAGCCCAGCTTTCTCATGGAGTGGCAGTTCAAAGGATTTTAGTTAGTTGGTAGAAGAATATGTCTGCTATCACAGACCTGTGATGTGCCACATTGTCACAAACCCCTGGAGATCTGTGGGTAACTGAGAGAACTCCCTGAAGGGGTTGCTGCCCTGGGGTGATCAATGCAACATGGAATACAACATGTTAGAGGAAAGATTCCTGTGTTGAGGAGCTGGGTAGGGGGTGACTTCCTAAAGAGATGAAAGGATTGAAAATTTATAATCATCCTCTGAAGTAATAGCTGTCTTTAACAGAGAGGAAGGCAAAGCCAAGAAATTCATGAGCAATGCCGAAGAAAAACTGAGCCCGTTCTTGAATCCATAGGAAGCAGTGTCCCTTCTCTTCCTATTACACACATAATAAATGTATATATATTTAAAAATACCAGTGCAAGGTGTGCCATCATTTTAGTCAAGTGGGAATCAATTTCTTCACTCTGAGGCTTCCTCTCCATAGGCTTTCTCCTCTTGACAGCACACTCCATGGTGAAGAATCTCACTCATCAAGAAAATTGCATAAGTTGGGCATCTAACAGTGTTAGCTCTTCTCTTGATTCCATCAGCAAATGAAATCCTTCTAAAATGTTTCTGCTGGAAATCTCAGGCACCAGTCTGAATAGGAGAGGCAGCAGCTTCCTGTGCAGACCTGGGCTCAGAAGAGCGAGGCTGTCTCAGAGATGTAGGGATTAAGGTCTTAGCTAAACTTTGGGGGGCTGTATCTGGTGCTAGACATCAGAGTCTCTTAGGTGGCACTGTAAAACACTGGAGTAAAAGGACTTCAGTGGGCTGGCTAATGTAAATGTTCTTGGACATGTACAGAACAATAAAAGGTAACAACATTTTAGAATTCTAAAAATTTAAAATGTTACATTTTAAATGGTAATATTTAAATATATTTCATGATGACATTTTAAAAAATGTATATGGTATGTACTGATGGATCCAGGTTGATTAGAACATCATTGCAAACACCTTCAGTTTTTTCATAGGGTATTTAGAATCTGCTGTTATTTTGAGGTATTTAATATTAGTGTTAATTTGACTGGATCAATAAATACCTAGGAGTCAAATCACTGGGCACATCTGGAAGGTTCTTGATTACATAAATTAATGTGTGAAGATCCACCCTTAATGTGGGTGGCGTCATTCCATGATCTTGGGTCCTGGGCTGAATACAAAGGAGAAAATGAGCTGAGACTCAGTTCAGTATTCTCTACTCTCTATAGATACAATGTGATCAGCTGCCTCAGGGTCCTGCTGCTACACCTCACAGGATACACTGTTCCTTCAGACCATGAGCCAAAGTAAACCCTTCTGTCCAGGCTAATTTTTATTGTCAACTTGACACATTTGAAAAGAGGAAACCCCTCCTGAGGAATTGTCTCCGTGCTGGTCTGTGGCCGTGACTGTGGAGCATTTTCTTGATTGTTAGTTGTCGTAGGTGGGTCCAGTCCACTGTGGGCAATATCATCCCCTATGTAGGAGAGCCTGGGATGAAAAAGAGCAGAGAGAGTAAGTAAGCCCCTAAGCAGTGTTCCTCCAAGGTCTCTGCTTCAGTTCCTGCCTTCTGCCTTCCACTCCTGCTCTAACTTCAGGAAATATAAGCTGAGAAAACCCTTTTTCTCCTTCAGGCTGCTTCTGATCAGTGTTTTTTCACAGTAGCAGAAAAATAAATAGAGCACTGTTCCTCCCTGAAGTCCCTCTTCTTTCCTAACCCTGCATCTGTTGACCACAGTCATCTTTTTTCCTAGCCCACGAGCTCCATTCCGTCTCTGGTAGCTATCATCCCATTCACAGAAGTAGCTGTGAGTTTCTGCTTACTGTTTTAATAAAAGTTATCTATCTATTTGCCTGTCAAAGTACAGCAAACATGTTTTTCCACAGGGACACAGCTCTTCTGCTCTACATATGGTTAATTAGATGTTCCAGGACAATCCATGGACAAGCCATTCTTCCCACACTATTTCGGCAATTATAATGTCATACTAAAGAAAAATACTTTCTATATATACATTTTATTTTCTGGGAATTTTCTGGTTGGTTTGCTAATGAATGCTTAGTTTTCTAAATAAGTTTTATATGTTTTCTAAACAAGCAAATTTGGCTGAGGCGGTATTTATAAATTTTCTTGAGAAAACTGACCTTTCTGTTTTGACCTTACATCCAAGTGTTCATTATAGATATATTTTTTTAATCTTATGATCTCTGGTAACTTTAGGTCTCAGATATTTTCATTGCTTTTTGTATTTGTTGGTAATATTTTTTCATTAATAAAATATGCATATATATACTGGATTTAATAGCTTTTTTGGGGAAGCATTTCTCAAATGTTTTCAAAAGCAGTAATGATGTTTTTAGGCTTCCTAACATGTAAACAATGGTTTATATGGATACAAAAAAAAAAATGCTCCCAGCCCTTCTGAGAACCCAGAGTATCAGACAAGATGCCTTATGTCAGAGTGTCTCTTCCCTAGCAGAGAATCTGAGCTTCCTGTTAGAAGATCTTATTTAGTATTTTTCTTCGCCATTCTTTTTGTTTTCTTTTGATGCTAGAGACCAAACACAGTGCAATTTGTCTACCTACGGGGCTACATTCTTAGCCTCTTATACCTTCTGTTCTTAAACATCACCACAATAGCCCAGCTAGGTTTGTTTTTCTTTATTGCTTTGCAATCCTTTTGAGCATCCATAAAGTGATGGGGCATAACTTAATGGGACTTAAAGTTGCGAGACATCCTTTATTATTGTTATTGTTCTCTCCTCCAGGAATCCCTGTTATGTGCATATTCACCCTCGTATTTCCTATCTCCTAACTTTTGAGCTATATTTCCAATATTTTATCCCTTTCCAGTGCTTTTTGGGAGATTTCCTTAACCAGAACAACCAGTTCACTAATTTCTTTTTTTACTGCATGTAATAAGAAATATACCCAACCTTAAGATTAAAGACGTTATCTAATACTTCTAATCTCAATATTTTGGGTTTCTATTTTTAAACATCTGTACCTGTCTGATTCATCTTATCTCTCCCAGGTACTTATCACTTTTCCTTTGGATTATTGATAATTTTGCTTCTAATTCTGGTTCATCCAAGTCGTGTCATTCAGTTCACTATGTTTTTCAAATGCTAATAGTCTTATCAGTGGACTGTGTTTGTTCATCACTCCTTGCTAACATCAGCTCTCTTGTCTGGTGTTTCTGATGGAGCAGAGGAGTAGTGAACAGGCTCTCTGCATCCGTGGAGGAAGTGTGCATTAGGGCAGAGGATCTAAACATCATCAACTAGACTAGAGCATCATTGTTTAGACTTAGTAACTTTGTCTCAGGAATCTCTTGGTTTAAAGACATTTCCTCCACGGGCTCAGTTTCCTAAAGGTGAAGATGAAGGGAGAGGATGGCAGGGTGCTTAGGGAAGGACTGGTTACCTTTGCCTGCCTACTCCTCCTAGCCTTTTTGGTTCTGGGGCCATCTTGCATGCTTTTTTTTATTCTGGCACAGACACTTATGTTTCTGAAATGCAATAATAGAGAGACAGAAGTCTTTGTCAAAAGCTATAGGGCAAAGTGAAAACTCAAGAATTTACTGAACTCCAAAGCTGGTCTTCCATGTTATCCAGGTTTATTTTTCTGATCTTCCTTCCTTGCCTGCCTGCCTGCCTGTTTCCCTCCCTCTCTCTCTCTCTCTCCTTCCCTCCCTTCCTCCCTTCCTCCTTCCCTCTCTTCTTCCTTCTGCCATCTTTCCCTCCCTCTTTCCCTCCCTCTATCCATTCCCTTATTCCTCCCTCTCTCCCCCTTTCAATACTGAGTATCGAATCAAGAATGTACTAGGCGGGTAGTGTATGACAGAGCTGTATTCCTAACCCTCTTTTTACAGGTTCTTGCTAAGTTTCATTAGCTGGCTTGAACTCTGTAAGCACAAATGGGCATTGAATTTGTGATCCTCTTGCCTGCCTGGGATCACAGGCTTTTCCTTTACATGTAACTATTGCTCATCAGTGCAGGCAGAGTCCCCGGGTTGAAGCACGGTGTTTTCTTGGCTGCATCCTTGAAAGCCCTGTGGGTCATGGCTATCATTTTCTTCCTGTGGTCACTCATATGTGCGCTGTACCTTTTTCTTAGTTAACAAGCTTTTCTTCTCAAGTACTTATAATTACAAAAAAAAAAAAAAATGATTGTAAAGCACAGAAAGCTTTAATGTTTTGGTTTTTGTAGTTGGCATGCAATGTTTTCTCCTGGTCTGCTGGTTTTCCTCTTCCATCTTTTTACACTGTCTCCCGAAAAGCAGAACATTTTATTAAGATCCAGTTATCAAGTGTTTTCCCCCATGACTTGAGTTTCTAAAGATTCTTTGATAAATAGACTAACAATGGCCCTTGAGTCTATTTGAAATGTTCTGCGTTGTTTCTCACGTCAGGCTAGCCCAAAGCCCACAGGTACTAAGTACAAATTCTTAAGCACCCAGTTGCTTTACCTGCACACAAATGAGCTTTTGTAAGTGCTTACTTTCTGACTTTGTGTGCCCTGTGAAGCCACCCACCACATCTGCTAACCAACCATTACCAAGAGGAAACCAGTTGTGAATGACCACAAACCTTTCCTGCCCTCTGGTGCTCTCTGCCCCTGTGACCTTCAACCTTTTGCTAAGGGGCTCCTCCTAGACAGAGGCTTCTCTCCAACATCTCCATCTCCTACTCTGAGTTTCCTCTCTCATTTCCCTTCTGCATGATGTCCTTGTTACAAGTCTCTGGAATGTCTCATGCTGGGTGGGCAACAACCCCATCTAAAAGCCTTCCCAATAAAGATGGGTTGTTTACCTGCTTCTTGTGGTGCTGTCTCTTCCTTAATCAATCCTTGGTTCTCAAAGGTAACAGTTACCACAAGGCTGATCTCAAAGCTCAGTTACCAAACCTACCATCACCTAGCTTCTCTTCTATGTTGTCTTCTAGAAGTTTCTAAGCTGGCATTTCTTATTTATGATTGGTCATTTGAGTACATTTTTGTAAGATTTCTAGAATTATTGTTTACATGTGTTGTGGGGTTTTCTTCCTTCATTCCATTATTTCTTTCCTTTTTCCAAACGTCATCTGGCACTTTCTGCTGAAAGAACCATTATTTTCATCCACTGAACTAATTGTGTTTTAGCTAGTTCTACTTACATGGGACATTTTGGGGCTCTATTTCGTAGCATTGATAGGACTATCATGGTCCTTTGTCTTGATTTTTTGTGACTTTAGAATGATATTGTTTAATTTTAAGACAGAGTCTCACTGTGTAGCTCTAGGCTGGTCTGGGATTCATATAGATCATGCCTCCGCTTCCAGAGTTCTAGGACTAAAGGTGTGCATCACTGTTCCTGGCTCTGCCTCCTCCTCCTCTTCCTCCTCTTCCTCCTCCTCCTTTTCCTCTTCCTCCTCCTTCTCTTCTTCCTCTTTCTCTCTTTTTTTCTTTCTCTCTTTCTTTCTTATTCGTTTATTTTTTGGGGACAAAATCTCTCACAGGGACCTGTAGCTTGCTACATTTAGGCCCAGCTGGCTGATCAGCAGACCCCAGGGATCCTCCTGTCTCTTCCTCCCCATCTCTTGCATTACAAATACATACCCTCATGTCTGGGTGCATGTTTACCGGGATGCCATGTATTAAACTCATGTCCTCATGCCTGTGTGACAAGCACTTATTTCAATGCTGTTGCTTTTGTTAGTCTTGTGGGTGACATTAAATACAAATGCAACCATACCAAATACAACAGGACCCGTCCTGTTCTCCAGGTGGCAATTTTCTATTTGTTATTCTACCCATTTGACATTTCATTACTCTTAGGCAGACCTTTGCGTCCTGTAATTTCTTGAAGTGCTTCTTTGTTGATTTCCTCTAACAGCTATTGTCTTCTACCAGGTGCTGTTTCTACACTCCTAGAATGTCTGATTGATCGATGTGGTCACATTGGTGTAACCACACGTGGTGCCTTATTTCTTCATCTTGATCCCTCCTAGAATTCTAGTTAAGGTTTCCCATGAATCTACTTAGTATTCTCAGAGTTTAGCTTGTTAATGTCTTTGTTACTCTCTATGCACTCATCTTCATAAGCAACATTGGCTCGTTTGATTTGTTCAAAGACCATTTTCCTTGGGCCGGAGAGATGGCTGGGCACTGGGAGCACTTGCTGCTCTGTAGAGAACCTAAGTTCAGTTTCCAGCACTCAGACTGCGTATCTCACAATTGCCTGTAATTCCAGCTCCAAAGAATATGATGCCCTCTTCTGACCTCTGGGGGCACCAGTACTTATGTGTGAGTATAAGCATGCACAACACACACAAACACACACACACACACACACACAGAGAGAGAGAGAGAGAGAGAGAGAGAGAGAGAGAGAGAGAGAGAGAGAGAGAGAACAAATAATTTCCCTTTATATCCCAAGGGGTTTCACTAGCATGACAATGACCCACCTGTCCTTTGACATTTGAAGAATGCTGTCTATAAACCTGCCTGACTCTGATGCTGCTTTTAGAGGGGCCCCTCTTCAATAAAACCTTTCCAGATTATTTTCTGATGAATTTCTATTCGGGAATTTAAAAACCAAGTTTTCTTTTCTTTTCTTTTCTTTTTTTAATTTAGAAATTGAGTAATTTTTGTCCTCTCTTCTCTTAATTAATTTTACACTGTACTATGCCTCTTCCTTGAACAGCAGGCCCAAGAAGAGGCTCGGAGCTTTTCTTATTCTCCATCAAATATTCCACTTTTCCTCTCACTGTATTAAGTCAACCCTCTGGCTTAGTGAGGCTCTGAGTTTGTTTACTTGCATGTCTGCAGACGAGTGCCCAGGTATTTGCCTTTGTTGCTTAACGTTTAGTCAGAAAACCACCAAAAGATGCGAAATTTATTCTGAACACAGCTTCTCTGCAGTATTTAAGTTAATTTCTTCTTTTACCTTTTTGTTTTGTTTTTGTTTTTCAGTATGTGGGAGTATGTCTTGCAAATTCCAGGGACAACTTGCAGGAGTCTGTTCTCTCCTCCCATCCTGTGGATTCCAGGGCTTGACCTCAGGTCTTCATGCTCACACTTGGGGACGGATGCCTTGTCTGCTAAGGCATCTCAGGCTCCACAGCACTGAGTTTTTGAAGCACAAAGTTTGCAGTGTTGTTAATCTCTTTCCCAAGCTATGTGAGGACAGTGTGTAGAGCAATAAGAAGAATAAAAGCAAACAAAAGGAGTTACTGAACAATTCCAATAATTATATCTTTCCCTGAGATTTGATGGCACTTGGAAAAAATGTCTTCCTATCAAAATTCAGAATGATCAGAGATAAAAGGATAGACTTAGGGAAAGTCTGCAGTTTCTACAAGGAAAATAGTTTCCTCAATATAAATAAACAAGTGTCCTGAATATAAATAAACGAGTGACCCTAATATAAAGTTTCTATGAGCTTCTAGTGAAAAGCAGAAGACTCCATTTGAACCATGGGCTGGTACTTAACAGGCCGATTCACAAAGGAAAAGGCTGTATTAACCAAAAATATAGTTTTAAAAATAGTAAAAAAAAAAAAAAAAAAAGAAACGGGAAAAATTACTGGGGGAAACAGCCCTACTTAAATCAGCACAAGTTTTTCTTTAGTTACTATTCTAAAGTTAAAAAAAACTTTGAACAAATAAAATCTTTCAGTCGCTCTTGGTACAATAGAAAATGAATAATTAAAAATCTTAAAAACTTATCTCAAGAAATTAATCACCAGGAACTGGAGAGATGGCTCAGCAGCTGACAACACATGCTTCTCTTCCAGAGGACCCCAAGTTCAATTCCCATCACCCACATCATGTGGCTAACAGCCATCTAGAACTCCAGCTTCAGGGCAGCCAACACTTTCTCCCAATCTCTATGGGCACCCACACATACATAGTACGCGCACGCACGCACGCACGCGCGCACACACACACTCAATTTTTTTTAAAAAAAGAAATCAATTATTAATGCACCAAAAATTAGCAAAAGAATCTACTACAGCTACAAAGTAAATGCTAAATAAGTAGGGACTGGCTGGCGCCACCGTGGTTGTGGAAATGAACAGATCAAGCAGCTGTTAAAATAAATGTGACAGAGAATATTTAACAAATTTAAGGAAAGTGAAGAAATGTCACCCTCTATTATTGTATGAAGCAGACAGGTTGTGAACATGAGTTCATAGCAGGTCTCATCTTGGAAAAATAAAGGCAGGTGGCATCGGAACATGGAAATGCTTACTTGTATGCATTATGGGTAATTTTCTCCTCTTTCTGCTTTAATTTCTCTTCCTATTGTAATACTTAAGAGAAGTAAGGATTGAGACAGAGAAAAATTGCCCACAGTGTCTTCAGAAACGGACTTTCGTATCCTCCTTCCACCCCATGGCACTACAGGATCTGCAGATCCAACAAGCAGAAGACCCCATGACTGTGTCTACCAGGGACGTTTCAGAAGAGTGGAGACAGCAGGCGTTTGCTGGCAGTAGGTGGGTATAGGTAAGTGTGTAAAAACAATGTTATGGAAATCCAGGGTCAGACCACAGTTTGAAAAAAGTTGAACTATGCCCTAGAGTCTCCCGAAGTGGAGAGGAACTAAAGCGAAACCCTGGGGAACAGCTCACATCAACTCTGCCAGGAGTCGGACATCCCTGCTCTCCTTCCCACTAGCTTTCCCACTAGTATCTATCTGTGTGTGTGTTCGGAACAAGTAGGCTGCGATTATGTGTTTCTGGCCATGGTTTCACACCATGAAAACCATAGCCTTTCATCAGAGGATCCCTAGAGTTCCACTTCTCCGACCATTCCCTCCAACTTCCACCCAGCTTGTCCTGCTTGATTCCTAACTGCTCTGGACGATTATGCAGCTGCCTAATGAGTTAGGTTCTCACTATGTAGCCTGACTGTCTTGGAACTGAGATTATCCTCCTGCCTCTGTCTCCAAAGTGCTGGGGTTAAAGGTGGGATGCTATCTGTGTTTCCAATGTTATCACTTCAGAAACATTACATCAGCAGTGTGCAAGTGTTTGGACTGGCCTCTGCCCTCCACACCAGTGCCCCGGGGCTCACCTGGAGCCTTTCTATTGTGTCTCACAGTTTGCTCTCCTTACTGAGTTGAATTTAATGGTGGGGCTGAGGTACTTGGGTTCACAAGTGCTGTAGAGAAATAGACTGATTCTAATGTGAAGCTGCTATAAACCATGAGGAACATGTTTTATGTCAACATACTTTGTAACTTGGGGACTAATGGTCCAAAATGCCATTGTTGAGTGACATACCTTGATCCAGCTACCAGTGTTCCGAGGTGTCACATTTTGCTTTAACCATCCCCATGGTGTGTAATGACGGCTCACTGCACTCTTCAGTTTTATTTTTTAATGACCATAATGTTGGACATTTTTTGTGATCACTGGTCCCCTGTATATTGTTTGTGGTGAGCCTGTGTTTTGACCATTTTCTAGTTGGGATTTTTTTTCCACACTGTTGATTTTGAAGTTTCTGAAAATGTATTTTGGATACCAATCCATTCCTTTTCCCTTTAAAATATAAATTTTTGTCATGTTAAATTATGTGTACATGCTTGTGTATGTGTGTGTATGTGTGTGTGTGTATGTGTGTGTGTATGTGTGTGTATGTGTGTGTATATGTGTGTATGTGTGTGTATATGTATGTGTGTATGTGTATATGTGTGTGCGTGTGCGTGCATGTGTGTGTGTGTGTGTGTGTGCGTGTGCGCGCAGATGCCTGAAGATGCCAGAAACAGGATGCTCTGGAGCTGGAGTCACAGAATTTGTGAGGCTCCCAATATGGATTCTGGAAACAAACTTGGGTCTTGGTCCTCTGCAAAAGCAGCAAGCATACTTTTAACCCCAGAACCACCTCTCCAACCCATCGTCTTTTTATTACACATAGATAGATTTTTCTCCCAAGATGTAGTCTTTTTAAAGTCTTACCTGGGTTTTGTGTAACAATGATGTCTGCTTTTGATGAAGCTCGGTTTACCATTTTTCCCTCGTAGGTTGCACTTTACTGCCAAGTCTAAGACCTTTGGGTTAATCTTAGAACCTAATAATTTTCCTCTGTATTTGAAGAATTTTATAGTTTTACATTTTGCTACTAATCCACTAGGTTGAGACTAAGATCAAGGCTTCTGTTGTCGGTTTACAGACGTTTGATAGCTTCAGTGCCTTTAGCTGAAAAGTCTTGAACTCAGAATGTTTTTATAATTAGCTTTTTAAAAATCTCCTTTGTTAAATTTTTAAAATTTAATGTATACATCTAAGACACATTAAACTCATCACATAACCCCCAAATAATCTGAGAAATGAACATAGTGTGGTGATGTGATTAGTCCCCTGTCAGGCTCAGCACACGGTATGTGCTTGTGGCCACTGCGGAGATGAGGAGATAACCTGGAAATTGGACAGGGAAAATGCACTTTTACCTCATAATTATGATTTATGAGATTTCTCTTTTGATGAATACAAGAATAATTGTAATAAATTTTAATGCATAGCTATGTCTGTCTTCTAAAAACAATGTATTTAAAACAAAGGGCAGAATTTAAGCATTGCTTCAATGAATACAGTGAAGAGAGACTGGGGAAGACTCTTGATGTCAACCTCTGGCCTTCACACACATGCACACCACACATTCCATGCATACTACAGACTTACACATATGCATACCATACACACCACACACTCACACATATGCAGACCACACACTCATGTGCATACTACCGTCTCTCACACATGCACACTACACACACACTTATACACACACACACAATCATTGTTAAAACCAGAGCCAGGGAGATGGCTTATTGGGTCAAGGTGGTTGCATCCAAGTCTAATCACCTGAGTTTATTCCCAGAGATTCACGTGGTAAAAGGAAAGGACAGACTCCCTCAGACTTTCTTCTGACATGCTCATGTGCTCTGTGACATGGGTGAGGGCCCACTTACAGAGACTAAATAAGTTAGCTCCTATTAAAAAGAAGAAATAAATAAAATGACCTGTTTGCTCCAAATCAGTGGTGCTTTATTGTGCTATCTCCCCCTCTCCTCTTGCCTGGACTCTACACCTAGAATTCATTATAGGTGGCTCTATAAGTTATTCCTGGCTACAGGTCTCAGTAACAAAGCTTCTCCATCATTCTGTGTCTCTAGCCATCACACAAGGACCCCATTTATCAGCCTTCTCTATCCATACATTTATTTAGAAAGGTGATTCAACCCATGTTAACCAAATATATTAGCAATCTCTAACTACCTCCTTTGAATGGCTCCATGGTCCTTAAAGGCCTCTGTATGTATGGGATGTAGAATTCTAAAATAAACGACTTCCCTTTGTAGGGAAGTCTCATTATCTATATACACACTCACAGACACATTTTTCAACTGTCCTTGCTTTTATGGGTTTATAAATGTGAATCCTATTTTTAATATCCCTTGACTCAATTCCAACATGGATTTTTATTAGTTCACGTTATTTTACTGCTCATGACTATTAGGACATTTTGCTCGGACTCGTACCTGCATGCCTTTGTTTGGTCCTCTCCCAATTCTGCGTTAAACATCTTAATTTTGCAGATGGGCAAACCAAAGCGAGCATTAGGACTTTATTATCCATTTCCTAAGGTCAAATAACTTCCAGTATATTCTCGAGACCAGAATATAGATAGATTTCCTAACTCCAGGCTCTTTGCAGTAGACATTCGTCCCTCTGTGACTAAAGGCCAGAGGCATGCTGGGAGAGAGCATGGTGTGGAATACAAAGGGATCTATTTCAGGCTTCGTCCAGAGGTGTCATCCATACCCAGGAAACACTTTTAATTACTAACCTGGCATTAATTTACTGATCTGTGTCTGCTTTGTGACTAAACAATCCCTGGCCCATGCTGATTAAGTCTGGTGTGAATCAGATATTCACATCACGATTTAGTGGCTGCTTGGATGAGCAGTCTCCCCCACGGCAGTCCATACACAAAGGCGACTAACTGATTCAGTCTCTAATTGCCATGCACAAATCAACATTTCCTTACATTTATTTTTATTTTTTAATTAATTTTTAACTTTTACCAGCAAATTAAAGTGTAAATTACAACATGGTCCCCCATCCCTTTCATCTCTCCCATCTGACCATGTGACCTGTCCCTGCTTTGTCCTCTCTTGATATATGGATACAACCTACTCAGTCTATTTAATGTTACCTGTATGTGTATAATTTCTGGGCTGACCACTTGATAGTGAATAACGAATTAGGTGAAATGACACTTTATAAACTGCTGCACCTGAATAGAGATACAGCCATATGGAACATGATGTCAGGGTCCTTATGTGCCAACTAGATTTGGAAACTCAAATAAAACAGCACGATATATTCCTTAATAGATCTTAGTTCTACACCCGCTTGTAGATTAAAGCAGAAAGATGTGACCATACTTCATATTAACAATATAATTTTCTATGTTTATTCAACATGCCAAATTCCTCTTATTGTGAAAAATTGTCTGCTAATATATAATTGAGCCTATTTGCCTCTCCCCCCTGATGATACTAATATTTTCTTTCCATGGTGTGTTAGGAAATACGCTTCTTAGGAAAACAGTCTGATGCTTGTCACAGCTGCAGCCCCACTGATGCAGAAAATCTGGCATTTACTGAGAATGAAACTCGCTTTCTTTGCTTTGTCTGCCCTTCTCCAATGGCCTTTGTTTAGTCATTGTGTTTGGAGCCTCTGAAAGGAGACAGCTTTCAGGAGCAAGTGAACAGGAATGAGGGCATACTCATGTGTGAATAAGATGGTGATGGCAGAGAAAATTGATTTCTCCCCCTCCAGCTGAAGTTGGTGGGGGAGGTTGCTCTGCTTGTCACTGATAGCTGTATGAGTCACAGTCCCCAGACCGCCCCCAGGCCAGGCCAGCCCCTGCTGCAGTTACCATGGCACTTGGAGCCCCCATCATAAGCTTCACTTTCATAGCTCAGTTCTGATAGCTCCCTGTGCTTTTTGTGCAGTCATGGGTAGATAGATGTACTGGATCAGAGATGAAAACTCGCTTACACACCAGTGTCTAGCAAAGGGTTGGCACACAGTGAGTACTTCAGGCATTCAATGAAAGAGTGAATACAGTTTAAAATGAGGCTCATTTCCAACTTCCATTTTTTGAAAGAAAAAAATTAAGATTTTATTTTTATTTTTTGAGGATGTACGTGTCTGTGTGAATATATGTGCGCTCTCTCTCTCTCTCTCTCTCTCTCTCTCTCTCTCTCTCTCTCTCTCTCTCTCTCTGTGTGTGTGTGTGTGTGTGTATTTGCCTACAAAGGCCAGAAGAGGGCATTGGATTCCCTGGGGCTACAGTTACCTGTTGCTGTGAGCCACAACAATATGGATGCTAGAAAGTGAATTCTTCCTCTACAAATTCAGTAAGTGCTTCTTTTAACTGCTGAGCCATCTCTCCAGCACACCAACTTCCATAACAAGCAAGCAAGCAAACAGTTTTACTGAAATATAACTGGCATACACAAGACCCACACACACTTGTTTACAGTTTGATGAGTTTTGGCATGTGTACACACCCATCCTATCTCACAGACTAAGTAATGAACATGCCTGTCACATCCAAAAGCCTCCTGTGCATCTCCTTTAGTTTTGAAAGGTTTCAAATCTTGAATTTCAGAAAACCAAAGAAAAATGAAAGCCGATCTCCAATGCCTGACCCTTGAAGGCTTCATTTTCCCATACTCTATTTTATTTCCACTTGCCTCTCTTCCATCCTCTTCCCAACACTCTGCATCTGACTACACAGCGTGGGATAAGTGAGGAGAATAAAAAGAGTAAATAACAAAGTGGAAGTGTCCAGGGAAAAGAATGACTGGAACAATCTCTTAATCCTCCAAAAATTATGAGCAGGATCTTGGGTACAGTTCCATTACCAGATGATGTTTATCTAGATGAGTGACAGTTTTCGAGAACCGAAGGAGTTGAATGTGTATGCCACTTGTATGACATTTGTTTATCTTCAAGTGAACAAATAAACTCAAGACTCACTGCTTGTATGACCTCACTCCAAACAGCACAATAGTGGGTCTTCCCCACAGTGGTAGGAAGTTTCTTTGCTTGCGGCGCAATGAGGAAGAAGTGCATTCTATTAGCCCGGGTTCTCTAGGGTAACAGAACTTATGGAATGAATCTTTGAATATATTTAGAAAGCGGATTAATTAGAATGGCTTACAGGATGCAGTCCAGCTAAACCAACAGTGGCTGGCTGTGAACAGAAAGTCCAAGAATACAGTAAGTGACACTCAGTCCACAAGACTGGATGTCTCAGCTGGTCTTCTGGAATCCCAAAGACGTAGGCCTTAATGTCGGTGCAGGAGTGACTGTGCTAGCAAGGTGAGGGCAAGCAGGCAAAGAACAAAAGCTTCTGTCTTCCATGTCCTGCTATAGGCTTCCAAGAGATGGTATGGCCTGGATTAAAGTTGTATCTTCCTACCTCCAAGGTCCAGACAAGAAGTGGATCCACCCATTTCAAGCCAAACAAACAAAAAAAATTCCTCACAGGTATGCCCTCCTTTTTGGGGTTTTAGTTTCAGACATAGTCAAGTTGACAACCAAGAATAGCCATCACACGTACTTTCCATAGAATTTAGCACAAGGCAGAGGCTGGTTGGTAAGAAGGGACCACACAGAGGCTAGTGCAGATGCTGAAGCCATAGGAGCAGGTGAGGCTACGACCCTTGTCCAGGATCCCGGTAGGAAGTGCAAATAATGGCCAGTATGGGTGATTTTTCAAGGAAGCCATGGAGTTAAGCAAATAAGGTGGAAGTTTTGGATGATCCCGTAAAGGCAAACAGGACGGAACTAGATGTTAAGCTATATCCATGGCAGTGATGCTTTCCTCTGGGGGTCAGGAGGAATACTGGGGAGATTATCTGAGGATACCCCAGCTCTGTGTAGCATTTGTTCCCTTCTCTCCAGGCCTCTCTGTTGCACTATGTATCTTCACCCCATGGGCATTCTGTGTCTTTCTTTACAAACACCACCATTTACTTCTTTCCTTTATTCACCCTTATCCCGCTTTTCTATGCTGTCTCATTTTCCTGAGAGAGAAGCCATCATTAGCTTTGAGACTGGAATGGACCCTGGAGTGGGATGGAGCAAGGAGGGATGGCTAAGAGCTCACTGCATTCATGCCACTTGGTACTTAAATAAAGTGTTTTGGTGAGACTTTATTTAAGGGTCTTTTAGAAATCCTTCCATCACAAGGCCTTGGACTCACAAACCTTTAATAATCACATAACAATTGCCTTGTTGGGAGATAGAAAAAAGCAAAAAGTGGAGCCTCTGGAAGAAATGGAAAGCTGGGGATAGGTTCTTGGGGCTTTATCTTGCCACGGATCCCCTCCCTGCTTCCTGTCTACCATGAAGTGTCTGCCTGCTTAACACACATTGCCCCAACCATGGTGCTGTGCCTCAGTGGGAAGGCTCAAGCTACTGTTCACTGAAATCTCTAACACTGCAAACCAAAATAAATCCCTCCTCCAGGAAGTTGTCTCTGTCAACTCTCTAGTCCCAGTGACAGAGTCACTAACAAAGGGGTCGCACAAACCTGAGAAATCTAGAGAGTTTATTGTAGTCTAGTGAAGCCTTGAGGGCAACAGCTTCCCTTCACCATTCTGATGCAGTAAGCCCATCCTTGCTAAGCTTCTTCAACTGAATGATCCATGCTATGGGCAACATCTTCTAAAGAAGATAACTAAATTCTCCCCCTCTCTGTCACTGCTGTGACAAATAAACAAATAAACAAACAAAACCAAAATACAGCCTTTCTGACTGTGGCTCACTGCTAGCCATTCTTGGATACAGCACAAAGTGTTAGTCACACAGGTCATTTGGGATATAGCTGCTTTTTGCATTTCTGATAGACAAGCCCCACCCCCAATGATACACCCACACCATAGTTCCTTCCAGGAATAGTTACTCTGACATTTTTGTTCTGTTAAAACACAATCCCTTAACATCATCTGGAAGAAATTTTTTCTGATGTGCAGTGAGCATCTCACACTTAATGAGTCTGAAACAGAGTGGATTGATGTCTCATTAAGTATCTACACTGTTCTTCCAGTTGTTTGCATCTTGTAGTCAGTGATAATTTTTTCCTTCTCTTCTAAGTATCACCAAAAGCATCAGGAGCACACCTGTTGACAGGACCCTGTTGACACAATGCTTTTCACATGACTCTGTTGATGGTATCTTTTCACCTGAGCCACAAGCACCTAGTCAACACCACAATGTTCTAACTCAGCTCTGTTTACACTTTCTTCCCCCATACACTCTATTCTCAGTGAACAGAATTCTGACCATCTGATTCTTTTACTCTAAACCCTCTAATAGCTTTCAATTTGAGAATTTAAAATACAAGCGCCAGTACTTGACCCTACAGGGTCCTGTATAAACTGGATCCTGGGTGTCCTTCTGATCACATCTGGGTAATAGTCAATAAGTGCTTAATGCATTCTCTTTAGGCACAGTCCTGGCTGTATGCTAGTTGACACTGTCATGTATATTGACAAGTAAAGCCATACTGCACACATCTGTAGATGTCGCAAACAGTACTCTTTTGCTGAACTGAATAATGGTTTTCAAATATTGTTAGGGCATTCTTTTTTCTTAACTTCTTGGGCTACTCAAATATAACACAAGACACTTTCACTATTCCTTATTTATTGAGTATTTTCAGACACATATAAAATGAAATATGAACATATCTAATCCTCTATTTCCCCCTCTGACTCCTCCCGTGTCCCGAACAACACACCCTTCCATGCAGTTTAGTTTTGATTTAGATAACTCACTGAATCCAATTGATGCTACTCTTACAGCCATGAGAGGTACCCACTGATATAACAATGGCACAACTCTTAAGAGTGTCTAACCATTTTCTGATTAGATTTTAGAACATAGTCACTGTAATCCTGGTCCAAAGCTCATGCCTGGGAAGTCATGGACACTAGGATAGAACCTGCTGTTCTTATTTTGCTAAATAGTCAAGCTATCAAGTTGCCTTCTAAATATTTATGCTTGTACCCATAGACCCGGCTGCCCTCAGCTGTAGTTAGAGAGGCTTCCTTCTGCGTGATCAAGAACAAGATGCAGAACTTATAAGAATGCAGAGACCAACTCCAGCAGCACTGGCCTGAAATCCCAGTTACCAGGAGCATGGCAGTAGGACACCTGCAAATTCAAAGCCAGTATGGGCTACAGAGTGAGGTCAAGGCCAGCCTGGGCAATGTAGTGAGAGCCTGTCTCTAAATAAAGAAGTTCAAAGAGGCTGGTCTATAGCTCAGTGGTAAACTGCTTTCTTAGAATGTCCAAGGCACAAGGTTAAAAAAGAAAAGACCCCACTTATCCTGTCTTCTGCTCTGCAAACTGACAAATGCACACAGACCTTTAAGATTAGTCTGCATTTTAAATGTTTTCTCCATTTCCTTCACAGGTCCATATAATGAACAAACTTTAAATCAAGCCCCGGCTTGGTTGCCTTTGCAGGTTTCTATAGTACTTTTCTCCTTTCCACCATGTTGTGATGAGTGAGGAATTCAACAGCACAGGGTGCAGAGCTAGGGAAAATGCAATGAGCACAAATCTACCTCAGGGAGACATGGACAGAAATATCCTCAACAGCGTAGACAAGATGGTTTAGTCGTTAAATGTGCCGGCTCCTTGGAGCTGCCTTTGAAACCCTCCTAAGCAATAACATGAACTTCTTACTCATAAAATCCACCTGCACTTGAACAGGGGCTCCAAATTGAGAGACCCACTTCCCTCCCCAGGTCTCTTCTTAACTCCTGCCCACTTGGAGACTCACACTATATCTTTTTGCCTTCCTGTGTGCCCCACCCATGGACTCCATGAGCTTCTTGGCCATTCTCCTTCATATGTTATTGAAGAATTTCCTTCAATAACTGTGTGGGGATTGTCCCTCTAAATCAGCATTCCTTATGTCCCCTTGGAGAGTACTAGTAACTCAATCTCTGCAATGTATCAAGTACTCAGTAAAACATTCCTATGTTACTCAATAAGTGATTGGCACCCAGCTCTCATTTGAGAGTCAGCTCTTGATTCGCAGACTATACCTGAGACTGGTGACTGACTGTTCCAAGGGCTGGAACCTGAGATTTGCCAGAATAAGGAGCAGCCACGTTTACCTGACACATGATTTAAAAGTCTGTGTCCTCATAATACTCTCATCATAATATGAGCTGACATCTATCAAAAATTGGGAACATTTATTCCCAATTTTACTGGTCCCTTGGTTGGGTTTTCTGATGGCACCAGGAGAGGATGTGGTTCCAGGTCTATTCCTCATCTTTATTCTGAAACTTGTCACGGATGATGTACAGCTATGATGAATGCTGGTTACATCTGATTTGGATTTTTTTTCTTTTTAAGTCACTGTTTTTAAACTCTGAGAGGCTCCCCTGGCATTCGGAAGACTGCACCCACTTGAGCACTCCCCAGGCAATAAGCATTTACGTTAATTAAAAATCTGAACAGAGCTGGCCTTTGAGGAGCAAGCGTCTATGAATGCCAATAAGCAGATCTGTATTACTCCAGAGCTTTGCTAAATATTTAATATTCCAGGGCAGAGAGTGAGCTGTCTCTAGAACCTACCCTGAAATGTGCTTAGGACTTGATCCACTAAACAGCAGGATTTTGACCAACTGTCATTTTGAGGTAGATCTTCATTCAGGATCTCAGGCTGGCTTAGACCCTGCTCTATGGCTCAGGCTCATCTTTGCCTTAACCTCTCAAGTATGAGGATCACAGCCTGTACCACGATGTAAGCATTGCTTAAACAAATGCTGAATATAACTCTCCAAAGCCTTAGACGCGGCAGGAAATGTACTGGGGACATAGAGAATGTGGTTTGATCCCTTTAGCTGTTGCAAACAATATTTGGAAGGTAAACGACAAATGCTATATAAAGACGTGAGCGCTGCAACATTTTGGCTGTGAAATGGGGTAATTGTTCGCACAGTTAGCAAGGGAGCAGAAGTTGATGATGGAAGGTTTTGCTGATGGAGGATTTGTCCTTCTCAGAATAGAGGTAACACCAACCTCTTCCAGTCACCATTGGTACCAGATCAGCCAGAGGCCAGCAGGTCTGGGGAGAACAGAAAGTAGGGTAGAGATCCTTTGTGTCCTCTGTAAAGTAATTTATATTATTTTATTATATATAATTCACATGTATAATTCACATGTATATACCTCTTCATACACATATATAATATGAAATTACATATTATATAATATATAATTAAAATGTATTATATGTGAAGTCATTGGTATTGATCTGGCATGGGGATATGGGCCAGGCACATTGGGAGAGGAAAAAGGCAGCCAAGAAGGGTAGGGTGGAGGAGGGACAACCTCAGCCAAGAGCGACAGGCCAGTAGGAAAAGAGCTGTGTTGACAGGGAGGGAGCCACTGGGAAGACTCTGATTGGAACCTGGTGGAGTGGTTGGAGAAGTATCTTAGTCAGCTGGGGCCGCACAGCATATATCCCAGCGCAGGTGGCCCAAAGTGGCTGACACTTGTTTTGGACCTTTCTGTCCCCTGCAGGGTCAAGATGAGATTTGCTTCCTTCCAGGAGCTCATTTCCCAGGTGGCAGATGACCAACTTCTCCCCATGGCCACCAGATTTCATCAGGGGCTCATACTATGACCTCATAACCTAATTACCTCCCAAACCCCCACCGACTAATACCATCTTATTGGGACTTAGGCCTTCAACATATGAATAGCTATGTGTAGGAAAAGGGTTAACAGACATTCAACCCATAGTAGGATTAAAGAAAAGAATTAGAACTTCCCTAAGTGAGGGGCAGAGACGGGAGTACTCTTAGTTACATAGTGTATCTTCAGTTCCTCTTGATTTTTGCCTGGGAGGAGCTTCCAGTGTCAGATGACATGTGACGGCATGTTTTTGCATGTCACCTCTGCCTCTCAGGTGCTCTTCAGCTCAGCTCGGGGCCACTGTCCATGGAATAGACTGACATCAATGAGGTGTGGCTTTGGGGTAGACATCACTCATGAATGCTCCATTACTTGGCTGTACCCTTCAAGGGCATGCAGGGATGGATGCAAGCCAGAAAGAACTAGTTCTGCTTCCATGAAACCTACGCTCCAGAGAGTGACCGACAGGAGGCAAGCCATTTCATAACTGCACAAGACAAAGCTGAAGAGCCTCACAGAAAGGGAGAAAGAAACAGGGAATTTTATACAGTGAGTCAGCAGAAAGGAGCACCCTTCAGGCTAGCAGTGAAGGGTGGGCTCAGGGGTGGTGTCTGAGCTGAATCCAATGGCACAAGTCATGAGGGGTGTCAACGTCTGAAACCAAAGACTTCTAAACAGTAGCCGCAAAGCATTTTAGGGCAAGGCACATTGAATATATTTGAGAAACAGAATAAAAGCTGCCCTGCCTAAAGTCCAGAGAGGAGAAGGATGGAGTGAGACGACACAGTCTGTGAATTCACCGATCTCTTACTATTTCTTACGGCCTGCATGATTATCTTTCCAAACTTCTCACGTTTAAACCGCAACTCTTCATGTAATAGTATTTGGAGATGCAGCCTTTGAGGTGTAGTTAAGGTTAAGTAAGGTCACAAGGGTGAAGACCTGATGGAAGGATTGCAAGAAGCACGGGGCTGGCTCTTTGTGAGAACACAGTAGGAAGGGGGCTGCTGTCAAGCCAGGATGAGAGCCCTCAGTAGACCCTTACTCTGCCAATGTTCTTGCCCCAACTTCCCAACAGCATCTGTTGTTTTAAGCCACATCAGTAGGGGCAGACAGCTACAGCAGCCTAGGCAGGAAATAGAAGCTGAGCTTCCGTTATCGTGCCTGTAAATGAAACTGTGTAAGCACCCCCACTGTGTTTTATAGGGATAGTTAAGTGAAGTTGGGCATTTAAACATCCCGAGGAGAATCTGAGATGTACAAAGGTGCTTGCAAATTCTGCCACATTAAATTCCTCAGGAGCAAAACCAAGTGCTGAGAGAAACCACTACAAACTTTCCGGGAGCGATTCAGTTTTGATTTGTTTTAGCAAAATCACTCCGCCCGGCTTCTCAGGGTGGGAGGTAGGTGGAGTGTGTGAGAAGGCAGGACACAGCTGTGGCTTTGGCAGTGACGAGGCGAGGGAGGTGCCAGAAATTACTCTGCAAAAGGAGCAACCAGAATGATGATTTATTGAATAAAAGGATTGCGATAGACAGTTCTCTGGGGGGAAAAGGAAAGAAGCAGAGAAAAAGAGAGATGAGTATGTTTCTGTGTCCTTCCACTTGGAGGGCTAAGAGCAACGTTGTCATTCTTAATGAATTGAATGTTTATCTATTGAAAGAAAAATGGAAGTTACTAGCAGCCTAGAAAGAGAAAACCACAGACTAGTATAGGAGTAAAGATATCATCTTCCCATAATATTTGTGTGTGTGCATATGGATCTACTTTCTGTATCGTGAGATGTTATACTCTATTCATCCCAGATAGGGAACGATAAACCAAAGTAATGATTACATCAAAGCCCAAACTTGGTGAGCCTAAGAGTTTTAACTGGGGTAACATACAGGAGCAGGGAAGACTCACATTCAGCTGCATCACTGAAAAGCTCACATCTGCATGAGTGGCAACTCATGAAAGCTGCAACTGTCAGCCCTCAGAGCTCTCTGTGTGACTTGTCCAAAGCTTCACAGGCCTGAGAACCTGCTCTCAACAACTCAACTGGTCAGAGTCTCCTGTTCACTGTTCCTTTAACCACGATGGGGAAGGGGTTCCTAATGAACCTTTCAAATCTTAGCTTCCCCAGACAGGTGGAATATATTTAATTCCAGAGTCTCATGAGCTACCCCTTTCCTGGAGGAAATGTTTCAATATGGAAGAAATCTCTATACAACATTTTTATAGTTTACTTATTCACATTTTAAAGAAAATCCGATCATGATGCTTTAGTGCTGTGTGTTCTGCTAGTTAGACATCCATCTAAAAAGCCTGTATGAGCTCTTGTGCTCAGAATGATATCCTTGTCCTCTAGGCGGTGGTGGTAGAGAAACTTCTAGTAGCAGCACAAAGAGCTGAAATGCTACCCGAAGGGCTCTCCATATCTGTCACCTCTCTCTCCAGAGGCAGTCCTCTGTCCCTCTGGGACAAATAAATCTCCTTTGTGGAGATTGGTCTTGGTGTGTCCCGGGCCCTCCTCTCTTTCACCATTTTCACACTGCCCACCTAAGGGATAAGTACTAAAAGTGGACCAAAAGCTGAGGTTTTCATTGCTGGAGACAGGGCAGGCCGGTTATCCAGCAGACTGGCTTGCTGAGAGATTAATCATGTTGGGCGTGAAGTTCCTACTACAAAGCAACTGGTATTCTTATGTGCATTTGGTCCTTTGAGATAAACTCTTAAGCAACGGATGAGTCATAGGATATGTGCTATTATAAGGATTATAGGAAGAAGCCAATGTCCGTTCCGAAAACACTGAAGCAGCATGTACGGAGTAGTTTGGAGAAAATTACTTCTGACAGCTATGTCTCCTCAGTGGCTCCTTTAAGTGTTGGTATTGCCAGTTTCATGGGTAAGCTGAAGAGGTTAGGGCTCTCTACATGCCAGGCAAGTATCACACCACTGAGCCACGCCCCAACCAGTGGTGTCTTTGCAGCTGGTGGTTTTTGCCTGTCCAATTTGTACTTCTGTGAATTCTCGTTTATAACCCACTTCCCATCCTTTGTTCCTTCATTATCTTTCTTAAGGAGAGGCTACCTGACTGGCCAGTTCACGTGGGCTCTACTCACTCACAGTCCCTGCATGTGGGAATTCACATTTTCAGTCTTTTCTGACTTGCCAAGGCCAGTCCCCTCCTTCCAGAGTGAGCCCATCAGGCTTCCTCAGATAGCTGGGGCAGGCTGGCACACTTCTTTTCCTATGTCAAATAATGATGAAAGCACAAATCTCCATCTTGTCGGAAACACTGAGGTGAGTAAGGTGTTTTGTGAATGAAATGAATGGTTGGGGAGAAGGTTTAATGAACAGCGGAGGGGTCCAGACTGAACCAGACCATGGGGGCAGTGAGAGAGGAAGAGAGGAAGAGAGGAAGAGAGGAAGAGAGGAAGAGAGAGGGAGCAAAGATGACACAGAGAGAAAGGACAAGAGGGCAAAGAGAATCAAGAACTAAGATAGCTGTGGCCAAAATGCCTGGGTTATATAGGAATCAGAAGCCAGGGAAAGGGAAGCTCCTGAACCAGAGAGGTTTAGAATATGGAAGAGCAAAGAGAAGCCTCAGATGCTGTATAAGCTTGGCAGCCAGCATCTGCTTTGTTATGCTAATCCCACCCCAGTTGCCTTTTGTCCCAGGTTTCTTTGGGACCCAAAGATGTTAAGAACTGTGGGTCTGTATTGGAGGAAAAGGATCTCCAGATATGTCAAATGCCTCCTTTAAAATGTGAACAGCCAGCAAATAAAAGATGCCCTGCACATAATGGGATTTGGGGTAACAAATGTGGCTCTGGGTGTCTTCCCAGGACACTCTGGTGGGGTGGGGTGTGTCTCACTCCCTAGCCTAATCTATCTCAGCCAGCTGCTCACAGATGATCACCTAGTGGAAAGGAGAAAAGCCAGCTGCTGAGGGGATGGTGGCTAGTACACTGTCATGTGGTAAGGTCACCAGGACCAACCCTTCTTGGAACCTTTCGACAAATTAAAAAATCATGTGGCTTTTGATCTCCTTCCCCCTGTAACTGCAAGGACAAAGGTCAAGATAGCTCAGCCTTGTTTTCCCTGCTTTTTGACTGACATTATCTGACTTTCTCAGACTATGGTACGCACCTTCTCTCAGCCTCTTCCCAAATTGTCCATTTACCCTCCTCCTATATCCCGGCCAGCAGCTCTGAGCCTGTGTTACATTTCTCATTGTTGGGAACAGGTACTTGACAAGAGGACACTTAAAAGAGGGCTTATTTTGGCTTATAGCTCAACTGTAAGCACGGCAGGAGGGCATAGCCTGAGGCAACTGGCCACATTGCAACTGCAGTCTGGAAGCAGAGGGGTGAATGGTGATCCTTATATTGCTTGATTATTCTAGTACCATCCAGGAACCCCTGCCCATGGAATGGTGCCACTCACACTTGGGGTTGGTCTTCCTACCTCATCTGACTACATTTAGAAATTCCCTCCAAGACATGCTAGAGATTTGTCTGCTAGTGAATTCTTGATCATGTAAGTTGACAATCAGTATTAAATACTTGTGTTGGTTAGCTTTAATTGTCAATGTGACACACCTAGAGTCACCTGGAAAGAGTCTTAATGAGGAATTGTCTAGAGTAGGCTGTGCTTGTGGGTATATCTGTAAGACATGATCCTATCAGGTAGACATTTTGGACAAGAGCAAAAAAGCAGCCATATTCTTCACCAAAATATCCCAAGAATGATCTCTAAGCAACATACTAAAACTCCTTTCCTCTGAAACCTCTTGAGCCAGGCCCCCACAGTTCAAATCATCCCCAGCACCAGTGTCTTCCATGTTTCTATTAGGATGGCCATTAACACCACTTAAACCATTTCACTGCTTTATAGCTCAAAATCTCCAGATCAAACAAAAGCATGATCAGGCCTATCTCAGCAATACCCCAGTCCCTGGTGCCAACTTCTGTCTTAGTTAGTGCTTTATTGCTATAAAGAGACATCATGACCATGGCAACTCTTATAAAGGAAAACATTTAATGGGGGCTGGCTTACAGTTTCAGAGGTTCAGCCCAGTATCATCATGGTGGGAAGCATGATAGCATCCAGCCAGATATGGTGGTGGAGAAGGAGCTTTGGGTTCTTCATCTCAATCCTTAGGCAGAAGAAGGGGACTGGATTCCACACTGGGCAGAGCTTAATCTTAGGAGACCTTAAAGTCCTCCTACACAGTAACATACTTGCTCCAACAAGCCCACAGCTGCTCCAACAAATCTATACTTCTTATGGAACTACTTTCTTATGGCCAAGTATTTGAACACATGAGTCTAAAGGGGTCATACTTATTCAAATTACCACATTCCATGTTCTGACCCCTATATTCCTGTAGCCATAGCATAATGCAAAATGCATTTAGTCCAACTTTAGAAGTCCCTGTAGTCTATCACAGTCTCAACAATGTTCAAAAGTTTAAGGTTCGAAGACTCTTCTGAGATTCATTCAATTTCTTAACTGCAATACCCTATAAAATCAAAATCAAAAAGTAGGTCACATACTTCCAATATATCATGGCACAGGATGTACATTACCATTATAAAACAAAGGGAAGGGACCATGGTGAGAAAATACTGGAGCAAAGCAAGACCGAAAACCAGCTGGGCAAACTCTAAATTCTGTATCTTCATGTCTGATGTCAAAATGCTCTTCAAATCTCCAATCCTTTTTAGCTTTGTTGACTGCAACACACTTCTTTCTCTTGGGCTGGGTTTACTTCCAGTTTGCAGCTCTCTTTGACAGGTATCCCAAGACTATGGCATCTCCAACATCTCCGGGTTTCCAAGGCAATCCAGGCTTCATCTTCACAGCCTCACATAATGGCCTCTCTGGGCCTCCGTGTAGGGATACCCCTGCCATTATTCCCAGCCTCAGAGGTTTCCTTAGTGACAGAGGGAAATTCCATCCTTGACTCTAAAGCCAGAACTGCATGGCCAAAGCTGCCAAGCTCTGCTGTTTGCTGGGTCTGGAACATGGCCCACTTGTTCAATTACATCTTCACCAGCTTTCTGTTTCCCTTAGCTTGGCTGTTCTGGAACTTATTCTGTAGACCAGGATGACCTTGAACTCAGAGATCTGAGTGCCCCTGTTTCCTGAGTGATGGGATTCAAGGCATATACTGCCATGTCTATACCTAAGTCTTTTTTAAATTCCTTTTTATTATAGATCTTCATAAGCATGGCCCACTGTGTCTCAAGATCTAGATTGAAGGCATGTGTTGATCCAGATCAAAACCATGTGTCATCCCACCTCAAGATCCAGATTAAAAGCTTCTGTCTTCCAGCCTGAAGATCCAGATGTCTTTCTACTTCAAGTTCCAGAACAGGCGTGCCTGCCATTTCTGGATTGTAGTTCATTCCAGTTAGAGTCAAATTGACAACTGAGAATAGTTCTCACAATCCACCCTTTGCCAACAAGACACACAGTCAGTCATATGTCCTTATCTAACCTTAATCTAGTGTGGTGTCCTACATTCTAACTCCACTCAAGTTGGAAATTGAGATTAACCATCACAAAGTAGCATCTTTTGAGGACTATCCCTCCCGTGTTCTGTTCAAGGGCTCTCTCACTGGCTTTTCTCAAGGGCTACCATCTCTAGTGAAAATATGCAGAGAGTATGCTGAGCCCAGACACTTGTCTTGACTTTCATTGCCTCAAGAGACTGTTAACAACTGTGATTTTTATAATGATTTGTCTGGTTCAGCAGAACAGGAGAGCAGACCTAAGGCTCAAGCAGGACACTCACTAACAAGGTCATTTGGAGAGGTGCCTTTTTATCCCTCAGGACAAGGGTGAATATTTCAGTGGGGTGTAGTGCACGCAGCAAGCAACACGCAGAGCTGTGCTGGAGAGACAAACTCATTTTAATAGCAATGCCAGAAGAGCCAGATTTGCAATGTCAGTCTGACATATATTGGCCAGCACAGTTTTACTCTCATTTACTGGAATGCACAATGATTCTGTTACTGCTATGAAAGATTCTTATGTGGAAAAACTGGTCCCTGATATACTTATTGGTACTAAGCCTTTAAGGCAGTGGCTCTCAGTCTGTAGGTCATGATATCTTTGGGTGTCATGTATGAGATATCCTGCATATAAAATATTTACATTATGATTTATAACAGTAGCAAAGTTACTGTTATGAAGTAGCAACTAGATGATTTTTTGGTTGAGGGTCACCACAACATGAGGAGCTATATTAAAGGGCCACAGCATTAGGGAGGTTAGGAACTATTGCATTAAGAGATGACCTCATCATGGAGGCACCACCCTGGGAAAAGGTTGATGATAGTAAGTTGTTATAAAAGACATTGCTCTCACACACACTCAACTCCAAGACATTCACTTCAGTTTTGTGATGCACCCCACACTGAGCTTATCATAGTAAGTTTATCACCAGTGTATCATCCTCTTAGCACTCCAGAACTGTAAACTAAATCAACTTCCTCTCCTTACCCATGACCAACTGTCCAGCATTTTGTTATGGTAACACAAAATTCACTAAGAGAGCCTGTGCATGTTGTGTCTTCCCTACTATGGGGAGAGAGGAATGGTTTGAACAACTACTCCTTTGGAAGATCTCCTAGTCCTTTTCAATAGTGGAAATACTCAAGAAATAGAGGAGACACTTATATTGCACCTTTTATTGTATGTGGTTGTGTGTTCAGAGGTTCAGCATGCTTCAGAGCAATGTGAGATGACTCCCAGTCACCCACTGATAGGGTCCATTGATGTTGAATTTGTGTTTTTCAACTCCACACAGATTCCAGGCCTTTGTGAACTTTAGCACCAGCCAGGTTTGGTGTGTTGACCCATTGTGCCTTTAAAATCATCCATCCATCCATCTATCCATCCATCCATCCATTTCATTTATTCCCAGTATTTGTTGAGGCCTCACCTCATGTATGGTCCTGTTATAAGGGTGGGCAGCATGGAAAACTAAAATTCATGTCTTGAGAGTTTGAATTTTGATGGGGAAAGGCAAATAGATAAATAGTAAAATATCAGTGTAGGAGATGCCTGTAGGATCTATGAGGAGAAATGAAGAGAGAGAAGTTGCAGCTTCCAGAGAGGGACAGCGTGCATTTCAGTGAAGGTGGAGAAAGGTCTCCTTCACAGGAAGATGGCAGGCTGGGACCCAAAGGAGGTGAGAACATGGATGGAAGTCTGAGAGGCAGAGGAGAGGCAGCATCTGAAAGTCCCATGACAAGAGTGTGCTTGAAATGCCTGTGGATGAGACAGAGTGACCAGAAGGATGGAGAGGTGACAGGGGCTACAGTCAGACACCCAGAAACAGAAATAAAAGCCAAGGATTTTAGCAGATTTTTGTTGTCCTCAGTGAACAGATAGCTACATTACAGATAGCTACATTATGTCCCTCAAATAACTGGAGGAAGCAAAGGTACTACAGTGGTTTCCTGTCAAGATTTCAATCTTTCCTCTTGTCTTCCTTTCTATCAGTCCTTCTGGTCACTCTAGCTGTCTACCTTCTCCACACATGGCCTGAGATATAAACCTTCACACTCTCAATGCAAGGATGCTTATTTTAGGCATTTCCATGTCAACCAATACATTATAACATGCTGGGAGAGAGAAGCACCAGCCTTTGGTCCATTCCTAAGATATCAAAGAAGAGACCCTGACACTGAGCTAGTCACTGGTTCCATGTATGGCTCAGATCAGGTCCCTGTCCCTGCCATCCTGAGAGGGGCTCAGTGGATGATGTTTTGTGGTTGCTGATGGTGCCCATACCTGATTGTTGGGGGCCGACTTTTAGCAGAAAGCAGCTATCAGCTTTTCAGCCATCTTGAGTCATATACCCTGACATGAGATTTGGATTACAATAGCCTACAACAGCTGAGCACACTCTGATAATCTTGGTTTAGATACCTTGGGTGTGTGAGATTAAAGGTGTGTGAGATTAAAGGTGTGTAACTTAAAAGCATGACTTAGAAGTGTAGAGATCAGATTTAGAGACAAGACCTAAGGGCATGATTAAAGGTGTGACCAAAAGGCATGGCTTAGAAGTGAGACATATAAAAGGCAGAGACAGAGATCAGAGAATCAGACATTTTAGAGAGAACAATTTGGAGTAACAGAGATTCAGACACTAGGAGTAGGAGTAGACATTAGACATTTGGAAGAGAGAACAAATTGAGTACGACTAGGAACTAGGGACTAAGAACTTAGGACTTAAGACACTTAGAGGAAGAAAGACCTAGGCACTAGGGACTAGGAACTAGGGACTAGGAACTTAGGACTTGGGACTTGGAGAGAAGAAGAGAGACTGAAGAATAAATGGGATTGAAACACACTCTGGTCTCCATTCTTCGAGTCCGTTCTCTCTCTTGCTGAACCCCGACCCCGCGGACCGGAGCAGCAGCTTGGACCGCAGGATACAGTGGCCGCCAAACGCGGAGTGGAGAGGGCCTCAACATTTTGCTCGGGCCACAGAATTTTTTGGTGCCCAACGTGGGGCTAGTGCGGTTCTTAACACCTGATGACCATAGTCAAAGAGAAAATTAGCATCAGCCACACTTGGCTTCATTTCTAGATGGAGTAGAATCCCAGGGAGGCCCACTGCCCACTTCCTGCATGTTGTTTCCCTTCCCAAGCTTCCTCTACCAACCTGTCTTATTGATTGCATGGCTCTTAACAGCTTTCTTTATAGAAGGTGTTCACAGCTATTCTTCTGACATGTGTTAGAGGAGCCCTCACTGGCTCACCAGACAGCACTGGCTCTTTCTTATGTGTCAAGGTAGAGCTGTCCAGTTTCCCTTTCAGGAGCCTGGTTGCCCATTACTCATGTGGCCTCCAGTTGTCCTGCCTAGTCCATGGCTGGGAGGGCTTCTGCATCCTATGTCACTCATCTGCATCCCTTGTCAGAGAATTCAATGGTCATCCTGTGGCCCACCCTGTGCTAATCTTCATCTACCTTCATAGCCTCATGGAACTCACATTTCTGTCTTGTTTTCTAAGTTCTAATCATTTGGATGGTCTTTTTTTTCTTCTAATGTTGATTGATTGGTTGGTTTTAGCTCTCAAGTATCCCGACTTACTGCCCACTTCAGAGACCATCTATAGGTATTGTTTGCTTTACATATACTTCTGTCTGCTTCCTTCTGCTGACTTTTCCCCCTACCCTGAACAGTAGATCTCCAACCACCACCTCTTAGATGGATTCTTGGCATCTTGTACTTTCAATGTATGATACTGAGCTGTAAACACCCCATACTCCAGAATTTCTCCAGCCCATCTCCACTTATGCCTGGCACATAGTACATGGTCAGTAAATACATATTAGCCAGCATATCAACCAGCTGAGAACATGTAGCTGGAAGAATGGAAGAACAAAACTGCTCATTCTTAAAACAAGAACAAAACCAAAAATCCCTGCTCATTCTGAATGTACCCATGATGTACAAGGACAGACAAAGCTTTCTCTAAAACTAGAAAATGATTTTGATGATTTTAAATTTTTTATACTATATTTCAAGTTGAGTTTTCTTCAGCACATTTTCTTCTGCAGAAATATAAAGGATATTTTACAATGTAATCTTCTTACAGGTAGCATTGTTCTTTGGTATCCACTGGGTACCCTGTGCCCCATCCCCCCCAAAGACCAGACTTTCAAAACGCCCTTGTACAGAAGTCCATAATATCTATATGTAGCTTTTCATATGCACCTGGAGGTTTTAAAAATCATTTTGGGATAACTGTGACAATGTTCAATGCCACAGTTCATTGCTGAACCATTTCAATGCTGTGTAATAGGTGTCAGGAAATACTGATTCAGGAATAAAGAGAAGAAAAATATCTGTACTGGGGCTGTAGAAACAGCTCTTGCTAATCTTGGAGAGGACCTGAGTTCTTTTCTCAGAACTCACATGGTGGCTCACAACCATTAGTAACACCAGTTCCAAATGATATGATAGTCCCTCTGGCACCTGAGGACACCAAGTGTTATCATCATGCACACGAAACACAGACATATATGCAAATAAAACACTCGTCTTTCATTATATATATATATGTAAAAATAAAGATTTATATAATTTATATAATAAAATATATGGAGAGGAATTTATATAATTTATATAATGAAATATATAGAGAGAAATTTATATAATTTATATAATGAAATATATATATATGTTAAACAATGTTTTTCACCTGAGGTTGATTGACTCCAATGATGTGGAATCCCTGGGGACAGAGGATTACCTGCATGCAGAATTCTCCAGGCAACAAAAAGACAGCAGAGCTGTAAACACTTCTAGAAAGCAATGTTTCCTTGCAGAGTGATCTTACACAGTACATCCCAACCAGACATTAGTTACTTCTACGGTCCTCCAGACATTAGCAGTTACTCTAGCAGTCCTTTAAGTATTCAGGTCAGCCTGAACAGCAGCTGCTATACTCAGCACACAGGCGAGCCTTGCCTCTTCTTGTTTAAAATCATGTCTGTGCCTTTTAAAATCATTTCCCGGTGTGCGGACAGCCAAGTTTCACCGCAGATGTATGCCTGTCGCAATGCGGGGCGCGTAATCTAATCATCAAAACAAAGCACATTAAATCAGCTCCTGAATAGCTTTTGCTTTGTTTTGCCCCTGGCTCCTATTCCAAGCCTTAAAAGGCCCTAGTCCACACGCTTGCATATTACACAACGCTGTGGTCAAAATGCAGGCAAGTTCCTCATGCCAACTGGAACACAAGGACAGCTGATTGGTTTTCTTTGCATCTAAGTAGATAATGCCTCCAGTGACCCATGAGTCCAGTGTGATTCTTCTGAAGACTCTGATCTTCTTCCAAAAATAAACAGGTTTAATGACCTTGTAGCCATCATGATGATTAATTTGCTACAACAGAACCTTTGTTCTAACCTGTCTGCATGCTCTGATTTCTTTAAGTTTTATTCTGTAATTTTCTTTTATTAAATGTTTCTTTTGACTTAAAAAAATGCCTTACTTTGTTCTGTTTTCTGTTTTATTTTTGAAAGGATTTAAATATAATAAATTTGCAAAACATCTTTTTATGGCTATATGGTATAATACTGTAAATGAAAAATTTTAAATACAAATATATAATGCTTCTATACATCTGCGTATATGACAAGGATATCTGCACAAAGGTGGCTAGAAACATTGCTCCAGTTTCAACATAGTGGACAGCCTGGAAAGAGAAGAAAGAATGAGGTCAGCTGGAGAGATGGTTCAGTGGTTAAGAGCACTAACTGCTCTTTCAGAGGACCTAGGTTCAATTCCTAACACCTACATGGCACCTCACAACTGTCTGTAACTCCAGGGGATCTATGCCTTTTTAAAAATCTCTACAGGTAACTGCACTCAAGTGATGCATGGACACACACTCAGGCACACACATATTCAATTAAATTAAATTTTAAAAAGAAGGAAAGAATGGATAGTCTGGCGGTTGTGATTTATCTTTTAAAATTACAACATTCGAATGTTGTAGAAAAATAAGATTGGCTACATTGAAATCAAAGATAGGGAGTAACCCCCTCAACAGATTTCAACTTGGAAAATTTCCAAAGGTGAAAGTTAAGTGGATTAAGACAGGTGATCAGATGCTCCTAGAAGCTCAGGGAAAGGGCAGAGGTGTGGGAATTGGAGAACACATGAAGGCAGGAGCTACATCAAAGGAGATGAGGGAGAGGCAAAATTCCTTAGCGGTGCTGGTGAACTGAATACAGCAAAAGCCGCTGCCTGAAAGAGCTCACGTCTTGGGGGGAACAGGCAGCAGAAGAGAAATAAGATGGATGTACAAAACTTAGCTGGAGATCCAACACAAGGTGAAACCTGCCTTCATTAACTATTACTAAATCAATACTAATTAGCTTAAAGGGAAATACTCTACCAGAGAATATTGGTTATTCAGAGCAGGAGCACAGAACTATGAAGAAGCAGCAATTATAAATTATCACTGGAAAGAGAAATTCTGTAGAACAGCAGAATATATGCAAGCAGAGATGAGCTGAAGAACTGGAAACCTTTCAAAGAATTCTCCAAAAATATATCAAAGCTACAGTAAAAAATGAAAATATGAAAGAAATGTTAGGGCAAGGAAGGATAGGGGAAGCTTTAGAAAAAGACAATAAGTGGTTGGAAGAAACTATTAAGAGAACTTTTGATCATGAACCTCCTACAATTAAAGAAAGAAGAAAAACTACAAGGTGAAGGGTGAACAGAAAAGATGAGAAAAGGCATACGCTTCTAAATAATAAGAAAATTCAAGGACATCACAATTGAAAAAAAGGTTCTGAAGACAAAAAGGTAACATCAAGTTGATAATTTTTTTGCTAGAGGTTTTAGCATCAATCTCTAGGTGATACTAGAATTCATTCCTTTCTTTCTTTCTTTCTTTCTTTCTTTCTTTCTTTCTTTCTTTCTTTCTTTCTTTCCTCCTCCTCTCTGCCGCCTCCTCTTTTCTTTTGCTGTAGTAAGAAAAGAAGTTGAGCTTACAACATTTTTATAAACGTGAAAGCTGAGCTCTTGTCAAGGGTCATGACATCATTTAAGCTCACAGCTGCCTCAGTGGAGTAGCTGACAGACTCCCATTGGCAGTGCTCTTGGAGGACGTGGCTTTATGAATAGACTATGCACAGGAAACACAAAGAAAACAGGCATAAAGGTGAAACAAGAACTGAAGACTGCAGTTTCCCAGGTGGACCCTGAAAGGCCAATGCAGAGCAAAGTGGAGTAAATTACATGAGGTTGATCCTAACTTGAGTGATGGGACTCAGAAATACTGAATTTCCAGATTCTAAAGTTATACTCTCTGAACTGGAACTAGCCAGACTCCTGGTCACTAAACACCAGGGGAGCTAAGCAGACAGTTGTTATTCAGTTTTAAAATTGGTAACACTTTCACAATTTGTGTTAAGGTTTAGGGAAGTGTCTCTGAAAGCTCATAGATTAAAAGCTTGATTATTAATATACTGGATATTTGGAAAGTGGTGGGACCTTTTAGAGGTGAGACTTCATGGGAGGAAGTTAGATCATGGGGGGTGCCCTTGAAGGGTTCATTGAGATTTATGCTTCTTCTGTCTTTCCCAGTCTTTGTGGCATAAAGAGGGCTCCTCCATTCTGCCCTTTCCCATGGTGCACTGTGTTACCACAGACTCAAAGCAATGGATGTGGTCTGATGCCTCAGAAACTGAGCACAAACATAATATTTTCCTCCCTTAAAGTTCATTATCACAGGCATTCTGTTATAGTAGCCCAAAGATGACTAACACAATTTGTAAGTTTTCAAATTTTGGAAATAACCCCATACTGACACAAACTGTGTAAAGACAGACAGTTCTACTGAGAATGTCTGACTGATTTTCTTCTGTGTCTGAATTCTGAGCATAGTATGTGCTAAAGGAACTCTCACCATATTTAATATTAACCATTAGTATAAACTAAAGGTCTGCTACTAAAGAATTTCCCATCTTTTTCTTGACAGTCATTGGTGAAGAGTGTAAGATGTCACCATGGTTGTTGTTCAGATTTGTTGCTTTTCCTGGGTATCTTTAATTGTTAACAGGACACAATCCAGAGTCATCTGAGAGGAAGGCTTTCATTAGAGAATTGTCTAAATCATAATGGCCTGTGAGCATGTCTGGGTGGGATTGTCTTGATTTTTAATTGACGTAGGAGGACCCATCCCACCATTGGTGGCACCATTCCCTAGGCAGATAGTCTGGGGCTGTGTAAGAAAGCTAGCTGAGCATGAGCCAGTGAGCAAACCAACTAACAAGCAGCATGTTGTACTTTCTTAGTTACAAATGAGTTCCTTGGTTAGAGGCAATGTTTAGTAGCAACATCATTACGGGAGGTTCCTGCCTTGATTCCCTGTCCTCACTTGCCCCAGCAATGGAGGGTGACCTGGAAGTGTAAGCTGAAATAAACTTTGCTCTACAAGTTGCTTCCAGCCACAATGTTTTTTTCACAGCCACAGAGATCAAACTATGACACTGCTAGTAGTTTTATTGAGGTTCCCAACACAGAACATCAGGGCTTGTAGCAAATGGGAAAAAAACCTAAACAGATAAGTGCCTAAAAACATAATTTTATCACCAACCTACACATTTATAAGACAGGGATGCCCAAAATTTAGCACATTTATGTTATATAATTATAATGAGTTTTCTGAGGCCATACAGAAGTGCAGAGGGTACCCCCAGTGCACTACCCAAGGCAGGATGTTGACATTATGCAGTGCAGACATTTTTAACTTTCAAAATATTTTGACATTCAATCAAAACTTATATTTTGTTACCTGACATTTTAGAACATTTTGCTACTTAAGAGAGAGAGAGAGAGAGAGAGAGAGAGAGAGAGAGAGAGAGAGAGAGAGTCAGGTTCAAGACAGAAAACTTTGAAAATGCGAAGCTGGAAAGAAGCAAAAGTTTCTGCTATCCATGTGGCTGTTTAGTGTGACTTCAGTGGTTTTATTAATCCTGTTACTTAAAGCAATATTCACTAGTACGCAGTTTACAACTAGTTCTTGTTTCCATCCCTACACATAGACCTGGACCTGGAACATGCCACTTGACTTCTCTTCTATAACTTGGAGTGCAGTCTGTATAGTCTGGCATCTGTAGAAGAATAGAACTGATAGAATTAATATACTTATAACTATATGCATGCATACATACATATATACATACATATATTCATATATATTATATATATACACACATAAATATCACACACACACACACACACACACACACACACACACACTGGCCTACATGATACAGGCTAGATAGTCCAGAAATGGCTGTCTGCACACTGGAGAGGTTGAGAACCCAGGAAGCAGTCAGTCCAAGGCAAGGTGCTGCAGTAGTCCCAATCTGCAGCTGAAGGTCTAGAGGTTTCTTGGAGAGCCTCTTAAGTCCAGGTGGTGGGGCTGAGAAGCTGGTCTTTGATTGCAGAGGCAAGGGACCAACAGAGACACACTCATGTAAGAGGCAGAGGTAAACAGATAGAAAGCTGTTCATTAGATCTCTTTGTATCTGGATCACTGCCAAAAGGTGCCACCAATGGGGGAAGTGTTCCCCCTCACTTAATCCTTCTGAGATGGATTGGCACAGACATGCCTAGAAAGCTTGCCTCTTAATTGGTTCCAGATCCAATGGAGATTCACCACCACAGGGGGATTATCTGTCAGATGGTGTGATTACAGTTCTCATCTCGTGGCACTACTGTGAGCATGAACAGAAAAGAGAGCGAAGCATTTAACCCTGTGACTGGTGCCTAGAAAGTATTCGGCAAATGTTTGCTATTGTTAATATAATCATCACTGAAGCCAGGCACAGTGGTGCCCTCCTTTAATCCTAGCAGAGGCAGGAGGATCTCTTGAGTTCAAGGCCAATCTGGCCTCATAGCAAGTTCTAGGCCAGTCAGGGCTATGTAACAAAGCCTTGTCTCAAAAACAAAATAAAATAATAAAATAAAAATAAATAAATAGTACGCTCTCTTGATGAGATGAGGGGACTTGGGGCATGGCATTTACTGTCGCAAATTTCTCTTGCCTCTCTCCACTCCACCTAAACCAGAGGCCAAGCTGTAGTTGAAGACAGTGTTGGCATTGAACATGTCATTTTCTGCTATTTATTCCAAAGTAGAAAATTCCTGTGGATTCATTTCACAGCACATCAGGAAAGCATTTGATAGACCTTACACTTTGAGTCATTTAAATATAATGCTCTCCTGTCTTTAAGTCGAGACATGTCAACACAAGGCAAAGAACACAGTTTAAGCTGTCAGTACTAGGAGTTTTGTCTGTTGAGGACGACCACGTAACAAGATGTAGAGCATCCTCAGCCCCCACAGGAAATCCCTTCATAGGCCTTCCAGAAATTTCCTATGCTGTCAGACATATCTTCTTGCAGGTGTCAGCTGCAGCCTGCTTCCGTTCTTATGAACTACTTTTGCCTGTAGCATTTGGATTTCATTTGCATGGACTCTGACAGAGCATATGCTTTTGTGCCTGGCTTCTTTTGCTTAACATATGTCTTTGAGATTCATGCCCATTGCTGTAGCTAACATCCATGATGCTCTCAATTATTCAAATGTTATCAAGCAGGGGAAGGAGAAGTCAAGGAAAAGCTTTTCATCTGAAAGACTCGAACTAGGTTTGCAGCTTTGTACCGATTGGATATAACTCAGCCTGACTGTTTGACAAACCTTTGCAAATCCCAATGTTCTTAACTTCAAATAACTGTAGAAATGTTCATCTAGTAACATCGCTGTCAAGATTAAGATGAATAGATGAGAACATGGTGCCAGACATTTGCATGGGAGTTTTTTCAATCTAATACAGCTGACCAGCCACAGGTGCTAATTTCACTACCACAGCTAACCTTAGCAGGGTGAAGGGATAGAAACTGATTTTCTACATCACACATGCAACATAAAATCTTATTTTCCACCACAGAATATATTTCAAGGTTCAGAAGAGATTGTATCCAATAACATAGAACCTCAGAATTAAAATAAGTGATTAGAAATGCAGAAACCATACAATGATGTGTCTGGGATTCTCTCTCTCTCTCTCTCTCTCTCTCTCTCTCTCTCTCGTGTGTATGTGTTCATGTGCATCCAGACATATATGTATATGTGCATATAAAGGCCAGAGGTCGATGTTGGTTGTCTTCTTCAGTATCTTTCTCCTTATTTTTTGAGATACAATCTCTTCCTGGGCCTGGAGCATATATAGTCAGCTACTGCCTGGCCAATAAGCTCCTGGGATCTTCTTGTCCCTGCCACACCAGAGCTGGGATAACAGGTGCATACAAGACAAGCACTTCACCAACTGAGCCACTTCCCAACCCCTAATTTCTGAGTTCTGTATTTTCATTTTGCATTGCAAACTCTGACCCTTATCAGTCATCTTCCCTTGGAGAGGGTAGACTAATTCTTAAAGGTTTAAATGCAGCTAGCTGTTCTTGCTATGGTACCATATCAAAGCAAGATGTGATTCCAGCAAAAAAGACCTTTCAAGATAATAAACTGCAAGCCAAGTACACAGCAGCATTAAATGAAACTATAAAGATAAAATGAGAAAAATCCAGCACTTTCTGATGTATTTTCATCAGCTCCGAGAACTCTCTCCTATAAACACTGATTATCTAAGACACAGGGAATTCAATAACACGAACAGCCCATCATTTGTTCTGTTCTCGGAAAAATTTGGACCCTCAAAAAGAACTAATTTAGGAATGAAAGCAGTCTTTGAATACACTGAATATTTAGATACCTCAAAAATCATCACCACTCTGATTGCCTGGTTTGACATGACCATGGGAATTACTATAGCAGAGAGACTTCTACATTGGGACTGGGAAGCTTTGGGTGGAAAAAAATACAGAAGCAATCATCGTGTTTCTTGAGGCAAAATCTACGTAAGTAGAAGCAGATAACAGGAGCTAGCTCCTTTCCAATACATCCGAATAGGGTTGGCCATCTAGAAAGCCCAGAGGAGGGTAAGCAAGATACTCTTGGGAAAAGGTACTTGCTGTCAAGTCTGACAGTTTGAGTTTGGTCATTGGAACCCACATGGTGGAAAGAGAAAACTCACTTTAGCAAGTTGTCCTTTGACTCCACATGTGAACAGCATAGAGGCGTGAGTACACACACACACATACACACACACACACACACACACACACACGGACAAATCAATCAATCAATTGCACTCATTGGGAGACTGAGGCATGCATAAAACTATGAGAATAATGTCTCCTATATAATGTATTTTAAATCAAAGACAACAAATCTGCCAATGCCAAATGATTTATATTTTATATTAGCTTTGTTTTTGCTTTATATATTTTTAGTGTTCCATGTATTTAACACATAACTCTACCTCTAAGCTATACCCTCCAACCTTGGAGTTTTCATCATCAGTAAAATAATCCCACACATGGGTAGATTATATAATATAATGTATACATTCCTACCAACACTTCACCTCTGTGAGTTACACATCTGTAAACTATAGATGGAAATAATTGCCACACAGTGATTGCAAATAGTTTTCTCTACTATCCACATTCTTTGTTAGAGAACACAAATTGATGCCCAGTGATAGGAAATTACTAAATAGATCAAAGTATGCAATTAAAAAGTAAATTTTAAGAGAATATTTAATAACACAAAGTAGTCACCATGTCATTTTAAATTAAAATGAAAATTACAAATGGTAACAATACAAAACAGTTTTATTTCTTTAGATAATGTATTTTTCCATGATTAAAAAAAAAAAGTTGAGTGGCTGGAGAGGTGGTTCCGCAGCACTGGCTGCTCTTGCAAAAGATCTAGGTTTGATTCCTAGCACCCACATGGCAGGTCACAAACATCTGTAACTCCAATTTCAGGGGCTCTGATGCCCTCTTCTGACCTCTACGGGTACTGAGCTCACATGCTGCACATACATTCAAGCAAAACACCCATACTCATAAAAAAATATATACCAATACCATATTGTCAGAAAAGGACAAGGCTTTGTCTATAAACAACTATGGTACTATAGTGTGTAAGATGCATGTGCTTCCCGATGGAATGCCTGAAACCTGCCAGCTGCTTAGCTACAGGAGTTCTAGAAGTAATTTTTGTTCTAAAAACCCCCAGGGGCCTGTAGATAAGGAATACTCACAAAAAGGATTATGTGATTAGAAGCTTGGAAACTTCAGATCCACTTTGGGAAGGAGAAGAGTAGAGAACGAATTCATAATCAATCATGAAGAACTCTCTGGGACAATCTCTGAAGAACGGGGTTTGTGGGACTTCAATAGGAGGATTGTGTACCCCAAACCCACGGTATAGGAACACCTGCACTTGGGATCCTTCTGGACCTCACTCCCTGGACTTTTCATTTAGTTATTTTTCTGTGTTCTCTATAACAAGCCTTGTTAATCTTGTAGGTAGACTGATAAAACTGTGGCAAAGTGCTTCCCTGCATTTTGTGAGCTTCCCTAGCAAATGAATTGAGCTTGAGGGAAAAGGTTATAGCTGCCTCCAGTATACTGCCAAGTCAGACCCATTGCCAATAACTTACAGCTTGAAATTGGCATCTGAGTCTGGAGATAGTCTTGTGTGGTTGAGCTATTAATTGTGGGACCCAACTATCTACAAGGAGCACCACCCTGTGAGGAGCACCAGCAAACCCTCATCACAAAAATGTCCTGGGACAAGTGTTGAGAGCTGAAAAGAAAAATCATTTCCCCAATCTCCTACATCGACTGTGCTCATTTCCCAGTCTGAGCTTCTTGAACTTTATTTTCTTTTTGCTCCAAATGTCACTTAATACATCGGATGGAAAATCAATATAAATGTCAAATGTTAAACATGGGTATTTCTTTGTGTTTTTCGAAAATGGATTGTTTTTCATTAAGGTGTTTTTCCCCCCATGACTTACATATTGCTTTTGAAACAAACACAAAACAAAAGTGATTTTATAGAAATCTATTAAAAACACAAAGAATTTTGTAAAGCTAAACCCTGAACACCCAGAAGCAAGGAAGCAGCCTTAGGGACATCGTAGTTGTCATTGTGACATGAATTCTTGGTAACCTTTTTATCTTTATGTTCCCATCCATTTTCAAAATATTTCATCTTCTCATCCCATTTTGATATTTTCTCTACCACCTGCTCCTCTTCCGAATGTGGCATGATGAGGTTAAGGATTTTGGCTAACGGATTCTATTTGCCTTCTTTCCCATCTGTAATAACATTCGTGATGACTGTAGACCGCTTTTCTTGACAATCAAAACTTCAGAATCTGTAGAGATGGCTCTATGAGTAAAAATACATAGAGGCATGCAGATCCCTAGTGCCAAGTATAAAGCCAGGCATGGCTGTGTGTGCTGTAAAGGGCTGAGAAGGGGGAATGTGGGCCTTACTCCCTGCCAGCATAGTTCTAAGTTCAGTGAGAGGCTTGTATCAAGGAAATAAAGTGGAAAATGATGGAGCAGGACACCTGGTGCCCTCCTCTAGTCCTTCCATGTGCATGCTTGGTCCTGTGCGCCTGTACATGTGCATATAACACATGAACACTCTCTCATGTGCGCAAACACACACACACACACACACACACACACACACACACACGCACACACACGCACACACACACACAAATAAAATAAAATAAAATAAAATAAAATAAAATAAAACAAACACAATCCTGAACTTGGATTTGCCATAGATGACATTGACTGAAACACAATGTGGTCATGGGACTAAGTGAATATTTAAATATAACATGGTAGGGGGAAAATGATCTCAGAAGTGTCCTCCAGGACATATACTCCTGATATTAGAATCTAAGAGTATTGTTTTATCCCAATAGAAAAGTGATTCTCCTTTTCCTCATTTCTCATCATCTGGCAATGTGAGTAGAATTCAGAGATGTCCACACACTGTGTGGTTGTCACTGTCAAGGAAAAGCATGAGCATTAACTTGACATGGATCTCATCAGATAGCTTTCCTTCTGTAAGGTGACCTGCTCTAGAAGATGGCCTGACTTGTAAGGTGTCCCTCTCTGTAAGGTGACCTGCTCTGTAACATGATCTGCTCTGTAAGAAGACCTGCTCTAGAAGATGACATGACCTGCTCTAGGAGATGACCTGCTCTAGGAGATGACCTGCTCTCACTTATTATTGCAGAGGATTATAGTTTAACTTGCATTTCTTGAAGCAAATAATGAAAGTTATTCACCAAGAAAAGTAATTGTCTCCATGCATTTAGTATTAAGATTGCAATGTACAAATAAAGAAAGAGTTTAGTGTACTCTGATTCTCCCATTTTTCTTGTTCCTTAAAAAGGAGGCCAATGTAAGTCCAATGTGTTTAAAAAACATTTTTTTTTGGTTATTAGTATGTAAGAACCACAAATTTTCACCCACTGTTTGTCTTAAGTTGAATTTCTCTTCATTTTTTTGCCGGCTGAATAGGAAAGCCTGCCAAGAGAAAGCCAAAGTTGATCTAAAACAAGATCCCTTTATAACCCATGTGGAAACCAGAACCTTCTCATGTCTTTTATTCTAGTCTAGTCCTCCCTCTGGATAAGCTGCAGAATGGACCACGTGACCAAAGGATATGTAGGCCTTACTCAGTAGTTTGTATAAGAACTTAAGAGTGAATGAGAGAGAAGACTGTAGAATAGTGACAGCTACCAATCACTAGCTTCCACAAGGGACAAAACCAAAACAGCTGGAGAGCAGTTACTCTTTGAGGTGGGTGACTACAGGAAGGCTCTGACATGATGGTAGTGAACACCGAACAGAGATAGATAGATAGATAGATAGATAATTGATGATAGACATAAATATAGAAAGGATAGATTTTAGAGAGCAGAAGGAGCCGTATTTGCAACCAGGAATCCTAGAACCACCTGACATGAGGTTTCAGGGAAAATTATCTCTTCAGTTGTTGGTTGCAGTGTAGTGTCAGGAAGTCGTTCTGTGAGTCTCCTGGCTGAGTCTGCAGCACTAGGAGGACTCCATATCATCTCATCTCCAGGAACTGTTAGAAAGGGTCAAGCATGTTCAGGGAGTGCAGCCTGGAGACACAGGGCAACTACAAATGAAAGACTGCATCACCAAGCTAGACAGATCATGTTGGGGAAATGGGCCTGGGACAGTGGGAGTGATGAGGTCTGTCTATCAGAAAAGTAATATATGAGAATTCTCAAGGAACAAGGGGTTACATGTAGTTATATATGAGAAGTAAATTGGCAAATTATAGGGTGGAAAGTGATGTATTCTGTGGTTACTTCCCAGTGGGGATTATTGCAGCCCATAGAACATCCTTCATCCCAAGACTATATATCCAAAGATAACAGACACTCAGTCCTGATGATCAGGGAAGCCCAGAATATTTACAGTTGGCTCTGTCCATGAGCTGCATCCCTTGGTTGCCGGGTTCTTATCACAGAGGACAGAAGAGAATGACAGTAGCATAGAAACTAAAGCGAGGTGGCCACAGAGAAAAGAGCTGGGAAGTACCAGTAACCTCTTTCCTTGTTGTCCATACCATTGCCCTCTACGGAAGATAAGAAACCTGTCCTCTTGCATGTTTTAAAAATGTATATTCTTCTGCCTTTTGAAGAGTGGCATGGGTGATTGTATTTTTATGATAGAAATTAGAATTCAGGTTCCCCAATGCTAAAATTATAACTACCATAGCAATCAGGTACACTGTTTCTAGGTATGGAGCCAAAAAATTTAACATCAACAGAAGCATTGTTTATGACATCAGGTCATGCACTCACCCCAGGTGCTTAAGAGAAACATGGATAAAGTAAACACACACAAACAGAGGCACACACATACATGTGTAACATATACACACATTCATATGCACACATGCATGTACACACATACACACACGTATACATATGTACACAGACATGCACATACACATATGCACACATGCACACATATGCATGTAAGCATGCATGCACGTACACACATATACATGCATCACATGCATATGCACATTCACACACACATACACACATGCACACATACATCTAGCTTTCTTTTTTTATTGCTATGATGATATTCTGACTAAAAGCTGCTAACGGGAGTGAAGGGTTTGTTTGGCTTACACTTCTAGGTCACAGTCCACCATTGAAAGATATCTGAGCAGAAACTTGGAGCAGAAGCTATGGAGGAATGATGTTTACTGGCTTGCTTCCTGCCGTTGCTTAGCTAGCTTTCCTTACAGAGCCCAGGACCACTTACTTAGAACAGATGTTTTTTACAGCCAGGCATCAATAATCAAAATGATCTCCAAAAACTTGCCTACAGGCAAATCTAATCTAAGCAGTCCCGCCATTGAGGTTTTCATCTCAGATGACTCTAGGCTGTCAGGGTCAAGTTGACAATTGAAGCTTATTAGGACACACACACACACACACACACACACACACACACACACACACACCACCTCTCTGAGCATTATTCAGCCATTAAGAATATCAATATTATGAAAACTGCAGGAAAACGAGAGGATCTGGAAATCACTGTTGAGTGAAGAAGCCAGAGTCAGACAAGTATATCATATTTTTTTTTATTTTATGGAAATCTAGAAATAAAACCCTTTAAGACATGAAAGTAGGAAGGATGTTATTAGGAAATAAGGGCAGGAAGAGGAAAGGGAGAAAAGCTTGTGAGGAATGGGTGATAAATAAGATCAAAGTAACTTGTGCACAGATACAAAAATGCCGCTGTAAAACCTATGGTGCTACATGATTCCCACCAACTAACAAAGAGTACAAATACAAAGGCAGAATTTCCATGTGGTTTGTATATATACAACAGGTCTTCTGTTCTCAACAAATGGGCCAAAGGTCTGGGTTAAAGGGCTTTCCTTGCCTGACCTGTTAAGATTGCTTCACAGGGGCTGACCTTTGCCCCAGTGACTGTGACAACCAACTGTGTCAATGTAAAATGCTATTTGACACAATTCAGCTCTCTAACGTAGTATTGGGATGAAATGCCAGAGCATAGGTTGGGCGTGGCAGCTGGTCATTGTCTCTTCAGTGGCCATTAAAGGTAACCAACAAAGAGAGAACACACTGGGGTAAATGCCTCTTGCCCTGCGCAGAGATCACGACATAGTCTTAGCTCCCACAGCTTCTATTTTCATTGGATTGTAAAATAAGCTGAAGTACCTTACCAACTACGCTATAAGTGCTCAACAACTGCTTCCAATAGAGATGATGTTCCGATATCCCAGAGGCTTTACCAATACTGTGAGAAAGAGCAGGGGCTCTGCAGTCAGGAGGCCACCACACTGTCCCTGGATGGTGCTTTTCTCTGTTAGAGTTGTGGCAAATGTTCTTCCACACGAGGGGCGTGGTCTGGAGACAGTTATCAAAGCTAAATGACACCAGCAAAGAAAAATGTATCCCTCAGAACAAAGACTGGCCTAGGGACCACTAGAATTCCATATTCACTATTAATCAGTTCAAAGCAAGACAGGTTATTTGTTATGTGCTGCGTGTCAAGAATAAAAAAAGAAATCTAGGACTTGGAAAATAGGCAGTGGATTTGTCCCTGTTCTTTAAACTGAGTTGACACAGTCTGCAACCATTTTGATTCCCCTGGAAACAAGGGTGACAATCACTGGAAATTTCCAACTGAATTGGGCACAAAAAAGATCTGGAAGTTCCATAGGAAGCTGATTGCTCCATACCACTCTCTTCCTCTGTGTATTCAGTGTCTTTATAGAACCTGTGGCCGCTGTTCAAGGCAGGAGCCCTCAGAACATTGTGAATTCATAGCCTGTTTCTCCAGCAAGCAGCAAGCAGCAAGCCAGAGCTTAGGAAGGGAAATGGGCACACACAAACATCCTGGCTCCCTTCTGAGCTGAAGAGCTGGACAGAATGGCCAGTTGAGCTGGCTGGGTTCAGCTCTCGGCAGCATGGACTTGGCCTCCATCCCTTCCACTGCAGTGCATTTATGTGACTGGAAAACAGATTAAGTGGTGTCTGCAATGCACAAGGAAAGAGAGTGTAGATATCTATTTCCTGAGACGGTGGCAGCTCCACAGCCCTGAAGACACTCTTAGGAGCAGGAGAAAACCTAAAGCATGTCCTGTGGCTGGTGGGATCTGTAGGTCTCCTCCCCTTATGTTTATGCAAGAAAAGATAATGTCACCTCAGTAGAGGCATACACACCAGGAACCAAAGGAAAATGGATGTGGGGGGTCCGAGACTTACACTCAGGGCCAAGTGGGTGACTCAGTTATGCAACTCACACTGGGGACAATTCTCATAGCTTGTTTGGTCCTAGATCTCTAGTTTCATCCTTCAGCAAGGTCACATTCTGTTTGCATGTAAACAGCTAAGAATATTCTCTGCTTTCATAAACATATGTATGATCTCCCACTGTCCTGGGAACTCATGGCCCTCCCAGTGTCTCCTAATTTTGCTTTCCCATTTTATTGAGATAATGTGCTATGGAGCTGGAGAGATGAGCAGTTCTGAACACTGGTTGCTCTTTCAGAGGGATGAATTTACTTCCCTATACATTTTTGGGGGTTTTGTAATTTCAGGCAATCTGACACCCTCTTTTGACCTCTGTAAGCACATGCACACATGTGTTCACGCACATAGACACACATACACATTCTTGTAAACAACAATAAAAAATCTTTTATTGGTCTCTTTTCCAATATTATAGCTAACAGCTATGGCAGAAACATTATGAAGAAGAAAGGTTTATTTTGGCCCATTGTTTTATGGGTTTAGTCCACTTGAACTCACTGCTTTCATGGCTGGGAAGTGTGGTGGAGCAAACCCTGGCACCTCATGCCTGGAAACAAAAAGAAGAGTCTGAGGTCCCACATCCCTTCTAAGGGCAGGTCCCCATGACCAGACCTTTTTCACTAGGCTTCACCTCTTAAAGACTTTGTCATCTTTCCAGCAGTGCCATGCTGAAGACAAAGTTCCAAACACAGAAGCCTTCAGGGAACACTGTAGATCCAAACTACACATGAACAGAATAACAATTAAAATTCCTTTGCTTATTTATTTTTGAGACAAGGTTTCCTATATTCCATACTGGTTTCGAATTCCCTAAACAGCTGTAGATGACTTTGAACTTCTGATCTTCATCCACTCTCTGAAGACTGGATTACAGATGTGCTTCTACCATGTCCAGTCTGTGAGTCCTGGGAATTGAGCCTACAGCCTTGAGCATGCTAAGCAATCACTCTATGGACAGAGCTAGACTCTCAGCCTCTTTTTATTGTGGGTATAAGAAATACAGAAAGCCCTTAGTAATAATGAACTTATAAGGGACACTGGTCAGACAACATTGAGCAGACAATGGGTGACAATGACCATAGCCGACCATAAAAGACACACCTTGTGCTATGGAGTGAACTGTATCTATCCTAGAATCTAAATACTAAAGCACTATCGCTCTATGTGATTGCATTTGGTGGTAGGGCTTTTAGGAGGTATTTAAGGTTGACTGGGTTTCTAAGGGTAGAGCTCTGATAGAACAGCATTAGGGGCTGTATGGCTGAGACCCTAAGGAACTCAGCCTTAGTTTCTCACTTGCCCCCACCCCGGGCACCAGCACCACAGCTATGCACAAGAGGCCTTGAGCACATGGAGAACGAGCAGCACTTACAGGCCAAGAGAAAAGTCTTCAGACAAAACCCTCTGTGTTGACACTTAGGACTTTCAATGTCTTGAATTACAATAATTGTGTTGTCTAACCCTTCTATGGGCATCTCTAGAAAGTCACTGGCGCTTTCCAGAGTAGAAAACCACTTCTGAACCTAGGTTATTATCAACCAGCAGTGTGAGCTCAGGATCACTACACATTCCACTATTGTTAGAAAATAGATTTTTACACAAAAAATATTCCCTGGGTTTTAATGTAATTTATAAATATACAAGCACTATGAAGATATAAGATGTATCTATATGTATATAGATAGACAGATTCATCTTGATATTATTTATAACATAAATCTAAATTATAAATTATTTATTAAACATTGGAAATAATCCAGTATTCATCAATCAGGTATTTGTCAAGGTGGGTCAGATAAATAATGGACTGTCCATAAATCAAAAGCCTTTATTAACATATATTTTATAATGACAAGTAACCATGAAATTCATAGAAAAGATAATTGATGTCAGGACATAATTTTAAAATGGAAGTAAAAATTTAAACTCTAAAATGAAAGTAGTATAATTTACAATTCATTATAAAGCATGTATTTCAAAGTGTAGTTGTTGAGACCCGGCACTCTAGATAATGTGACTCACAGGCCCATAGAAACTCCATGAATGCCATAGGCAGAAATGCAGATGGAACATGTTAGATTCAATTATCTGTGAAAAAAATCACACATTTTCATTTCCATAATCTGAAAAATGCACTCACAATAAACATATTTCTTTTCCAAGCATAGCAGTATCACGTCACGGGCTTGGATGATTATGCACAGTCCTGTGACTATCCAATGGCATATTAGGAAAATCTGCACAGAGCTCTGATGTTATCCTTGGGCCTTGAACATGCCCCAAGAGTCTATATGTTCAAGACTTGGTCTCCTGGGGTCTTTTAGATGTGAGGTCTCAGGACACTGAGAATGGGCCATGACCTCATCTCTTTGTTTTTCTTACTGGCTCACAGTGAAGCTGATTTTGTTCTAATGCATGCTCCCTTTCCTTTCTAGCTGTCATGTATACTTGAGGCCTAAAGCAATGGAGCAGTCCAGTATTAGACTGAAGCTTCTGAACATGGGAGCCAAAGCCAACATTTTCTCTTTATAATGTAAATGTCTCAGATATTTAATTACAGCATGGAAAGCTAACTTACACAGAGAGCGGGAAGGGGAGAGAGAGCATGTGGGGGAAATGTCATTGGGTTGTGTATTATAGAATGTCTAACATCTTTACTAAATGTCAGTGTTATCCCGATCTCCATGACAACGAAAACTACAATTTCTTACACAGTTCATGATGGGGTGAGTGTCTTTATTGAATGATATAGAGTAAATGCTTGTGTCTCCTCTAATTTTAAGCTAAAGTCAAAACCTCCAATGGGACTTCTGGAGGATACAGCAAGAGTGCAGCCATTTGCAGCCCCAGAAGAGAGCCTTTCACAGACTCTGAACTTGTTGATACCTCAACTTGTAATTCTGAACTCCAGGATGTGAGAGCACATGTCTGTGATATTTCGATATGGTATTCCCATCTGACTGAGACACTGAAAATCACAGACCTGGTCTTTGCTCACTCCCCTTTCTATTCTTTTGTGTGTATTAAGTCTATAGAAATGATTACAGTGAATAGGTGGCTGGGGATGATTATTAATGGTAAAGCCAAGGCTGAGTCCTTTGGACAAACTCAGTAGAGAAGTCAGCCTTTTGTGGATTCTAGATATCTGAAGTAAGTGTAGAGTCTCTCTCTGCAGATCTTCCAAGGACTTGAAGTGGACAACAGGCTGCCTGCCACAAATGAAGAAAGCTGCTAGTGTCTCCCAAGTCTGAGCACTTCTGGGTTTTCCTGGGACAGGTCCTATCTGCTTTTGTGTGATCAGTGAAGGGAAAATAGGTGAGCACAAAGCCCAGTGAAGACATGGTGGGGCGAGACGAGGAAAAGGACCAACATCCACAGGTGATGAGACAAACCAAGTGAGCGGCACCAATCAGGTCAATGTCCTTGCACAACCAGCCTCAACAAAATTTACAAATGCAAGGCTCAACGATGATTCACTTCTGCCTTTTTCAAAGTAAGTACACCTTCCGCTAAGAATCGTTAATTGCTGGTTGTTTACAAAAGCCAAAATAACAAAAAGTTTCAGGTTCAATGACTGTGGTCACAAGTCAGACGTGCCCGTCTTCAGATCGCTGTTTGCCTCCCTCCCCTTGAGTGGGGAATAGTTAATGTGCTTAAAAATACTTTGCCCAAGTTTTAATTCTCCACAGGGTGTGATTACATGAATAATCCTGTCAGAACCAAGTAGCTGTTCCCTCCCTCGCCCGCTTGTCCACCCCCTCTATCCCTCCTCTTGCCCAGCCCTCCTCTCCTGCTGGAATCCACCCTGAAGTTCCTCATCAGCTTCCTGCTGTGGATCCAGAAGCAGAGTCAGGACCCCTGTGCTGAGAATGACAGTGTTTGAAAGCCACCAGGCAAGATACAGTTAAGGAGAGAACACCCAGCCTAGGGCTGTGGTCTTGATGTGGGAAAGGGGTCTGTACGAAGGAGAAATTAACAGGCCTCCTTTTTTTTCTTCCTCTCCTTTCTTCCCCATCTTTCTTCCTTCTGTTCTTAGCTATTTTCATCTCTTTATTCACACTTAAGCTCCAAAGGCAAGCATTCCTGAAAGTGTGGTGGCTCTTGCTTGAGAAACGACAGGAAAGAGTAGGAGCACCCTTAACTCAATATCGATATGAAGGCCAAGGTGCTGTGCTCCATCGTGGCTCTCCCAGATCTCTAGTAGAGAGGTCCATTTGTAACAGCATTCAAACTGCTCTCTGATGCATGTTCAGATCCCAGGAGCCCATGGTACCACGGAATAACTTACCATCCTCCTTGACATAATTTGGAGATGCTCCATTTTTTGTAGCCAATGGATGGACTAAAGATTTGGGGGTTGTCTACAGTCAGCATGCCTTCAGGACCACAGCATATGAGGACTTTGGAGTATGCTGGCTGCTCCTGACATGAGAGTGTTAAAAAATAAATTCGAAGTTTTAATTTGTCAGCCCAGGATGTATTCAGAACACGAGACTTTTTTGACTTTGGTGGCTGCCGTGAAAGAGCCATTTATCTTTTCTGCAGACGCACAGCTGAGGGAGCCAACAATGAAAGTCAAGGCTTCATCCACAGACTTGCCAGAATTCAGTCAGCTGAGTGCACAGGGGTGCCTGGTTTTATCTGTAGATAACTAACAGGCAGAATCTTTGGTGTGGGAAGAGGAGAAAACAGGAAGATTTGGAAGTTTTATGCTCCAGTCCTCCAAAGGTCTGGTCTGAGGAATCCTAAAAACCATGGACAGCACCCTTCTCCGGCTCCTGCTCCCACCCCCAGGCCCGCCCCATTTCTTGCTGAAAGCTGTCTCCACCCAGTGCATCTGCTTCCACAAAGGTCTCTTTGAGCTTCCATCATCGTTGTCTCCAAACTACAAGTAGACCCTGGGTACCAATGCCATCACTCACACCTAAGAAAAGTCGGTTTATAAACCAACAATTTATAAAAAGCACTCACGTATATTAAAAGGAACTGAAAAATGTTTCCCATGTGGTTTTAAGACGCAGTAAAGCACCTAAAAAGAAAATAACAATAAAATGTTTCTTTAGTCTATACAACTCCAAACTTTAGGATCGATTGCAAGAAGACAGGTTCACCAGTAGCCCAAACTACTCTGTTTTATCTCCATTGTGCTTACAGTTCTCAAGCAGATTTCTCAAGGACAAAGCACCCTGACAACAAGGAAACTTCCAGCACTCATAGGGTGTGCCTTTCTTTGTCACACAGCAGGGTGCACTGAAGTGCTCGGGCTCAACCAGCCAAACTGCACCCAGGAGATAAAACCCAAGGCAGGTTTGTTTTCCCCGTCCCTTCAATATAGTGAGACACACAAGACAAGCAAGACTCTGTTTGCATTGTTCATCATTCCTGAGACCTGAAGGTGAGCTCAGTGTGGATCCTATCTTCTTGGCCACTATGTCTGAATAACCAAGTTGCTTAGATTAACTCACGCACAGATTGTTGGCATGAGGAGGAGCAAACTGTTGCCATGCTGTGATGCTTTGAAAACTCCCTGTCTACAAACCACATGTTTGTAAAAGGAAAGACTGTCAGTCCCCATCTGCAGTCTCCCCTGAGTGCAGCAGGCAGGCATTTGATCAGTGTCTGTCCTGAATCTGGTGTGCCCGTCTGAAACTTCTCCTTCCAAGTAAGTGGATTAAATGCTCAGAATAAACTAAGACTTTAGCTGCTTTCCTGGCGTTCCTGGAGAGTAAACCAGAGTGAAGAGCATACAACAGGGAGAAGACAGTGGGAGGAGGGGTGAGAGCAAGCAGCTTGAGTACGTCTGAGGGCTGCAGCTTAGGACTCAGCCCAGTCTGCTCATGTGCACAGAAAAGGCAAGACTCCTTCCAGACTATAACCTCTGGTCAATCCTGATCAATCAAGCAAGAGAAACCACAAAACTAAGACCTGGCGATGGTGGAGGAGTCCATAGAAGGTCAGGCAAACTCCCTCTGCCCAAAGGTCTGGATCACTAGTGGACAGAGTGGGAGCCTCCCTAACTTAGACAGGAAGAAGTTGTTGATAGCCACAAAAGTAGCAAGCATGGGTGCTACTCTCATGAAAGCACAGCAATGTGGCTGTCTAAATAAGAGCCACAATGCAAACACCAGCTGACGTGCCAAGGTGGATGGGGAAGTCTTACAAGGTCCCACCCCTGGATGAAGAGACAATTGTTGGCAATTGAGGGCTGCTAAGAGGGAGAATGCGTTTTCTTGAGGGAGAAGCTCCCTGATAGAGTATCCAGTCTCAAGTGGTCAGCCCTGAACGCATGTGTGTAGAAGTAACATTAAATGCACTCAGTAGGAATATATATATATTACACATATACAATACGCACATAGACACATATATGCATATACACGTATATACATATATTTATTGGTGGGTTTGTAAAACAATAATAATTTTTAAAGGAGCTTATGAACTTGAGAGGAAGTGGGATAAGACAGGGGAGGAGTTAAAGAGAGAGAGAGGAGAGGTGGAAATGATATAAATACAGTACTCATGTATAAAATCCTGGAATATTTTTTTAAAATTAAACTTAAAGTATTTTCACACTTACATGGCAGTTCACTCACTTGATGATTGCATGCCCACCCCTCCAGGCCTTGCACACACACCCTCCTGGCATTCACGACGCTCTTTTAATCTGAAATAGAAGGCCATAGCAGCAAGCACACCATGCCCCTCCCCACCATAACTCTTGTCCTGTAAGTCACCACTCTACTTAATTTTTTAACGTAATTTTATTTTAAGTGGACAAATACTAATTTTAAACTATGGCACTTTTAGGAATTTGATGATGTCAGGGGAATCCCATGAGTGTCATCTTTCTCTGACTGGGTCGTTATTTCAGTTCACAGAGTTCTCAAGGTTTACTCACATTGCAACACAGGTCAAAATTCATTTTTTTCTAAGAGCAAATGGTACTCCAGCATATCCTTACGGTATATTTTGTCCGGGCACCTTACAATAACAACTTGGTTTCTGCACCTTTTGGCAAGTGTGAACAGGGCTACTAAGTGGAGACGGGCACAGATGTCCATTTGAGAAACTGCTTTCATTTCTTTTGAATATTCTATTATATTATTTTTATAAGTGGAATTTCCAAATCGTACGGTAATCTTAAATTTTAAATTTTAATTTTTAAGGTTCGGAGCACTTTTTAAATGAGTAAAAATAAACCCAAGGACTATATAGGAAACTAAGAATATGGAGATAGGTATTAAAATATTAAACACAAATGTATATTACAGTGATATGTACTCCTTACTGATGCATTAAAGCAAATATATATTTGAAATAGGGGCCAATTAAAGTTATTTTTATCTCTTAAAAGATGCATTAGAGGAAAGGCTTTATTGGTAACTTTAGATAAGAAAGTCACTATTTAGCAGCCTTCGGTAAGAAAGCAGAATGTCCGTGACATTCATCTCATTTTGACCTTGTTTATTCTCACTTTAAAAATCCCAATTTCATGAAGTCCCACCTCTACCTGAGTGGTTATTGGCAACTGATGGCTGCTGGAAGAAGCAGAGTCTGGTTTCTTCAGGGATGTGGTCCTTGAAAGGCTGCCCATCCTCCTGCAGATGGTCCTCCCACCCACTCGTGAAGTGCATGGTGGATTAAAAAGATAGCCCATAAAATGGGAGGGAGCGTTGGGGATAGGGGTCAAGGATGAATTGAAGGGATGGGAGTTGGGGAAGATTTTATCAATACACATTATGTGCATTTACGAAATTCTTGATGAAAAAAATGAAAACAGCAATTTTCCAAAGAGTCCTTATTGCAGAGGAAAGTGTATTTCAGTACTTGCTGTTTGGGGAGGCCAGGAGAGGATCCTGGCCAAAGGCTGAAGTGGTCATATCTACTGTTGTGGGAGGTTACTTCTGTCTGCAGATCAACAAGGTCAATACATTTTAAAATGGTAACAGCAGGAGCTAGAGAAACGGCAAAACAGTTAGGAGAATGTAACGTTCCTATGGAGGACCCAGCCGGTTTGTTTCCCAGAACCCACATGATGGTTCATAGCTGTCCATAGTTCCTGCTTCAGGGTATCCTGCACCCTCTTTAAGCCTCTGTGGACCCTGCACACACACACACACACACACACACACACACACACACACACACTGCTCAGACATACATGCACTCAAAATGATCATAACCATAAAATAAAATAAAAAACTAATATAGAAAAACAGTTCCAATGGGAATAAAATATGTAGCTCTATGATTAGGTCTGATGTCATTAAGATGCAGGGTGGGCTTTGAAAGGCTCCATAGTGTTTTCCCATATTTGGTATTTCTCTACTCAGATATTTGAAAAGAGAAGTTTCCATTTCAATTTCAAGTTGGAAAAGCTAATACTTCTATACAGGACAGTGTGCATGGACATTCGACTTCTTTAATATTTGCTAATAACCAAGAGAGTTTGGCATTTTTCTCAGATGCATCCATCAGAGAAATTTTAGAACCCTGCTTAAAAATGAACTTCATGCCAGGCAGTAGTATCACATGCCTTTAATCCTAGAACTCAGGAGGCAGAGGCAGGAGAATCTCTATAAATTCGGGATCAACAGGGTCTACAGAACAAGTTCCAGGACAGCCAAGGCTACACAGAGAAACCCTGTCTCAAGAAACAAACAAACAAACACCCCAAAACTAACCTCACTTCGGTTCCTTCATCAGATAGCATAGTGTACCACTATAACCCTTTAATTTGAAATACTTGGGGAGTATGGTTTCTATACTTTCACAAACACAAAACCTCTACATTCAGCTCACCCACACCTTGTAAGTCTAATTCTTGTGGACCAGTAAACATTCACTATCACGTATTGCCAAACCCAGTTATGCACATCACTGTTCCAACAATTAGATGAGAATCTACACTTGCTGACTGAACACATGGTTCCACTTCTCCAGGCATGCCTGTGCGACCAGTTGGCCAGTTCCCTGGAGACTTTATCTCTACTAGCCATCTGGCCAAGAAGTAGGAAGGTGCCTAGTTTTCTGATTGGAGTCTCATCCACTTATGCTGTCTTTGATTTTTTTCCTAATTATAATTATTTGTTGACAGATGTGTCACTAGAACCACAAAAGTACAGACCAAACAAAGTTAAATATCTCATGGCTGAGATAATTGTTGAAGTGCTCTCCTGGAAGTAATGTATGATTGCTGACAGATTGCTGCAGGAGGACAGAGCATGCCCAGTGTGCTACAGTGCAAGTGAAACAGAGTGCTTTCACATTTGCCTTCTTACAGGCCTTCTTAGATGCTCTCTGGGTTATGAAGCAGTGGCATGCATATGCAATGTATGACAAAAATGTTATCTGTGTGTTGCTGTTCCGTGAAAATATGGCTTTTTTCAAGGGCTGGAGGGATGGCTCAGTGGTTAAGAACACTGATGCTCTTGCAGAAAACTGGAATCATTTCCCAGAGCTCACACTGTGTGGTTCAGAGCCACCTGTAACTCCAATTCTGGGCTTCTGACACTGTTTCCTGGCCTCTGTAGTAACCTGCCCACACATGGTGTACATACGGATAAACACACACACACACACACTTTTTTTATTTAAAATATTTTCTTAAAATCTTTTAAAGAAGTCATGAAAGATAACTAAAATGCAGCAAAGCAACTCTATGTGATGGCAGTTGAATATTAGCAATGACTTAGATTCACAACTACTCCAGTAGTCTGCACGTGTTCTCAATTACAATTTTGGATATACGTAAACGCTTTGATATTTTGTTTTTTTGTTATATAAATGTCTTTAATATCCTACATCCAGTTAACATAAAAATTTATGATAATACTGCTGTTGAACGCTGGGGAGATGCTCTAAGAAATCCATTGTCAAGCAATTTCATCATTACGGAAATATCACAGAATGCTGGGGATGGGGGACTTAGAGAACCTGGTGCAAAAATAGGGAATGGCCTTTGGATATAGTCAACTGACCTAGCAAATGGGAGACAGAGATGCAGCTGCCACAGAGACACACTCTCTCACAGTAAACAACATAGAACACTAACCATAAGACATGTAACCCAGCAAAGACATGAAGCAATAACAGGTCATTTATTGTCATGCTTCCTCTGTCATGCTGTCCACGACCACATCTCTTTATGTTTATTATGTTTGAGCTTGTTGGTGCTACCATCACCACAAACATGAGTGATGTGCTATGTCACAAAGAAAAACCACTCAGACATCTCAAGCTGATGGGGACTTTTCAGCTGCAGTATACTCTAAAGGACCATCGTGCTATCCATCATCAACCCACACATCAATATTTGTTTCTGTGCAATTAAGCAACTTAAAACTCTAAACTTTCAAACTGATAACTGAATCATTATGACTTAGCTTATTATTTATATTTTAGACTTCATTTAAGTTGAAACACTAACAATGAGAAAGGCTCATGAGTCTTGTAGGCGCGTTTGCATTTGTAGTATCTTTTTGTAATAGCTTTATGTATTTCTTGACAATTTTATATTTGTACAGAATGTGTCTTTACTCTATTCGCCTCAGATTTCCCCTTTGCCTCCCAATAGACAATCCCAATGTGTCCTACTTCCCCTTTAATGACTTCTCCTTTGGGGGTGAAACACACCATGTTCAGTTTGTATTGCCTTAGTTTAATTTCTTTTTTTTTTTTTTTTTGTTTTTTTTTTTTGTTTTTGTTTTTTTTTTTTTGGGTGTTGTTGTTGTTTTGTTTTTTGAGACAGGGTTTCTCTATGTAGTCCTGACTGTCCTGGAACTCACTCTGTAGGGCAGGCTGGCCTCGAACTCAGAAATCCGCCTGCCTCTGCCTCCCAAGTGCTGGGATTAAAGGCGTGCACTACCACTGCCTGGCCTTAGTCCAGTTTCTATGTTGGATGTTAGCTGATCATATTGGCTGGAGTTTGTGCAGGTCTCATGTGGTACCCAGCGCTGTGGTGAGCTCGTGATTATAATGGCAGTGTCGTGTCCAGAAGCACATCCCACAGTTCCCATCCTCCAGCTCCTGCATTCCTTCCGCCCCCTTTTCCAAGATGTTTTCTGAGCCTACCACTTGTATTGTTGATCTGACAGAATGAAGGAGCACAAGAGCTACACCATTTTCCCAGTCTCAGTTTCATCAACGGAAGCATGGATCCAGCAAGCTGGTGGAGCACTTTCCATTTCCCATGCTCCAGATGCGTCTAAAGGAGACATTTGGGATAGAGAAATGGTGGTGGGAGCAAATCTCAATTCTGAAGAGTTGGGTTGGAATCTGCCCAAACCTTGAGTCTCCTGGCATTCTTGACACATTCTTCAAAGCTGCAGAACACTACAAACCTTATGCTGTTGAAGTGATGTAAGCAGAGCTGTGTGTTGTAGAGTTGAGCTGGTTTGTGGCATACAATTAAGAAAGACCTAGAAACTATTTTTCATCTAATGACATGTTCTGGAAGAGTCAAGATGACTCTTCTGAAGCAAGTCATCAAAGAGTCAACAGCCTCTTGAATTCCTTTCAACCTGTGACTGGTTGAGAAATGCAAATAACTTTTCATGTAATCATATCCTGTTCATAACAACCACACATTACATGCTAATGCCATCAGAGTAAAACCTCTTATTTTGTGAGCTCCTTTTGAAATGACAAAGATGAGCAATGCTCTGAGAATCAGATAGCAGTTTTGCTTCTTTGAAAAGTTAGAAAAGGCCTGGCATTGTGGCACACAGTTTTAATCCCAGCACTCAGAAGGCACAGGTAAGTAGATCTTTGAATTCAAGGCCAGCCTGGTCTGTACAGTAGGTTCCAGGATAGCCAGGGCTATAGAGACAAACCCTTTCACAAAACCGAAGCCAAAACAAAGAAAAACAGAAGAAAGAAAGAAGGAAGGAAGGAAGGAAGGAAGGAAGGAAGGAAGGAAGGAAAGGAAGGAAGGAAGGAAGGAAGGAAGGAAGGAAGGAAGGAAGGAAGGAAGGAAGGAAGAACAAATGAACAGAGGGAGGGAAGGAAGGAGGGAGGGAGGGAGGGAGGGAGGGAGGGAGGGAGGTAGGGAGGGAGGAAGGAAGGCTATCAGCACATCTTGGCCAAGCACAGAGATGTCAACACTTCCAGTATCACCGATGGAAACTTTACAGCAGCCAAGAAGTCATGAACATTGTCAGAACAGACCATGGTTCTTTAGCTATCAACAGCTAACAGTGAACTTGAAACATTAGTGGGAAAATGATGTGGTGGGAGAGACTGGCCACAGAGAGCTGGACAGCAACATTGGTTGGGATGAAAGGGTGGGACTGTCTAGTAGTGACAGTGTCGTCAGGCTCTTGAGTCAACTGAGCTACTAGAATTAACCCCTAGCTGGTCCTCTGACTTTGCTTGTTCCTTCAAGAGTACAGTTTGTGGGGCTGGGGAGCTAACTCATTTGTACATGGTGTACAGGCATGAGGGACTGAGTCGATCCCTAGACGTGTGTAGGTGGCACATGCTTGTAATCCTAGTGTGGAGAGAGAGACATAGACAGGAGATTCCTGGGTCTCCGTGAGCTTCAAGTTCAGTGAGAGATCCTAACTTAAAAAAAAAAAAAGTTGATGGCTGAAAGAGGGAGAATCGGTTTTCCTCAGGGATGAGCTCTCTAATTGGTTACCCAATTCCAAGTGGGCAGTTCCCCAAATCATATACATAAAGCAGCACTAAATGGACTTAGCACTAAACTAAAAATGAGCTCATAGATATGAGAAGGGTATGTGAAGAGTTAGAGGGAGGAGAAATAATACAATTATATATTAATTAAAATAAAATAAATTTAAAAGGTGAATGGAACTTGATGTACAATACTAAAGGTCTCTCTCTCTCTCTCTCTCTCTCTCTCTCTCTCTCTCTCACACACACACACACACACACACACACACATACACACACGGTGAAGGGTCATATCCATTTGTCACGCTTAGATCATTTGACAAGCTTCATTCAAGGTCAGTGCCACTCTGGACACCAAAACTAAGATTGCCTACTAAGATTGTCTTAGGTTCTATGATTCTCTAATAAAAGTATGTCATTAATTGGTTTACAAAGTAGTAGGTTTCCGTGTGGCATTTTCATATCTCCTACATTTTGCTTAACCCTCTCTTTGCCTGCCCCAGTCTCCTTTCTGACAACAGTTTTGCCTGAATTCTTTCACGGCAGCTGTTAAAGCTACTCAATCTCCTTCTGAGAAGCAGAATCTTCTGGAACTCTCACCCATCTGTGGTTTGTGAAGCAGGGAAGGAACTCTGCTCCTGCTGGGACCTGGCTGAGGCACAGAAAACCTGAATGAAAAATCTATAGAGGGTCTGAGATCTTCAGAACCAGTCAGTTTATTTACGTTCCCATTGTCTTCTGAGCTTTTGGATCTCATCTTGATATTCCTTGGGAATCTGGCTTTTGAGTTTTGATGATTGTTCTAATACTCACTGTATTACAATTTGTAAGTTCATGTCGTTTCCCCAGGGAATATTGCTCTCTTCACATCTTCCAAATTATTTTAATCTCTTCTTTCACTCTAAAACATCCACTATTCAGACATTTGAACCTCCTATCCCAGCGTCTTACATTTTGCTATTTCTGTGTTTTTTCCACCTCTGATTTTTCTTCTGTGTATATATGTGTCTCTTCAAATCTGCTTCCAAATCCTCTTTTTAGGGGTTTCTTTTCTGGTGTTGTGTTGTTGCTACCACTGTGGAAAGTCTTTCTGGATGTCTATCATCTATCAATCTGTGTATCTGTCATCCATATCTATCATCTGCCTGCTATCTATCAATCATCTATCATTTACCTTATCTATCTATCCATTGTCTATATCTATAAATTATCTAACATTAATCTATTATTTACTAATATACCTATTATTTATCAATCAACTATCATCTATCATTTATCATCTATCTATAAATTATCTGTCATCTGTCTATTATTTATATAGAATCAATAAATCATCTACCATTTATCTCATATGTTTATCTATCTACCCACTAATCATCCACTTACAGTTTCTAATATTTATTTAATGGATTTGGTGTCATGTCTCCTGCCTTAGGCTATATTAATAACTACTTTGAAGTTTTATCTACTCACATACTTATTAATTCTAAGTTGATTGTTTTCTGATATCTTTTTATTTCTAACGTCCTTATCAGGGTCTTTCTCCAAAGGTCTAATAATAAAATGTAGATATTTATTTAAAAAAATGTCAAAACTTTATTACATGAAGAAGATGTGAGTGTTTCTGTGTGGAACAACCTGGCTCAGACTTTCACTGTGGGATTCTTACTGTTGCTCTCATTAAGTTTAATTTGATTGGTAGTTAGTTTGGTTTGCCAGTCCCTGGGTCAGATTTCCAAGAAAACAATCCCATCTGGTGGCACAGCCTTAACTCTCAGTGTCCTGAGAACCGAGTTTAAGAAGAAATCTAGATTTCGACTCCGTTAACACCCAGATGTGCTCTGCCTTCCTACCTCCTGCTGCCTATTGTACTAGCTCCCAGAATGCTCTTTTTGGGAGAATAAATCTCCAATTTTCTGATGGAGTGTAGAAGATTTTAAATGATCCTTAAATAGATTTTCAAACATTTCTCCTAATTTGGAATACTGCTCACACTCCAGAGGACATGGTGTCCCGAGAGTACAGGCTTTCACAGTGCACACTGGATTGGTTCCCCACTTCTCTTGTTAACTTGGCATTCAGTGTTGTCAGGTCTAATTAGTCAATCATCGTTCCTTTTGCTGCCTTCCAGCTTCTAAACTGCTGTCCTAATGGTCTCCTCATCTACCCTCACTCATTGTGTAGGCTCGTTCCGTTCATCACAAATAAAATCTTGCCATTTTCTATTTCTGAAGGGTACACAAATAAAGATTCTAGTTCAATTCTGCGATCTTTAGCCAGTATCCCCAATCAACTCTAAAGATAGAATTGTCTTGCTTTATTTCTCTCAACCAAATAAAGACTTTTTACAATGCTGCAGGAGAGAGGATTTTTTTTTTTGAAATTATGCCAAATTAGCTAAGGATGTTTCTTTTGGTTTAAAAGTTTTGTTGATTCTTTTAAGGCATTTTCTGGGATTTTTAAGATCTTGCTGTCTCAGTTCAAGTATGCACGTTCAAAAATTGGACAGACTCAGACATCATTATGCCATGCTGTGTGATTTCAAAGACTACAGATGATTTAAAGGTGATCCTAACTCTATGCGTATATTTTCCTATTTGAGAGAGTTAAGGTCCATTAGGATTAAAACACCAACATTGTAAGTGGTTTCCAAATGTGGTAACAAGAATGCAAAGAGTTGAGCTGGTGTTCAGACCTCTGTGAATGGAAGACCTATCAATCAATGAGACCTTTTACTCTAATTCACCTGAGGATGTGATCGACTCAAAAGATAAAATGGAAAGAAGCTGTATCTGAATGTTATTGTACTGTATTGGGTTATATAAGGCGGTCTTCACAAAAGTGTATAACGTACCTTGAGTATATGTACCCCTCCCCTCCACTCTCTCCTCTAATCCCTCCTCCCCTTCTACCTTGCTCTCTCATTCCTTCCCCTCCCCACCTTCCTCCCCTTCTCATTCCTCCCCTCTCATTAGTTCCCTCTTTCCCCTTATACCATTGGCTTCTATTTTCATGTCATCCGTTCATATGAGATTTTATGATTTTGTGATGTCTAGGTCACACATATGAGAGAATACCTGATATTCCTCTTCCTGGGACTGCTTAATTCACTTAGGATGATCCCTAGTTGCATCTGTTTTTCTGAGTATGACAAAACTTTATCAAAAAAAAGCATTTTTCACTTCTTCCTTGGTATTTTTATGCATTGTTTCACAGCTCAATATTTTATCTATCATTTTAAAAATCATAAAGTTTACCAAATTTTTCTTTAACTGCCAAACCAGCACAGTTGTTTCCTTTTTTCAGAACTATCCACATTTTATTTTTTGTGAAATATTATTATTGCTGCAAATCCGATGATGAACAGGGGAACAACTCCTCAAGACAGACCCTTTCAAAGCTCAGAGGCCTTGGGAGTCCTGTGCTCCAGCACACAGATCCTTGGGACACAGCTGAAATGCATGGCTATTTTATAAAGAGAAAGAATTCTTTTGAGTGTTTCTGGCTAATGGAACAGCTCCCATCCATTGACCCAATCTTCAAATGAATATTCAAATTCAAAGGAATATTAAGCTTCACATTTCATGTTACTGGCAGTATCGGGATCTTTGTGGAGTGCTTCTCCTTGAGGATGCATTGAAAACTCATCTTCTGAGACACTCGTTCTTTTTTAAGAATGTCACATTGAAAGGCAGTGTGAAAAATAGAAAATTAAAATGCTGACCCAAGCACAAAGTTCAATGGTTGGTGGCTCCACGTGGGCTATAAACTCAAAGAAACTGCCAGGGAGGAAGTGGTGAGGACCACCCCCTTCCATGAAGAAAAAAATGTAACTAGGATTGCACCTCACTTGATGCCTCAGAGTAAACTACAAGTGGTTTAAAAACCTATCATTTAAAGACAAATTTTAAATAGTCTAGTAAAACAAATTATTTTTTATGAAGTCAAAGTGCAGGATTTCTTCACTAAGGCACAAAAAGCAAATTACAATGAAAAATATTAATATAGTTGATTACTTTAGAATTAGAATAAAAGCTTCAAAGCATAATGAATATAATTCGTCTTGTAAGTTTTTGCCATTGCATCTACATGATGGGTAGTTAGTCACACAGTCTTCTGAAAGTGTTCATAAAACACATCCCTTTAAATAAAATAGCTGTATTCAAGAGCTCACACTCCCCAGCATTTGATGGTTTTAACTCTTGTTAATGTATGTTTACGTTAGGACTAAAAGTGTCTTCCTTCATCTTCTTTCCAGTGCTGATTATTAAGACTAATTATTCTATCCACAGCATTTACTTATTTTTAGTCTTTGCTGTTTCAAGACATACTACACTAAATTACTTTTACTGTGGTCAAATGCTTGATAAGAAGCAACTGAAGGGAAGAAAGGCTGAGTCTAATTTAGGACAGTCCATCATGGTGGGGAAGGCATGGCAGTATGAGCCACTGATCACATTACATTCATAGTCAGGAAGCACAGAGATATAGATGTATGCTGGTGCTCCCCCGGCTTCCTCCTTTATTTTTTTCTTTTTTGTTCAGTCTAAAACACCATCCTATGGGCTCATGCTCTCTGGAGTGGATTCTTCCCTTGTTAGTTAAGCTTTTCTGGAAACAACCCTATTCAGAAGTGTGTCTCCTATGTGATCCCAAACACAGTCAATTTACAATGGAGATAAATCATAACAAGGTTGACTACAGATTGTGTGACAAATTGGAGCAGTCAAAGCCACAGGCAGAGCACAAGAAGTCAATGTACAGACAAGAAAATCCAAATAACTCCAGGTGGTATAAAAAGATGCCAGCCTCACTAATAAATGAAATTACTCTAACAGTTTCCATTAGTCAAATTAACAGAAAGAAAAAACTGTGGTTGTATATAATATTGGTTGGATTAGGAAGACATGACATGAACTGTGGGTAGGAGTGCAGGGGTTATGTCCTTTTCAAAATCAAATTTGATTTGTGACATTCCCATTCCCATTCGTGTATGAATGCTTTCTGATCCCTCTTGCTCCTCCCATCCTGTCTTCTTCTCACATCTATTAACCCCCTCTCTTTCTTGCAAACCTCCTCCCCTTCTTCCCATATCCAGGTATTTTTGTTTTGATTTGAGACAGATGATTTTAACCAGGGCCACCTATGTGAATATTATTTCTTTTGACACAAATATGACAATGATTACAGCTTTAAGTCAGTATCTTTATTTCAAACCCATTTGATAGAAAGTCTTACGTAGCTCTATATTTTATAGAGAAGATTTCAAAGTTCAAAAATATGTACAGGCCACATCTAAAAGCAAAGTAGTTCATATAAGCAAAGTAGTTCATATGTCAGATCAGCCTGAACTTTGTAGAAACAGTAATGCCAAAGTCAGAAGGATTCTCTGTATCACAGGACTTAACAGTTAAATGGTAGTGTTGGGAGAGGGGGTTCAAGATGCAAACAATCAGGCAAATTCTAGCTAACGAAGTCAAGAAAATATACAAGGTATGACAGATGCCAAGTGTGGAAATGGTAGCACATGGTCCTCTGGAAGAAGTCAAGAGCAAAGGCATCCTTGTTGAGCTATTTCCCTTCTCATTACCAAAATTCTCATTATTTTTGTAGATGACATTTATAACTCTGCTTGGTAATCATAATTATACCACAGAAGTTCAGCTGTAATTCTAAATGTAATACATTAAATTCACATGCGCATCCTTCCTTAGGATTTATATTTCTTCCCAACATTTCTATTTCCGAGTGCTTAATTTTGAGCCACATATTGACTGTTAGTGTCTTCCTGTGATCTTCACTTCTGTTGGATTTATAAGTGCTCAACTTCCTAAAGTCTTTTTCAGACGATGTCAGTCTCTTGAAGGACTACTTAGCTCAGTGTGACTCTCAGAGTAATGCTTTCCCTGGGTCCTTCAGCTGTCCCAGGATCACCTGCCCTAGTACCCTCTGTCACTCAGCCTTGATTTCTTCCCTTCCTTAAGCAGGAATTACCCTTTCCCACCAGATTCATATATATATATTTTCTTTTTTATATTTTTTTATATATTTTTTCTCTCTCTCCTGTGTTTCTTTTCTTAACTCTGCCGCCGGCTCAGTTTTCCATTATCTTGGTGGGCTTATGATGTCTCTGTGGATTGGCTGTACCTTTGCTTTTAGCCTGCTCCCAATGAGGCTGTTTCTTTAATGCTTTTTAAAACCACACATGTCTTTAAAATTTCCTTCAAATTTGAAGCTATATTTATTTTCTGCTTCTTGTTTGTTATTGGCATCTGTTTTTAATTTATGCTTTCTATTTTAGTAGTACCTGTGTCCCCAAGACCTATCTCTATTTACTTCAATCTCTCTTTTATGATTTCCCATTTTAATGAAAATTGGTGTAAGGAGAAGAATCATTGCAGAACTCCATTTTTTTTCTCAATTGCACATATTTAACATATACATTTAGAAGCCACAACATATGCTCTGTCTGCAGACTTTATCCTTTTTTGGATGGGGTAGGTTTTGTTTCTGTTCTGGGGGAGTTTCTGTTTGTTTTATTTTGTCTTGTGGTAGGAAAATTTTCTCCAAGATCTATCTCATTGACATATTTTAAAGACAATGTTATCAGACTGTTGAGTAAGGGTAACACCTTGTCCAGTGGCCCTCTGTGCCATTCAGCTGATATACACAAAACTCTTCACACGGAACAAAACTGTCCGTCCACATCTCTCATCCAGTGGTAATCCCCATTCTGTTCCATTTCTGTGAGTTTGTATTTATATTAAGTGCCACCATGTGGGATGTGACCGCTGGCTTATTTCACTTAACATTATGTTCTTTTAAGTCCTTCCGTCTTGTCCTGAAAAGACAGTTCAGTAAAGGAAAAGAAGGAGCACATTCTACCTGTGGAAGTTCAATTACACACACACACAGACACACAGACACACACACACACACACACACACACACACATTCACACACGTACACATACATACACATATGCGCACACAAAATCTTAGATATTGGACCTTTAAACTGTGGTTAAACAAATGAACAAAGACATTAGTTCCTTCAGAAATATGTAAATGTGGCACACACACACACACACACACACACACACACACACCAAAACATAACAAAAACCCCACATTTCTATGCTAAAGAAGTTGCTAAAGCTAAAACAGACTCCACCTTATTCCTGGCTTCCATCTGTTGAAAACCGATTGGCTTATTTGTCTGACTGAGCAAAGTCCCGAGTTTTCTATGGGCTCAGAACAACTTGCTGACCACCATGGAGTCACCCACTTTGCAATCTCCTGTCAACAAACCCCCATTTTTTCAAACAAGTAAACAAGATCAGAAAATTTTTCTCCTTGTTTCCCTAGTGCTCCCCCCTCCTTGCTGCACATATTAAATCACTCTTGTGCCCACCCTTGACTGTACATGCAAAGCATGGTTCAATGTGCAACAAAATGCTTCCTTTACTTTTTAAAGCTTGGTCCCCAGTGTGGTACTGTTAAGAAGGAAACCTGTAAAAATGGGGACACTTAATGGAAGGTCATATGGGGTGTTCTCAGTTAGTTACCATGCCTTAATCATTATAAAAAGCAATCCTGGCCCATGAGTCCTCCAGCTTCCTCTCCCCCATAAGGTATGTCTGTTCTGTGTGGCTCTGCCATGATGACACCACATCCACTTGTTATGATGTAACTGGAAAGAACTCACCAGGAACCAGCTACCACCACATGTGTGTTTAATCCCATTACTTGAGAAGTTGAAGCAAATGGCCTGTTGCAGGCTAACTCCAACCCCAATAAGCCCATATAAAAAACACATAACCCAGTTATTATATTTATAATCTGTACGCCTAGATGGAGCAGATCTATTACTATACCAATCTGTTCCCCAGCTCTGAGATCCCTTGCTACTTATGGCTTCTCCAGGCCATGTGGTTCAGCTCCATCTTCCTTCCACAACTCTTCCTCTGTCCTTTGTCTTCAACTCTCTAAAACATCCAGCCCCACCTTTTTCTTCCTCTGCTCAATCACAGGCTCTAGCCTTTAACTGACCAGTTAGAATGGGGAGAAGATTCATATGAAAGCACCTGAGTATGTGATCCACTCCTTGTCAGGGGCAGCCCCTCATGAGGAAGCAGAATTAACATCAGAATACAAACAGCACCAGGACACCCCACAACACCTACCTGTTAGAATGAGGACTCTATCAAAAACAAACAACAAAAACAAAAACAAACAACCTCACCAAAGCCTCTTTTTATCAGTTTGTTTTAGGTAAATTCCTAAAGGAAAAAAATGCACACACAAACATGAAACAATATTTGAGTTTCCTTTTGATTTAATTTTATTATGCTTCAGCAGTATTTTAAATTATGGAAGCCTTCAATCTCAGCCCTTAGGAGGCAGAGGCAGGCAGATCTCCGTCATTTCAAGGCCAGCTTGGTCTGCAGATTGAGTTCCAGGACAGCCAGGTGTTAGCATTCTGTCTAAACTCCACCCCCACAGTTACATGGCAACAGCCAGGTAGGCCTGGCCCACTATAAAAAGGGGCTGCTTGCCCCCTCCTCTCTCTTGCTCTTGCCCTCTTCTCCCTTCCCCCTCTCTCCCCGTGCTCATGGCCGGCCTCTACTTCTCTACTTCTCTACTCTCTGTCTCTTTCTGCCTCTACTACCCTCTTAAGTCCTCTCCCCATGTCCTGAATAAATTTTATTCTTTACTATATCCACGTGTGGCTGGTCCCTCAGGGGGAAGAGATGCCTCAGCATGGGCCCGCTGAGACATCCCCTTCCCCCATACCTCACCACACATTCACAGAATATCTCTTTATCTTTTTATAAACACATCACCAGGTCTACACACAGAAACCCTGACTCAAAACAATTTATTTCTTCTAACATTTGTCATTGGTATTTATCCTACTTAAAACTGGACCTTTATTTCTGATCGTGGGAGGACTCTGCTGTCTTGGTTTTCTCCAGTGCTTATAAAACTATATTATTTTTATATCATTTAATGCTTCCATTTTTAAAAAAATATTCTTTAACCTATCTTCTCTAATTATGAGAGTTTAAAGTAGGAGTGCACAGGGCTGGAGAGATGGCTCAGTGCTTAAGAACATTGGGTATTCTTTCAAAGAACCTGGGTTTGATTCCTAGCACCCACACGATGGCTCACACGTGTCTGTAACTCATATTCCAGTGGATCCAACTCCCTCACACAAACATACATGCAGGACAAACACCAATGGACACAATCTATAAATAAATAAATAAATAAATAAATAAATAAATAAATAAGAGTTGCTTTCAAAATTTGACCCCCAAATCCCTATGTCCTCCTTTTAGTCTTTCATGACATAAACTGCCACTAGTCAGCCCTGATCTGGACTGTGCTGGACACCCTGGTGTGAGATTCATGTACTGTGACTTTCTCAATGCAGAAGAAAGAACAAAGGATCTGCATCCATGGAATTTATGCTGACAGCAGAGAAGATGGAGAATGAGTGTAGGTGTGCATGTACTGTGATAGAGGATGAAACTACGAGGTGTGTCGCTGCTCCTACATCGCAGCACTTTGATGACATTCCCTGAAAATGTCTTTGACATTTGTGCTGAGTGAGATGGTCAGAGTCATCATATTTGGATTCAACCCAATTTTCAAAGGGCCCCGTTGTTCCTTATCTATTCCTGGCATATAGCAAATTCTTCACCCAGAGATCGCTACCGTATATAGTTGGTATAAATGCCATAAAATCTAAGAGTTAGCTTTACGGCTGCATTTCCTAAGCTCTTACATGTCTGAGGATCCTCTGCTTATCCCAGGCATGAGAACTGTGATTGCTATGAATTTATTGGGTCACACCTTTGTCCCCTAAAAATCCCCTGCAATTATTTTGTTCTTCCTTGGTGTCTTTTCTGCATCGGGAGAAATCAGAGACGAGGAAGACCTTTGTCTCTTTGTAAATGATCTACTTTTTCTGCATAGAAGCTTCCTGGATTTGTTTTCTGTGCTTGTGTGCAGGTGAGCTCTTTCAGGGTTGTTATGACAAACTGCTAAAGACATAAGAGAGAGAATGCAGATGTACTTGGGAAAGAGAACACATCATTTGTATTTGTTTTGGTAAGAGCAGATTTATTGCATATTCAGAGAATTCTGTAGAAGTCTAATGGGAGGGCCGTGGGATGCCTTCTGTCGCAGACACAGAGCTCAAATTGTCAGAGGCACTTCTGAAACTCCTGGGCTGGCTTTGATTAACTGCCTCCTAGCTATAGAAGCTGAATAATTCCATATCTGAGCGTTTTCAGTGTGATTGGTGATAAACACTAACAAGTCAGTCTCCAAATCCTGCTGAGAAGGCAAGTGATGCACAGACATTCCTTAGGTCTAGTACACTATTTCTCTACACAGCTTTCTTATTACCCATGGGGTAATTTTTAAAAATTGCCTTTGAAACCAGCAAGAACACATTGTATGAATGCAAATAACACACAAAAGGGAAAATTTGGCCAGACATTCAGAGATGTTATTCAAAGAACAGTAAGATCTCACATGTTTTAACAAATAGTGTCAATTTTAAAGATATATTTATTATTATTATTATTATTATTATTATTATTATTATTATTATTAATTTACAGCCAGCTATTACCCTCCTCCAGGTCCTCCCTCCCACAGTTCCTCATCCCATTCCTCCTCCTCCTTGCCTCCAAGAGGGTGCTTTCCTCTTTCCCCAGGCTTTCCCCTTCCCTGGGGCCTCAAGTCTCTCAGAGGATTAAGCTCATCTCCTCCCACTGAGGCCAGACCAGGCAGACCTCTGCTATATATGTGGGGTTCGGCTAGAGCACTCAGGTGATGAATCAGTCTCTGTGAGCTCCCTGGGATATGGGTTAGTTGAGACTGCTGGTCTTCCTATGGGGTCGCCCTCCCCTTCAGCTTCTTTAATCCTTCCCCTAAATAGGGGTCCCCAACTTCAGTCCAGCGGTTGGGTGTGTCTGCATCTGTCTCAGCTGACTTTTAAAAACATTTTTATTGTAAGACAAACATGAATATGGAAAGCTTGCACAAACAAATATATGGGTTAAAAAATTAAGAACAGCTAGGTAAAGAGACAAGGGCCGTCCCCACCCCAATCGACTCTCTTTCTCTAAAGTGAATACAGCCCTTACATTACAGACTGTTCCTAGAGACTGCCGTTTAATCTTGTGTGGCTTTTGTTTGCACTGTATTCTATTTTAATATACCATCGTCACTGTATTTTAATATATATTCCCCCACTAGTACAGAATTAAAAGAATGAATATGTAATTAAGGGGGGGGGTTGTTTTACACCTCCAGAGGTTGAATGGTGCCACAGTAGCCATCTTGAAGTTGAATAACCAAAGAAAATAGTAGCTAGCCAGTTTCAGAAGCTGGAAGCTAAAAATGAGGAGTGATGTGAGTTAGTGCACCAGGGAGAAGCCTGCCATTGATGAGGAGAGGATCACTGAATGAGCCAGGAGCAGGGATGGAGCAATCAGAGGAAGAGAGAAGAAGCCTGCTGTGGATGCAGCTCCATCTTTCTAGAGCAGATGCTGTTTCTGCCACCACCACTGACTGAGAACATGTGCTGCCTAGTTTTATGCCAACTTGACACAAGCTGTCGTCATCTGAAAGGAGGTCACTGTACACTACACAGTCCTTTCCATCCAGAAGATAATAGGTCATATTCTAGGGAATACCTCACTACCCCGATATATAATTCCTATCAGTATATATGTTGACATTTCAATTTAGTCATATCTTAACTCCCGCTCACTCTTGTACCCTCCTACTGCTTGCACACCTTACAACCCATGCACACTGCACACCTACACCCATACCTGTTCATACTTGTGTTCACAGACAGTCATACCTGTTTGAGCTTCCCTTATTAGAGAAGAGCACAGAGCAGGGAACTGTGATTTTTTTTTTCTCCTTTGCTGGACTTCTGATGATAGACGAATCCCCAGGGTCTCTAAACATTCAAATTCTGGGAAGTCCACAGCCCAGCCCTCCTTCTGTTCATTTTGCCTGTGGCCCTGTTTGCTCTTTCCTGCTCAGGAGTTCAGTGGAGCCCCGAGGAGCCCCGTTCGCTGTTCCTCTACAGCCTGGTTCCCTGCCTCTTGCCCCACCTTCCTGTCATTTGAAATGTTCAGCCCTTGCCTCATTTGCTTACAAATAAGCAAAAGAAATAGATGCATTTCTCACATTTGAAACCCACAAAAAATTAAAAACAACCCCCTATGACAATACTTTTTTTTTTATACTCCTACACATTTGTTAACAATAGGGGTGTCTGTGGGAAACGGGTTGTTGGCAATTTTATTGAGATACAAACCTTCTAGCATGTACATAGACAAACCCACGTGGTTTCTCCTATTGCACACTTGGGCTGTACTAGACCTGTTGCTTACTAAAACATCCTCATGTCGGGCATGGATGCCAGTGTCAACTCTATCCACTCACCAGACAACAACAGTAAACAGAAAACTACTCTTAGGCCACAGTCTTTCAAAACAAATAAGCTAGAATATACTTTTATTTGGCCATTGTAATTTTTCTTTTCTTTTCTTTTTTAAAGAAAATCTTATTTCTGAAGGGTCTTTAGATAGAACAGCAGCCTGTTGGCATAGGTGCCAACACATGGCCCACCACTAAAAACCAGTAAACAGCAAGTAGCTGCTTGGTGAACCCCTGCCTAGAAATCCAGTGTTGGTTTCAGGTTCATGCACACAGTGTATCCAAAACCAGGCACTGGGAGGCCACCGCACAGGAATGCTGTAATCTACTCTTTCTTACAAAGCCTGACAGAAAACCAGAACTGTATTCAGAACCCAGCTCTTTCATAGATTAATCTCAGTTAGGACTAACATTAAAGAACAATAACGCCTTTAAGGACTGACAGAATGGTGTTCCTCAGCCCCTTAGACTTTGATGCTCACTAAGATAGAACGTAGAAAAATGGAGGTTTTTTCTCCATCCCAGTGGGTTTTATTTCCATTCAAGGAAGCCAGCGGGACCCTAGCTCTGGTTCCTTTTAAAGTTATCCTGGTTATAATTAAGGTTGGGTAGACCTCACTCTGGCTGTTTTTATCTAGTGTATACCCTCTGTAAAAATATCTGTGGCTCAGAGAGACCTAGAATGCCCCTTGGCCTGAACATTCTTTTTATTTTTTAAGTGGTTATGTAAACATTTACCTTGTTTTACAGTTATCTACACTCACTGGGGATTTTCTCAGCATGACTTTGGATGGGCTAGGCAAAACCAGGCACCTCTGCTCACAAATAATCCTGGATTCCAGAATCTTGGTTTTGATTCTAGTAGATATTTTATTGGACGCCTCAAAGTCATGCATAATTCCCATACTGTAATTGAGTACAAAAGCTCAAAAAGTGTCCCTGCCATCTGACGTTGGCTGAGCCAGCTGAGCACCAGGGATACACTGAGGCCATGGCTCCACATTGCTCATGGATTTCAGTCTATGGTTATCATCATGTGAACAACACACCTTGTTTTTCTCTCTCAGCATGGTTTTCTCTTTCCAATTCACTTTTTCTCATTGCCCCAGGCTATACCTGGGAACCATCTTTGATCCTTCTCATCCTACCCCACAGCCAGCATCCTGCTCACCCAACTTCCAGACATCCATATCATACTACACTTCCCTCTGCCTGAACAATGTTATTTCTTGTCCTCACTAGTACAGGACTTCCTGAAAGCTGTTGACCTCTTCCTCCCCCATTTACTTCAAGTCAGAGGGAGCTTTTAAAGGAACAGTGGCTACTTGAATCTCTGTCTCAGAAGCACCTCCCTCCCACCCCATTGCCCCCAAATGTCTTCAGAACAAAGAGCAAGTGCTGAGCAGATGTGGCCCAGTGCTTCCTAACTTGCTTCAGTGTTCTGTCTCACCCTAAGTGAGGCCAGGAGCTTCATACAGTATGAGAGTTCTGCCCTCAGCCTTCGAGTTAGCAGCTCCCACTATTTGTAAAGTCTCTCAACTCCAGAGCCTCTTTGGAAAAACCCCTCACTCACCCTTTAGAATATGGACTTGAGGCCATGTGCTCCAGGAAACTTCCTCCTGCTGGGTCACCACTGCTATGCCCTGGCTGAGGAGCATACCAGCAAACCCTTGTAGCAAGAATTTTGGTTTCTTTAAAAACCCAGTTATGTGAATGTTTTTCATCCCAGGTGTGGGATTATGGGGCTGCTTCAGATTGTCCACAGCAGCTAACAATGATTTGTCTCATGCTCTGGCAAGGGTGTGATTCTGCCAGCTGAAGATAGTTTACTTTGGGAACTCTGGGGACACTTGGGGGGTATAAAAATGCCAGAGCCCCAGAGAAGTGATGGCTACTGCTCCTCCCTGATGCTCCTTTTGCTGTTTGCTGTTTTGCTGGATTGCTTGATGGCAAAGATTGGATTTGCCCCTATGAACTCAACATTCCTAACCAGCAGGAAGTAGTCTCAAGAGACCTATGTCCCTTTCCCCTCTAACCTTCTTTCTCTCCTGTCTGGTGTTGGGAGGTTGGAAGGGATGGGGTGGAGAAGGGTAGTAGGTTAAAGAACCCAATAAAGTAGCCAAAAAGTCAAGCTCCACCCTGACTCAGCTTTCTTCTTTAATCTTCTCTTCTTCGGTAGACCTTCTGTTCTGTGAGGACACCGGCTGTGACCTTTCACCTAAATTCGTGTCCAACCAAGCCCATGCCAGATACCTCATGTCCTAGTTTGCTTTCTGTTATTGTGATAAAAATCATAGTAAAAAGGCAACGTGGGGAGGAAAGATTTATTTAACTTATATTTCTAATTCATGATTCGTCATTGAAGGAAGTTGGGGAAGGAAGCACATTCTGGAAAAATGCTGCTTACTGTCTGACTTAATGGGGCATGCCCAGCTATCTTTCTTATACAGACCAGGCCTACCTGCTAGGGATGATGCCTCCCACAGTAGACTAGGACTTTTCATATCCAGCATCAATCAAGATTCTTTCTCACAGATATGTCAACAAGTCTATCAGATTGGGGCAATTTTACAATTAAAGTTCCCTGTTCTTAGGTAACTCAAGGCTATGTCAAGCTGACAATAAAAATGAACAAAGGCATCTAGTATTTAAGGTTAAATGACTATTAAATAATCAAATCTCTGTCTTCTACATTATACTGACATTCTTCATACTCCCACATGAAAGGCAACAGTTGAAAAACCTGCCCCAAAGGATTCTGGTAAGCATAATAATAGCCATAATTCATTGAGAGGTTTATTGCTTACACAGCACAGTCCTAAGTACACCCAGTTCTGTTAGCTCATGATATTTGTATAGTAAACATCTTTCACTATGCAAAATCACAAAATTAAAACCCTCATGGAGAACAGTATTAGGACACAATATTCAAAAGCTTCATCAGTGGGACATCAACAACAAATAGGAAATTAATAAGCCCAGTAACACACATTAAATAGGTAATAAAAGGATCTGGTCTTTCACTTTTAACTGCCCTGAAGCTTTCTTGTGGAATCAGGTTTCAGAAGGCAGCAGTTTATGAAGAGACGGAGAGAGAGTTAGCTGAAATAAGAAGGTGAATTCCAACGTTAAAGATGTACTTTAACACATAATGGACTGCAGGAGACAGGAGCTGTTTCACTGTGTGTGTGTGTGTGTGTGTGTGTGTGTGTGTGTGTGTGTGTGTGTATGTGTGTGCCTGCATGCCCACTCGTATGCATTTTTGTTTTACATCTAGCCCACCCAGATCAATTCATCTCACATTTCTCCATAGATCTAATTATATAAAAGTCAATGCAGAATTCAATGAATGCTCAAATCATTTCCCAATGTATCAATAATGTTGAGTCAGATACCCAGTTTCAAAACAATTATGATAACTAATTAACTATTGTAAAGCTTAGATTTCACAATTCACTCTGACACAAAGTTGAAAGGTCAGTGATGTGTTGATCTCCATTTTATACATGAGGAAAAAAACTCATGGAGAGTTGAGAGAACTCCCTACAGACACAGGTTAGTGTCAAAAAGTCTAACTTAGAACCCAAGCAATACCTTTCCAGTCCTGGCTCATAGCCACCTACTCACTCTCTGCTCAATCTCAGTGTCTCCAATAGGCTTTACTTGAACTTCCTATGACTCTAGTATGGCCTGACTTCGAGATGACTCAAATCCCAAGAGAAAAGGAAGAATTCCAAGTTCATTTACTTCTCTGATTGTCTGAAGTGTGTTGATGTGGGACAGATGGGACAGAGGAAAGAGAATGAATTCTGAGTCACACAGGTGTCAAAGCAGAAGTCTTTGGATTTACAGTCTTTAAGTCCACGGATCCACATCAATGAATTGATTCCCACACCTGTAAAGTGTAGGTGCCAACCCAAACCTCCATGTATCTGTGTGTAAAAAGAGATATCTGGGTATCAGAACTACTAGGCTTCCCCAGTTCGCCTCAAAAGCTGACTAACAGCTGAAATGTCCCCTGTGATGTTCCAGTTAACTTTGGCTCTCCTCATAAAGTAAGCATATCAGGTCCCTTGGAACTTGCTTTAAATAAAACTTTCACAGGACCTCCTTCAGAGAGACTGGAATCTAACTAGTTTGATGGGAAAGCGAACTGAACAAGGAAAGCTAATGATAAAAGTTGGTGGAGGTGAGGGGGATTTTTTTCTTCAGAATTTCACCAGGAACTCATCTGTAGTTCCCACATGGTGGCCACCATCCTCTCACTGGCTTTAGATTTTGATGTCATGGCAGCTTATGGTTCATATAAGAGGCAAAGGCACAGAGGATGGAAGTAATGCTGAGAAGATAATTTTCCATACACAGAGTAGTCACAGTTTTCAGCACTAGTTAGCTCATCTCTCCTCCACAGATCTGACAAAGGGATCTTCAGCGTTCTCATTTAGCACAAGGCTTAAGGGAATGCTTTTTTTTTTTTTCTTTTTATCAGAGAAGTCAGCTAGCCGTGATGTCAGAATTAGATTTCTGGTCATCTATCTTTAATTTTAGTGACTTCTTTATTCTGCAGCTTCTTCCTAAATGCAAGACAATCTCAGATCATTCAAGTTCATTCAAAGCCATTTGCAATGATCGGAAATGTGCAAGCGCTGTAGTTGCTGAGGGGACAGGGATGCTAATATGACAGTAAGCTGGCACATAACCTCAGCAGAGCCAGCTAGGAAACTGAGAGAAGGGCCCCTGCTTTCCCACAGCAGCAGGGGTCTCTGCAGGAGGAAGAGAGCACGTTGGATGAACGGTGTTAGTTCATTTGATGTGATCATAACAGAACAGTCGAGGCAAGCTAGCTTCATTTTTTAAAAGAAGTCCATTTGCTTCATAGTTCTGGAGACTGGAAGACCAATCAGCAGGGCCCACTGTCAAGGGCCCATGGTGGATGATGGGAACTTGTGCAAGGAGGAAGTGATCACATCTTCAAACAGAAGCCACAAATCCTGCCAATTGCTCCCTTGACTTAAGTAAGTCCCACATCCCAGACTCCATTCCTCAAAGGTACCACCTTCCAGTATGCCCATGAGCACAAGAATAGGGCAAAAGAAGATAGACAGGCTATTGACTTCTATAAGCCACGCCCATTAGCACTGTCCTCAAGTGGCCTTGGCGACTCTTTCTCATTCCCCTTTCCTTGCTTGTGATCCTCAAAACAACCATAGAACTTGCTGAGGATGGAGCATTCTAAGGCAAACAGAGCAGAGTGGAGCAGCAATCTCTCCAAAAGCAGGGTGCCCTGCCATGCCTAACCCAGCGAACTCAGCGGCCCACCAGGTACCATCCACAGTGAACGGCTTCCCAGGGCTCCCAAGCGAAACATGTGCACGTGAAGTACATGGAATCATTATTCTATCTGGGCTTAGAAAGGACAATCCACCCAGTGTCTCAGGCTTCTAACGTCCCTTCATGCCCATCTGTGAGAAGTAATGTTGCTTCCCTCAACTCTCTCCACCCCTCCCCGCCCCCCAATCTGTCCATTTGTGATTCAAAAATGCACATTTAGGAGTCTCTGTGCAGGGGACTGGAGAAAATGTAAAGAGAGAAGCTATTTGCCCACGGGAGAAGAACCGACCGTCTTGCCTCCTGAGTGAACAACCCAGCTCCTTTCTCCCGAGGCTGTGCCCCTGGTCTCTATCTTGGGTTCCAAGTAGCCAATGGGGGATTCTCTCACTATTTTTCATCAAGGCAGGATACTCTCCACTTGTAATATGCAGTTCCCATCTCTCTCAGTTATAAGCAGGTGCAATATGATTTAAACACCGCCATGAAGAATAAAATGGACAGAACAGTTTTCCACCATGCTGAAAAGCCCAGCCTGGGAATTGAAATAGCAGTGAATCTTCTGGTTTCAAATAAAATCAATTGTTTTTTTTTTTTTTTTTTTTTTTTTTTTTATCAGTTTAAGGACACTCAGCATCAAGGTGACGGAACGGAAGAAAGAAACAGGTTTTTGTTTGTTTGTTTGTTTGTTCATTTGTTTTTTGTTTGTTTTCTCCAAGGGCGGTACCCTGTGTGCTTGAAGGCTCTTGTAGCATTCATTACATTAACATAACCTGAAATGGGTCTTTCTTTGCTGCATTTTAGAAGTATGATTCCTGAATTTAAAATTAGCATGAGAAAGCACTTTCTGTAGATGTAGTGCGGCTTCAGGCTGTGGAGCTGCCAAAGCTTTAGTTCTAGATACGGCGCATAAAATCCCCATTCAGAATCAAACATCCATCATTTTCCTGAGATTGTTAAACAGCTGCGTGTCTACATTTATCTGTTCTTCATGGAGAGAAGGAAAGGCTAAACATAACCAGTCCAATACAGACCAATAAGTCCTCTGACAAAGTCAAGGGCATCCAGATGGGTGCCACCTCTGTCCTTTGGCTGTCTCTTATAGCCAGTGGGAAAACAGTCTTGGGCAAGGGGGTGAGCCTCGTGCATGTTGGGCAGGGCAAGTGGTCTCCCACTGAACTGAACTACAATCCTTCTAGGAATTTATTATAAAAAGAAGGCTCATAAAATGTGCTAATTACAAGAATATTAATAGCAGTGTTGTTTATAATACCCCCAATACTGGAAACTGCATATGTGACAATTTTGAATTAACAAGACCACAGCACATCTATAAATTTTAATATTAAATCCACCATTTACATAAGTGACTTACCCAGACATGAAAATATCCAAGGAACGAAGATAGGACAGCGAGGAAGAACTATCAATACTGTTAGATAATGATGCAATTGTTTTATTTTCTTTCAAAATTCTTCCCTGTTTTCTTGCCACAGATGCCCCAATCTATTCAGAAATCAGTTGAATGATGCCATGGTTCACTTTAGTTGAAATGTTCCACTTTTCCCTCCTCCCCACACAAGGACAAGAAAGAAACTGTTTTGAGTCTGAGGGTCATTGCTGAGTGATTCAGCCTGGGCCGCAGTCCCCATGTGTCCTGGAGATGACTGGAGACCCCTCCTGTACTTTTGTTGTAGAGTCTAAAAGGACAATCCAGGTCTCAGGCTTTCTGTAGCCGATGTCAGGACCTCAGATTCCTCCTGGATCTAAAACAGCCAGAGTCATAGCAGTTGTAAGGGTGGCGCTGACCACAATTGCTGACTTGCCCTGAAAGGTGAGCTTTCCTTGTAAGAGAAGCAGGATTTCAGTGGAGCATCCTCCCTGGGAGAACCCCTTGCAGGGAGGAAGCCAGGCACCAGCAGAGGCTTTGCAGATGGAAAGAGTAAGTTCATGGCAGGAAGAAAATGGCATCTTATTAGAGAAAGTGTCTAAAGTTGTCAGGAACAATGCAAAAGACATAAATGACTAGACAGGCCAGGGGTCAGTGACCAGCCCAGTGACAGGTCCAAAACCTACTCCTGTAGCCTTGGGACCACCCCTGGGACACCAACCCTGTCCTCAGTCTTGGTTTTCCTTCCTAAAAATCATTTTCAATTAAGAATATTTCACTGTGGGATGCAATAGACAAACTAACAAAGGAAACATTTTCAGGCCATGCTTGGCCCAGAGGGGTACTCTAAAGCAGAGGGGTGTTCCAGCATAGGGGTGCTCTAGTGTAGGGGTGCTCTCATGCAAGAGTGCTCCAGTGCAGGGCCACTCTATCACATTGGGTTCTCTGGGCTCCTAGGAGCTTCATCCCATAACCATTTTCCTCTCTGAGTGAGCATTCTGGTCCCTCTTCCCTCTCCGACCCTACCCAATCCACAGTTAACATGGCTTCCACTGTCAACATGGCTGATACAAAAGCATCCCAGAGTGTGATGGGAAGGTTGATGGGAGATGTAAAAAGAGAGAATATATATATTCTTTGTCTTGTTTGGATCAGACTTCGTGCAACATGACATGCAGCTCTCTTTATTTTGATTTAATTTTGTGGCCACATGAGACAGCCTGGGGGCTTTGCACATCCAGGAGCATGCTCTTCCACAAAATTACACCTGGAGCCTGAGTCTTTATCTGAACTAAGACATTCAAACCAAAATCCAAAACATCTGCTAACTGCTTGGACAGCTGTGGCTTCTGACAGAGGCTGCAAAACAAGACTCTTGGGATGTGGTTCTTTCAGCACTTTGTGGAGAAGCTACACCCTGAGCATGAAGTCACCATTGCTGTCTAGAGAGGGTTCTCACAGCCCTGCCCACTGCTTGGCACAGGCACAGCTGAACAGAGCTTCTCAACTTCTGATTCTAGGTCTTCCTATATGTGGCTACATATAGATAGATAAATGAGTGGATGGATGGATGGATGGATGGATGGATGGATGGATGGATGGATGGGAGGACTTCATCTTTACAAATTATGACAGAATGTGGAGTTCAAGGGTGTTTTCGTGTTCCTAGTTTTCCAACTCTATCTGGTTATGGGGGTCCCATCTTAACTTGAAGGGTAATGGAGACACGAGGTCATTTGTGCAGGAGAATATGACCATCTGATGCACTGACTGATTAGGATAACAGAATCAGTCACCAAAGGCTGTGCTACCCAAGTGATCATGGTGTTGCTAAAACAACAAAAATTCATCTTGTCATTCTATGGGCCTGAGGCCAAGATTCTGCGATGCTGCTTTCTTCCAAAGTCTCTCTTCTTCATGGAAGAAAGGAATCTTTCCTTGCTCTGTCTGCATCCCTGCGATGGACACTTGGGCTGTCTCTCTTTGGTCCCTTAGGGATACTTCTTTTGCAGACATAGTCTACATGTCTATGAGTCCTCACTTTTGGTTCTTTTGATAGTATGCCTGGAGAAGAGTTTCTGAGTCATTTGATTCTATGTTTAACATTTTTGGGGAGCTGCCCAGTCGTCTTCAGCAATGCCTCATGACTTTAGATCGCCACCACACGCTTCCCAGCACTTGTTAGTCTCCTCTTGGTCTGTTATTTTATTTATTTCTTTTTTGTAAGAGCCATCTTAATGTTTGTGGAAAAACACCTCATTGCAGTTTTGTTCCGCATTTTGCTACTGGGTAATGTTGCAAACGTCTTCTCGCGTTTATTGTCAAGTTATATAATGTCTTCAGAGAACATTTATTCAATGCCTTTGCCCATTTTGAATGTGAATTAGATTTTTATTGTTGTCGAGCATACTATTTTTAAAAATAATACATTTTTATATGTTCTTATGGTAATGATCCAAAGTCAGATTTAAAATCTAAGACCACGTCTTTCTCTCAACACAACAGAAAATGTAAGAAGTTAAAATCCTGACATCCTGGTAGGAAGACACAAATGACAGCTATGTATCAATCATCACATTGGTAAGCGGATGGGGAGGAGTCAAACAAGTAAAAAGCTAAATGTCATCTATGGTGAAATAGAATTGAAACATTTTATTTCTAAACTATAAAGGAAAAAATGTTAAAATTTAGTTTACCCTAGAAAACAAAAGACAGGAAGTGGGGGAGGGGGAGCAAAACTACAAACACTAGAATGTGAGCAATAGGCCAAGGCCATGGAGTCCACTGGAGATAGGCTCAGGGTTCCCTCCGTTTCAGATGGTTGCACCTTTGCAGACTCCTTTCTCTTCTTTCTGGTCAAATTACATCCCTTTCCTGTGGCTGCAGAGAGATGCAGTCAGGCTTGGGCATGGTAAGTCAGGAAACTCCACCCCCAGGACAAACTGACAGAAGGAGACAAAGTATAGTCGGCCCCTAGAAAGGCTTGTCACAGCCTCCCCCAAAATCCACCTACATGAAATTAGCCACTGAACCTCTAAATGCCAAATATGAAATACCAACAACCGTTTAACTCTCTGACCACCAACTGAATATCCATTGTCATTGTTCAATTCTGACACTAGCTAGCGAGCGTTAGTACAAACAGTTGCCCATAGATTAACTTCTATCCCCCCCCCCCACACACACACAGACTCCCACAGTTTAGGTGTCATCTTCATCTGGAGCGTCCCTGTGACTGGTTATAAAGCTAGGAGGAGAATTTAGTAACTTGCAAAAATGGTTCACAGAATTCAGAAGCTCACTTTAGTTACTGCCATTTCTTTATTATACATGCTATGAGTTAGAAACAGGGAAGTAGAGAGGTTTGTGGGATCAGTCCTTGTGTCTGCCCAACAAGACCTGCTAGCACCCACTGTCATTTATAACATTCACTGAGGATGCATGAGAGAGGTAATACTGATTAAACACTTGTTGGTATTTCATATTTGGTATTCAAAGGTTCAGTGGTTAATTTCTTGTAGATGGGTTTTGAGGGAGGCTGTAATTAGGCCTTTTAGGAGCAAACTCTTGGCCAAATTATTGGCCATTGATCAAGGAATAGAGCATAAAACGTAGGTTTTCTCTATTGTCTTGTGTGGTTATAGCAAAATTCTGAAACACTGAATAAAGTATAAACAAAACAGGTTTATGTGACTCACCTCTCTGTAGTCAGAAGGTTAAAAAGAACAAAGTGTTGGTGTCCTGGTGAGGGCCTTGGGTTTCATGACAGCACAGCTGTGAAGCAGAAACAGTCTGTACAGAAGGGAAACATCTGCAAAGCAGGCAAAGAGTGAGAAGGGAGCCAGACTCTTTCTTTCAAAACAACCCATTTTCATGGGTCCTAATCCACTTTTAGATCTTACATGCTAGCTTTAACCTCACCAGTAAAGTAAATCCCCTATGACCCAGTTACCTTCCACCAGATCCAACCTCTAACAATCTCACTGTCTCAACACTGGGGACCAAGCAATCTGAGCACAAACCTTTGGAAGACAAGCCATACCAACCATAGCATCTATTGCTATAGAAAATCTCACTGAACATATTCAGTATCTAGTCTCATTTCTAACTTATTCATAAGACTAGAATAAAATTTACTTTTTAACACAATGAAGAATGGTTTACTTTGATGGCTGTCATCTTCTGTCTTGCATTGCTGTAAAAGAATACTCAAGCCTGGGGAATTTATACACTAGAATTTGTTTGGCTCCTGGCTCTGGAGGTTGAGGCATCAAAAAGAGATCATGGTGTTTGCCAAGTGTCTACTTGCTGTGTCATGGTCAGTGGAAGGAGGAGAGGCACACAGAAGGAACTGCTTTTACGACAAGCCCACTCCCATGACGCCAACTAAGGTCTCTGTTCTCATGGAACATCTCCCTCTTACTGGAACCTGTCAAGCCTGTTGGATTTGGGATTACATTTTTTGGTATACACATGTGAGAGGGAAGTTTTCAAACCATAACACTGGCCAATCTCCTGTCTAGTGAAAATAAAGATTAAAACATGGCTCACAATAACACTTATTATCATCCTGAAATATCAACTCCGTGTGGACCAACTAAAGTAAAGATGGGGGAGAAAAATTATCACTGCTTATAGATTGTCTGATTTTCAATCTAAGATACACCAAGAAAAATATGTGAAAATATCTGTGACCTGAATACTGATACAGTCAACTGTCATTTTCTTATCAGCACAATGGGATGCTAACATTTCTAAGGCTTTATTATCTCTAACATTATTTGCTTTGGAAGGGAATATTGGCTTTCTTTTCTGACAACTCTAATATCTATTCTCTGAAGAGGATAGATGGCCAATGATTCTAAAATACAAAAGTGCAATAATATTTAGTGCATATTATCTGTCTACAGCCATCACTAACACAATTCCTATAAAATAGGAAAGGAAAAGTGGCCATTTTTCAATATTCTTAATTGAGCAATAAATCAACCGAACTGAAACTGGATTACAAGGCAGGCTTAATATAATAATGTTCAGACTCCTGGGTTTTGAGTCAAGGTTTTGAAGATCGGGTGCCTATTTAAAGATCTAGCTAGCATAAGCTCTATCGTCATTGCAAAGGACACTCTGTGTCACTGAGTCCTGTCCTGCAAGTGTGGGGGAAATTATATTTCCAATGACTCTTGGCACATCCTTCGAGAAGTAATTGCCAAGTCATTCAGCAGTTCTCCAGTTAAGAATCTCCAGTCTTAGTCTTTAAGTTGCAGGAAGGAAGTGATCAGCAAGGATATTAGGTGGGAAAGAGTGCGGAGGAGTTCAAATGAAAGCTGATTCAAGCCATTAGGAGAACATGACTCAGCAGGAGGCAAATCTAAGTCACAAGAACCCGAGGTTAGCAAGTTCTCATGCGCCTTCTGCACTGTCAGGGCACTGTCATCTCATTAGGTGACAAGTTGTGCCAATAAATAATTAGCATTGCCTTACTTATCAAGGAAACCCCAGCATCATCCGGATTCATAAAGGTTTAGATTCATCTTCCAATCCAAGTATCCCATTATATATATATATATATATATATATATATATATATATATATATATCCAAACCACAAACTCACACTCATAAGCACAAAGCTGAATATGGTAACAAACAAGGATGTGTATATGGGTGATGCTGTTCGTGATGTAGACGGCCCTGGGGCAACAGGGATTGGTGGATGTTAGAGATAAGAGAAATCTAGGCCAATCTAACACCCGAACATTGATTAAGTGAGCTGGTACTTAGTGTCCTTCCAGAAGCACTTGGCTCACTCAGAATATATAGGCTGTCTGTTCCCCAACAAAGTCAACTTTTTCCTAATTCAACTGACTACAAGCACATTGCAGAAATCAAAGAATTATGTCCTTTGGATTTATGGGAAGTTTGGTGTGTTTCTTGTTTGTTTGAGAAAAATCATATAAATGAATTCTTTATCTCATATAGACCAGAAAAGAGAGATGTAAGGATTACTGGAAAATATAGTTCATTTAAGTCAAACAATACACACACACACACACACACACACACAGAGAGAGAGAGAGAGAGAGACAGAGAGAGAGAGACAGAGAGACAGAGAGACAGAGAGACAGACAGAGACAGACAGAGACACTCAGATAAAGACAAGACAGAGAGAGAGAGAGAGAGAGAGAGAGAGAGAGAGAGAGAGGCACAGGCAGAAAGAGGCAGAGGCAGACACATATTGTTTGATAAGGATATGCCCTGAGAACTCTTACCATTGTGCAAACATAACAGAATGTCATGACACATTGAAATGGCTGCAGTATGGTTGGGAAATGGACACATGGTCTATTGCTAGCTAAAATATGACTCTGTGCCACACGCTCAACATAAACGTGCATTATGATTATCACGTATTTGCCCATACTATATAAAAAGGATCAGTCAGTTTTCAGACTCAGAGTAAACACCCTTCACTGTGTTGAAATGATCATTAATCGTAAAATCAAGACAGGAAGCCAGGCTTGGTGTCCGTCTGGCAGCAGTGCACTCCTGGGTGATATCAAAGTGGTTTGGGGATTAAATGAGCTGACATTCAAAGTGTCTACGGAAATGCTTGGCAGCCTGTAGACAATTTTCTCTACCCCCACCACCCCAACACAAAACGACTGGATTAGGGGCTGGAAAAAGACTGCCTGAGGCAGTGTGGCCTTCCTTCCGATTTTCCCTTACACTTTATCAGGTGCCTAGCAGAAGCTGACTGGAGGCTGGGTCCTCAGATCTGAGGAACTAGTTTCAGGTATAGTGTGTAGGGGATGAGATGAAGGGAGAAACTAAAAAAAACGGATCTGCAGATGTGCCTCTAGAGGAAATGACCTGATGGGACCACAAATGGAGTCCAGCCCCGGCAGAGTCGTCTCACAGCTGCCCAAGTGAAAGCAGGAGGAAGTGGGGCTTGAGGGAATCGTAGGGAGAAGAAAATCATGTACTTAGCAACATGGTTGTCTAGAGCAGATGCAAACGCATCTGTGAACCTTAAATTTCCTCAACTACCTAAAATCTCTAGAGCCTGAAAATAACTCCACAAACAACCCATGCCTTTGGCATTACAGAGACTGACAATGTTATCAAGGACCATTTACGAGACCTGAAACTTCCAGAGAGCTAGAGCTGCAGCAGCTGCCCCAAGCAGAGCAGGGGTAGGGGCTGGAGCCTTAGAGCATGCCAGGAGGATGGAGAAGAGTACAGTCAAAATCTCCTTCTGCGACCCAACACAGAAATGCCCAGATAACCCAAATCTAAAGGTGGGGGGAGCGGCAGAGAAGCATTGCTCCTAGGAAAGGAGGACACAGCGAAGGCTCTTTGAAGAGATGTGGTAATGAAAGGCAAAAAAGACAAGGTTGGAGGGGGAGGGGCAGGGGATTGACAGTCCCACAGAGACAGAGGCCCATGGCTTTTCTTCAACAGCATCATACATAAATGGACACACTCATCACACTGACCGTTGCGTATCTGAAATAGGAGCGGTCAGACCTACTGTGTAGAGAGAGTAAGAGGAGAAAGTAGAGGGTGAAACTCACCAACGGATTACAGGAGAGACAGGAAATCGAGGGTGAGCACTACCCCCAAATGAATGAATATCCTGTATCCAACAACTGAGAGAGATTACTTTTAAGTCTTTACAATTATAATCAAAAAATTAAGAGCACAGATGTACAAAATGCAGAAATAAACAGAGCAAAATCTAATTGAGATCAAGATGCAGATGAAAGGGAGAAGCAAAACTTGGAGTCAGAAGTAAAATAAATCCCAGTTGTCAATGAAATAAAGTCAAATGAAAATTATAAAAACGTAATAGAGAATGCAGGTTAAAAACACAAAGGCAAAAATAAACCAAGGGGGAGAGGAGGAAACAGAAAGCGGTTGAAAAGCCTGAGAAGAAGGCTCAACGTATATATTTGGAGTTTTTAACATTTTTACTTATTCTTTGAGAGCTTCATATAATGTAGTTTGAGCATATTCACCTCCACCTCCAGCTCCTTCTGTGACCCACCTTCCCACCCTCCCTCCCTACCCAACTTTGAGTTTTCTCCTTTTTACTCAACTGAGGCCAGTTTGTGCTGCCCAGTGGGTATTGTGAGTGGGACCTGCATCAGTGTGTGGCCAGCCTACCAGGGGCTACATCATTGAAGACAACTGTCTCTCCCTCTCGAATGGCTCTTCAGCTAGTGGCGGGACCTGCCTACCTTCCCCCACCTTTATTCTGGGATTGTTTTTTTTTTTTTTCTGGACAGAGTTTGTATAAGTCTTGGACATGCCATCACAGTCGCTGTGTGCAACATGACCTGTTGAATCCAGCAAACCCAGTTTCCACCATCCTGGCTCTTAGAATTATTCTGCTCTCTTTCCCATGAATCTCTCTAAGCCTTGTGGGAAGAAGTGTGATGTGTATTCTCCACTTAGGGCTGACCTGATGGCTCTGAAGCCTTATGCTCTGAATGTTGACCAGTTGCTGTTCTCAGTGTTAACTGGCACGTACAGAGAGAAGCAGCCTCTCTGATGAAGGCTGAGAGCAAGTCATTAGGAGTCATTTTAATACTATCTCTGCTTCTCCCCTGCAGCCTTGAACCTATCTGGTCACAGGTTCTTGGTCCCTTTAACAGTGCCAAGTATGGATTCTATATGATGGAACAAGCTTTATAATTGGAATTTTTGAAGAAAAAAAAGCTTACAAGATAGAATTAACACTTAAGACTGTAATTTTTAAAATTGTCCAGAAGTGAGCCAGTCCCATAATAGATACATATACCATATATGTGTGCACAAACCTTTCTAATTCTGTTTTTGTTGCTATGATACCTGATCAATAATACCCTGATCTAAAGCTACTTAGGGAAGAAAGGGCTTATTTAACTTACAATTGCTGGTTACAGTCCACTTGGGTAGTCAAGGGAGGAGCCTGAATCAGAGAGTCACAGTCAAGAACAGGCCGTGTTCAATGTGTGTCCCCTCACCTCACTTTCTCTGCTCTTACAGACCAAGGCCCTGCATGTGGACTGCTGCATATCTACTCAACTCAGTTAACATAACTAAGAAATCCCTCATGCATGTGTATGTGCGTGTGCGTGCATGCGTGCGTGTGTGTGTGTGTGTTTCAGAAATTTTATTTCACATGGTAATTCTGGAACATATTCTGGAAAAGCACTTGATCTCAACAACAACAACAACAACATTCTAGCCTCTAGCTAGAACAAAAAGAACAAACAAGCAATAAAAGAAAAGTGGGTTGGCATGCAAGTTTTCCAGAATAACATATGCAACACAGTAACAGTAAGCAGCATTTTCAAGAACTTCCCCCACCCCAAAGAGAGGAGTCAGATCTTCATATCTAGCTGTGCTGTGGTATGAATGTGTCCCCCACAAAACATACTGGGAACATAGACCCCACTTCAACAGTGTTGGAAATGGGGGCTCATGGGAAACACATAGCCCTGAGGGCTCTGCCCTTCTGACCAGTTGAATGCCACAATACTGAATGTGGGTTCATTGTGACAATGTTTTCTACAAAGGGGCAAGAGAGTTTGATCCTTTGTCCCTCTCAACTTCTCTTCTCCTTCACCCTCCCCCTTCCATCACAGGATGATGTAGCCACAAGGTCTTTATCAGATGCCAATCCTCCATCTTAGACTTCAGCTTCAAGAACCACAAGCCAGTACTCTCTGTTCCTTATAAGTTACCCAAGATTAACGACACAGCACAGACTGGTATGGGTTGGACTTTAAATGCCTCCTACTGCTTATGTGCTTGGCCACAGCTCATAGCATTGTTGGGAGGTGGCAGAACCTCTATAAGGTGGGGACTCATAGAAGAAAGGTAGCTTATTGGGAATATGCCTTTGAATCAGATATTGGGGAGATGCTGTGGTCTCCCCTTACCTCCTGGCTGCCATGAAGTGAACAGGGTGAGTCTGCTATGCACTCCACACTGGGATGCCCTGCCTCAGTCTAGGCCAGAAACAATCGAGTCCACCACCCACAGGCTGAACTCCTTGAGACTATGACAAAATAAGTCTTTTCTCCCTTTTAACTTGTTTCCCTCAAGTGTTAGTCAGGGTGATGGAAAACTGACTAAGACATGGTCTAAGACAGCTTGATCAAAGAAAACTGTTTCAGACAAATTAAATTGAGTTGTGCTTATTTGAACAACAACAACAAAAAATAACGTATGAGTCAGGCAGACTGAGGTCAAGAGTAAACGTGAGGGCCCAGGCCTGCAGCAGAAGCAGTGAACCTCCATAGGCTGGTCAGAGAAATGAAGCAAAGGTCATCTGATTGGCTGCATTCGGGCATCTGCCTTATAGTTAAGTCAATACTGTCTGTGATTGACAGATGTGTTGCTATTGGTGATTGGCTGGAATCCAACAATTTGTTACATATTCTTCAATAACTAGTGTGTGTGTGTTTGTGTGTGTGTGTGTGTGTGTGTGTGTGTGTGTGTGTGTGTGTATCAATGCTCATGTTCATATAAGTACCTAAGGAAGGCCAGAAGAGAATATCATATCCCCTAGAACTGAATTACATATGATTGTGAGCTGCCAGACATGGATGCTGGTAACTGAGATGACATTCTTGGCAAGAGCTGCAAATAATCTTAACCACTGGGCCAACATACAAATATTTATATTATACATATATGCTCATATTCTTAAATTAGACTTTGACTTATTACTTAGAGACTTGGAGTTCAAGGCAACCTCAGGGTAGTTATTTTACTTCCTATAACCTGTGTCATCTTTCAGTGTCCTTTTAAGGAAAATATTACCCATAAGTCCTTAGAGAAAGTAATTACTAGCTATTCTGGAAAAAAAAAATCTATGAGAATTGGCAAGATCTGGTCTAGGGCCTTGAAGAAAGTTACGGCTCCTGTTTCTGGGAACCCAGCTTTTTCCCCTGAAGGATTGTGGTTAATCATTCCTAAGGCAACTGTGTCTGGGATATCCTCTGCTCTCTTTGCCAATTTTGTCTGGCTTAGCTCTCTACTGACCTTGGCCCATTTCCCTCTGCAAATAGTATATATGATACTGCAGTTCCTAATATGCATGCCTAACATAAGTCATCAGCATGCAAGACTTCCCTGTCCCAACTACCTGACCTCTTTATTTCTCATCCTCATTCTTCCTCCCCAACAACTTGCCATTCGGGATCCTTATTCCTGCAGGTTTAGATTACCCAGAATCCCCACTGGAAATGGGAGGCAGATTCTGGAGAATTGCCCAGAAGTTTTGGGACTGGCTAGTCTGGTAGTAGCATAGCATTAACAAAAGGAAACTCTGTCTCCACAAGGTTGAAAGAGGGACCGGAGTCCGGAAAGTTGTCCTCTGACCTTCACACACATGCCCTGGCACATGCACTCCACACTAACCCCCCAACACACAAGTGAATACATTTAAAATGGATGTAATAGGTTAAATGGATCCCAAAGATGACCATACTTGAGCTGTGAAAATTCTGACACAGTTTTTAAAATAAATGTTAGCCTCCGATGTTTTAGCCACATACCTTTCAATTATAATGCCTGTTCTGATGTTCCTCCTGATTTTCCTTCTGTTCATTCTGAGTTGGCTTTGAGTATCTATTTGCCTTCTCCTTAGTGGTTGTTGCATTTTCCTGCATCTTTGTGCATCTCACCATGTTTGGGTAGATGACAGGCACTGTGACTCTTGTAGTATGATGAATTCATTCATGTGAAGATTTTTGAGCTTTATTCTGGAATGCAGCCAAGTCCCCAGCTAATGGTTTGGTCTTTTCCAATGTTGCCTTGCCAAGTGTGACTGGAGAAGCAGCATCTTGTCTAGTGATAACCAAGTTTTCACTACTGAACAAAGGCCTTTGTGGGTGCTCCACTTGTTACAAATTATTTGGATTTCTACATAAACAATTTGAATATTCTTCCTCATAGTCAATTGCTTACTTGAATTTTCTATTTAACTCAGCATGGACTCATTATTTTGATCTTTGGGTTATTGCTTAGCCTTACTTCTTTTATATTTTATTTTGTTCTATTTCTAAAATTGTTCTAGATTCTTCCATTCTTTTGGCATGTCTCCATTTCTGTAGAGCTTAAACAAATAACTACCACTTCCTTTTGTCTGGCTCTTCTTATATATTTCCTACCTCCGTTCCCAAATTGGCTGCTTCTCCAGAAAGCCTGTACTCCTCTTGTTGAAATTTGAGACTAAGACCTAGGTGCAAGATGAGCTCACGCTTACTGTATGTAGTACCATTGTTTCTTATCCTGTGAAGCTGACCCTGTAAGAAAACGTATGTGTACACTAAGTCAAGTTACATACACATCTATAACCTATATCTGCTCAACTGTGTCTGCATCAAGCTAAACATGAGTCAATACTTGTGCTATAGATGATTCCTTGATAGTGAAACACTTCTTCAAAGAAGGAAGGGAGAGAGGAAGGAAGGAAGGGAACTCATTAAACTCAGGAAGCTCAGGAAACTTACAAGCTTCCCAAGACTCCTCCTCAAGGTGAAGTAAGCAGTAAACAGATATTGGGGGCCAGTGGATCTCTTGTGCTGCTGCCTGCCAACTCTGTCTGGAGCTCCCATGATGTGCATTGTCATCTCTGCTGGAGTGAGCTATTTGGCAGTATAGCTGCCTTTGAGTCACCTGTGATCCTCTAAGTGACCCCTTACCCATTCTCCTGAAAGTAGCCCTACTAAACTCATTGACAAAGCGAGACTCGGATAGGATCATGGCTTTGGTCTTTCATAGGTGGTTTCTGTGGGATGAATAGCCGTGTGCCTATGTCTCCCTAGAAGTCACAGGCAACACTGTGTTACAAAACTAATCGCTTATCGCACAGATTATTTGAAAAACCTTCTTTTCCTTGTCTACAAGCTTCTACCCCAACACAGGAAACACAGCTACCACCATATGCTGTGTACATAACTATTCATTTCCAGTGTGTACAGTGGACAAGAGTTCACCATCTGGACTTTCACATTAAGCAATTTTACCAACACATGCAGTCTTTAAACACTGTTCATCTCAATCACAATCCCATAAACTCCCCTCTTTCATGGGGACCTAATGCACACCACCAACCCCTCCCTCCCTCACCGAGACTTTTGAACTATTTATGGCAGAGATAGGCTGCTTTCCATCTTTCTTAAATCCATTATCTCAATTCTCACATCCTGGATGTTTCCTTTTCAAATAGGGTTAGACCCTCAGCATGGCATGATCAACTCTGTAGAATAAACAATATAGTCTGCATGCAGAAAAAAATATCACAAGCATAAAATTACTATTAAAATTATCTTGTTAATTAATTAAACCAAGACAAAATCCACTTCATCAATCAAAAAAAGTAACAGAAAGTTTCTCTAGCATTTACACAAACACACATTTAAAATTCCAATAACTGTAATAGTGTGAAAAGGATTCAGGGATTCATGAATAGAAGTGTGGACCTATAATCCCAGCAGTCTGGAGGCAGAGGCAGAAGGTTCACCTAACCATCTGAGGCCAGCCTGATCTAAACAGAAAGCTGTAAGCCAGCCAGGAATATGAAGTGAGACTTTGTAAAGCAAAATTAATTAATTAATTAATTAATTAATTTAAGGTCAATTAAATAAAAGAAAATTCTGAGAATAATGGAAGTGGTACACTGTGAGCATGAGATAGGATTTAAATTAGCACCCTGAGGTAGGTATAGTGGGCACATGTCTATGATTTCAGAACTCAGGAGCGGAGGTAAGAAGTTACATAACAGGTTTCTACAAACTATAATAAAATACAAGTGCCCTCTGATATTCACCTGCCAGTCTCACAACACACAGTCATGTGGTTCAGATGCCCTCAACACTGCAGAATACTGAACTTCAGGGGCTACATCCTGGAACAGGCTGCCATTGGCAGTGCTGCTGGACTTGGCTGATATGAGAAAGTCTAGATTCCTCTGCATACCTGGTTCTCAAAGGGCCGACCCGCTACTACTAAATATAACAAAATCTAATCTGGGTATTGTAAATAATAGAAATTTGTTTTTCCAAAATCAAGCCACAATTGGCACTGTACCAAATAGAGAGTACATAGTCCAGCCCCGATTTAAGCCATCCTTATTGGTTTGGACCTTGGAGACTGTGGGATACAAGTGACTGCTTTATTCCTTGAGTGGAATATCAGACTGAGACAATCCAATAGAGGCATCACCTTGGTGTCTTATGAAGGTTTCATCCCTGCTTCTAAAATAACACCTGATCTTTGCCTCCTCCAGAAGGGACAAACCTATGTCCTAGCAGAAAGCACAGGTTCTGTCTTTGGTAAGAGCTCTTCTCTGGCCATCAAGGAGCATAACACGACAAAAGCTTTCCTCATTTAGTATCCTCACTTTGCAGTTAAGTTCCAATATATGAGTGTTTTAGTTAGGTTTTTATTGCTGTAAAGAGACACCATGACCAAGGCAACTCTTATAAAAAACAACATTTAATTAGGGCTGGCTTACAGGTTCAGAGTTTCAGTCCATTATCATCATGGCGGGAAGTGTCCAGGCAGACATGGTGCTGGAGAAGGAGCTGAGAGTTCTACATTTTGATCTAAAGGCAGCCAGAAGGAGACTTTCTTCTGCACTGACCAGAGCTTGAGCCCTAAGAACCCTCAAAGTATATCTACAGAGTGACACATTTTCTTCAACAAAGCTCCACTTAATCCAACAAGGCCACATCATCTCCCATGGCCCAAGTATATTCAAACCACCACAATGAATTTTAGCAAAACATGTGCATCCAAAATACAGCCGCATGCACATGGCTGATCTCAGAGGGCTAGCCCAAATCATTTCTGACTACAGCAACCATAATATGCAAAAGAACTCTATATAAATGATGTCTTAGGTGCTTAAAAACCACAAGACTCTGGTAAAGAAAGCATCTGAGATAAAATTCAGCTACAATCCCTAGAAAATAAGCCAAGGAGATGACTCAAGGGGTAAAGGCACTTGCCACCTAGCCCAAGTTTAATCCCCAGAACCCATGGATGGAGAGAGCTCATTTCCCTTTCTGAATTCTACATGTATCCAGTAACACATGCACACCCCACACGGACAAAGTAAAAGAATAAACCAACCATGTAAACTACCCAGGAGAGGGAAAGACAGAAATGTCCCTGGAAAAAAGTTATACCCCGTGTCCGGAGTGACAAGGCCCCAGCACAGCTCTCTGAAATTCAAAACAACGCTTGAGAGAATCTGCAAGACAAATCATGAGACCAAGACAGTTATAGGAGCCCAGAGTTATCAAATCAGGCACTGAACACCAGGAAACAAGAACTGGGGCTTCCAGTCTCTGACACTGAGCTGGAGACTGGAGCTTGCTCAATCAGGTGGTGCTCTAACTACCTACAGTTGACAAGGCTGGTGGGTGCAGGCATGCACTGTCCCCAACAGAAACTGTACCTGCTGACTCCCTCAGCAGAGTGCTCTCGACATTCCCTGCACTATTTGTGGGCTCTGACTGGCTTGAGTCTGGGCAAAGTGCTTCCATCAGCTGCAGGCTCCTGAGGAGAGTGTAGGCAGCCACGTCTCCTCAAGAAGGTGTTTCTCAAGGCAGGAGCTTTGCAATACAATGTTTTGGACATTACCTCATGTTTCTCTCCTTCCCCTCACCATTCTGGAGTCAGGAAGGCGTTGAAAGGGCGAGGCTTGCCAGAGTCAAACTTGAAAGCTTCATAATTTAGCCTTTGGCTAGGCCTATGTTTTCATGTAAGAGCTAAGAATAATCCTGAATTAGTCAAATCCCACTTTCTAAAGCCAAAAATTTTAGACTCACAACCTCAGTACAATTCTGGAAAACACAAATTCTCTTTTACTCTTATACCTCTGTTGATGTTTGTGTGTGTCACACCCATGAACACACACAGATGGTAGGTAGGTAGAAGTGAGACCGAAAATTCTATCCTGTATCCCATAATGGCTGCCTCTCTGATTCAACCAGACACTCATCCTTGCACACACCTGTCTACCTCTGACCCCTCACCACCATAGAAGGAGCCTGACTTCCAGTTGACAAGCCTAGCTTGTATATCTTCCTCCAAGGAAAATATCATCTGTGGAACTTCTCTACTTCATTATCTCTTTCCACTCCAAAAATCAACACAATAGATAGTCTTGTTGGTTTCGATAAAGACCTTTTAAAAGGAAAAAAAACCAGATTTTCTTCTATTTTCACAGCTAAGCATTAGAAATGATATCTAAAGACAAGGATTGCGGTCCCAACACCCACATTCTTTCTCTACATTCTAAAGTTAGAATGAGGATGTGGGATTTTTTTTCTTTGAGCTGAGCTGTGTGAGGAACAATACGTACTTACAAGTCACTCAGAAAACACAACAGAATCAAAACAACCAAATAAATTTAGAACAATTAGCTTTCCCCAGTACTACTCATGTCATACATTTGGAGAGGAAACCAAAAAACAAATCAACTTCTCCAACTATAGATTCAGCCCCAGTTTAGGCTGTCTTTATCGGTTTGGACCTTGGTGAGTCTGGGATAGAAACTCCTGTACTGTTCATAAGTGGAATCTCAGATTGAGATGATTCAGTGGGGACATCACTTCTTGACACCGATTTTTGGCTCACAATTTTAAAAAGCACCATACTACAATCACTCAGAAATATGATCTTATAGCCGTTAAGGCAACTCAGAAAAAAATAATCACCTTTTAAAATGGGGATTATCTGAGCCAATGGTTTTCAAACTCTGGGAACTTCTAGTAATCTAATCACATTCCCTAGCATCTTTGGATGGGGGAGGAAGGTAGAGTTGGGATGACTGAGTAGGAGGGTATTGGCAAAAAGCTTTGGAAATGCGTGGGTTCACAAGTAAGGGGTTTTTGTTTGTTTGTTTGTTTTTGGTTTTGGTTGAAAAAAAAAAGATTGCTTGACCTTACACAGTTTGAATATCTCTGTGACAGAGATAGCTAACTGTATATCCATTTATTTATTTATTTATTTATTTAGCAATAGTAAGAGATTCCCAGTGTTTTGATACAATCATGGATGTAGCTAAAAGAGGGCATGGCCTAATCCTCCTCATGGTTCTATTCTGTGCCATGTCACTAAAAATGTTATGTGAGATTTTCCTAGTGAACCCTTCAGACGTAAGGTTGATCAGGAAATTAAAAATTAGAACTACTTTCATCCTGATTAGAATGGCTGTCATCAAAGGAACCAAGGACAGAAAATGATAGCCAAGACATGAAATACTGGATATAAACTCTCATAACCACTAAGGGAGTCAGCTTGGAAGTTTCTCAAAAACTAAACTTGGACATTCTTTAGACAGAGACACACAAACTCCAGGTGCATCTACTGAACGGACTCAGTATCTATCCTAGAGCTATCCATGTACCCATGTGTATTGCTGTTCTTTTCAAATTAGCAAAGAAACAGCCTAGGTATCCATAACAAGTAAATGGATACTAAAATGTGGTGCCCATATACAACATAATTTAGCCAAAAAGAAAAATGAAGTTGTGAAATTTGAACAAAAATAGATGGCACTAGAAAGCATTGTTTTGGTGAGCCAGGCTCAGAGAGACAAATGCTGCGTGCTCTTCATTTGCAGGTCCTAGCTTCCAATTGTATATATGTATATATGTGAGAGTAAGCGTGTGTAAAGAGGAGGAAACCAGGAAGGGTCCATGGAGGGTGTTTGATGGAAAGAGTGGGAAGGGTAATGTCCACATGTGATAAGAACGTGGAAAGGCAATAGCAGGTGGCAGGAGGTACAGCTGAAACGAGAGGCCAGGAGGCAAGGAGATGGGGGAGGATAACTGGTGGTTTGAATATGCTTGGCCCAGGGAGTGGCACTATTAGGAGGTCTGGCCTTGTTAGAGTAGGTGTAGCCTTGCTGGAGGAAGGTTTTTCACTGTGGGGATGGTTTAGAGAGCGTCTTCCTAGCTGCCTGAGGATACAAGTCCTGGTTGCTTTCACATCAAGATGTAGAACATTTAGGTCCATCTTTAGCACCACATCTGCCTGGATGTTGCCATGCTTCCTCCCATGATGATAATAGCCTAAACTTCTAAAACTGTGAGCCAGCCTCAGTTAAATGTCCTTTATACAAGTTGCCTTGGTCATGGTGTCTCTTCACAGCAATGAAACCATAAGACACTAGTCAAGTAACGTATGAGTGAGCATGTCTGAAGTAAGCCTGTCTCTTTGTACACTAAAGAATAAAATTTAAGAAATAAATACCTTTTCAAAAAATTAAAAGCAAGATCACCTTCCCTGCCCGACTCTCACTTAGAATGTGCAGGTAGTAGCTGCAGGTCCAGCCTCCACTTGCACTCCAGTAAACCCTGAATACACAAGTCATGTGTTGAAGACAAAGCAACTCAAATCAAGAAACATGATGACCATAAAGTCTCGGCATGATCAGTCCTCGTGTGCCCATCTCTAAACCTGCTTTACAAGAGGAAAAATAAAACAAAACTCTATCTTAAGCAAATAAAACAAAACTCTATCTTAAGCCCATGCTCATTCCTATCAATCAGGGCTAAATGCAATTCTTAGCAATAAGACACATTTATCTCTTAAAGAAACAGGACACTTAAAAAATGCTTATCTCACTGCAAAGGGGTTGGACATGTATGTAAACACTATTTGAAGTGGAAACTTCTGGCTTCTTTGGAAAGTCAGTTATGTCAAATGTTGTTTTGCTGGGGCACACAGCTGAAAGAATATTTTGCTAAAGCAGACACGTGAAAGAATGTTTTCCTGAAACAGACACAGATGAAAGAATGTTTTGGCTAGAGGAGACATGTGAAAGGACACGTGATGAAGGAATATAAATATGACCCCCTAGACAGTAGGATTTGCTTTGCTTTGCTTTGCCTCGCTATTCGTCAACTACACGGCACGCATGTATTGGTTCACCTTACTTTGTGTTGCTGAGCTCTGCTTGTGATGATGCCTTAGAGAGAAACTCACCAGAGAACTTCTCGTGAGGTTTGTGTGGTTTCAGCCTCAGGCCAGTTGGTGAACCTTGAGCTTTCTTCTGGATTGAAATGCCCTTGCTGGTTCATTTGTTGTGGTGACAGCTAAGTGGACTGGACTACTGTAGTGGGAGGTATTAAAAGAGAATGACCAGCTTTCTTGACTCTTAAGTTCCCGCACTAATGCTGGCACCATGGTGCTGCCTGGCCCCAGCCGGGTCTTCTCATCTGGGCAGGCTCTCTGGTGGGTGGGAGCTCCAGAGCTCCCCTCTCAGCCACACTAGCCCCATGCCACAACCGTTCACCCTGAGATCAGCCACCACACCCATCACCCGGTAGATCAAAACTCTTAAAGCTTACAGTTTATCAGTCAGATTTATATATCAATAAAATCTCAATACACAAGGTGCCCACGCAATTTAGACAAGTTATCCCAATTGTCCTAACCTTTAGATTTCATATCTACCTATCGATTCTTAAAGCCACATGGGTCCACGTCTGCCTCCATTTTCCTCTCCTCCTTTCTCCCCTTGAGTCTTCCTCTTTCCTACTCTTTGCTCTGCCTCCCTTTGCTCTATCCAATCACAGGCCTCCTGCTGCACTAGTATTTAAAATCGTTTGGGCAGGGAAATTTCTGCCACAGACTACAGCTGCTGGCTCGTGTGTGATGTCTGCTGAGTGGACTGGACTGCAGCTGCTGATTTATATCTGGTGTTTGCTACTGGACTGGACTGCTGATATCCTGACAACAAAGACTGGACTTGCCCCCCAAATAACCATTTCTAAACAGGTCTACTTCCCCTGTGTCCTAATAACATTTCTTTTCCACTACCTCTGGTGGGTGGTGGGCTAGAGGAAAGGTTGAAGATTCATTAAAGTAGGTTGAGAAAAATTTATGCTTACAACTATTCCTTTATGGACCCCGGATTGAGAATCTTCCAAGCCACCTGGATGTCCTTAGTTAAAAAAAAAAAATCTGGGAAATGTGCAGGAAAACACATACTGGTAACTCAAGAGTCCCCTTTACAGCAGGTGCAGAGAGCCCTTATGTGCATCTGCAAAGTTAGGCAAAGCCATAGAAATTTATTCTCAGAAGTGAGCATACCCATGAAAATAAAAAGCACATAAATTGAAATACAGCCAATAATAAAAAAAATTATACTATTATATTAGATCATCGTGGTTTGATTCTTGAACAAAACCTTAGAACAAAGTGGAAGTTAAAACATAGCGGGGAAATACAGAATGCTGTAGAGCTAAAAGTCTCCAGATTCTGCATTAGTGTGGACTCCAAAGTGTGGAGTGTTGTTGTTGTTGTTGTCAAGCACATGACCTTGGTTTTAGAGTAAAAATTATGGAAGAGCTAGAGACAGAATGAGAAAGGAGCCTCAGTTAAGAAAAGCCTCCATAAAACTGGGTTGTAGGCAAGCCTGTAGGGGATTTTCTTACTTAGTGATTAATGCGGGAGGGCCCAGCTCATTGTAGGTGGTGCCATTCCTGGGTTCTATGAGAAAGTAGGCTGAGCAAGACAGGAGAGAAAGCCAGTAAGCAGCGCCCCTCTATGGTCTCTTGTTTCCAGGGTCCTACCCTGTTTTTCTTCCTGTCCTGACTTCCTGACCTGATTTCCTTCAACGATGGACAAATAGGAAGTTGTTGTTGATCTGGAAGTTTGTGATCTGAAAGTTTAAGCCGAAGAAACACTTTCTTCCCCAACTTGCTCATGGCGGTTCAGCACAGCATTAGAAACTATTTTTTATTCATTCTTATTAAGCAGAGAAAAAAAAACAATTTCTATTGGAAACTGATAGTTTAATTTAATAATTTAATAGAAACTATTGATTTCTAACAGAAACTAAGACAGAGATAGAGATGAGATAAAGGTAGACAGAAAGGAGAGAGAAGGAAGGCACCGGAGACGAGAAGTCTGATTAAGGTTCTTGACTCCACATCTTAGTGTAAGCTATCTCTTGGGAACCACACCTGCTAAGGCTTGTCATTACCTTCTTGTTTGTGAAGTATATGAAAATTCTGAATAAAATATGTGAGAAAGAAAATCAAAGTCCTCCTTTCCTCAAGAAACAGAAAGGAAACTGATCAGTCCAGCCCATTTATCTTTTCTGCAAGGCTGGGGTGCCGCTCAGTTGGCACGAGTGCCAGCCCAGCGTGAAGCTGGCGAAGAATAAGAGCACCCTGCTGAGAAATGGCATTTCTAATGGTCATGCCCTTTGGACAGAGTCATAGCAGGGGCAAACTTTTCCCTGCTGGTAACAGTTTTTTAACCCACTATTCCTTCTACCGTCTACGCTGAGGCCACTTTCTGGTTGGGCAGGAGAGAAGCTCCAAATATCCCTTAGTGGAGACACTCTCAGTCTTTGTGGAACCTAAGTGTGCTTGGTACCATTGACATAATCTGGAGCTAGAACAGAGGGACTGGGCTTTTCCAAGGAGGCCACTGACTACCAAGGAGCAGGCAGCTCCCTTTATAATGTTGTTGCATGTTCCCAAGGCATAGATGCTACCATTACAAAGACAGAAACTTTATGCCTATTCACCTCTTTTTCCACATTCCCAGCCAGGGTAGTTCAAGGATTATAGCATGCATAAAGGACAGTATTGGGTTGGAAACAGTGCTGGGGGACTTCTCAGTGGTGAAAAACACTTGTAGATTTCTAAGAGGCTGTACTGAAGAAAGGGCCAACACTTGAGAAACATTGTAGGAAGACTACACACACACACACACACACAGAGGGGGGAAAGGAGGGAGGGAAAGAGGGACAGGGAGACTGAGAAGGGAAAGGGAGAAGGAGAGAGAGAGAGAGGGAGAGGGAGGGGAGGGGAGGGGGAAGGGGAGAGGGAGAAAGAGAAAGAAAAGGAGAGAGAACACATGGGAAGGTCCTTAGTGGAAGTCTCTCAGAATTATACGTAGAGAACAATGGAAAGCATCAGATCACAGGGGCTGCAGAACCAAGATTTTCTAGACATTTGTTGGAGTACCAAGGTTTTAAGCTACTTCTTGTCATCAGTGACTAGTTCTTCCTTACTTTCTCCTGTTCCTCCCTCCCTCTTTCCCTTCCTCCCCTTCTTCCTCATTTCCTTCCAGCATTCATTTTCTTTTTCTTCCTCTTTCTTTCTCTTTTCTTTTCCCATCCTCCCTGTCCTTCTTTCCCCTCCCTCCCTGATCTTCATTCCCTCATCCTTCCTTCTCTCACTCACCTCCTCCTCCCCTTCTCCTTCACTTGCAAACAGTCATTGAGAGTATGCTACTTCCAGATGCCCCTTCTCAGCACTGGAGGCAGAAGAGCCCATAGACAGCCCATCCACTTCTTTCCAGAGGCTGGCAATCCTCTTGCTATTAATAAACAGCAGAACTGCCACAAGGATCACAGCAGTAAACAAAGAAAGGCAAAGAACAGAACGTCTTTAATTCTTCGTAGTCAGGGAACTACTGGATCCTATTGGAACAAGAAGTGTTAGAGAAGTCAAGGAGACAGAGCTGTTCCTCACACTAAAGCAAGAGGTGCTGACATGAGAGAAGACCAGAGTAAGAAGATAGTACAGGGGTGAGTTTATTGGGCTTCAGAACAAAGAACTCTATACTTCTTGAAGAGCCCAGAAAACAGCTGGACTTGGTGCAAGAAGAGGGGAAGAGGGTCTATGTCTCAGGCATAATGGTTGATAGCCTCCCTTAGCCCAGAACTATGGAGACACCACTGATATTTAGACTCTACTCAGAACCTAGCAGTGACCCTGCAGAATGGATATGTTCCTATAAACAGCTGCACTTCAAATGCCTACCCTCTAGTGATGAGGTAGCTAACTAAAAATTAAGCCCACGATCTTCTATCCTGTCTACCGAATTTGTAGACTTAGGTCCACACCACTATAACCACAAATTTCCTCCAGCTAAAATAAGAAAATAATTCTTAAATTTCTTCCCTCTGCTCTCTCTCCTTTTCCTCTCCCTTTGTGGACAAATTTCTACCCTTACCTTGCTATTTTTCTTTCCTCCCACTCAACACCCAATCCCACTTCGACACAGCTCCCCACTGGCTGCTAAATACAGTGGGTATTTGGGGCATTGTCAGTCTGTCTTTGATCTGTAAGCGCATGGCATCCTGCTGTCTTCCTTTCTAAACACACGCTTTCTTTGTGCTATGGTTTTAATGTGCCTCTCAAAGTTCATGTGCTGGCAACTTAATCTTCAATGCAACTATATTGAGAGGAGGAACCTCCAAGAGATGAGGAAACGCCACTGTTGTGATACAGGTTAGATAGTGGTGAAGTGGGTTCCCCATGGCAAGGCCCCCCAGCCTGTTCTTTTACCTCCCTGATATGGGATGACACAATAGACCCTCACCAGATGCAGTCCTTCAGCCTCTGGAACCAGGGGCTGAATAAATGTTTGTTTATAAATCACCTAGATGTGGGCACACTTCCAACAAAAGCAGAAAAGAGGACTAAGCCATCTGCTTCCAAGGTATCACAGGCATTCCCTGTGACTCAGCCTTCACAATTGCCTTTGTAGGCTCGTCTTTCACTTGTCCATTAAGTACCAGTGCCCTTCAGGACTCCAAGCTCAACATTCTTTCCATTCCTCCCTGCATGCTTTCATCCATGATAGTGGTCTCATGACACCCATGAACCATGGCTCACTCATTCTGGACCTTCTTACTTTGGACTTTGGTGAACAAATGCTATTTTATCATTTCCACTTGGATGTGAATGAATATCTATCTGCAGAAGGATACCTCCAATATGTCCAAGGTCGAAGTCTAGTCTTCTGTGTGTTCTCAGCTGCTCATCTTGTAGAGTCCCTGTACTGAAAGGCACCATAGTCCCTAGTATTTTTTGTCAACTGGAAAGAAGCTCAAACTGAGAAAATGTCTCCACCTGACAGGCCATAGGCAAGCCTGTGGGGCATTTTCTTGATTGATGATTGATATAAGAGATTTTAGCTGACAACAGGTGGTGCAACCTGTGGGCAGGTGATCTTGGGTGACACAAGAAAGCAGGCTGAGCAAACCACACAAACCACGGGGAGTATGCCAGTAAGTAGTGTTCCTCTGTGGCCTTTACATCATTTCTGTTCCTGCCTCCAGGTTCCTGTGGAGTCCCTGTCCTGGCATCCGTGGCTGATGAGCTACAAACTGTAAGTTGAAATAAACCTTTTCCTTCTGAGTTGCTTTTGGGCATGACGTTTTATCTCAGTAATAAAAATCTTAACTAGCAGGCACATACCTCTCACTCATCCAGTAACATTTACTTTGCTTTGGGTCAAACACCTCTCTCTCTCTCTCTCTCTCTCTCTCTCTCTCTCTCTCTCTCTCTCTCTCTTTCTCTCTGTCTTTCTCTGTCTTCCTCCCTCCTTCTTCCCTCCCCCTTTGTCTTTCTGAGAGAAAGTTCCATGTAGCACACTCTGTCCTCAGCTTTTCTCTGTAGCCAAACATTACAGGTATGAACTATATACTGGTTTTATGCAGTTCTGGAATCCAGCCCAGGGTTCATAGGTAGAGGCAAGCATTCAGTCAACTGAGTTATATTCCTAGCCTATACTTGCCTTTTCCACATGGATCAGATGGACTCTGCTCTTCTTCTCCAAAAGGGTTGATATTCTCCCCTGGGATGCATCTTGTTAAGCTAACTTCTTGAACATTTCTTTCTAGGTTTTCCTAGCACTGTTAAGCTCAGCTGAGCTCTGCTGTCACGAAACCATCTTCCATTGCTTTGTGTAATTGTTGTGCATTTCTCAATAGGTGCTGATAAGTCTCCATGAAGGGGCACTTAGGAGATGGCTCCATGAATAAAGTACTTTCTGCACACATTTAAAGACCAGAGTTTAGATCCCCAGTATGCAAGGCGGCTGATTGTGGAGGCTGGAGGGTAATCTCAGCACAAGGGAGGCAGAGACAGCCAGGCAGTGGTGGCGCACGCCTTTAATCCCAGCACTTGGGAGGCTGAGGCAGGCGGATTTCTGAGTTCGAGGCCAGCATGGTCTACAGGGTGAGTTCCAGGACAGCCAGGGCTACACAGAGAAACCCTGTCTCAAAAAACAAAACAAAACAAAACAAAACAAAACAAAAAGGGAGACAGAGACAGGGAATCCTTGAAACAAAATGACTGGGTAGCTTATAGCCAGAGCTCTGGGTTCAAGAGAGAGATCAAGCCTGACCTAAAAAGCAGAAAACAACAGGAGATGCTGGTTATCAACAAGTGGCCTCCACATGTACATACATGTGCTTGTGTGCACCCGGCACATTTGGTCATGTACAAGACACACACGCACAAGTAGAAAGGCTGGGATATTATCTGTTCTTAACCCATGACCACTTTGGGGGAATGAATAAATGAATTAGTCAACAAAAAGAGAATTGCTTGCCTACACTGAGTTGGACAACTTTCCTTTTTTACTTATAGTGTTTTTCTAGACTGGCTTTTTTATATTTATGAAATCTAATGTATCCATCTTTCTGACTTTATGGCCATTTTTAGAATGGCCTTTGTTACCCCAAGATTACATAAATATTCACCCAAACTTCCTTCAGTACTTTTATGGTTTCCTTCATAAGATTTAATTCTTAAATCCATCTGGAATGTATTTCTGAAAAAAAAAGTGAAATAGTGCCAGCTATTTTGCTTCAGAGCCAATTTTTCCTAAGTTGAAAACTTTAGCTATATTCAGTTGTGTGATGTCATTAAAGATAATAAGATTTGGGACCAGATTCTGAGTTCAGTTGCACTCACTATACAGGGCTTAGAAAAATCATTCAACTTTCTGAGAAGTGTCCAGAAAAATTTTATGGGAAGAGAGGCTCAAAGGAAGAGAGTGCTCTCAAGAGAGCCTCATGAACAAGGCTCTCGAAGAGGCAGGACGGCATAAGGACAGCCTGGTGGCTAAGAGTGTCAGCCAGAAGAGCTGATCAGTTGTCACTTGTTTCTCTGTGAAATCAGATCAGAATGATATAAAATTTGTATGGTGTATCTCGAAAGTTAAATAAATTAACACTAATACGCAGAACACTAATACCAGGGTTTGTATCCACAAAGCAGGAATAAACAAACAACAACAAAAAAAGGAGGCGGGGTGCCTTTTTTGGTTTTGTTTGTTTGTTTGTTTTTTGTTTGTTTGTTTGTTTGTTTGTTTTGAGACAAGATTTCTCTGTGTAGCCCTGGCTGTCCTGGAACTTGCTTTCACAGGGATTCACCTGCCTCTGCCTCTGGAGTACTGGGATTAAAGGCCACACCCAGCTGGGATGCCATTTTTTAAGGAGCATGGCGGAGACTATTTCTTATTCACACACTTCTGAAGAAAGCTCATCCACAGCACATGGCCCTAAGTGTACTAGCAGGTAACATAAAGGAAGATAAGGAGAAGACCAGATGACAGTATCTTCTCAGGGACCCTGCTGAGTCTAGCATATTTGGTTCCTGAAAATGCATTGCCTGTGGTCTGTTCTTAGCCCAGGAAGAGTTGCTGCTAATGTTTTCCAGTGTATGGAAGTAGTTTTATTAAACCCAGTGACTGATTATATGGGAATATATATGTGTGGGCTTGCGTGGCCTCCTCCATGATTCCTCCACAAGTGATAATTTCCTTGGAGAAAGAGTATAAGCTAGTCTTGTCAACTGAAATCAAAGGTTCCTTCTATGATGGTAAAGGGTCAAAGGAAGATGGGTGTGTGGAAAGACTCACCAAGATGGCAGTATAGTTGAGGAATCTGTGTGTTCATATATGTAGAGGTGTGTGTGGGGTGTGTGTGTGTGTGTGTGTGTGTGTGTGTGTGTGTGTGTGTGTGACTTTGTTTTAGGATGTGCTTTTGAGACAGGCTCTCTCATAGACTTGGAGCTCACCCTGAGGGATGGTCTGGTTGGTCTTTGAGCCCAGGGATCTGCCTGTCTCTACTTTCTCAGTGCTAGTGTTGTAAGTACTAGTCACTGTGCCTTTATTTTATTTTGATTTTTGCTTTTTTGTTTGGTTTCTTTCTCTTTACATAGATGGATGAAGATGCTCTCACATCTTCATACTTATAAGGCACTCACTTGGAACTATTTTTAATAATATAATAATAATATTTTTGATATTATCATAGGTGAATAAGTGATAAATGTATCACATAATATATGAAAAAATGAGAGGAAAGAAGGCGCTACCTCATGGGCCAGTCTTAATGGATCTCTTCATTTTCAACCTCGCTCCTTAAATACACAGAAATCTGGGTGTGTTTTAATTCAGTATTGTCGCACTGGTTAATAAACACTAATCCTTATTTTCCTCTCTTCCTTTTTTGCCATGTCCCTTGCTCACAGGCTCTAAAATGGCTTATCCACTCTGCCCACCAAGAGCAAGCAGGGCCAAGCCAGTACACAGTGCCCAGAAACTGCTCCAGCAATAGATGGAATCCGGCTGTTTCCATTGGTTACATGGAGGTACTTGCTACTTGTGCCAAGTAGAACATTCACTTTCCTAGACCCACTTACCCTCTGTAGACAGTATTCACTATTCACCTAAGGATGAAATAAGCCTGCTGCCTTGTGTTTTGCTGGGAAGGAAAATATTTTGATTTTCTGACACATTCACTATTAATGCAGGAGTGTTGTCAGCTGACAAGTTCCAACAGAGAACTCAATGCCAGCCTGATATCAATGATCATAAGTATGGGTTAGCCATTCAAGTCTATTAAACCATAAGACAAACGTGTCATTTTTCCCATGAGCAGTTATAGGATACTTGAAAATAGACATGATGTTTCCCTCACCTAGACTTCATGATGGGGACGCATCGGGCCCCTGCCCTGGCCTCCACCAGTAAGTTAGGTGAAAGAGATTGGAGATGGGAGTGGAGGACAATACACAGTCAGTTCTACAGATCTTGGGGTTTCCAATATATATTTTTCTTGTTATTAATATGTATTTTCCTTGTTATTAATTCTTAAGCAATATGGTATAATGGTTGCATAAAATTCAGATTTATTTGTTTATGCTATAACCACAACTACTTTATTCATTTGTGTGTATTGCTTGTACGTGTTAATGAGTCCGGGGGATCAGAGGACGACTTCAGGTGCTGAACCATACTTCTACCTTGTTTGAGGTAAGGTCCCCAGCTCAGTACACCAATCTGGCTGTCCAGTGAAATTTGGGGGATTTTCTTGTCTTCACCTTCTATCTTCCTGTAGATGTGTTATGGTTACAGACTGGCTATCATGCCTGGCTTTTATATGGTTTCCAGGAATTCAAATTTAGGCCAGCTTACATGGCAGGTGCTCCACCCACTGATCCATCTCGCCAGCCCAAAGGTATGCAATTTATAAAGCCTCCCAGCTCTGTTTTCTGGCTGTCCACATTCAGTTCTTGGGCTGCTAAAGGAGTCCATCACATTTACTTGTGGTCATCCACTCAGATGTTTCCATCTTCCATGGCCTTAAGTACCTCCACAAGGCCTTGGGTCCTTCGATTCCTACTTCTTGGTGGATAGTTCCAGCCAACCCTCAGCTCCTCAATAGGATTCCTTACAAGAAGTTCAACCCACCCCCTTTGCACGTTAGGTCAAGCCATTCTCCACTGTAGGGTCAATATCAAAACTATAGGTAACTTGGAGGCCAGAAGCATAAATCAGTCCATGAAGGACTTGTCATGCAAACACAAAGACCCAAATTTAGATCTCTACACCCACATAGTCCCAGCACAGCACAGGCAGAAATAGGAGGATTTCTGGGGAATCGTTGGCCAGTCAGTCGAGCTGAATCTGTGAGCACCAGGTTCAGTGAGAAACCTTGCAACATTACTGGAGAAGATTGATTAAGGAAGCCTCCACACACAAGCACACATGCACCCTTACACACATATCAAAAACATATTTACATACACACACACATAGACACAGACAGACAGAGAGACAGACAGATACACACACACACACACACACACACACAAGTACATCACACCTGACACCTCAGTTTCCAGATCTTAGACTGTGTCTCTTCCCCCATCCTGGAAGGTGTAACAGGATGGTGGAGATGAACTGGGACTCTTACTCTGGTGCCTTTTACACAATGCACAGGCTCTCAGGCTCCAGACCATGCAGCAGGATAGATGCTCACGCTGATGGCAGGGCCAGGGGAACCACAGCTTCTTTCTTTGGCACGGGTGAGAGCACTGCTGTAGTCAGTCTCTCTTCAGCTGGCATCTTGGCATCACAACCTGAAACAACAGAGGGTCAAATGTTGCTCCACTTTAGCTTCTCCTTGAGACTGAGGTGAGAATTGACTTCTGTGCCAGGAGTGCCCACTCATGATGGTGGTGCTGGGGTCGGGGGAGGAGCAAGAGCACAAGTACTGGCTAATTTCTTTTACTAAAAAAATGAAAAATCCTAAGACAAACCATCATTCTCCTCTTCTTTGAGAGGGTTGGGTTGTTGGTATTTTCCCCTTCACTTTTCTGAAAAACAAAGTTTTCAGATGGAATTTTATTACTTTTTTTAAACATTAAAAATGAGTTAACCTTCTTTCTAGAGAATAGACCATGTAGCATGTCATGTCAGAATTTGATGGCTCTGTTGATGTCATCAGACACCAGCAGCCGACTGGATAAGGGTTGGTGTGTGGTCTTACAAGCTGCTGAACACATTCCATGAGGCAACTCCACCCACCTACACGAGAACAGGCAAGATTTACTATTTTTATTACTTTCTTACTTAATTGGTTACATTGACAGTTTTATTCGTGGCCAGTGTGGAGGCTCTAACAAATTACTGTGAATTTGGTGGCTTAAAACAACTGAAACCCATTTCCCGTCCATTATGGAAGCCAGGAGCATGAGGTCAGAGTGTCAGTGGGGTCGTGCACCCTTCAGAAGCTCTGAGGAAGATTTCTTCTCCACCTTCGCCAGCTGCTGGCAGCTCCAGGTACCCCTCGGTTTATGGCAGTATAATTCTCACCTTCCCTCCGTGTTCACTGACCTCCTCCTCCGTGTGTTCTCTCCTTGCTTTGTTTTATAAGGTCACTGTCATTGGATTTAAGGATGATCTCATCTCAAAGTCCTTAATTCCATCTTCGAACATGGTTTTTCCAAACAAGGTCATAGGTGCAGGTTCTGCTGGAGTGTTTTTCAGGCAGCCACCATTCCACTAAATACCAGCAAGGATACAGTGTGGAAACCAGAGCTGACTGCTGCTGTATTTCTGATGTGTGTTCATGACTAGAACATGATTGGACACCACTGCCTGTTTTGAGCCTATCTAATTGGTTCCACCCCCAAATCTAGCTATTTCTATAGAAAAGACAAACATCGTGTGCTGATTTAAGGAAGAGACACTTGAAAGAGGGGGTTTCTACCATACTAGTCAGCTTTCCAGCATTATAAAAAAAGACCTGCTACAAACTACTTAGGAAATAAAAGGAGCTTATATTTGGGGTCCGTGGTGGGAGTTCAAGTCCATGATATGTGGCATCATTAGTTTTGGCCTCTGGTAAGACTGTAGTAGGAGAGAGTTAGAGGAAGTGAGAGTTTATAGGAGTGCTACAATTCTTCCTAAGTGGCAGGACCCACATGATCTAAGGACCTTTCATTAACGCCCACCTTCTAAAGATTCTACCATCTCCCAGTAGCACCACCCTGAGAACCAAGCCTTTAGCACACAGACCTTCGGGATATGTTCACCATGTAAACGCTATTGGGAATCATTCTGTACCCTCTCTCACTAGAAAAAGATCATTAAATGTTGCCTGAAGGCAAATCCTTTGATATGATAAGTTTTTCATGACCCTGCCTAGTCAAAATCCTCATTTTGTTGAACCTAACTACCCACATTCCTCACACCTGTTCTGATGGATCCATTCAAGGACTGGCTGACCTCATACACTCTGACCACCATGAAGGAGCTGACACTGAATACACACAAGCAACCTCTCTTGCTTTACAATGTGTCTGCTTTCCATATGCCAGCACAGTGATTCTCAATCTTCTTAATGCTGCGACCATTTAATACAGTTCCTCGTGTTGTGGTGACCCCCCCCCCACACACACACCATAAAATTATTTTAGTTGTTACTTCATAAGTAATTTTCCTACTATTATGAACTGTAATGTAAATATCTGATATGCAAGTTATCTGATCCGTGACCCTCAAAAGGGTCTCCACCCACAGGTTGAGAACCACTGTTCTAGCACTCTGGTCTCCTGCCTCCCCTCTATGCTGAAGCATCCTTCTCCAGGCCCTCACATGGCAGTCCAGTAGCACACCTTACTCACCAGGGTCACAAGTCTCTGCTCCCCTCTTATTACAGATGTGTGGACCCTCTTCCCATCAAGAACCTCTCCTTTGAGGCTGCCTTTCATCACCCCTTCTGGAAGATCTCATCCACAGCGAGCCTTTTTCTTCAGCCTCTGCCCTCATTCCAGACATCACATCTGCTGGTGTTCAAGCAACTCCAGGATCTTATGGAAAAGCCTCTTTTGGCCTCAAATTCCCTTCATGTGGTCCTCCCCGCCCCCATCTTCCTCTTTGGCAATTCTTCACTTCTCTTGGGCTCTGTCTTAGTTAGGGTTTCTATTGCAGTGACGAGACACTGTGACAATGACAACTCTAGTGCTGAACAAAGAGCTGAAAGTTTTATATCTTGATCCACAGGCAGTAGAAGGGAACTGTATCTACTCTGAGTAGAGCTTGAGCATTGAGACCTCCAAGTCTTCTACCACAGTGACATACTTCCTCCAGCAAGGCTACCTCAGCTCCAATAAGTCAATGCCTCCTGATAGTGTCACTCTTTATGGGTCTATGGGGCCATTTTCATTCAAACCACCACAGATTCCATTGACCAGTTCTTTGTAGACTTCATTCACACATGTGTCTCAATCTCCTTCCATGCTGCCAGCTGCATGGCCCACCTCTCTTTCTTCATCTTCACGAATTTTTATTTGCTGAAGCCCCCTGACCCCTGGAGAATTCTTCATACTCAAGGGTTCATTTTCTCTAGTCTATCTGTGACTTAAAAAAAAAAATCTTCATTCAATTTATGTCAAGATAAAAATCCTGCAGCCAGTGTTCTTACTTCTTTTACCCACTAAGGGAAATTATTTTTTGAAAAGGAAATTTAGGAGAATTATAAATCACATCTGTATCTGCTTCATTGATAGTATTTAAATATTCCCCTGTTGGTATAAAATCTACTAAAGAGATGAGTCTTAAATATTGGTAGGAAATTGTTTTCTACCAATAATAAGGTGACTGCAGCATAGTTTTTGTTTTGTTTTAAAAATTAGATTGTTAAAATGTTTCTTTAGGGAAAAGGAGTCCCAGTATATCTCTAGGGATGTTAAATCATAGAATCATATATATATATATTTGTTTTTTCTTTGTATTACATTTGTGAATGTGAGTGTGCATGTGACTATAAATGTGGTGTGTGTGTGTGTGTGTGTGTGTGTGTGTGTACACGAATCAGAGGACAACTCAAGGGAATCAGTTCTTTTCTTCCACCATGTAAGTTCTAGGGATTAAACTCAGGTTGTCAGGCTTGATAGGAAGCACCTTTACCAACTGCGCCATCTTGTCAGCCCAGTTTATTTAGTTTTCAGTTAGCACACAGAGTGTAAGTTTCCTTATGACATCTGCATACCTAGTTTGTATTTCACACATTGTGAGCTTCTCTCAAACTCTCTGGCCCCCAACCCATCCTGGACCCCTCCACCCTCAGCTTTTCACAACACACAGGTCTTATTACCCTCTCACTCTCTTCTCTCAAAACCTTTTTTCTTCCCATCTCATGGTCTCCTTTCTGGTGTCTTGGCTTCACACACAGATGTTCATCTATGACTGGAATCCAGGTTCTGCATATGAGAGGGAGGCATTTGCCTCTCCCTGGTGCATTTATATCACTTAATATACCACATTTCAGCTCTATCCATTTCCCTTCCAGTTTCACTTTTCTTTATGGCTGAATAAAATTTCACTGTGAACATGGACCACGTTTTCATCATCCACTTATCTGTTGATGAGTCCTTTATAGTTCAGTGAAATTTCACACCCATTATCTCATTTGATGCTTGCCATGACCCTGGAGGAGAAGGCTGTTTGTCATGTCTCACACAGGAGGAGAAAAAGTTTCAACCAGACCACATGATGCATGCTTCCCTCTGTGGATATGTACGGCATGAATGCCTAGTGCGGCTAAGTCCAGAAAGGATGCTTGGATTCCCGAAACTGGGATTACTGGTATGTGGGAAGCACATATAGGTGCTGGAAACCAAACCTTAGTCCTCTGCAAGAGCAGCCAGTTGTCTTAACAGCTGAGCCATCTCTCCAACCCTCAAAGAATAGCTTTTCAGCCTCAACATAAAATTGCTGGGGTAACTGATATATTAATCCACTGAACTGAATTTTCTTTTCTACTTTGTTGAGACAGGGTTTCTCTGTGTAAACCTACCTGTCCTGGAATTTCTTCTGTAAATTAGGCTAGCTTTAAATTTAGAGATCCTCCTGCCTCTGCCTTCCAAGGGCTAGCATTAAGGGTGTGCACCAGCAAGCCCAGCAAGCCCAGCAAGCCCAGCAAGCCCAGGAAGCCTGCACAGTTGCAGCTGGTGTTTGCTGCTTTGTGGGTCCTTCTTTCTTCCCCCTCTTCTCCACCCTTTTCCCACCCTTTCAACCTCCTAATACTAGGTAGGAGAGAAAAAGGTATAGGAAAGAAAGGGGACCACTACCATGAGACTACTTCCTGTTGATTAGGGGCATCAAGCTCCTTGGGGCAACTTTGATCTTCTCAATCAGAATTTCTAATTTCTTGTTGTTGTTTCTTCTTTGTGTAGAACAACATGACAAACTGTGATCAACAACAACCAGCAGCAGCAATCACCAACCAATAACCTGTCCCGCTTCTCAGGCACATTCAGAGTGGTATAACCTTTGAACTCCAGGTTGTAACAACGTATACACAAATCAAAACATTATTTTGTATTCCATAAATAGACATAATTAGTAAACATCAATTAAAAAGAAATAAGGATTTCAAAGGAGGAGGAAAGGGGGAAATAAAAGAAAGGGTGGGAAGAAACAAGAAGGGAGGGACTAAGAAAATCTATAGGTCATTTCAGTGAGCAGCTAACTGAATGCCAGTAGATGAACTATCCTCACTGGAACATGGCTGCCTTTCAGAATCTGCCCATCCCACCTTCCCTGCCCCCCTCATGTCTTTAAAAGGGTCTGTTCTGACATTTACAGGGGAAGATGAACATCCTGGATGAAGTTTCTTACAGATAATAGGTATCCACCTTGTAAGGGAAAAACACATGAATATTCCCATTCAAATTGTTCTTCACATACCACAAGGCAATTATGTGATCCTACAGAAATTATAAATACTGTACCAATGATACAGCTTCTCCGGGTTTGTTTCTCTGTTTGTTGTTTACATAGCTGGGGATGGTGCTGGACTCGGTTTGAGGAGCTCTCAGAACTCAAGACGTAGGAATGAATGTTCCTCCCATACGGATGATCTGAGAACTGCCGGCTGTAAAATTATTCTTGTGTTTCTCTGCTTGGCTCCCGGCACTGAATGAGAAGATGGCAGTTATTAAGCTCTGCTTTCTGAGCAGGCGCTGGGGAGAAGATACACCAGTAAAATGTAAGCCAGGAGCATGTTGCAGTTGTTCAATGATTAAAAAACATTTCCCCGAAATGTTGGGCTACAAATTAAAAAAAGTAAATGAAATATCTCGAGTCATTGTTGTTCCAGGAATGATGGCAATTTTATCACAGACTATTCAAGGTGAATTTTAAAATGATTGTCCCTATCTCAGGCTTATGAGGAGAAAGTCTAAACAGTTATTCCATGCTCTGTGCTTTGCCTCAGTTTCCCATATGTAAAAATGGCATATGTTTCTTAAGTTCACACAAAACCTGGAGAGTTTATTCTGAATTCTCTCAGTATATGAAGAACAGAATAAAAATAGAATTTTTGTTACTTAGCTATCTCATTCCTATTTAGTGAGATACACTTAATTATGATTTCATAGTGGCTAACGGTGGGAGCCATTCATAGCTAAGAACTGAGTTGAAAAAGCAGACACCTCTTTCTAGAAGGTCTTTGTCAAGAGACTCCCTGGCTCAGTGGTGTGGCTTCCTGCTATTATTTACAGGAAGTCTCAATTCTTCCTCAGAGTTTCTCAGATGCCCCATCTATCTGTCTGGCTCTCTCTGATTCCAGCATGCTGTGCTTTGCGCTGTTTCCTGCCTGTTGCGCCATCCGTTCCTTCACAGCAGTGCCCTGATCTGTGACTGATCTGCTTTCTCAATGGGATCACCCCTCCCTCCCCTCCCTGGAAGGAGAGGGATCCTTTTTTTAAAACTTCTTTAGGTTCATGAAACCTCCAAGTGCCCTGGACCACAGTAGTCTTATCACCGTGAGATCCCCTCTACTTGCAGTGCCACAGGGGCCTCACATGTTCCCAGCCTTTGTCCATTTTTCAGCCCCATGGAAAATTCTTGCTCAAACACACCATCGTGAGTGTACAGAGATACCATTGTTAAGACCCCAAACCCACAGTCTGTAAAGTGTAAGCATTACAGTGTAAGGGGAGATTTGGTCAGAACATAGAGAGCTGTGATGGGTAATTTCGTGAATTCATTTGTCAAAAACCACAGGACACCCATTTGGTCAAACAGTGTTCCAAGTGTGTCTGAGAGGCTGCTTCTGGAGGAAGTGAATATTGGGTTCAAATAGTAGACAGGGTAAAGAGGTTGCCCCCCTCAAAGTTCACGGGCCCCATCCAAACTGTTGAAAATATAAATGGAGCAAAACATGACAATGGGATGGGGCCTTCAGGGTAAAGTTCTATGAGTGTGAAGACAGAAGTTCAGAGCATTGGCGCCCATATAAAAACGAAGCATGGTAGCATATGCCTGCATCCCAACACTGAGGGGCAAGAGACAGGTGGGTCCCAGAGACTCACTGGCCAGCCAGTCTACTGAAACAGCAAGCCTCAGGTTCTGTGAGGGACCCTGAAGCAATAAAATATGATATGACAGCAAATGAAGAAGATACTTGAAAGCAATCTCTTATTTCCATGCATGCACATATTCACCATACCACACATACTCACACATACACATACATACACACACATATATATATATATATATACATACACCCCACACTCACACACACATTCATTCACATACACACACATACATGCATATGTATACACACACACCTACACATATATACATAAATATACACCCCACGCTCACACACACACTCATATACACATATATACATATATATACACCCCACATACACATGCACATACATACATGCATACATATATATACACATACCACATATATACATACATATACATACACACCACACTCACATACATACATATATACACATGTACCACACACGCATACACTCACACATACATACATATATACATACACACACACCGCACACATACATAGATACATATATACATACCCACAGACACACACACATACATAGATACATATATACATACCCACAGACACACACACATACATATACCACACTCATCACACACATATACATCACATACCATACACATTCATCACATATCTGCATATATATATACATATATACATACCCACAGACACACACACATACATATACCACACTCATCACACACATATACATCACATACCATACACATTCATCACATATCTGCATATATATATACATATATACATACCCACAGACACACACACATACATATATATATATATCTGTATATATATATATTATATATACTCACATAAAACACACACATATATACATCACACAAACCATGTGCACATACACACAGCCCATTCATATACACTATACACTCTCATCACTCACATACACTAAACACACACACACACACACACACACACACAGAGATGAAAACCAAGGCTCCTACTGCCTATCTGTCTTGGGGATGCTGGTTTTTCTCTTACCTTTGGCCCCAAGCTTAAACTCACATAACCAAGCCTCTTGATTCTTAGGACTTTGAATTTTCACTTAAGCAACACTGAGCAATGTTCAGTCTCCAGCTTGCCTATGGCAGAGCTTTAGGCCAAAGGAGCCACTTTCTTTCTTTCTTTCTTTCTTTCTTTCTTTCTTTCTTGTTTTTTTTTTTTTTTTGTTGTTGTTGTTGTTGGTTTTTTTGAGACAGGGTTTCTCTGTGTATATATAGGCCTGGCTGTCCTGGAACTCACTCTGTAGACCATGCTGGCCTCAGATTCAGAAATCCGCCTGCCTCTGCCTCCCAAGTGCTGGGATTAAAGGCGTGTGCCACCACTGCCCGGCTGGGAGCCAGTTTCTTATAAGCACTCACTCATGTACATTCAGCTCTTCACTGCCTTCTACACCAATGGCTGTCCACAATCACAGGGTAAAGGTGTCCAGGGACCAAGCAAGTCCTGATCGCTTCTGTTGCCATCATTCCCTAAATCATAATACATTTTTTATTGAATTAATAGTTGTTCATTCTCCAAACATAACAGCTACTTATATAATATAGTACTTACACTGCATTAGGAATCTAGAGATTATTTAAGGTACACGAATTGGTGTGCATAGGAGATAGAGTTTTAAGGTATTTTTTAAATGCAAGAGATGAACATCTATAGATTTGTTTATATCCTTTGGGGAATCTTAGAATCAATCCTGTGTGGGCACCTTGAGGTGACCTTATACAAAACACACATTTTTCAAATTATTGGTGCTGTTTTCCTGAAAAGTCCAGCTTCACATAGCTTATAGGGGCTTCAGGTATTATTCCAAGATGGAAAGAGGCTTTAAGCAGCTTTGTAAATGCCTGAGATATGCTGGGGTGGTCAGCTAGACTTTGTGTGCCCCTGCTCGGCCATCAGAGACATATAACTTGGATTTACTGCTCCTTGAAGACTAATCTGTATTTAAAATTCTGTGACTGATTTTCTCATTACTCACTAGATAGACTTTTGCCTGTTGATTTAACACCATGTCAACACCATTAAATTTAATAAAACCCACAGGTTAGCTCGTGTTCTGGCTCCCTTTCTTCTCACAGGCCCATCCCTGAGTTCTGTTATCTGTCCACAAATGGCTTCAGGGTTTCCTTGAAGCATGGTCCACTTTGGACTGTAGCAAGCAGACCAAGCTATTTCCATGCCTGCCAGTGCTGAGTCTGTAGGGTCCAGTGTGCAGTTTGTATGAGGAACCACCCTTGCCCTTTTCTTCCCTGGATTGTATGTGGCCCTGGACAGACAAAGCCTTCTCCTGCTGGTATATCAACCTGTCAAGACTGTCATGGTGTCATGAGGTTGGGAGGACTGGATCCCCCACACCTGCATAACCCTCAGTTATGACTATATCATGTAAGACTGTGAAAGGATAGCATGGTTTCTGGTCGAGCACCAGAATTTTCTCTGGAAATTGCCAGAGATCCCACAGGTTGAAGACCCCACAGATTAGCATGCATTTCACCACTCCCCCAGACTCTAGGCTCCTGACACGTGGCCAAAGATCTCCATCATCTGTGCCTTTCAGACAAGTAAGACAATACACCTTACTAGCCCCTCCACAGGTAAAGGGCATGACTACAGGTCATAGAGCCTCAAGACAGATCTCCATATTAATGAGATACCTAAAAGTCAGAGGGCGTAGCCAATTAAGCATTCCTTCCCAGACCCTCCTCCTTGCAAAAGATATTTAACCTCATGCTTGCCCTGAAAATACTGGGGGTATAGCTTCATCCATTTTCTGCCATGACAATAAATATCTTAAGATCATAGCCTATTTCTCTTCTTTGTTACCCAGCGTGGGGAACAGTAGAGGTTTTCAACTACCAATCCGTTGTCTAATCTCCTGCAGATGACCTGTCTACGTTTCCAGCCATGGAGGCCCAGCCACCCAAGCAAGCAAGCCATGCCAGCTGTGACACAGCCAAGCGAGTTACTACGACAAAGATTCTCATCCCCTCATCCCAGCAGGACACAGCTGGAGCTCATCCTTCCCCTCTCCCTTCAGCTGCTGGCCAATCTAGCCCATATGCCCCCAGTTTGGTTGCCCCTTCCCTGGCCTCTCAGAGGTGCCTGAAAGCCCAGGAGCCTGAGAACCAACCGGTCTGGGCCACTTCTTGGCCCAGGGACCCCCAACCCAAGAGCTCTGGCTCTACTCGGGACCTCGGACTGTGTTCTTCAACCCCAAGGGAGTCCTGCGGCTTCGCATAGCCCTACGTCCGCTCAGAACCAGTGTGGCATGACCACAGTCAAATTCCGGTGCCTGTGCCTCTCTGAGCCATGGCCCTAGTCCCTTGTGGGGGCAGATGCGGGACCCATAATTCAACCCAACAACGGACCCACGCACACTACAACCCAACAATATCATGGCCAAAGTGATCTGGTCTCTCCAGGTTACAGCCTAAGGATTCAGAGTACCTCTGTCTGCACTCTGCCATCCTGGACTCTGTGCCACCAGAGCCAGCTTAGCATGGAAGGAGAGAGAATTTTTTTCTAAAGAAACAAAAGATTTTACTTTTATTATTTTAAACTGTGTTTATATGTGTGTATATGTGGAGTACAGGTGCCCAAAGAGGCCAAAGACATGGGATTCTAGCCCTTGGAGCTAGAAATAAAGGTGGTTGTGGGCCAAACAACATAGGTGCTGGAAACAGCTCCTAGATCCTGTGTGAGAACAGTAAAAATGATTACCTGTTACTCATCTCTCCAGCCCCAGAGAGAATTTTTTAATTCTAGCTGAACATTAAAATCCCCTCCGGGCCTCTTTTAAAACAGCTTGTTGAACTATCAGTCACACAGTATGTTATCCATCACATAAAGCGTCCTTACTCAGTGTTTGTAGTATTTTCAGAGTCACAAAGCTATCGCCCCAGTGGAGAACATGATTGTAGTCACATACGCATCCACACATACACAGATCCATCAGCCTCATCCTGCTCACATCCTCCAGCCCTGGACCATCATCAATCAGCTCCTTGACTCTACACATCCATTATCTGTTCTGCACATTTCCTACACACTGTCTAGTATAATGAGGGGCCTTGTATAACTGAATTCTTGGATGTAGCATAATTTTCCTAAGTCCATCCATGCAACAGAACTTTTTTTTTTTCCAAGACAGGGTTTCTCTGTATAATCCTTGCTATCCTGGAACTCACTCTGTAGACCAGGCTGGCCTCGAACTCAGATCTGCCTGCTGCTGCCTTCCAAGTACTGGGATTAAAAGCATGTGCCACCACTGCCTGGCAATACTCTGTTCCTATAGCTGAGTAATATTCAGTGTGTGGAGAGACCCTGTTGCATTAACCCATCAGTTGATGCCCGTTTGGGTTTGCATATTCTTTTTGCTATTATAGCCAATGCTTTTTTGTAACATTCTTTCTCAACTTTTACCTTTTAGGTAGACATCTGCTTTTCATTCCTCCTGTTGTCTACTTTTTGGAGTAAACTTAATGGAGTAAATAACTCTATGTATGCTTTCCTTAGCAATTGCTAGGTGTTTGTTGTTGCTTCTTGTTGTTGTTGGTGGTGTGGTGAGTTGTATTTTGAGATAATCTCATGTAGACCAGGCTGGCACATAACTTACCATACACCTGAGGATGACCTTGAATATCTGAAGTTCTGTCTCTACTTCCCAAGTGCTGGGATTACAGCTGAGAGCCACCACATCTGTCATCTGTTTTCATGCAATGCTGAAGATCAAAACTCAGCAAAGTTTTTTTGTTTTGTATTGTTTTTTTTTTGTTTTTTTGTTTGTTTGCTTGTTTGTTTGGTTTTTTGGTGCAGAAGCTAGCTCAGTGCCTGGGAATTCACCTGCTGAGCTTTCTGCTGGCTGACTGGAAGCTGCAAAGGTATGGAAAGGGGCATGAGTTGATGAGCCAGGAGTTCACTATCACTTGAGATGTGCTGTATCTTAAACCTCCAGTTCATGATTTGTGCACCAGATGCTCAGTTGCAGGCTTTGGACACAGATTGCTTGAAGTGCAAAACTGTTTGAACTTCATGATAAACTGGGACTTCCGGCCACCCTGGAAGCTAAAACCTTTCTCATTCTGGGTTCGATCCACATTTTCCAAATGAATAATGATGCTGGGGAGTGGGGGTTTGGTTTGTTTTCATGTCTGTTTTGGCTGTTCATTTATCTAAGTATTTAGGTAATTCCTCACATTTTAATTAGGAAGTCTTCTTTTTTTCTTTTTGAGACAGGGTCTAGCTATGTGACCTCTTTAGCCTCTCAAGTATTGATATTATAGGTGTGCATGACAATGCCAGGCCAGGTTACTTCTCTTCCTAATTGAATTGCATATTTCACTTACATGTCCCCTATCAGATTATTTGAAGACATTCTTATAAAAGTAACTTTTATTCACCTGACGTAAGTGTTGCTTGCAGCCATACTGCCTCTGTCTGCTAACCTAGGCCTAGTCCTGGGAGCTTCTAGACTCCACACAAGCCCATCTAGGTCTAGAATGTTTTCAGCCTCTGAGACTTACTGCTGAATAAGCTCACCCTTCCTATTTCTTTACAATCTTTGGCTGGGTGGTTCAACTCATCTGTTCTGGCTCAAACTTCTCTCCAAGCTGACTGATTCAATCTGGCTTCTCTGGACTTCTGAATTGCTCTGCTTGGCCTCAAACCAACTCTAGCAATCTGTTCTAATCTTCTGGCTCCTTCTCTTTTTCTGGCTCACTCAACCTGTGTCTAGCTTGTTCTCTGCAACCTGTTGTTGTATTTTATAAAAAGATAAGAGAGGCCAGGGGTATGTTTGGTAGTGGCACCACTGTAAGGCCCATGCTGAGGCATCCCTTCTTCCTCTGAGGTACCAGCTACACAACGGTATAGTATAGAATAGAGTTTATTCAGGGCATACAAGTGTAGTAGAGACAGAGAAACACACACATATATATACACAGATGGGGGAGGGGCAAGCAGCCCCTTTTATAGTAAATCGGGCATACCTGGCTGTTGCCAGGTAACTGTGAGGTGGAGTCTAGAATAAATGCCAACACCTGTCTTGGATGTCTTGATAAAACTTGTTCCTCTTCTTTCTCTCTCTCTCTCTCTCTGTGCTGTGCTCTCTTAAGTAGCTTCCCTCTCCTGAGGGTTGTACCTCCTCACACATCCACAGTGATGGCTCTTGCTGAGCCAGTCCTTGTTTTTACATAGAAGTCACTATGTCTAGAAGAGTAAATGTAACTTTTATTCACCAGATGTGCTATGGTCCAGGAGTCTCCTCACAAACCACATGAACACTGATCTCAGTCAGACTGAGATAGTTTATTGAGCATACGCCCAGGACTAATTGACCAGGGCCACAGCCCAGACTTGGGAACTGAGCCATGAATCCCTGAGTTAAGGCCTAGGGTCTTTAAGCCTGAGATCTACAAACATCTGGGCCAAATTATTCCACCAATCAGGATTTAGGGATAGAGGATTTCCTTAGGAACATGTCTTTGTTGTACACTTATTCTGCTCCCATTGGTTGGGGTATTCAACTGTGGCAGGAGACTTGCCTTGTCTAACATTCATGCCTAATTTGTCAACTAGGGTGTCAGTTGCCACTTACATGTCGCTTTCTGGCAGCTAAAAGGTCAGTTCCCAGGGAGATCTTGAAAACTTAAACTTATTCAACCACTACTCAAAATGGAAATCTTATTTCAGTTTCTTATATCTCTTATGTTGGGATCCATCCCAGGGGCAGTTTATAGAAGCAAGTACCATAAAAGTTTATAAATAGGTGCAGGAAATGCTGCTGGGTGATCAGTTCCAGTCCAACCTTACTGTGGCTAACTATACAAAGCATTTCTACTGATTTTTATCATGATTGGTTTCCATGGGCACAGAGTATGCAATCAACTTGGCCTTAGAAAGTTTCCTAGTAACAATAGAAACATATGAGAAAGTTTCCTTACAATGGCAGGCTAGCCAGGAGTTAACAGGTACATAAATCTTAACATCTTACCTAGGCCTTAACAGATGTAATTGTCATCTCAGAGGCTTAGTTCTGAATAAGCTCACTCTTTCTAGTCTTTCTGAACTCTGGCTGGCTGGTTCTACTCAGCTGTCCTGCCTCAGAACTCCTCTCCAAAGTGACTGATTCAAACTGGCTTCTCTTGGCTTCTCACTGAAGTATTTTGCTTGGAAAAACTGCCTCTGACTTCCACAAACTGAACTGCACTGACTGCATGAGCTGAATGGAACTGAACAAAACTGCAGGAACTCAACTGAACTCAACTGCATCCAGTTAAACTGTACTCAACTCAACTCAGCTGAACTGCACCGCATTGCCTGAACTCAGCTGAACTGCACTCCACCTTGACTCACTCTTCACTGTTCTTCAGTAGCCTCTTTGCTCTCTGTTCTCATGAGAGTTGGGCACATCTGACTCATTCTGTCAAATATTTCTCTGATTCTCTACTTTGCCTGTCTCTCAATTAGACATCACTTTCAAACGTTGCTGTTTTCTTCTACAAACTCACATTACCTATAGTATTTGGGATTAAAGGTGTATACTAAGGGTGTGTTTGTATTCCAGCCAAAGGGATTAAAGATGTGTCCAGCCTGATTACACAAACCTAGATTTTTGGATGTGATCCCTTGCTAGAGCAGCCATATGACTGGATTAAAATTTTTCTACACAGAAGAGCCTTCCATTATGCGATAAAGGAGAGTGCCCTCATCCTTCAGAAACCCCACACTTGTTCAGCCTCTTTTTCACTGTTCTCTACTGTTTTATTCCAGGTGATAATCTGAGTTTGGGAGCTTCCCCTCCCCCACTGATGCTTGGTTTTTAGCTGGAGTACATGAATGGAAGGGATAGTAAACAAAACAAATCCAAACACCCCCAGAGAGTGAGCTGTGTTATGAAGAAAAGTAAAGGAAGGCCATGAGGTGGACTGTGCTGGGTAGAGTGGGAAGGGTAGAAGCTTGTATGTCCTTCACTTGGGAGTCTGAAGACACACTTGTGAAACAACTTGTGGAATGCACACAGCACCCAGGGAAGCAAGGGATGTCTGGATCCCAATTCTACTCTTTCCACATATACCACATCCATCAGTCTACCTGCTATAGGGTAAATAATGCCCCTAAAATTCAGGTATTTAAAGCACTAACCCCTTGCAGGGCCTGTGAGAAGGTAGTTAAAGGGATCTGACAAAATAGTGGGATTAGAGACTTTGTCAAAAAAAACCAGAATCAGTGAGGGGACTCCATGGGTACAGGAGACTGAGGTCAAACCTAAAGACCTGAGTTCAATCCCCCAAGGACCTACATGGTGGAAAGAGTACACCAGCTCCTGCAAGCTTCTCTCTAACTACAACAAGCACACTACACACACACACACACACACACACACACACTACACACACAAACACAACACAACACATATAAACATACCACATATGTTTTTAAAGAAAAGGCCAGAAAGTCTGTCATTCTCAGAGTAAACGTCCTTCCTGAGGCTAGTCTCAGTTAGTGGGCTCACATTCTCAGACACAGCCTTCACAGATGACATGCTCAAGTAATTCATCGGCTTAGCCTTGACTTTCATAGCAGCTCTGCATCCAAGCCTTGTAAACATCTCAGAAGAGATTTAAACAGCTCTCAATTGTTGTCTTATTCTTTGGGCACAAGCTGAATATGGTGGTGGGGGAGGGGCGACCAGGGAGACAGGCTGTTATTCTCTCCCAGACTCTATCAGCTTCCCTGGGCAATTCACCCAGTGCAGGAGCAGCGAAGCGTGAGCTTTATCCATAATGCCGCACACCCAGGCATATTAACCCAATTATTTTATTAAATGGATTATAGAAAATTTCTTTTATCTGCCACTCTAAGAATCCCTACCAGCAAAAATATTGATATTGAAAACCTGGATTTGGAGGGGAGGGAATTTTTATTAGAATTCAGTGTATCCCATGTTAGTAAAATCTAACTGTTTATAATGCACTGCATAGGGCATGGGAAACATAAGGAAATATGTGCTCAGTCCTTTGCTAGCTGCTGGGTGAGGCACATGGGACCCCCCGAAAAACATTCAGAGGCAATATGACTCCTAAGAGGCACAGATGACCTAAGTACACACACTGAAACATTCTCTGCCCCTACCAAAATGCCAGTAAATGTTTGAGAGGAAGGAAAACCAGTGCCACATCCATGTACATGTATTCATTCACACATGTTCATATATATTTGTGCAGTTGTGATTAACCAGCTAGCCACCTTTCCAGCTTCTGTTCATCTACTCACAAAACACATATGCCATCACATACGAGCCTAAAAGCCAACACTGGATAAATCCTCCTTTGGGAGGACAAGCAGAAAGCCATTAAAGCCACCTTGTTTTATATCAAGAGAAGATATCATGCTCCAATACAGAGTTACCCAAAACAGGGGCATTGTAGAGAAATGTGTCATCTTTGTTATCATATAAGACCAGGGCAGGTTGGTAATCTTAAGACATGGACTGTAGAAAACTCTGTATGGAGAGCTGAAGTGGGATACTGACACTGAAGCCACATACAATCTCATTATACAGACGAGAAACCCAGAACTAACCTAGAAGCCAGAAGAAATGATTGACACAAAAGAAGGTTAAAACTGGGCAGTGGTGAGCAGGCCTGTATTTTAGCACTTAGGGAGTAGAGCCAGAGGAAAAAAATATACACACACAGACACACACACACACACACACACACACACACACACACACACATGCCCAAATGTATGACTAAAATTTAAGTGCCATTATCATATACTTCTCTGCACTAGAACCTTGTACCACAATATACACAGCAAAATCTGCTGCAAAGATGAAAGGAAAACAACAGAAAGGAAGTAACACTGGGAAGTCCTCAGATACGAAATGTTCCTGGTCCATGACAAACAAATCTACAGAATATGAATAACTTAATGGTCACCTGTGACACAGTGCCATTTAATTATAAAACCACCTTTTTTTTTTCCAGGCATACAAAAGTTATTTGCATACTTCCCACCACCATTTTAGTAGGTGGTAACAGAACTCAAAAAGACCACAGTAGAAATGGTTCAGATCCAAGTCCTCTGGCCAAGACAAATAAAATTTAACTTAGTAGCAAAAACAAGAGAGAGAAGTGTGTGTGTGTGTGTGTGTGTGTGTGTGTGTGTGTGTGTATCTTCAAGCCCCTGGAAAAGGTTCTAAATGACTCCGGGGTCAACACTAGGATCAAAAGAGGTGGCTCGGTGATTAAGAGCTTAGACTGCTCTTGAACAGGGTCAGCGTTCAGTTCTGAGCACCCACACTGGATGGCTCACAACCACCTGTCAGTCAAATTCCTGCAGATCTGACGCTCTCTTCCAGCCTCCATAGACAGTGCACTGTTGTGCACATAGCTATATACAAACACACACACACACATAAATACAATTAAAAACAAAAACAAATCTTAAAAAAAACTAAGAAAGGGACAAATGCAACATCAAAGACTGTTAGGGTTATAAAGGATACAAGTTTATAAACATTTTCAAGATGCTACTAAAATTGCATACAAATGAGTATCCAAAAAGTCACAGCACAAACTACTCTTGTGTGACATAAACAGCTAGAGAGCATAGCAAGGGGAAGCCCGCTCCATGACCTTTCCCAATCTGTTTTATGAAGCTAACATACTTTGGCATCCAATCCTGAAGACTACAGGAGACATGAGGTTCTTAAAGAATAAATGACAATGACCAAGAAAACCCTATCTGAAAATAAGAGATTGGACTTTGTATTTGGAAATCTATTCACACCATCAAAGCAAAGAGAAAGTACATACGGTCGTCCCATTAGAAGTCTAAAAGTATCTATGTCAATATTTAAATAGTCAGAGAAGTATTCTTATTAATATTAATTATGTAATATTCCTTACCTAAAAAAAAAACTAATATCCAGTGCCATTCCTGTATTACAAAACTCTTGGCATTTTTAGGTAGTAAAAACGATTTATGTGATGAAATTATACTAGTATGAGCTCTCTTTCCGCCTTTCTGCACCTTACTTTACACAGCAACAATATATTACATCACTGTATCCTTACATTACTACACAGGCTTAAAGACTTCAAACTGTGCGTGCTTGTCCTGTACACCCTTCACAGAACTCTCAGGATTTAATGTTGCCTGTGTTGTGTTTTGTCCTGTGCGTTTGACCAGTGAACTCGCTGACCCTTCCTCATTACAGGTAATCCTTGCGGAGGTCTACATTCTGTCACCATAGTGAAGTAGCTGAGGTTGGCAACTTACAAAGGAGAGAGATTTGTTTAGCTCACACTCCCGTAGACTGAAAATGCTGTCACTGTGGCACTGGCTCTAGCTAGAGCCCCCAAGGCTGCACCACATCATGATGGATGGAACCACAATGGGAGGATAGAGTGGAGGGGAAGCCAGTATACATGCAGCAAGACAGGAAACCAGAGATGGGTTTAGAGTCGGCATCAGAGTTTCTAACAACTCACTGTCACAAGAACTAACTCAGGGCTTGATGACAACTGCTTCTCCCCCACCCCATAATATTTTTATTGATTCAAATATCTTCATTGATTTAGTTCATATCATACACCCCTATCACATTTGCCTCCCAGTCCTTCCCTGCCCCTGCCAGCAACAAAACAAAACAAGTCCAATTTGTCTTTTCTATATATTCACTAGGGCCTGGTCAAACTCAGAGGCCTGCCCCCTAAATGGAGCTAAGTCTTTCCCCTCCTGCATCCCTGCTGGAAGTCATCTACAGTGGAAGGTAATACCCCAGCATCCTCTCTCTCCCGGATGGGTTCCTATCTAGTCTGATACTATTTGTCAGGGGAGGGTGTCACTGAAGTCTCCCCTGTCCACTCTTTCCCAATTGTGTGTCTGCAGACATCAATATCACTATAAAAGTAATTTATTCGCTCTTTACGGATCCCAAGAGCATGGATTATAGACTTATACCTTGTTTCTGGTGTCAGTACAGGCCAAGAACAGAGCTCCTTGTTGTAGTAGGATCACGGACACAGATAAGGCCTTCTGATGCAGCTGGAGTTACAGACATCAACACAGCTTCCAGCAACAGCATAAGCCATGGACACCCATTACTGGGTGGCAACGTGGCCACAGACATCAACATAGATCCAGCCACAGTAGAACCACAGACCCAGATATGGCCTTCAGTGGCAGAACAGGCCTGAACCCATAGACCCAGGCATCAGCAGGCTGAAGCACAGACCACAAACATCCATGTGGTCTTCAGTGGTAGCTGACCATGACCATCAAAATAAATCCTGGAGACCTGGTCCTCACTATGGCTTCAGGTAAAAGCACAGACCACTCACATCAGTATAGTCACTGGGGACTTTATGGCCCATGGACTTCATGACCACGGACATGAACACAGACTAGGGCCATGAATATCCGCATGTCATCAGGTGACAACACGGTTCTCTGATATCAACTTCAACCTTGGCTAAGCAGGGTCACTGATCCATATATGGCCCTCAGCAGCACTGTGGGACATGATGGTCCTTCAAGGATGTCTAATCTAGAGAGATGTTTTCTCATCTCTGGCCTCTGTCATTGCCCAGATCTAGAGCAATTCCGTGTCCAGGCAGCTTGTTAGAGGACTGAGTGTTTCTGCTTACACTGTTGCACACCAGCCCATCAAATCCACTGGGCAAAGACATGTTTCACCATTCACCTCTCCACAGTGCATGCTGGCACCACTCTGCTCCTTCACTCTCTTCTCTCCTTCACGCATTGTCTCCTCCCAGTGGCACCTGCGGGGGTGGCCAGTGTGCCATTCACAGAGGCTTAACTGCCCTCTGACAATTACTTTAATCCTCCCAAAAGCGGCAGAGCCAACACTCTATAGAGAGCTGCCTCCACAAGGTCGTGGTACATAGGCAGAGAGAACAGATTCAAGCCACACCCAAACCTTAGCACCTTGGGTTTTGTTTCCTCTCAGTGATCCCCACATCTTCTTTCAGAGATGCCTCAGACACTTTTCCATCATGTTTAACTCAGGGTAGGAGCAGCCTCTGTGTTCTCACAGAGCACATCAGAAACTCCTAACCAAACAGTTTCAGAAAGGGGAGCATAACCAGTTCGTCCTTCAGAGGAAGTGTATACCCTTTGTGGTGGTTTGAGTAAGAACTGCCCTTATAGGTTCATATGTTTGAATGCTTAGTCAGCAGGGAGTGGCACTATTTGAAAGGGTTAGGAGGTGTGACCTTGGTGGAGGAAACATGTCACTGGGGGGTAGGCTTTGAGGTTTCAAATGCCCAAGCCAGGCCCAGTGGTTGCTTTTTTCTGATGCTGGTGGATCTAGATGTAGAACTCTCAGCTACTATATCTGCCTGTGTGCTTCCATGCTCGCCACCAAACCTCTAAAACTGTAAGTCCCAAATAAATGCTTCCCTTTATAAGAGTTACCATTGTCAGGGGTGGGGTCTTCATAGCCATAGAACACTGACTAAGACAGCCTTAAATTGCTTAATGTTTTCATTTTAACAAGTAGCTAAATAGTATTACTAGAGGTGACTATGACAAAAAAAAATATTAAATGAGACTCAGTCTCACTGCCTCTCTCAGTTGGCATAATGTCCGGAACAGACTAGATGGGTAAATAACACACTAAGTTGGTGACTTGGGGTCTAAGATCATCACACCATTGTCTATCCTTCAACCCCGCTGTTAGAGAAGTCAGCATTCACTAGACAGTCAAGGGCCGTACCGATGAACATTAATAGCTATCATTCTAGTTTCCTGTGCTGATCCAGGGCAGGAGTTAAATTACACATCTAGTGGGCACAAAATCCATGTACAGAATATAAAAGGTTAAGAATGGTGAGTTATTCAACTCAGAAAGAAAAAAAATGAGCCAGCTGGAACAATGGGTGCTAAGAGTGTGTGCTTATGATTTAAAAACAGATGCTTGGTGCAATGCAATGTATAGAATGGTATTTTATGTGCACTATCTATACATGTGATATCTATTATGTATATAACATATGTATGTATAGAATGTAGGGCATCACTATATGCTATTCTGTAAAAGGCAAAGCTATGGAGACAAAAGACCAGTAGTTGACAGGGGCTGGAGAGAAAAAAAGACAAGGGGAGCTCTGGAGATGTTTAGCTCTGGTAAAGTTTTCCGTGACCCTGTCATAGTGGATACTTGTCATAGCACTGCCACTCAAACCAATAGCATGTATAGCACCAGGGTTACCTCTGATGATAACTTCAGACATTGATTAAGAATGATGTATCCATGAACTGGGAAGACAACTTAGTCAGTCCTATCAAGCATAAGACCTGAGTTCAATCACCAGCACTCATGTAAAATAATCTAGGCATGGTAGCACATACCTGTATTCTTAGCAGGAGAAAGCAGAGACAGCGGGATCCCTGAGGTCCTCTAGCAAGCTGGTCTAGCTGAATCACAGATCTCAGGGTTAGATTTAGTGTCACTGTGATCATGAAATGTTTGAAGCCCTAGTTTCTCTATAGCATGGAAGATTGCCCCTCATACATAGAAGATGTCAGTGCTGACCCACAAAATTTTAGCAAACACACATTTTGATTCCAGTGATGGTGTTAGTCTGTGTCTACTTTGCAGTGGCCAAGTACCTAACAAAGCAACTTAAGAAATAGATTTATTCTTTATTCTCATGGTTTGAAAGGTATCAGTCCAAAGTTTGCTGACTCCCTGATTATGGCAGAGCATCCTGGTGGAGCAAGTGCTCACCCCATGGCTACTGGAAAGCAGAGAAGCTCTGACAGGAAGTGGCACAGATAAGGCAAACCCTCCTGAGGCATTCTCTGTTCCCCTTGTTCTCTAGCCTGACACCACCTCTAAGTTCTAACCACTCCCAATCATACCATTGCTTTAGAGCTTTATCAAGAGATGAATCCGTCCCAGATTCAAAATCTGAATACCATGTGGAGGTATGAAAACCAGGAAGGTGTGGCCTAGTTGGGAAGGTGGTTTCTAGGTACTTTGAAGGCTATATCTTTTACCTGTTTCCTTCCTGTCAGTCCTCTATGCATTCCAGTGCTAGAGGGTAAGCAGCTTCTCTCTGCCACACCCTCCCATCGTGGTAACTATATGTCACCCATCATGATAACTATATGTCACCCATTGTGATAACTATATGTTACCCATCATGATAACTATATGTCACCCATTGTGATAACTATATGTCACCCATCATGATAACTATATGTCACCCATCATGATAACTATATGTCACCCATTGTGATAACTATATGTCACCCATCATGATAACTATATGTCACCCATCATGATAACTATATGTCACCCGAAAACAACTGATTGCTTACTTGAGTGGAAACCTCTGAAAGTGTGAGCTTATATAAATCTGTCCCACCTTGTTTTCCCCTGGTGCCTTGTCACAGCAACGACAGGAAGTCAGGATAGCTAACTCTGAATGGCACTTGGCTTTTGACATCTCAAAGTCTGCCCCCAGTGACGTATTTCCTCCAGCAAGGCCACACCCCCTAAACCTACCCAAACAGGACCACCAACTGAGGACCAAGTGTTCAAAACCTGAGAATATCGGCAACCTCTCATTCAAACCAACAACGCCTTCTGACAGAGACAAGAGAATGAAGATTCCACTTGTGGCTGTCTCACACTGCTGCTTCTAGCAAGCTTTTAAAGACATAATCGATGAAAATAGCCTGCCTCTCCATCAATGAAAATGGGCATTCGGCTCTTCAGTGACTGTGTACATGCCAACCCACAGCAGTTGTGGTCACCCCTATGAGATCCAGCTACTTAAAAAGTCCAGCACCAGGGCTACAGTGATGGTTCAGTGGCCAAGAGCACTTGCTGCTCTTACAGAGGACATGGGCTCATTTCCCAGCACATTTCCCACAAGAGGAAGCCTCACATCTACCTATAACTCCAGCTCTTGAGGGACCAACATAATCTTCTGAAACACATGCACACACAGACCCACACAAGCACACAGACACACACACACACACACACACACACAGATACATACACCATATACCCATGCACACACAGATGCATACCTATATAAATCACACATATGAAGACACACATACAGAAACATGTACATACAAATATACATAGATCTATACACAGAGACATATATGCACCCACACATGTATACAATTTAAAAAAAAAATAACGATTTTAAAAAACAGTTCCTGCATCGAGTTGCATCGGCAGTTGAGAGAAAAAGAGTCACTTTCCTTTGGGAGGTATGGCCAATGCCAGGTTCTCCACTCTCCGGTGGACAGCTCTATATTTAAGCGGCATATGGATAGCTAGTATTACAGATTCAAGTGCTCATGTGTTAGTACATGCCAAAATACTGACATCCACACGCTACTGCAAAGAGCATCAGCACAGGGCGCTCTAAGAAGACGTCTTCAGAAGGAGCAGTCTGGTTCCAAATGGTTTGATCAATGTTTAGATAAAGTCCCCCTCCCCAAAATCTCAGCTTGTTCATGTTCTCCAGTAACATTTAAAAAAATAACATAATCATTCTCTGAATTATCCTCAAGAAGTAAATTAAAAGTTATAGCTTTTGTAATGGAAAAAAAGCATAGCTGGATGTTTTTAAGAATTCCTCTGGGACTGAAGGAACTAGAGGCTTATATTTAATAAAATAGAGACTCCTTAAAATGATATTGCAGGTTTAATGTTCCCATTAAATTTCTCCCCATTCTGCAAGGAAAACATTTTCTTTCTGTCTCCGTGTGCATTTACCAGCCATGACCCTCTGCACCCCAGTCTGGCTCTCTGACGAATCATGACTCCAGAGGATGGGGACAAGAGCTTGTTGCTTTGAGTCACAGTTGTCTGAGCCGAAGATGTCAGTTTTGTTCTGTCTGTTCCTTACTTCGAACAAAGTTCCTGGAAACAGGACTTTGCGTTCAATGGAGTTTATAAAACAACTGGATATATCCCAACATTATACCTGTGCTGAGGAGAAGAATGAAGGCCAGCTACCTATGTGTCACCAAGTTACATTTTCTTCTTTCTGTATAAGTTAATGCTTTTTTTAAAAGAGGGAGGAAAAGATGTGTATGTATGCATGCATGCATGTATGTGCAGGTGTATGTGTGATAAGCACACGTATATGCATGTAGAAGCCTGAAGTCAACCTTGGAACTTGTTTCTGAGGAGCCATTTACCTTGTATTTTTGAGACAGGTCTCTGACTGGTCTGGAACTGGCCAAATGGGCAATACCAACTGGCCACTGAGCCCTGGGGATCTAATTGCTGCCTCCTCCTCAGCATTAAGATTAAAAGCATGAACTTATAATCCACACTCAGATCTGGCATCAGGTCTCAAGCTCACACAGCAAACACATGGGCTCAGATACCTCTTGAATCCAAAAGACTTGTTATTTTTATTTATTATTTATTATTTATTTTATGTGAACAGGTGTTTTGTCTGCTTATATGTCGGTGTATTGTGTGCACATATGGTGATTTCAGAGGCCAGAAGAGGGCATTGGACCTCCTGGAGCTAGAGTTGCAGATGGCTGTGAGCCATGTGAATGCTGGGAACCAAACCCAGGTTGCCTGGAAGAGCACCAGATGCTCTTAACCACTGAGCCATCTCTCCAGCCCCAGAACTGGTTGTTATTAAAAGGGAATTTTAAAGCACAGCAATCAGATGCCATGTGACTGTTTAAAGTTACAGGTTGGAAATACTTCGCATAGAACTAGGAAAAATTCTGTGAAAATATTGTGTACATTTCAGCAAAAGTAGCCACTTTTAAGAAGAGCATTCTGAAGCACTTAGCAATGGTAGATGGTGAGACATGTGTTTCTTTTAATTAGTCAAAAATTAGCAGATGTGGCAAGATGTAAATTGCTAGTGAGTATAGCGAACAGATTCGGGGTGCTTATTATAGCAGTATCTGTTTTGTTTTGTTAAGTTTTGTTAGGTTTCAGTGGTAGGGTAGAATACATCAGAGACTTTTAGAGCTCCAAGGGGACTTGGGGAACATTGTGTGTGTGTGTGTGTTTGTGTGTGTGTGTGTGTGTGTGTGTTATACTTGCTTATACAGGTACCTGTGAAGCCAGAAGGCTGATGCCTGAATGTCCCTTTTAATCATTTCTTCTCTCCTCTTCTCCTCCTCTGCTTCCTCCTCCTCCTTCTCCAAAATCTCCCTGTCTCTGTCCCACTACCCTGAGTGCCGAGACTATAAAACACACCTAGGAGCTTCTGCATAGCTTCTGAGATGCAAACCCAGCTCCCTATGCTTGCAAAGCAAGTACTTTGCCCACTGAGCCCTTTCCTTCCCCGGCACCTAAAGACCACATACTCAAGTACCCTCAAAGGTGTTGACATCACTCTTCCCAGTGATAGGTACATTCTCCAAGGCTACGTGATTGGTTGACAGAAGAACTTGGAAGAACTCGGAGGCCTCCTCTCCTGAATCCCAGGTCAGCGCTGCAGCTACGTCCTGCTTCTTAGAATCAGCCCTGAGCACCTCAGGTTTGAGACTAACTCAACCCGAGGCTGCAGAGCCATCAACTCCACCTCTTTCTTGCCAGCCTCAGGCATCTTCACCAGGGTTACTTTTGCTGCCACTGTAGAGTGACAGAAGCCCTGGTCCCACCACCTCTGTACCCAGTGTCACCTTAGCTGTTGTCCCCAGCAGCAACTCTACAGTGGGACAGCTAGTCCCATTTGGACTGCTTCTGTCATGGATCACCAAAATTCTACCAGAGTCAAGGGAGGCCTTTTTGTCATTTTTAGCAAGGCAAAATTCCTCCAAAATTGCTTTATTCCCATGAGATACACGGATTGAGCTAACTTTGCATTTCTTTAATAAGTGACTCTGCTTTGGGGGTTAGGGTTATGCATCTTCAAAATGCATTAGCAGTGAGCACGAGGAAGTTTCCAGAGATTAAATATATTGTTCCCTCTGCAAGAAGACCCTGCTAAGATGGGTCTGGAAAAAATTACAAAAACAAAGCCCAAAGTGGTCACACAGGTTGTACTGATGAAAAAATTTAAATTTTACATACATTTATTGATTGATTGATTGATTGATTGGGGAAGGGGCGTTGTTTGGCCAGCACACACGGAGGTTGGAGAACAACCTTTGGGAGTCAGTTCTCCCCTTTCATCATGGGTGTTCTGGGGTTGGGGGATGAAACTCAAGTAGTCAGGCTTGGCAGCAAGTGGTCCTTCCTGCTGAGGCATCTCACTGTCCTGGTAAAAAAAACTCAAAGTTGTAAATTCTCATATACTACTCTGTATTTATCATCTTTACATTTACATCTTGATCCCTGCTGCCATTCTTTCTTCTTCCTCTCTCTCTCTCTCTCTCTCTCTCTCTCTCTCTCTGTCTCTCTCTGTATTCCTTTGTCTCTGTCTCTCTGTCTCTCTGTATTTCTGTCTCCCTGTCTGTGTCTGTGTCTGTGTCTGTCTGTCTCTCTCTCTCTCTCTCTCTCTCTCTCTCTCTCTCTCTCTGTCTCTCTCTGTATCCCTTTGTCTCTGTCTCTCTGTCTCTGTCTCTCTGTCTCTCTTTATCTCTGTCTCTGTCTCCCTGTCTCTCTCTCCCTCCCTCTCTCTCTCTCTCTCTCTCTCTCTCTCTCTTATAATTTAACTTTCTACTTTATTGCACATCTTCGAAGTGTATGCCATTGTGTCCCAGCATACAGCCTAGCAGTGAGATGATTGTTCCAGTCAGGGAAGTCAGCACATTTATCATCTCATGGATTCACCTCCTTCTCCTGTTTTTGTCACTGCAGATTTTCAGCACGTGATGTAAAACTGTGGATGACCCATCTCTTCTTGGTCTTCGACCTCAGCTTTTCCAGCCCGTGCTATGAAAACCACCTCCTCTGTGACCTTTGCCTCCCCCTTACACATCTGTGAGGAGAGTTGCTGAAGGTAAATGAGGCTAAAGATGAAGCAAATGCTGCACTCTGAGAAGATGGAAGTGGAGGGAAAGAGAGAGAAGCATTAACATCTCACGTTCTTGAAAATGATGTCGCTGTCACTTTCACCGGCCTGTCTCATATTTTGTTTAAAAAGAAAAAAAAAAAAACTTTAGTTTCCTTGCCTCAGTGGCGAATTATTTTCTGCTGTTAGATTCTTGCTTCTCTCCAGCTACATGTGGTACCTATCCTCTGAGGGTTAATGGTGAACAGGTAAATATGGAACACAGAAAACATTCATCATCCCAGGAAGAATCCATCAGCAAAGCACATTACCTTGCTCTCCTGGTTTCTAGAGTGATGCTTTCTAACTGCATCCTCCTGCTGTACTGCTTCACTCCATTGTCTGACACTTGGCTCTGGATATATAGATTTTAAATGTGTGTGTGTGTGTGTGTGTGTGTGTGTGTGTGTGTGTGTGTGTGTGTGTGTGCATATGTGTAGACGCTTAAGGAAGCCAGAAGAGGACATTGCATCTCTTGCCACTGGAGTTATAGGCAATTGTGAGTCACCCGATGTAGATGCTGGGAACTGGATTCTGGTCTGGAAGAGCAGCTTCCTGCTCTCGACAGCTGAGCCATCCCTTACTCAACTGCTTTGAAAGTGAGCCTGAGTGAGTGGTCTTGAGTCAGCTGCAACTTTAAGACAGGAAGTCCTTCACTTGGCCATGCTGAATTCATTAGTGTTATGAGTGCATTCTTACTCTCATGCCCTCCCACCTGAAATTCTGCTCCACCTGTAGCAGCTGTTGCCCCATTCACCACCGCACACCCTGTCTGTGGCTCAACGTGGATGTGGGAAGTGCTTTCTTACATACACATGCAACCCTTCCCACAGACACGAAAACTGAAATCTCTTCTGTGCATTTTGCTTTTCTTTTTTGCCATCGAATCCTCTTATTGTTCCAGCTGACTTTGCTCCAGGTGACCTTGCTTGCTACAGAAGAGAATATTCTGGTCCCTCTGGATTCTGGATGCAATGGCCTGGGAGCAGCAGCTTGTGTGATACAGAGCAGGAGGGCATCCCGTGTGTGCTTCGCACATCCCGAGTTTGCAAGGGTCGCAAAGGAAAATGGCTGACATCATTCTATCTGAATTTGGCCTAGCATTAATCCTTCTCTCACTGTAGATACACACAGCTCCTCCGGAAGCCTGGAATGGCTAAAATGCCTTAAAGGGCAAATTTAATGCCAGATTATGAGAGAAATTTTGTGAATGGGCGTCAGAAGATCTGTTCACACTACAGTAAAATCTCCTTTTGGAGTCTCTGATATAGGGGAAGATGAACTACAAGGAACAGATGTGTAGAAGGTAGCAGGGAAAAGGACTTCGTTCCTTTGCAAAGTAGAAGCTGAGATGTCTGAGCGGTGATGAGCAAACTGTGGAAGGCAGAGCTCATCTATGATGACAGCAGATGAGGATCACATTCGCATGTGACTCAAAATACTGAGGACAGAACCACACCATAAATCTGTCATTTAGCGATGTAAACTCCTGTAATGGAGACTTCTGTGTACCAATCATGCTCTGATTGCCAGCTATACACTGTATACAGACCAAGCATACATGGTATGTCATGGGGTAGTCTGTAAATATCACGGCCAGTAGCCTGTCAATCCATGTGTGGTAAGAAGGAAGTGTGATTCAACACACTCAGTAGATGGTGTTGGCTCAAACTTCTAGAATAGGACCCCAAGCAGTATTGAAAAAAAGGTTTAACACTATTCTTTGTGCACAATAAAACTTAAGGCATAATTACATTGAAACACTTTTCAAAATATATGTCATCTCTTCCATAAAGATGGGTTCTATAGGTAGACACCTATCATCCTAAGGGGTTTGGGGACAATCTGGTATGGTCTCGGTCTCACAGATAGTACAGAGATCACCTAGGCTAAGTAAACATTTCCAGTCCTGTTTCTAAGAGTCTCGAGGATCCAGATGTGGCCTCGGTCATACAGATAATGGAGTTCACCAGGCCATTAATCACATTCATTCCAGCCTTCTGGATGGAAAACAGGTTATACATTTTCTCCTTTGAAGAGTCAGCTTTGTGTGTTTAACATTCCTGCTTTCCCCAGTGTTTCTCTGTGAGCACAAGGATCTTGTGCCCTCCGCAACATGGCACATCAGTTTAATATCTGGTGGTTTTAGCCTGTGGTGAGACCTCTGGTTCAATACTCTATTGCAGACTGAAGGGTTGATTGTCATCTTAGGTCAACCAGTTGGACCTTGCCTAGTGACAGCAGGTACTTGGTAAGTGATGATAGAATTTAGTGCCCTTTCACTGACCAGACTTTGATAGCAGGGAAACTCTTTAATCAGAAAGATACAAGAGCAATAAATGTCACAATCCTGCTACATTTGAGGCCTGAAATATGATCACATCAGCGTTAAATCTCCTTCCGTGTTACTATAACATATTAGTGTCATTACACGTGTGTCTCTGAAGTCCTCAGACGTCTGTCTCACCATCTCATTCTTGACATTTGGCACAGTGCTTTTCAAAACAGGTGTTAAATAAAAGTCTGCTGAAAAAGACATCCTTAGCAAGCTTTTTCTCATGTTAAATAATACAAGCAACAAACTCAGAAAAACATGTCAAATGAAAGGAAATCTATTCACATCCTGTCTCTCTTACATCATCGTCTCTCACACCACAGTGAGTGAGGTTTCCTTTGTACTCACTATTAAGAACTCTGCTCTCTGGTATCCTGATACAGAGCACTGTACCAGGTATTCCAGGACCCTGCTAGGGAAGTGTAACGTATACAATAACTCCATGGCTGCTCTCTCACACACAGAACCAAAGGACTCATGGAAATAAACACACAGCCAGCCCGAGCCTCCCAAAGAAGCCCAGGGGGAGCTAGACTCCCAACAAATGTTACTTTCCTACTGGGTTCAGAAATCTCAATCCATAACTGCATGGCATGTTGGTTCCTAGAGATTTTCAATGAGCTATGTCTGTGTACATTGCCTTCAGTGTTGCATTGAAAACACACCAGATAATCCTCCCCCCGCCGATGTCAGCCTACAAGAACATTTACCAGGAAACAGGTGTTCCATACCTGCTGTGCCTGGCACCTACAGAACCCTATAGAAAGGAATTCTGCAAAATTAAGCTATAAAAGAACTAAAACATAATTATTTCAGGCTTCATGGCTTTCAAACATCTCATGTGCATATTCTTGTCGGGGGATTGTTGTCTGCTGATATATATATATATATATATATATATATATATATATATATATATATATATATCATTCTTAGTTGGAGAACCATAAAGCATCAGACAGGTCCTGATGACCTCCATACAGGGCCCCAGGATGACACTCCATAGCCCACCAATAATCATTGTTGTACTAGTAACAGTAGCCAGGGAGGGAACCAGCCTAGGAGGCCACCAACAAATACATGGATAAGAAACTGTATTAATCTAGAATCAGTGGATTTTAAATTGCTGGGAAGAAGTATGGAGCCATGGTATTTGCAGGAAAATAGATGGAACTAGAATCATTATATTAAGTGAAATAAAGCAGACAAAATGACAAATAGCATATTCTCTCTCATTGTGGGACATAGAGTTTAAATTATATATGTATGGTGTGTGTATGCATACATGTGTTTGTTTATATGCATGGATAGGGGTCATGACACTAGAAAGGGGAGCCTGAGAGGGAGGAAGATCTTTGAACTATGGGTGGAGAGGCTAACGGAACACAGCATAAATGAATACAAAGAAAAGGTTATGGGATGGAGAGAAGAAAGCTGGGGCACATGCAGAGAGCATGGATGATTGCAGTGGGGGAGGGGAACACATTCCAATAGAGTAGAATGTCACATATCTCTGAAAATACTATGATGAAACTTGTCACTTTACATATAAAAAAATCCACTGGGCTGGCAAGAAGGCTCAGTGAATAAAGGTGCTGGCCACCAGACCTGACTATCAGAGCTTGATCTCTGGAACTCATGGTAGAAGGAAAGAACCAACTTCAAAACAAATTGTCTCCTGACTCTACATATGTACAGCACACACATACAGACACTCACACACACAGAGAAACACACACCATTAATAAACAAACAAATAAATATAAACATTTGAAGAAAATTAATAAAAATAAGTTAGAGGGTCATTTTACCCATGATAGCATAGCTTCTTAGCTCCTGGGAAATGTTGACTAGCTGCTGGAAGATGGCATCATTCTTTCCACTTGATGATGCATGCAACACAACATGCAGTTTACCGTCTTTGGGGCATTTTGTATTGAGAAGAGCTACTGGTTCAATCTCCAAAAACCTGTCTGTCCCTGAGTCACTGTGTGATTCAGCCCTCAGCTCACTTGCTTTCTCTGAGCTTCAGTCACCTTGTCTTAATCATTTTAAAGCGTATTTTTACTTGCATGTTTGAGCACTTTGCCTGCAGATATGCACATATAACACCTGAACAGAGCCTTAGGGGTGAAGAGAAGGCACTGGCTCCTTCAGAGCTGGAGTTACAGGTGGTTGTGAGCTGCTATGCAGGTGCTGGGAACAGAAATCTGGTCCCCTACAAAAGCATGCAGTATTCTTAACCACTGAGCCATCTTTCCAGCTCCCAGTTACCTTGCCTTTTTAAAAAATTAGAAACTTCAATATTTTTAAAGATACAAATATAATATCGCACACCAAATTTAACCAGACCCGAAGTCTATAGACTCAGGGAATTTCTCTACAGTTAGGATTGTCTTAAAACTCTGTTCCATTGCCTGAGAAAAGAAATGTGAAAATTCTTTACAAACTATAACTGTACTCAAGCCCTTGCTGAGGGGACTGTGAATGTCATTGAACTCTAAGAAGATATTAATTCTCACAGGACATCATGGATTACTTTGTGTGAACAAGGTTCTAATGATAGAGTGTGGGAAAACCCTAAAGAAATATTGGTTTGGATCATAAATTATTAGCAAGCTATGAGCTTTTCTTAGAAACTGTTGTTTTGTTTACATGGGAAACTACTTTTGGGGGAGAAAGTTGTGGTTTCTTGACTTTCCACATTCAGTGGATTAAAAACCACAAAAGAAAAAAATCATTTTTGTAAAGAATATTTTGAGAAGTCAATTATAAATGCCAAGGATTTTGTCTTCCTGACATTAAAATGACTGGAGTCATTTCTAGAGAAAAAAACTTTAGATTTTGCTGGTAGTTAGCGTAATATGTCTCACTAGAGAAACAGTTACATGTGAATGAATAATCGTTATAACCATGATGCTTGCCTGTGTAATACACTTAGGAATTAAACAGCATTGAATATCACTGAACTGTAGCCACTGACAAAAGCTGACTTTATAGTCTTCCTCCAACCCTTTAAGGGTATACTGATGACAAAGTAAGACCATTTATAAAATATGTATGAGAAGTCATATTTAATTCTACCCTTTGTCTTCTTATCTTTAATAGACTTTATCATTATTGATATGTAGCATTTAACATTTATAGCTTTAGGGGGAACAAAACTTGACATTTTGAAACCTGATTTTTCCAGTTTCTTCACTCCCTGGGTCCTCTGTATGTCACAAAGACATGACAAGTCTCCAAGCTCTTCTATTGTCCCCAGATGTTCTCCTCATTAACTGAAAAACCACACACACACAGACACACACACACACACACACACATGGACACACACGGACACACTCGGACACACACACAGACACACACACAGACACACACGGACACACACAGACACAGACACACACACAGACACACAGACACACAGACACACACCGAAGTCTGGAGACCACAGACACACACACACACACGGACACACACACACAGACACACACACACACACACACACACACACACACACACACACACAAACTGCAGTCTGGAGACCAGAGCTTCAGTACCAACCTGAGAGGAAAGATGTGCCCACTGGATGAATAATGGCGTGAGCCATTATATATACATACATATATATACATATATACATATATATATGTATACATATGTGTGTATATATACATATATGTGTGTATATATACATATATATGTATATATGTGTATGTATATATATATATATATATATATATATATATATATATATACATATATATATATGGTTTCCTAATTCTAATTATCCAAAATCTCAAGGGTGACCACTAGGCCTTTCACCAACCTTCTCTGGTGAAACCCTTCTTGTTCATTCTATTCCTGCTGGTATCTGGACCCACACTGGAATACTAGGCTGCCTTAACTCACTGTTGCATAGACTCAAGGTCGACAGTCCTTTCGGACATGTTAGAATCTCACATACAGACCTGATTATCCACCCATCCTGCTATGCTCACTGTTGCTGCAGAATTTTTGGCGACAGAAGTAAGAAACAAATTTTATGGGAGAAAAGATTGGACTCTAACCTTGAAGTTGGTTTTAAAAAGCAAACAGGATATTTTATCTTAAACTTTGTGTGTTTGGTGTGGTCATCTCTAGAAAGTTGACGAATGTCAACCCCAAACATGTTAGTCTGAAATACTGTTTCTTACTTGGTTAGAAATTGACGATTATTTTTCATAGTTTAGGAACACATTTGTCACTGAAAATAGGAAGTACACACTGAGGATCATCTGTTTTATCAAGAGTTCTTTTTCCTTGTTTTTCTTGGCTGATTATGTAACCCTATGCCTTAGTTACTTTTCTATTGCTGAAGTAAGACATGATGACCGAGGCAACTATAGAAGAAAGAGTACATTTGTGGTGTACAGTTCCAGGAGGGTTTCCCAGATGCTTCCTATTTGCTGTTGGTGCAAAAAAAAAAAAAAATGGACTTTTAAACGTATCTTTTCTCTTTTTCTTCCCTCTTAAGCTTATTAAAGTTTTCTCTGTTGGGGTCATTGATTGTTCCCACTGAGTGCAGTGATGATAGGGTGCTTTCAGGACTTTTTTTTTAAGCAGTAGAATTTGCTGTCTTGATTTTTGCTGATATGAGGAACAAGACTGTCTTACCAATTTATGTCTCATGACTTCTAGAAGGTAAATATGATACATCATTGGCAGTTAAATTAACAAGACTGGCTAGAAGTCTGGGTATTGATCCAGAGGACAAGCTTAGCCTTCAATAAAAAGAATAAAAGCCTCCCCTGTTTCAAGTCTTCAAATGATGTCATACTTTTTGCTGCACTGAGACTGGGAGAAATTCAGGAGCCTCTTTGTCCTGATGCTCTACAGAGTCTTCACTTCAAAAAGACTTCCAAAAACATTTTAAAGAATTATGTGTGTTCTTATATAAATATGTATGCATGGTTTTTGTGTGAATGTGTGTTTGTGGAAGTCAGAGGTCAATGTACCTCACATGTCCCTCAGTCTACCTTGTTTGTTGAGGAGTCTTTCACTGGCCTGAAGCTCACTGCTTCTGCTAGACTGGCTGACCATCTATCTCTAGGGAACCTCCTGTCTCTACCTCCCCAATGCTGGGATTACAAGTATGTGCCACAATGCTTTGTTTCTTCATGTAGGTTCTGAGATTTGAACTCAGATCTTCATGCTTGCAATAGCAATCTCTCCTGTCCTTCAGAAAGCCTTTGAAACAAGTTTTGATTCTCATCTGGTTCACATGACATAATTTCAGCCCTAAAATAAATCCTAAACATGGAAGGGAAATTCAATGAGTCAAGAGGGTGAGGGTAGATTCTTCCATGAGGTCACCCTTCCTCATCACAGAGGGAAAATCTTACGAACTCGTGGAATGTGCACATGAAACACAGGCAGATGCAGTTCTTCAGTAACCTAGGCATACATTTGACAGGGAAAGGAAGCAAGGGTGGTCGGTGGGGTGTCAGACATGCTGTCTTAGCCAGCTTGAGACGCTATTTGATCAAGGAACGAAGAACGCTTGATTGACATGGCCCAAGTCATATTTGGTCATGGGATAGCAAACAAGGAGAGTCTGTCCCTGCAAACAAGTTTATAACATGTTCCTTTAACTGTCTGTAAGGAGAAGAAATAAGAAATCTCAAAAGTGCTCATTTAAGGTATTAATTTCACTCTTCCCAAAAAGCAGACATGAGGGCATAATTAGGCATAAAAGTAACTTATTGAAGAAATATCTGTGACGGGAAGAGCCAAATCTGAACCATGAAATAAAAGGGGGAAGCAAGCAAGGGTGTTTGGTGGCGTGTTAGCTGTCCTAGACTTGAGATACTATTTGATCAAGGGACCAAGTACTCTTCATTGATGTGCCCCTAGTCATTTATGCTCTACAAGAACAAAATTGCCTGAGCAGCTAAGAGCTAAGGTAAACCCTACTGTGCTATACAGTAAATTGAGGATGGCATGTGAACTCATCCTGTTTGCAGGGGGTCATTTTCCCGGGATGCTGTAGTTTGGGGGAAATTGATGGCAAAGACATAATTATGATCTTAGAAAGTATCCTCCCATGGTGTCTGTGCACTGTCTGGTTTCTGTGGGTTGTCAGAGGACTGGATTGCAATGCTCATTTGGGGAATTGTGATTTGTTACCTTAACCACAGCCTTCTGAGAGATGCTTTTCATTTTCCTCTTGTTTCAACTTTCTAAGTCTTAAGAGAATTAATGGATAACGCAGGTCTCAGTGACAGATGCTAACGTTAAGTCATCTACTCTTCCGCTTCAAATCATAAATCCCAGAAAATGGTCCTGATTCCATTGTGCAATGTTTTAAGAAGCTGATTGACAGGTCACCTTTTTTTCTTAATCCTCCAAATCTTGCACTTGTTTTTTTTTTCTCACTAATCATTAACTCAATTCTACCAGCCAAAGAGGCCAAGTATGTGCTGATTGGCCAGTTCTTCTCCAACCAGACTGCTTCTCCCAATGTTACTGAATGCTTGCGCGCGCACACAAGCACATGCCTTATGACTTCCATCTGTCCAGTTGCCTTTCCCATTTCCATCTATCAACCTGAATCTGACTTATCTTGCAATCCTTCAATCAAGTGGTGTTACCCACAAGCTTTCCCAGACCCTCGCCATCACCTGCATTTCTTGACCCCACCACAGCTGGTCACACAATACTTCAGAATGAAGCAAGAGAAACCTCTCCTTGGGTTTCTGAGTTTTAGAGAGTACAGCTCTGACTCTCTTTAGCCACAGACTTCTCCTTGATATAAAGGGACCCATGGGACTAAAGTCTGGTGCCTAATTGGAGCCTGAACTCTGAATTTCTCCTGTCTCCATCCTCTCTGGAAAGACATCACAGATTTGTACTTGCTATGGCCAACAGGTGGCTCCCAGAAGGCCTGGGCTAAGAGGCTCAAATTCTTAAAAGCAGGTGTCCTTAGTCAGCTTCTCCAAGTGTGCAATGTTGGAGCCTTCTGACATCATGATTTTTCCCAAGTAAAATTTCAAGTTCAGCATCCATGGCCTATGCTAGATATAGGCATATTTCTACTAAAAGTAAACCAAAATTGTTCAGGAAAAAAGGAACTCACAAGATTAATTTGTTCATAAGATTAATAGTGAGCCTCAGTCAGGACCACAAGCTACACTCTTCAGAGAGTTGATTTTATGAAGTGTCACTAACAGACTTGCTAGGTTTCATTGTTCCCTTTAAAACTTAGGAAGCCAAGACCTGGAAAAGCCTCACAGGAGGTGGGGCTTTCTTCTCAGGTCTCCAATGGCCATAGAGTCTTCACTGCACCTTCCAGGAGTCTGAGTCATTGGTGTCAGCATGCTTTAAAGGGTGACTAGAGTGACTAAAGAACGTGTGTAGTATGCACACAATGGAGTTTATCCAGCCATAGGAACAAAATGATGTCATTTGCAAGAAATAGATGGAACTGCCAATCATTGTGCTAAGTGAAATAAGCCGGACTCAGGAAGTCAGACATTGCACACGTGCAACTTAATCTATGTGTATAACAAACATAAAAATTACATATGACATGAATGTGGGATCTAAAACTCTTTGGAAAAATGTAGGAACTAGAGAGAGGGTAATGGGGTAAATATCAAAGCACATGACATTTAAATTAAAATGTCATGTTTATAAGCTATTATTTTGGATAATAAATATAAGCTGATAAGAAAAGTAAGAATAAGTAGCAGAAGACTAGTTTCCCACTCGTCAATTGGGGGTTAGCAACCAGAAGGCTTGTGCTGAGGATTCGAGCTGCAAGGATTAAAATTCTAAAGCTGAGGAGGTTTGGAAAACTACCTGGTTGAAGTGAGTGGCCATTGAGGTCTGTGCAATAGCTGGTTAGTGGTTGGTTTGAACATCGTCTCCTGTGTTAGAGATTGAGGAATTCCAAAGATCTTAGCTCATGTTTCCCTCCATAGCCTGTTTTCTTGCAGACAAAACCACTTGTGTTATCTACTATGGAACAGGTATCAACAAGAAGGAATGTTCGTGATGAAGGGTAAGAGAATATAGAACTAAACAATGGCTCTCCCTCTAGGTGACAAGATTCCCAAACAACAACTCCTCCACATTATTTGACAAGGGGCAAGAGTCCTAGGGCTTCTAGAGCAGTCTCCTCCAAATGGGGAGGGATCTTAGTCTCCAGGTTGAAAGAACTGAATTCCTTGTCTGTGTGTTCACTAGGCTTCCTCTATACTCCAAGTTCGTGAAAAAGCAAGCCATCTATGTATATAGTCTTTAAATGCTGCTAAAGTCAAAACAAATCAAATGTAGTAGGTATGGGTATTACGTCTCTAGGCTCAGGGGTGGTAAGATTTTATACACAATGGAGAAAGAAATCTAAGTACTAAGTCTTCAGTGTACTAGAACCTCTGGTCTCATATGGCTGTCTCTGCACTCTGTGGCATACTGCTATTAAAAGTCTTTAAACATTGTTTTTGGAAAATGACTAATGTTAGCACATGTTTGTGGAGGAGAGGGAGCAGAAATATAAGGCTCCAGTGATCCAAGTCATTGTTTCATACATACATGCAAGAGAAGACTGTACCTACTACATGCAGCTGCAGCCCCAAGCTCCTAGGTTACATCTGTCTCACCAGATTTAAGGGATCCTAGCAAGCATTTGTAAAAATCATACTGTCAGAGTCAATACCAATTAAAGACATAGGAAATGGGAATCATACTGGGGAAAATTCTTGTTTGTTCTTAATTCTCTGAAATTCTGAAATTCACATAATTCTAAATTAAGCAGAGCATGGAATTTGTCCAGAAGAGATAAAATTGGTTGTGTGAACTCTCCACTCAAACAGGTTTAAAAAAGGGGGGGGCGGGGAGAAAGAAAGATAAGAAACTCTCCTCCAAGATTATATTTTCTTTTGAGAACTGGAAACAAATGCACTTAAAGACACTAGTTGTGGGAGAGACTGCCTTGAGAACATATAATTTTTAAAACTCTGTGTAACCTAATTAAAGGTGGGTCATATCTTAAAAGACTTTATTTTCCTTGAACTATTGCAATCAAATCTAAGGAATCTTCTCTAGGCTTGTGTACTTTTTAAACATTTGCAAATAATGTCAAGCACCTGCACATTTGCCACCACCAACCACACCCTTCCTGACTAAAACAAACCCAAGACAGGAGTTGGACTAAACTTTCAAAGTAACCTTTGGGGGAATTTCTGTGAGCACGTTATCTATTCAGTAAGAACTTGGGAGTCTGGTTTTGATTGGTTGGTTTCTGTTTTTGTTGTTGTTGTGTTTGTTTGTTTGTTTGTTAATGTATATATCAGCCTTTGATAGGTGGAGACCCAGAGAAGGGAAGGAGAGGGAGGGGGATCAGAATCAAGAGTGAAGGGGGGAGGGTAGAAAAGAGGAAGGGGTAAACGGGAAGAGAAGACGCGGAGGAGAGATCGAAAAGGGACAGAGAAACGGAGAGGAGGAGAGACAATCCACTTTCTGAGTAAGAAGGAGGACAATAACCTGAGTAAGAAGGAGGACACGTTTTTACGAGATTGTGCGGGTTGCTGCAGAGGAATACGGTAACAGCTGGAGATTACGGTACTCGCTAGGCTACCGCCTGCCTGTACTACGTCAACCCGAGCAGCAAAGTTACGAGCCTCTCTTTTCTGGTGTACAGGAACTGAATATCAAACTGGTGATCGTGGAGTTATTGGCTCGCTGTATTTGTCATTTCTTTTCTCTGTTTTCAGTCTTTATTTTTAAAGATCCAGGAGAAGCAGAAGCGAGCCCGGAGTTTGAAGTACTCGGCCGTGGTGGGGTGAGTCAGCGGGTGTTAAGGACTGGGTCTTGATCTTTGGAAACTGTCCCCTGTCCTCCTGCAGAGAAGCAGCCGCCGCTGCAAGGACTGAAGGTCCACTTCTCCTGGAGCCAGGGCCTCCGCAGCCGCGCAGCAGGTGAGTAGCGCAGCGGTGCGGAGCGCGGGCATCCCGCAGGGCCGGGTTGTGGGGTGGGCCGGTGTGCCCCAAGACCTCCACTTAGCTCCGCCTCTCCGCTTTGGGACCGGCTTTGATACCAGCACCCCAAACCACCAGGTTTCTCTGATTTGCCATGGGAAGTTACCTTCTCGTTAACAAGTGTCATTTTAACCCATATATAAACCCCGGGTGGGAGAAAGCGGGTTCCGCAATAGTGGCATGGTTTGGTTATCACCTGTGAGGGCTTGAACTTGTGATTTTTTTTACAGCAGCCTGCTCCTAAGATCTCTGCCTTAGGGCTCAACCCCAAAAGACAAAATATGCACGTTCCCAAACCTCTGTATTGTATCTCCTAGTCTGGTCCTTTTGCGGTGTAGAAATAGGTTTATTTAGGTAGATAATGACCCCTAGCCCAGAAAATCCCAGGCATCCCCGACTGCTGGCACGGGGACTTGCTTTTCTTTTCTTTTCTTTTTTTTTTTTTTTAAGTCCCTTAGGGAATCCGCAGTGACTGCTACTAGCAAAGCCTGGTCCGAGGAATAATGAGCTCCCACCCAGGTCTCCCAGAAAGCCCGGGTGTGGCTCTAGCCTGGAATCCCTAGAGCAGGCGCCCCTTGGAGATCTTGCCTGAATCCATCCGGGCCCTGTTTAGCCCTGGGTATTGGCTTTGCTGGGAACCTGGCTCTTTCTCGAGGGTGGCTAGGCTGATAGGCAGATCCGCGCGCTCTGCTCCCACGAGCGCAAATTCCGCGGGAGTGAGCGTGCGCGTGGCCCTGCGGTTCCGTGCTCTCTGAGGTTCGCACTCCCAGGCCGCCCTCTCCAGGTGATTACGCTGCAACCTGTTCAAAGGGTGAGACACGGAGGATCCTCCAGATTCCACTGGCTAGCCTCTGTGCGACAACTGCAGCTGCAGTCTCATGTGGAACTGAGGTGGCGGTGCAGGAAGGGGGCGTTTCGGGGGGTTTATTTTCTCCAACCTATCTCTCGAAATTCAGCTTCCAGCTACTGCAGCTTGTGGTTTTGTTGTCATTATTTGAGGTGGGGAGATTGTTCTGATTATTTTGCTTGCTTTTGTTTCGGATTTTGAACTTGGTCAGTCAAGGCGAGGTGAAGCATTCGAAGGCAGCTTCCCAGAGGGGAGGGCTGGGGAGGACTGCAGAGGGGAACTGAGCACGCAGTCCCCTCCCTTGTCCCGTGTTGCCTACGTCAGGGCCGCACAAAGCCACTCATGGACTGCGGGCTCACAGCAGGACTCTGGTTACTGGGCGAGCTCCCCAGGGCCTGGCTGTCCAGGGCGCCTGGCTTACGGTCTGCCTTTTTCTTTGTGTTTTTTTATTTTCAGCTGGATTCGGATAAACGAAGCTCCAGGGTCACTTCGGTCTCAGCAAATATTTTAGACCTATGTCACCTAGCCAGAACTCCTAGAAGCTGGAGCTAGCGCTAGCCGTATCCCTCAGATGGGTGGCCAAGTTGAGAGTAACTGCGGGTCAACTGCAGCGCCCAAATGCCCAGCGTCCCTGCCTTGAGCTTCGAAGGCTGAGCCACACTTAGCTACCATTTCAGCAAAGACTTGTGAATTTCTAATTGTATGGATGCATAGGATGGATCAGACTGCACAGAAAAACGAAGTTCTGTAATTTCTGGTTGCTTTCGCAGCATGTCCTTTTAAACCTGGGGAAGGTGTTCTCAGAAGCCCAGAGCGCCCCTGGCCATGTCACTTTTAATGCTCTGTGCCTTAACGTGGCCCTCTGAGGGTTCCCAGGGCTGCCCCTGGTGGTTTGCAACAGGTGCATTCTCTCCCTCTCCCAGCCCAACCCAGCTAGCAGGATTCCCCCAAGCTGAGATTTTTTGACTTGGCTTCCTCACACCCGCTTCCGCCCCCCACCAGAGGGTGGCCGTCCAAAGCCGGACCTTGCCCCCTCCCTGGGACCATGGTGCTTCTCTCTGAAAATGCTTCCGAAGGCTCCAACAGCACCCATCCGCCAGCACCAGTGAACATTTCTAAGGCCATTCTGCTTGGGGTGATCTTGGGGGGCCTCATCATTTTCGGAGTCCTGGGGAACATTTTAGTGATCCTCTCGGTGGCCTGTCATCGGCATCTGCACTCGGTGACTCACTACTACATTGTCAACCTGGCTGTGGCAGACCTCCTTCTCACCTCCACCGTGCTGCCCTTCTCTGCCATCTTTGAGATCCTGGGCTACTGGGCCTTTGGCAGGGTGTTCTGCAACATCTGGGCGGCGGTGGACGTCTTATGCTGCACAGCGTCCATCATGGGCCTCTGCATCATCTCCATCGACCGATACATTGGTGTGAGCTACCCGCTACGCTACCCCACCATTGTCACCCAGAGGAGGGGCGTCAGAGCTCTGCTCTGCGTCTGGGCGCTTTCCTTGGTCATCTCCATCGGACCCCTGTTCGGCTGGAGGCAGCCGGCTCCGGAGGATGAGACCATCTGCCAGATCAATGAGGAGCCAGGCTACGTGCTGTTCTCAGCACTGGGCTCTTTCTATGTGCCACTGGCCATCATCCTGGTTATGTACTGTCGAGTCTACGTAGTAGCCAAGAGAGAAAGCCGGGGCCTCAAGTCTGGCCTCAAGACCGACAAGTCAGACTCGGAACAAGTGACGCTCCGTATCCACCGTAAAAATGTCCCTGCAGAAGGCAGCGGAGTAAGCAGTGCCAAGAATAAGACTCACTTCTCCGTGAGGCTACTCAAGTTTTCCCGAGAGAAGAAAGCCGCCAAGACGCTGGGCATAGTGGTGGGTTGCTTCGTCCTCTGCTGGCTACCATTCTTCCTCGTGATGCCCATTGGTGAGTGTTCTTGGCCCACTGTTTAACTGTTAGGGAGGGGAATGGGGGAGTCTCCGTTGGAGACCCATCGCTAAGATGGAAGAGGGGTCTGCATTTCAAAGGCACAGGAAGGACTCCTGGTGGGAACTGGAGTTTCTTCTCTTTTATCCCAGCCATCTTTGCGTTGGGTCCTAAGGAACTACTTCATCAGCTGAAGTAAAGAAGGTGCCTGACTGCTACAGATTTGTTGGTCTCTTTAAGGAGAATGTCACCGTTTCTTAAAGTCCTTAAGCTTGGTTAACTTAAATCCAGTCAGTCTCTTTAGAGTTCGCGAAGCAGACTACTGAATACTTGTCCTGTTCTGCTATGGGTGGGGAAGAAAGTCCTCTTGGCTTGAAAAAAATACACACCATGCTTGTTCTGGGCAAACGTGTGGCTGTCCGATTGGGTTAGCTGGTTCGCCCCGCTGTGGTGTTATAGTGTCTGCTTAGGCTTTGTCCGTGCTCATTTTGTTCTCCGAATTCAGTGTGGAAGAGATTTTTTTTTTTCATGCTCAAACTCATTAAAAACCCGTAAAGAATCCACCGTTAAAAATTCCAGTAAGCAAATACGCGTTCATTTTAGCAGTGAGTTTGAAAACAGACACCACTCTTATCCAAAGCCATCCTGGAAGTTTCAGATGACAGCTTGAAAACAGTACAACAATGTTGTAAATCCAATTTTTGCAGATGCAAAATTAGCTGTTGTCAAAATTAATTAGCTCATTATAAGTGTCAACAAGCCAATCCGCTGGGAACAGTCCCCCATCTCGGAAAGGCCTTCCATGCCATTTCGAAGCACTTCTTTGCTTTTTTAGTTTGTAAACTAAAATGCAGACTCACATGCTGGTTAACACCAACTGTAACAAACAGAAAATCATAGCTAATGTTCCCACTAAATTTCCTTTGATCCTAGTGTCAATTACAGTACCATGCTGTGTCCTACAGTGCCATTCTGTGTCAGAATAGCAGGTCTAGGTTTTGAGTACCAACTGTTCCCCAGATGTTGACCAGTCTTTTCAACAACTTTCATTGCTACCACGCATGGACGAAAGGTACTTTTCAACAATATAGCCATCAGCCACACGTAGCTGTTTAAATGTAAACTAAAACTAAATTATCCCGGAATTCCATCTCTCAATCCCACTAGCCACTTTCCAAGTACTCAGTGACCAGCGGTGGCCAGTAGCTACATTTTGAGACAGGAGAGGCACAGATGATTTCTACAGTTGCAGGATTTCTGTGGATCAGGGAGAGGATGACCCTACATGGCCTTCCTTGTGCCTGCCTGTCCCTGTTCCTATCTCTTCTGGAAGGATGTTGGAGCTTTGAGGTTACTGGAGCAACACTGTTTACTCTAGCCACTCTGCTTCCTTTCCTTCCCACACTCTGTCTCTTTCTGCCTCCCGGAGAGTATACTAGTATAGCTACACCTGCTCACCCCACAAATGCTTGCTGTGCCCTCGTTTCAGCCACTGAGGGTGAACAAGGCAGAAAGTCCTTACTTATGAAATAGACATGTGCACATATGACCTAAAACTGTGAAGGACCAATAAGCACTGCCAGAAAGTCCCCAGAATGAGAGGCCAGGTAGCATAAGGACAATGGAACAGGTGTTCTGAGAAGTACTGCAGAGTGTAGGGGATATTCCAGCAGAGCCTTGACTGAACTAAGCTTGTAAAATCCCAGGTTGACAGAGAGAACAGTGGCTGCAAAGATGAGAAAGCCTCACCTGCCCAAGCAAGGGCAAGAGTAGATAAGCCAAGAGTAGACAAGATCACGTGATCATGTCATGTGGAGTCTTTTTTTTTTTTTTTTTTTTTTTTTTGGTCAAAGTAAAATTTACATAAATGGTGATATATTTGACAGAGACTGAAAAGAATGGAGAATGAGAAGGGTGGGGGGTGCTGTGGAAAGTGGGACATCCGAGCATAGCTCTCCCACTATGCTGGGAATGTCTCTTAGACATCTGAGTGTCTGCCAGGTAGGCAGAAGGTATGTGAACTTGGAGCTTTGAGGGTACATGGGCTGAGGGTAAAACCATGGGCACACCAATGTGTACAGCAAGAGGCACAAGAGGCATCTAGAGAAAAGACAGAGAAGAACCAAACTTCAGAGGTGTCACTCAAGGAGGGAAGCAGGCAACAAAAGAAAGGAAGAGTGTGTGCAACCCAGGAGGTGGGAGGAAAATTGGGAAAAACAAGAATAGTCAATTGTGTGACACACAGCTCCCAGGAAGAGCAAGTGGAAGTCGCCTTGGTGATGAGATGGTCCTTAATGCTGGACAGCAGTCAGGTGAGGCTGATAGCTCCTATAGAGTGCTGGGAACAGAAGCCCTACTGTGCATCCTCCAGGGAGAATGGAAGATCAAATGGGATGGGAGAAGGCAGACAACTCTTAGGAAGAGTTTTGCCAGAGACACTAGGAAAGGGTGTTGCTTGAGAAAGATTCAGGGGCAATTCTCAAAAGTGTTTATATCCTGATGGGAAAGGTCAGATAGAGTGGGACACCAATGGCATAGGCAGGAGCCAAGAGAAGTGCCCAAAAGAAAGAAATGATGAAGCAGTCAAGGGATGTGAGCACCACAGCAAGAAGGAGAAGGAGAGCATTGGAGAGCTCTCAGAGCACTTCAATATACCCAGTGAACTAAGAAGCAAAGAGAAGGAACAAGGAATGTGTCCATTGGATGGCAAGGAAAAAGACATGAGCTACCTTAGGAATGAGAGTCTGTATATTATAAAAATTTAGTCAAGACACACCGGTGTCCCAAGGGCCTAATTGGAGTTTATGGTCATGAATCTGAAACAGAACAGGGAAGAAGGCTACACCATGTTCTCCCAGAGCTAAGCTGAGGGACATAGGGTGTGGCTGAGGATGGATAGGCACTCTAGGGAACAGGATAAGGAGGGGACATCTCAGAGGGATGGACACCCATCAGGGAGTCAGATCAGGACCCACACAGAGCAGATGCTGGAAAGAGGCAGAGGTGATGGATACCTGGGACTTTAGGTTGAGCTCCAAAGGAGATGGGGTGTGACTACCCAGATCCTGGTGTCCTGAGAGTAGGTGAATGATTGGAACTTAGAGTCTTCTCCTAAGTGCCGCACTCTCAAGAAGTTAATAATGCTGGAGTAAAGATGTGACAGAGGGACTTGTGATTTTAAAAATAAATTAATAAAGTAAGTAAGTAAGTAAATGGACACAGAAGAAACTTGAAAACCTATAGTTCACACTGTGTCAGTAGGCTGCTCAGTGGACCAGGAGACCCCTAAACTCACCAATGTGTGACTGGCAATTTCCTCTTAATACCAAAGAAATATGAAGGTATTTCTCCCAGGAGGTATGGACAGGTGATAAGTCCCACACAGCAAAGCAGAAAGAATGGAAAGATGCGTACAGCACACCCTTGCTTTCCAGGGCCTGGCAAGTTAATTAAAAAGACATAGGCCTGAAAGAGAGATGCTCAAACAGCATCAGTCCCAGGTGCTGAGGAATATAGCAGTTAAGTTCATCTGGAAGTCACTGTAGAAGCTTCTAGAAGGAGCATTGCTGATGGAGCAGGTTCAGAGAGCAGGACTTTGGCTGGGCCATCAGTGAGATGTAACTTGTTTTCATTAGCAGCCTTAAGTGTTCTTTTCACACAGGATATAAGCAGAAAAATAAATAGGCCATTATGTTATCAATCCCCAAGAGAAGAGGTATCAATCCGCACTAGGTGACCCAGGATTGAAGATTAGAGATAAAGCAGAGTCCAGAGGGAATCGGATATGCCAAGCTGGGACATGAAACACCCACATGCAGGCTATCTATGGAAAATCAAATGAGTGAGTTCCATTTCATCACCAAAAGTTCCTGACCACTGAGGTGTGATGGCTCATACCTATAACCTCAGCACTTGACAGGTGGTGTCAGAGAGATCAAGAGTTCAAGGTCACCCTCTGCTGTACTACACTCAAACTACAATGAGTTTGAGAATGGTCTGAGCTTTGAGAAACACTGTCTTTCAGAAGTCCCCAACTGGAGACCAGGGGGAGGCTTTTATTTTTCTTTGTATTCTGCCTTTTGTATGACACACCCCTTTCCTCTAAGCTTCTTCACTGAGCCTAGGGAACATGCAGGATTGGCCAGTGTGTCTGCGGGTGAGAGTCTAACTGGACTGCTTTCTAAGCTAAGTCTTGCTTGTCCTGTTCCCTTTTTGTAAGCCAAACGTTTGGTCATTCAGCCGCCGGAGGTGACACTGGTGACTGCTATCAGCCATTCTGACTTTGCAGTGACAGCTTGTAAAAAGTGAGTGTTGATGGCTGAGAGACTAGGAACGTGTTAGCCTTCCACTGAGGAAAGGAAGGGTGGGGACTGAGCCCTAAGGAAGGGCCAGCAGCTGCATGATTTCATCTTTGAAACTTGACCCCTTGTCTGTCTGTCGCCTATTACTTCCTGAGGCCTGAGATTTAGACCTCAGCTCTATTTTTTCATAAAACAAGGGACACCATATAGGTTTCCTTGTAGTGCCTAGTTCAGAGCAAATGACAACAATTACTGATCCTATTAGAATTCATACGGGTCATTACGGATGTGTTGACATATGGCTGTTGCCATGGGTATGTGGCTGTTGCCATGGAGGGAAGATGTCCCTGGAAGCCTGAGAGGGAGAGAGCATCGGAAAACAAGAAGTGAAGGGGGACATTTATTAAACATATGATTACATGTCCGAAATCTGTGTACAGTACGCTGTTTTGATACAATGCCTGGCATTGCCATTGGACCTACACCATTGCTTCAGCATCAAAGGAACCAATAAATTGGGTTGGAATTTGACTTATAAGGGCAGAGAACATTTGAGAATCGTGCTTCCAGGAAGGCAGGAGACAGGGCAGCAAGGGAGAATGTGTTCTGAGCTGAGATGCTCTGGTGAAGGAAGAGCTGTCGAGGTGTTTACTAAATGGAAGCAGAAAAAAACAATTTACTTATTCAATAAAATTTCATAGTCTACCTATTATGTTTTAGGCAACTAGAGAATCACTGGCAATAGCAATGAATCCCTGCAAGTCAGAACAATTAAAGACACAGAAGAGCTTCAGACAGTGATATATGAGAACACAGAAAATTCAAAGTGCTGACTCGTAGAATGCCTTTTAAATGTCACTTAATGACTGGTTCCTCAATGTGTGCATAACAGGTGCCAATCATTGCTTTCCTGTAGGTAACATGGGACCAGGCCCACGGATACTATAGAAAAGGATGAAGTCTTACAGACATGGTGTGAAGGCAATCTAGTCGTGATTAGGGTTTAAGATAATAAAAAGATAGGATTTCAGGTATTCCTGCCACATCACAAACCACCCCGAAACACTGGCAAAAGGCAGCGCCCATCTTAACTGTGTGTGGGTCTGTGGACATAAGTGAGAACTCAGCCTGGATGGTGGTCGGAGCTGGCTGACCTTCATGGTGGCCTCTCTTCTTCCAATACTCTAAACCGAATTTCTTATTGGGGGACCATATGTCTTCTGTCATAGAGCCTTAGCTACCAGGCCTCTGTGGAGCAGACTGCACTCACCTCTGGCCCAACATCACTGCTCTCTCTTTGTGGATCACAGCAGGTCAGGAGACCCACGTAATCCAAAAAGAAGGAGAAGCAGACCGGTCTCTTGATACAGAAGTAATGAATACATAGAGGGGTGAGGGATTATTATGATCCTGCCAAGTACTGGACCCGAGTGTGTGAAACAGCCTCTCTCTTCTATCTATCAGCTACAACGAGAATTTGCCATAAGCTGGACTTTCCACAACAGTCAAAGTCCTTTATTTTCCTTCCTGCTGGTTTCCAGTTTCCCGAGTGAGACCCACACAAACAACCCTGAATTGTATGCAATGCTAGATAGTGGCTCTGGATGGTACCTTAAAACCCATACAGTGGTCTAGGGTAGTCCTAGGCACTAAGGGCTGGCATTCTCTCCCAGAATGACCTAACTTTTGAGCCAATATCTATATAACTGGTTGATCACTAGTGGTTAAAAGTGAGTGGGAGATCTGGGTATATAGCTCTGTTGTAGAGTGTTTAGCTAGCATGCCTGAAGCCCTAGGTTCTATACCCAGCACTGAATAAACCAGACATGGCGGTGAACACCTGGAGTCCCCAACCTCTGAGGTAGAGGCAGGAGGTTCAGCAGTTCAAGATCATTACCCACTATATAGTTCGTTCAAGGGCCAACCTTGTCTAAAGCGGGGAGGGGATGGAGGAAACAGAATGTGCAAAGAACCTGGCAGGGCCAACCAGATGCCCACAGGGATTTTCCAGATGGTCCCTGCAGTCAGAGTTAATCCATGTCTTATGAAGCTGCAAAGAGAAGTGCCGGATCAGGCAAGGTTTGAGAGCCATATTTTAATCCAATGACAGCCAGGGCACAGAGATGACAAGTTCATATTTCGACATCTCAAAGATCAACGTAAGATTGTGGCTAGACCAGTTGGGAGACCTTTCCGTTGGACAGGCTAAGCTATCTCTCTCCTGCCAGGTACAATCTGTACCACGTGTTCTTTCCAGGGTTCTGCAGGCCTCTGGGGTTCCTTCTTGGTCAGCACCTTCTGAGCTCTGATTTACAAGAAAACACGCCTCATCATCACAAATAGTCTATCCGCAGTTGGCTTTAAATGAACTTCAGCTCCCTCCACGAGACAAATTTGTCTTGAAGATATACCATCATATTCAAAGGACTATGCTGCAGGCTGGGGAGCTATTGGCTGTGACCCCTGCAGTGCTGTGAGCGATAGCTGAGTCTTTAAAAGCCTATGTAGTCTGGCAAGTTCCTAGGCTGAGAAAGCCTGGCTCTGTAGGCACCACCTAAGAACACGCTGCTGTGGCCTTCCCTCAGCACTTTGAGGTGAGGAAGAGAATATCTTCTGAGGCATTTTCTTTGTCTAATGAGTTTCTTCTCTTCCCACCCTACTATTTAGCTTGCCAGTCTGACACTTACATAGTGGCCTTTCATTTTTAATAGCGGATTTCTCTGCTATTCGAACATTTCTTCCCACATTTGTGTTAGTCATTTATATATATTTTTTTCCTTTGACAAAATTGCTTGTCTGTGCTTTGAGGGCACTTTTCTCCTTCATTGTCTTCAGTAATCACTCATAAATACTGGCTTGTCTGCCTTCTGCGGAACTCAGATGGACTGAGAAGATGCAGCTGCTTTATATTCCAAAGAAACATCTGCTCTTTCTTTCAGATCTCCACAGCAACACACACACACACACACACACACACACACAGCCACTCCCACACTTAATAACATCCCAAATTAGCTCCTTCAGATCTGATCATTTCGTATCATCCTACCTGCCCTGTCTCCTTCACGCGACTTGGTGCCTTGATCCACTTTGATGCCATTCCACACCAGGTCATTTCTAAACAACAGAAACTTACTTCCCACGGCTCTGAAGCTGGTAGGTCTAAGATCAAGGCACCAGCAGACTCATGTAGTGAGACCCTATGTTCTGGTTCATACATTGTTCTAGCTCTCAAGGTGGAAGAATGGAGCTTTGGGGGCCTTTTCCTCCTCCCATCCCAAAGCCCCTCCCTCCTAATACCATTCTATTGAAGGCTGAGATGTCAACATACACACTTTGGAGGACATGAACTCTCAGAGCAGAGGACTTGGCCTTCCAGAATTCTCAAACACACTGACTATGCCAGATCTTGTAGAACTCCAGGGTTGTCAGGGGCAGGAAATAAGAGATTGTGTTGGTCAGCTTTCCATACTATAACGAAATGTCTGAGGTAATTAACTTATAAATTTAAAAAGGGTTGTTTTGGTGCATGGCTCAGCAGGTTGCAGTCTAAAGTCTGGTGGCCTCATTGCTTTGGGCCTCAGATAAAGACAATGCACCATGATGGGAGAGTGTGGCAAAGCAAGTACTTAACTCCAGGAGCCAGAAAATCAACCAAGAGATGAGAGAACAAGAATCCCCTAACCCCTTTGGAGCTCACCCTCAGTGACTTTAGGACCTTCTGTAAATCCCCACCTCCTGAAGGTCCCCAGCATGCTGGTCTAGGTAGCAAGCTTTTATGGAACCCACTATAGGATGTTTTGGCACACAGACTATGGCCCTAAATCTGTCTTATTAGTTTGTGCGTTTCTAGTGTTCTGCAAGGTGAGGTCAGTTAGCCCAGTGGTTGGTCCTCAGCTATCTATGATCTCTGACTCTCACACCTGAGGAACCTCAGGCTGCTCTTCCACAGACCACTGCTCCCCTGATGACCCTGCCACATCCTATCCTCACTACGACTACAGACCCTAAAGGTCTGACTGTGATTCCACTAGCCCATGGCTAAGGTCCACTTGCTCTATTGCCATAGGGCAGGGGCGTCACTCAGTATCAAGAGTCCCCTTGCCCACCTTTGGTAACTTCCTGAGCCAAATTTGCAGTAGTGTTTTCATTCTGGGCTCAGCACAAAGAGGTCTGCAGGCTCCATGCACATGTGTGCTGCCTAAGACGTGCTTTCTGTCCCTGATCACCTCCACAGCCCTCAGATCTAGACCACCTTCCCCACACGCTGGAAATGGAACGTTTGAGAAACTTCCTCAGCCCTCTCTTGTCTTCAGACAATTTTAATGGCTCCTCCATCTGTGCTGAGGAGCTTAGAACAAGTGACTACCTGCCTTTTCCCACCATCTCTGTCCCTTCTCTTCACAGTCCCTCTGAGTAGACAGGGACAAGGTCTCTTCCTCTGACAAATAAATAGGACTCTGCTGAGAATCTTGTTGCCACTTCCCAGCGTGGCACCCAGATTCTGTGAAATAGCCATAGCTGGTGGGCTGCTGAGAGACAAAACCAGGTTTTAAAAGAAGAATGGACATATATTTATATAATCTTTATACTTGGTGACCATTTTTTATTTGCATCTTTATGGGGTTTGTTTTCAGTCATGTAGACATAGAAAATAGCTATGCAGTCAAATATTTCAATCCGTTTTTTCATGGAATGTGTCTTCTGGGGATACTTGAAGGCGCTTCCCCAGCGGGACTCGGAGAGCCTATTTCCTTCAAAGCATCATATATAGTCTATCTGAAAGTTGTTTGTTCGTATTTTGGTAAATGACACATAACTGTATTAATTTTGAAATGGTTTTAGATATGTTTCCATAAATTTATTGAGTAATCCATCAGATGCTATGGTGCTTTGAAAATGCCTTTTGTCACAGTAAAGGGGATTTTGAATCTGTTTTATTTCTGTCACATTCATCTGTCTCCCTGCTTTAGCACTGATGTCGCATTAATTGAATAACTGTGCCCTTGTAACACTGCAGTTTCCTTTAACCCTTCGTTTTCCCTACACACTGTAAAGGACACCAGTCACATTAAGACCTTCTGGCTTATGACTCAGGAGTGATTACTCCCTTTCAAAATTATGCCTTGCACTTTCGGATGTCCAGTCTTCCCGGGAGGCTCCGGAATGTGCCTCTAGACCCACCTTGAAACTGTTGCTGTTGCTCTAATTCGATTACAGGTGTCCCAGAAAACATTTGTGACAGTGACATTAAAACACACACATACACCAGTGGCTATCAGTTCTGGGTCAATACACCTCATCAAATCATCAAATTGAGGCAGGATCTTTCTATAGTTTATAGTTCAGGCCCAGTTTTAAAATGCATTTCAATTCATTTCCATTTTGGCATGCAGTTTCATCAAAACTGGATTTACAATTTCATCAAACATTGATTTTTTTTAAAAAAATCGTTTTTAGTGACATTGATGTAATCAATTTTATTTCTAGCTTACATCCTTGGATTAGGTGCTGTGTGAGTAGAAGGCTGCCCCACTAAACATTTACTTCTCGTTTGTATTTCTGCTTCCACACGGAGTCAGTCTGTCACCTTTACCCCTTTTGGGTACCAGCTTTATAAAGCAAATTGTAACACATTGAATTTCTTTTTTTTGACCATCAGTAACAGTTGAACTAGCATAAGAATTATGTGTGCCCTGAAGCTTTGAAAAATTTGCCCCATAAAACACTTGGGCTCCGTTCCTTTTATGGATGTAAGCCTTGAGACTCATTTCTATTCCTTCCATGGATACTCATCTATTCTGATTGTCAGGTTTGATAATTTTGATTTTATTTGCTATTTCCCCCTCTCCTTGCAGTTGAGTATTTCAGTTTGGATTTCTGCATCACATTGTATAATTTTTCTTCTCTTGGATGTCTTCCTCATCTTCCTCCTTAGATACCGCAAACCTTTCCTGTGTTTACTGAGACAAACTAGAAGACTCTCCATTTTATGAGTTCATTGGCTTTTGTTTGTTTGTTTGTTTGTTTTTTCTTCCAAAAAATTCACAATCTGGGTTTATTATTCTCATTTGTTTTCCGATTAATTGATTTAGTCTCTAGAAGTTCCTGTCTCTCATTTCCTGGTTACAGTTTTGTTTTTCAGTATCAGCTTGACCACAGTGTCTGTGTGCTTTGGTTCTCTCTTGTTGAAGATTGGAAACAACCAAAGCTTTTCATCTCCCTCTCAGCAGATTCTCATTTCTTCTCCTAAGGTTTTACTCCCCGGTTTTTTCATCTGCTTGGTCTGTATTTCTAATTTTGCTTTTTTTTTTCTTTCTTTTGTCCCGTATAGACATCAAAGAGTCTTTGTGATAGTGGTTAATTTGAAAATAATTACTAGTTTATTGCCTAGTTTCTTAAAATTAATTCTAATTTACTCCATTCTAATCGAAAAATGTAAACTCAGTAATTTTTAGCTATGGAAATAATTGAGGCTTTTAGAATTAATAAATGATCAATAATTCAGAGGCTTGATAGAGTTCATGTTTAATAGATTTATGCTGATGATTCATTTCTCTCAGTTTTGCCCTTATCCATTATCCAGTCTGTCAAATGTTCTGAGGGCTGGTGAACTCCCACTGCTCCTGAATTGCTTGTGGATACTTCTGTGTAGTGAGATGGAGAGCTGTCATTGTCAGCCTGAGGCTGCTATCACAGAGCAGCACACATTAGTGGCTTAAATGGCATCATGTCCTCCTCACAGCTCTGAGACTGATGACTCCTGGTCAGGAGGAGGTATGACCAGTTTCCAGACTCACAGTCACCTTCCCTGGGTCTTCATGTGGTAAAAGGAGACTTAGACCCCCTTCTTTTTATAAGGACACCAGTGCCATCGTGAGTCTCCACCCTCATGACCTCTCTGAATTCTACTTCCTGCCTACCCAAACTCTTCCACACTGAAGACTGGAGCTTCAGTATACCGGTGGGGAACACATGTCCTTCCGAGCCACTGGTGTGTGGGCGCCACTTATGGAATTAGTTCAATTCTTGGACTTCAGGGTAGAAGCTACAACACTGATGGAAACCGGGAAAACTGAGGCCCAACTGGGAATCAGTGATTTTTTTTTTTTACTGGCCCTGTGTGACTGCCATCTGAGAGAAAATGCAAAGGACTTCATTCCCCAGCCCAAGCCCACAGGATTGCCGCCCATCTTCTGGATTCTGCCCAAAGAGGGGCTTGCATTAGAATAGTAGCTTTCAAACCAAGTTTCAGAAATCTATGCAAACTATATCCAAGATATAAACTGGATGTGAGTGGTGCCTTGCTGGTGACAGCCAACTGGAAACCCTGAGTCCTGAGCACTAAGCAATACCCACACCCACCCCCTTCCTGTTGGCAGCCCTGCAAGATCAGAACACTGGTTGCTCTTCCGCCAAGGGTATCAAATTCCAGACTCAGTACATGGCCCTGAGAGGACTGTTGCAAGGAGAGCAGCCTGCCTTTTCCAGAGGGAAGGAGGCGAAGCTGACCTGAGCTCACAGGCTGTCGTTCTTCTGGAATGCCTGCCGAGCAGTAGCCTTTGCCCAAAAAGGGTTTGAGAAGGGAACAGTTTGCACGCTCACTTTTATTTTTTAATGTGCTGTTCACATTTAGCTTATTGCCAGCCCTCTGGTTGCAAGTTAGAAACCCGCTGTTCACAAACCGACCATGTAGATCTGTCCCTCATTATGAGAAATGTTTGAGCAGTACCCCTGCAGTCTATAATGGTGTTGGCTTGTCTTTTCTCGTGATTTCACTAACACTGGCCAATTAGTAATAGGCAATCTGAGAAAGAGGAAAAAAAAGAAAAACCTGAGCCATATTCCATGCATCCCACGCTGGCTTCAACCTCCTTATGGAGTGAGGGATAGCCTTGTACGTCTGATCCTCCTGCTTCCATCTCCCAAATGCTAGGATGATAGGCATGTGTCACCATAACCTACTGGGCTTCCCACATCTTAAATAATAATTTTTAAATTCCCAGATTCCTGAAGGTTCTTAAAAAGTTTTTCTATTGTGTGTGTGTGTGTGTGTGTGTGTGTGTTTAATTGTGACCCTTCACATGACATATGATTTGCTATTTTAACCACTGGAAAGTGTCAGTTCAGCAGCTCTTGACAGTGCTATGCAGCCACCACCACTAATTAGCTCTTCTCCATCTCCTCCACATGAAACTGTATCCATTAGCAGTGATTCCTCTCTTGGCCCTGGCAGCCATCCATCCTCCTTCATCTGTATGATTGCCCCGTCCTTAACACTGCGTCCATAAGGAATCACACAACGTGTGTCCTTCCATATGTCCTGCTCCTCTGAAAGTCACCCATGTTGTGACACGTATCATTCATGACAGGCTAATATTTCATAGTGTGGATATACAATATCTGACTGAGCTGCCCATCCACCGCTGGGCAGTTGAATGGTTTCTACCTCTGAGCCAGTTTTGAATATTTGCCAAGATGAATATTCATGTACCAGTCTTTGAATGTCTGCCGTAGTCCATTTGGATCCATAATCAGAAGTGGAATTGCTGAATCATCTGAGACTTCTATGTTTAGTTTGCAGAGGGTCTGCCAAACACTTTCCCACAGCAGCTGCCCCAGTTTCTACAGCCACCCGACGCAATGCACAACACACAAGGACCCACTCTTTCCAACCCAGCCACCACTTCTTCTTTTCTTGCCTGTGCTGGTTCCAGCCGTGGACACTGAGTGTGCGGCAGTACTCAGATGCTCGGCATTTCCCCCTGACTCATGGTGTCCTGAGCCTTTCTCTGTGCTCATGGTGCCTTTGTTTATCTGCTCTGGAGTAGTGTCTACCTGCTTGAGTCACTTGCCCACTTTGAATTGGGTTGTTTGCCTCTTATTGCTGAGTCTTCAGAGTTATTTGTGTCCAATACTAGATCTTTATCAGTTTCATGAATTCGCAGATGTTTTTACTCTTTAGGTTGTTCTTTCCTTCCTTCCTCCCTTTGCCTTCTTCTTCTTGTTATTTCTTCTTCCTCTTTCTGTAGTTTCTATATATAACCTCCTTCAACCTCAAATTCACCATTGTTTCCCCTCAGCAGACCTAATGCTGGAATGTCAGGCACATTATCACAAGGCGCCATTTTCTTTATAATGTCCTTTGATGAACATCTATTATTATTATTATTATTATTATTATTTATTATTTATTATTATTATTATTATTATTATTATTATTATTATTATTATTATTATTTGAGATAAGGTTTCTCTGTGTAGCTGTGACTATACTGGTACTCACTCTGTAGACCCGGCTGGCCTCAAACTCAGAGACTTGCCTACTTCTGCCTCCTTAGAGTTTTTGGCATTAAAGGCACACACCACCATCCTGCTTTTAATTTTTATACTGCGAAGCTTGTCTATCTTTTCTTTTGTTGTTTGTATTGGCTTGCCATATATCAGAACCACTACCTAACCCAAGATTAGGAAGATTTATTCCTATGTTCATGTCTAAGATTTCTGTGGCCTCAGTTCTTACAGTTAATTTATTGATAGGCTGTAAATTAATTTTTGTATTTGGGGTGACGTAAGGTTCCACCTCACTTTTCAGTATGGGGAAATCCAGTTATTTCAGCACTGTTATTGAAGCAACTTCTCTCTCCCCCACTGAACGACTGTGGCACACGAACACAATGTTAATTTGCACATGCAGAAGCCTAAAGGTGACTTCAGCTGTGTTCTCCATTGCTGTCTACAGTACAGTCACATTCTCACTAAATTCACAGCTCAACGCTTTGCTTATGCCAGCTGGCAACCAGCCTCAGGGCTGCGTCTGCCTCTGCCGGGCTAGCGCTGTTTACTGACATGAGGCACTACTCTCAGCTTTCTTTCCTTTGTTGTTAACCTCAGTGCCTGAGATCAGAACTCAGGTCCTCCCACTTGTTTGCCAGGTACTGTACAGCCTCGGCTGTCTCCTGGGCTCCACTCCACTACGTGGAATCCATTGTGTATTCCATAGTTTTGTTATCTCTACACTAAAAACACACTGTTTGAACTATTGCAGTTTTGTAATACCTTTTGAAATTGCAACCTGCCATTTTTTTTCCATCTCTGGATGCTAAATGGATGCTTTCAAAATGATTACTTCTCATAGAAAATTGTGTAATGTAGTATGGAAATCTATTTTCTTTGGAATATACAGTTTTAAAACCTACCAAAACAGAAAGTTCGACATTATTAACAAGTTGTAGTGCTGATAAATTATTTTTAAATGTTCCAAGAGATGAAAATGCTAAGATTATTCAGTGTCTATACATAGTAAGTTATTGAGAGGCACATCATATATAAGTATAATTAAAATAATAACGGGGGCCATAGCCTGACCTGATGAGAAATCACTTGGCAGAGAATCCAGTTTGAACTCATGAACCTATTTGTATATTTTAAACTTATCCAACGTTGTTTCACAAGTGTTCATATTTTATTTGAGCACATATGCACTAGAAATATCACACGATACATAGCATATAACTTCTTACCTTTATAAAAATTTAAATTCCCAAATACATTTAACTCCCAAGATTTTGGGAAAGGAGTTATAGGTAGCTTCCTCATGGTGCTCTGATGGTTTCCAGTCTCCAACTAGAAACACACCAAGATAATGAATAGATTTGTTTTCTGCAGCTAACATTGACAGCACCAATGAGCTCTGCTGGCCAGAGTGTCGTGCTCCTCCTGGGTCCACTGTGATTCCAGACAATTCTCCTCCTTCTGCTTAGCCTATAGTTTCCAAATTTGGGCCAGGAAGTGGTGGCACATGACATTAATCCCAGCACTCAGGAGGCAGGGGCAGGTGGATATCTGTGAGTTTTGAGGCCAGCCTGGTCTATAGAGTTAGTTCCAGGTCAGCCAAGGCTACACAGACAAACCCTCACTTGACCAAACAAAATAAACAAAACAAAAGAACAAATTTGTACCTTAATGAGTTTCTTTGATCGAGCTTTGCCTTTCTGGATTATCCCTTCAGACCAAAATGTGCAGGCCATCCCTGAGGTGTGCCATGTTCTGCTTCAGGTACAGCCAGTCCAATACCATAGCTTACTTTACTCACTCTATAACTTACCAGTAAGACTTTAAGACAGTATTTTCACCATGTTTTCTGCCCCTATAAATGAGGCTCGTAGAGGATAAATAAGTCACCAGATATTACCAAGCTATTACATGACAGAAACTTTCTCCGTGTTTTTCTTCTCTATCCTGTTCACTTTCTTTGGCAAATCAGGCATTAACTGTGACTTCAGGAGGAAAACTGATAATCCTGCATTTTCTGTTCTAACTTTGTCATGAAGAGCTCGTATTGCCCCCTGTATGAAGGGAAGAAGAGAAATGACTTGAAGCTGGAGAAAGCCATGAAGAGCAGAGAAGTGGGGGAGCAGAGAGCAACTTATTAACTCTGGGGTCTAATGTCCACTGCGTTTTCCAGGGTTTTCATGTCCAGTGCTAACCCTGAACTTGCTGATTAATCAATCACAAAGCGTGTATGAAGCACTGGGCATTTACTGTGCCCTCAGTCCTGAGCTGAGCTCATCTTGTGAGGCACTTGGAACAAGAATCACTGGCCACTTTGAGAGACTGGGTTCTGCAAACTAAGCAACAGTCATCGGGATGGAGTCATGTTTGTTAGGAATGGGGTAGAGGTTCAGAGATAAGATGTAGCAGGGAGGGAGAGCTTGGGTAGTCACAGGCTACTCCATGGAAGCAAGGAGTTTCCAATGGGGTCTTGAAAGGTAGGATTGGAAAACTTGTCTGAAACACCAAGGCGGGAGCAAGAAATGCATGATCATGGCCTAGTGAGATAATCAGTGGTTTGTGTGTATGTTTGTGTGTGTGCTTGCGCATATCTGTGCGTGTGCATGTGTATGTAGGAGAGGTATTGCATAGACTTAAAAATTTATGAATTAAACAATGATCATATTTAATGGGACATTATCCTTAACGTCCTTTTGAAAACCAGATAAAGATTTGAGTCTTGAACTAAGAAGTAAGGAACCCCTCGGAGTTTGGGGGAACAGCTAAGTATCAGTGAAACCAGGTTAGCATGAGTTCAGAGACAGGTACAGAGATGAGAGGTCCAGGCTGGATTGCTAGATTTCAATGATGATGGGTGTACAATAGGGAGATGCAGCAGTCAGGGGAGATGTAGAAACATTTCAAAGAGGTCAGTGGGAGTCAGAGGCCATGCACATGTGGGAGAATCAGAGTGAAATTCATAAGCATTCAAGCATGGAGGGCAGGATAGTAAAGATGACAGGCAGGTGGCCCCAGAAGCCTTGAGGTTTGATGATATTCCACCCGATACTGTGGCGTAGAAATGAAATTCTTTGCAATTGTGCTGCCCTATAAGATGGTCCCTGAAAACATGGGATCTGATTAGGTAACTTCCCAAGAGTCATGCAAATTAAATTTGAATTAGATGAAGCTAAACGTCAGAGTCTCCGCATCTTGAGGGTTGTGTCTCTACACGGAGCTGGTAGCTCACATATTGGACAGCACAGAGAGAAAATAGTCCATCTCCTGAAAGAGTCCTCTTGAATAAGAATGGTTTGGAGAGCAAGAGCCAGTACTGGTGCTTTGAAAGAGAGAGAGAACAAGGAATCCATTTCCCTGTTTTGGATGCAGATGAGGAAACCATGAGTATAAGACACTGGGTATTTCTCAAGAAAGGCTGAAAGACGAACTTTAGGACATGGAGGAAACTGGAAGGAAGAGACAGAACAACAAATGTAAGCCCCCTGAGGTTGGAGGCAACTGGAGCATTTAGGATAGCATACAACTCTGATAAGAAAAGAAGAGACAATAGTCAAACACAGCAACTAAGCCTAGAAGGAAAGAAAACCATAGAAGCATGGTGTCAGTAAGCTGAGGTCATTTGTATCTCTATTTAGAATGGAAAAAGTTCTCGCTGGCAGGAAGGCCCCAGTTCTCAGGCTGTGTAGCATTCAGGACCTGTAAAGGGTTTCTCAATTGGGAAAAGGGTCTCCATAAGATTGGCCTATAGACAATTGGGTATTGTCTTGATTAATAATTGATGGGGGCAGGCCTAGCTCACCATGGGCAGTGCCACCCATGGAAAGGTCCTCGATTGTATAAGAAAGCAGGTAGAGCAAGCAATGAGGACCAAGCTGGTGGAGAACTCCTCCATGGCTTCTGCTTCTGTCCCTGCCTCCACATTGCTGCCCTGACTCTCCTCAACGATAGACTGTGACTTCAGATTTATAAGAAACAAACTCCCTTTTTCCCCCCAGGCTGCTTTTGGTCATGGTGTTTTTCTCACAGCAATAGAAACCAACTAGGCAGCAACTGAAGGGAGAAAGGGATTTACTTCATCTCACGGTTTGAAGTTGCTGTCCATCATAGTGGGGAAGCCCCACTATGGTGGCAAGAACACAGGGCAGCTAGTAACATCGTAACTGCTGTCAGGAAGCAAAAAGAGATGGATTTTTATATTTGGTTTCTCCTTTTCATTCAGTCCAAGACCCCACCCTTTGGAATAGTGTCAACACACACACACACACACACACTTACTCTGGGTCTTCTGGGCTAGGTTATCCAGCTCTAAAAACACTCTCACACAGATGTTCGTCCCCTACATGGTGTCAAGATTATACAATATTGCCCATGACAGTAGCCGCAGAAGTGATGGCCTTCACATTTGGATGGATGAGAAATGACAGGAGGAGAGAATGGAGTCTGGTACCTCAGGTGAAAGGAGCCACAAGTGGACAGGAATACAAAAACATCCCAGCACATCTGATCACCTTTGGTTCCCCGTCTTCCCTTGGATTCTTCTTTTTGATCGGTTTGCTCTTAAACCTTAATTAGCTGCAGTCTGATACAAGATGCTTTATGTCTAGTCACTAATGTATTCCATGAAGACATTTAGAGCAACGGGCATTTTGATTCTCATTTAAAGATAGTGTGGCAGAGTGTGGTGAAGTAACTCTCCCAGGGTCATGCAACAGACATGTGGTGGAGCAAGAACTGGAGTCTGGATTTCCCCGGTGCCAAATCTCATGCCCTCAATGTCCTCTATGCCCTCCAGACCAGCACGCTAGAGCACCAGTCTACTTCTGCTGTGGTGAGTGGCTGGCTGGTCCTCAGCCGTACCCATGCCCACATAAGGATTCATTTGCTCTCTTCAACCATAATTCTCCCTTGTTACTAAGAGGTGGAAAATGGGCGTGGGAAGTAACACAAATAACACCTCCCGGTGTCAACCCAGCCTCCATGGGGACAAAAGTGCTTTAGCAACTCTTCCAAAGTAACCAAGGAAAAGCTTGACCTTCGAGCAGTTTCTCCATTTGGAGTTAAATTTGTCTTCAAACAAATATAGTTTGAGTAAATCAAGACCTCCTGTTTCAGCTATGTAACTGGGAAGGTGATATTTCTAATCTGATTTAAGATTTTTCTTTTGCCAAATTCCATGGGGCAATGAGAGAGAGAGAGAGAGAGAGAGAGAGAGAGAGAGAGAGAGAGAGAGAGGAGAGAGAGAATGCCAACCATCAGAACAAATGCATGCCTTTAATCCCAGCACTTAGGAGGCAGAGAGGCAGGCGAATTTCTGAGTTCGAGGCCAGCCTGGTCTACAGAGTGAGTTCCAGGACAGCCAGAGCTACACAGAGAAACCCTGTCTCCAAAAACCAAAAGAGAGAGAGAGAGAGAGAGAGAGAGAGAGAGAGAGAGAGAGAGAGACATATATCCCCAAAGTACATTATTTTAAACCTTCACTGTGCTCATCGTAAATATACTTTCTAAGGCCATCTGGGGTTTCCATGGTAACCACCTTTATTCCAGCTGATTTGAATCGTGATGTTTGTGTGGAAGCCATTGGCAAGAATTGGATGTGTGTTGAAGGTCAGGTGTTAATATCAAATAGATCTCCTGGGACAAATACCAGAGAGAAAACTCCTGTGCACAGTACTATCCCAGTCATCACCTACCCACACTCTGTAACAGCGTGGGAAACGGTGCCTCTCAGTGCTACCCAGAATCACCTTCTTCTCGAAGTCACTCCAATGCCTGCATCCCACTGTGTCCCTTGGAAGGGAATCATAGCCACGAGCTCTTAGCTTACTAATGTTGACTCTGAGTGTTCTTGGGTAAGAGTGTTTCGCAAGGGTCAAGATGGAGATTTGACAGCACGAGCCAAACACAAACTTGAGAAACTACATATTGCCCTCCTGTGATTCACCAAGGCTCGAAGATACAAGTCAGGTCCAAGGTCTGTGGGCAGTTCCATGCAAAGGTGTCTCATATGGAGAACAAATAGTATGGGGTAGTGTCAAGAGGCCTGTTCTCTCTCTTGACCTTGGCCAACTTATCATGCCTGACCCTCCAGTTCTAGGAGAGTCATGAGACCTGTTTCTGTGTTTTCTCCCCAACCCCATACCCTTCTCTCCATCCCCAGGCCCTCCCTGCTTCTGATTCCTAGTCTCTGGGAAAGACTGAGAAAAGAACATGCCCCTTTCACCAAATCAGTCCCATCCCTTAAAATGAACCCCAGTGCACCTCTTCTAGGAAGCCATCTCAGACTGGACCAAAGTCTCAGAATATCTCTAAGAAACATATTGAAACCTTAGTGAGTTCCAGATTCTAAAAGACTCTGCCTTCACAGTTGGTCTGTGACCAAGTTCAACATGAGGCTCACAGTCACACAGGTAGAGGCAAAGAAGGTCAGAGATCACTGTAGGCTCACAGCCTATCACTTTGCGGGACAATTAGCAGTGTGTGTGTGTGTGTGTGTGTGCGCACGTGCTCTGTGTTCATGTGGATGAGCATGCTCTTAGAGACAAGACATCAATGTTGTGCGTCTTACTACCTTATGTTTTGAGACAGGATCCCTCACTGGACCTGGAGCTCACTGATTCAGCTAGACTAGCTGGCCAACAAGTCCCAGAGATCCTCTTGTCTTTGCCTTCTAGCACATAGATTACAAGCACATGCCACCATATTCAGCTTTTCTATGACGGTATTAGGCATCTCGACTCAGGTCTTATTGCTTGGGTGGTAAACACTTTGTCAACCGAGCCATCTTCCAGGCCCATATCTTTATTTTGTGTGCATCAGAGGAGGTATGGGTGTAGCTGTGTGGGCCTATAGAAGTTAGAAGTCAGTCTCAGGAGCTGTTCCTCCAGTACTCTTCACCTTGTGTTTTGAGACAGGGTCTTCCTCTAGCCTGAAGCTCACCATCAGGGTAAGCTAGCTGGCCATTGAGTTCTTGGGATGTGTTTGGCTCTGCCTTCCCGGTGCTTATATTATGAGTGCTTTTCCACACATCTGGCTTTTTTAAAAGCGTAGATTCTGAGGTTTAAACACAGGTCTTTGTACTTACATGTCAAGCACTTTATTGACTGAGCCAGCTCTCCAGCCCTGTATACATACTTTAGATCCCCATGTCTCTATGTAGGTGAACTTGATCTATCCTTTAATGGCAGATCCTCAGGGTGAAAACCTGGCCTTTATTAGTTTGAGTTTAATATCAAACTTCCCTGAATAGAGCTAAGAACACAGTTAGGATAATACTCTGAGGACATAGTTGGGGACACATAGGCTACATAGGTCAGAGAGGATGTGGCCCTGTGCAGAGTGAAGATGTGTGTCTAGAGGGCTGGGTGGCTCCCTGAGCCACAGGGCTACAGAGGAGCACCTTGGGCTAGTATTTTATCTGCCATTATTTTTGTTTGTTTGTTTGTTTGTTTTGTAGTTACATAACCCATGGCAGTCATGAGTTCAAACATTTAACTTGCCTGAATTCTTCCCTGCTCTATACCTTTAACTAAGACCCTTCCTTGTCTCCAGGCCTTGGTGCCCTGTCAACAGAACCACTGAGATGGCTTAGGCCATCAGCACTTAAGCCCCAGAGGATATTCTATGGTCTTAACCTGGATCTGTCTTACTCATATTTGAATTCCCAGGCATCAGAAGTAAGTGCTGAATAAATATTTATTGAATTAAATTAAAAAGAATCAAAGTCTCTTTGTATTTCATCAGAGAGTACAGGGCCAGCTGTGGTTTATTTAATCTGAGCAGGTTGGATTTTCAGCCTGTCACCTAGACTCCAACAGTAGTGAGTTGATCTTTAAGTAGGTCCATGTTGGTGTCTTAGGCTGTAGATTCAGACAAGTGCTGGATTTGGGCCATGTGTTGTTGAATATGTGAATACACACTGGAAAAACAATTTGGTTTTCCAAGGTGCTTAAATATAAACTTAAGAATGTATCCTAGCAGCCTTTTGATGCCTAGGAGGAAAAAATTATGGGGTGAAACATCTGTATGATTAACTGCTTGTCCTGATTTCTACTCAATTACTTGGCTTAATTTTATACAGCTTGGAGAAGCAAGAGTCTTGTGATTGGGTGTAGACAGCCAACTGGAACAACTTAAGCCAAGCGGAAAAAAAAATCTGAATTGTTCTGATTGTGTATCCTGCTTACAACAAGTTGCTGAATTCTCTTTTCTTGCCTTCCGTAGTACTTCTGTAAAGAGTAAAGTAATACAGAGAGGCAGATGTCAAAGTCACTAAAGGTCACTTTAGTGGGTCTCCTTTAAAGGAAGGTGGCTCCATTGGCAAAATGTCTGCCTTACAACTCTGAAGGCTTCACTTAGCTATGTTAAATGTTAAAAATCCCACCACTGAGGAAGCAGAGACAGATTATCCTGAGGCTTTCTGGCCAGACAGCATACACTACTTGGCAAGTTCCAGGCCAGGGAAAGGACTGCCTCCAACCCCAGAAACGGACAGTACTGAGAAATGGCATCTAAGGTTGTTTTCTGGTTTCTACATGTTCACACACACACACACACACACACACACACACTGAGAGACAGACACAGAGACACAGAGAAGAAAGACTGTGTGAAGGGGGAGGGTGTGAGAGAGAGAGAGAGAGAGAGAGAGAGAGAGAGAGAGAGAGAGAGAGACTATTGAAGTTGGGACCATTCTGAATCACATGTCCAATCACAGAACCCTTTGCAAACAAGCTAGCTCACCAGTGCGGGCATCTGAATAGCCTCTAAAAGTAGACTTCTCCATCCACCCGAACTGGAGTTGGGTGGAACCACATCTCCAGGAAGCATCAGGCAGTCTTCTCCAATGCATATTAGAGCCTTTAATGGAATCTTCTTGCTTCTCCTTTTATCACTTTGTGGGTGAATTTTTTTTAACATAGATATCCTTTTTTAACATAGATATAGATAGATTATCCTCCTGAAGCTGTTTTTATCCTACATGGGATGAAAATCATAGGGGCAAAAATGACATGGCCATCTCTTTAGATGGGGCTAAAAGCATGTAAGCAGAGAAAGATGAAGTCGGTGAGTATTATCAGTTTTACTACAACTCACATGGTCAACTGTTTCACAGTGCCTCTGTGTTGGTCAAATTCCTTTCCTCATTTTGTACTAATACTTCTTGCATCCAGTAGGTACAGGATCATGAGTTAGGGAATGGCTAGGCTTGTATTCTAAGCTGGACCTCCAGAGTCTAGCATCAGAGCCGTTCCCAACCGCGTGGCTCATCCCATCTGCTATGAACCTCTGTAGTCTACTCCACCCATTGGAACCTCATTTAACTGTGCACTGCCTAGTGTGACTTTAACATAACCTTGACTCACCACACACCCAAACACTACTGCTGGGTCCTGGCACAGAACACAGGAGGAACACTCCTTTTGAACAGCCATTGAAGTTTTGCTTGAAAGTTCTGAGACCTGTTGTTTGTGGTTTGCAACTTGGAATAGGAGAGCTACTGGCTGGCTTCATGCACTCATGCATTTCCTAAACCTACAAAAGTTGCTTTGGTTCTGTCTGTCTGTCTGTCTGTCTGTCTCTCTCTCTCTCTCTCTCTCCCCTCCCTTCCCTCCCCCCTCATTCTGCTTTTACCGTGAATGGGTCTTACTATAGCCCAGGCTACCCTCAAACTCTTGATCCTCCTGTCTCAGCCTTCCAGTCTGTAGGATTGTAGGTATGCACCACCATACCCAGCCACCTCTGTGTTCTTAGCATTTAATAAGTCTTTAATGACTTAGTAGCAATGCGTTACATTCTTTGTTTCTGAAACACACATGCTTTCTGACTGACAGGTCACTTGCCACTCCCTCTCACATACTGATACAGTATGGGAGCCTCAGCATTGGCTCCAAGAAAGGGGCATTGGAATCCTGGCATTTGTGAGCATGTGTCCAGCAGAGCAGCCAGTTCTGCTTACTGAGCTGTAGATTAGAGGCCCTAGTCCATTGACTAGGCTTGACTCTTACTTGACTCTAGTAACAGAGTCTAGTATTGACTCATACTTGACTCTATTAAGGTGTCTGAAGAACACAAGATCACCAAGGAGAACACAACCAAACACATTCCAGCTTTGACACTACCCACACACACACACACTCACTCAGGCTATGCCATGGACCCACAAAATGGGGTTTGTAACAAGTTCCTCATGGAGCTCAGAGTTGAGTTATTAGAGAAGTGATTTGCATGCCATAAGCAGTGAGCCATTATGGAAGTAAGACAGTGTTGCATAGACCATGGAGGATCTTCTCCAAAGGAAGGCAGACTTGGATGAGCTATGCGACAGTCAACAAGGGCCGCCTAAAAAAGCAAAGTGTTTGGAGAGACTGATAGCAACAGGAGACCAACTTCCTGTCTGCTGTTGAACATAGTAAAACCAACAGCTGCTGTTCTCCTTTCTCTTCTTTACTTCATTTTTACAATGATCTCTCTTACATTTATAATCAGCACTTGACAGATTTGAAAATGGCAGCTCTCCACACAAAGGATGCACCCATCACCATCATGTGAGGCCTCAGAAGTCTGGTAGACACATTAAACATTACAGTTGGGGTCTATGCCTTTCACCTATATAGCACGAAGCCCACAGGAAGTGGGAGGCATTCAGTGTTCCAGCTGGATGGTCACTCCTCTGCCAGATGTTTGTTGTCATGGAGACCCAGCCACAGGATGTGCACTGAGCTCCAGATTCTCTCAGTGCTGTCAATAGACACAGGTCCAAATTGTACGCCTGCATTGCTTTATCTAAGACAATGCCCGGGTAGTTCTAGGACAGGGGCTCTCCTGGGCTGGTGGACTGGGGTAGAGGAAGCCCCTGTGCAAAAAGCATGTCCATGAGAACCCACAGTTGCCTGAGGAGCAAGAGCTGATTTCTGTGTCCAGAAATGTTAGCTGGTTATTGAAAGAAAGCCCCATCTGTATTTTATCACCAATGTTTATAAATGGACACAACTTCATTCTTTGTGTGTGTGTGTGTACAGTGTGTGTGGATGTGTGCATGCCATGGTGCATATGTAGAGGTGGGGACAGGTTGTGGATCTCCTTGTTTCCTCTCACCTTTCCGAGTGCTCTGGGATCAAATGCTTGTGACCAGCCTTCACAATCGGCACTTTTACCCACTGAGCCCTCTTGCCCGCCTGTATGCAACTATAAGATACCTTTTAAAATCTAACCAGCCAACATTCATTCCCTGCTCCGCCTCATTCTGTCTTTTCATTCATATTGATTCCTCCAGATGAAAATAAGAATGTTTTTGGCCAGTGTTAATAAACTATGGTTTGGAGTTCTGTTCACTAATATACTCAAATGGATAAACCTGATATATTCACAGTATAGGCATGTCCCTTTGAAGAAAGTAAGTTTGCTATAAGCCAGCCCATTTGTGCAGCTTTCCTTGTTACTCATCTACACCTTTTTGCATTCCTAGGTATTTCATGCTTTTCTTACTAAAGTGAATGGAATTCTGTCCTCTGTTGTGTCAAATGCTGGTTGTGTCATTACTAAATAAAGCCACAGGTTTTAGGGATTTATTGCTTAACCAGATATGTCTCTGCTTTCTTACTATACTGCTAAGTACTTCCAGCTAATCCTTGTTTATTATTCAAGTATATAAACACTATCCTAATTTACTAGTGTCTCTCCTTTCCAGTTCTCATAGCTGGAATTTCTCTTGGCTGTCTGAATTGGCTGTTATTTCTACAACAGTCCAGTCTTCGTTTCTTTCTCTGGTGCTACAATAAAATACCCTGACAGAAGTAACTTAAGGGAGAAAGGACTTATTCTGGCTCATGGTTCAGGGGACAGTCCAGGTGAGGAAATCAAGGAATCAGGAGCTTAAAGCTTGCTGGTCATGTTCTATCCATAACCAGGAGACTGGAGAACAATAAATGTTTGTTAGTGTTTAGCTTTCTTTCTCTATGTTATGCTCTCCAGGATCTGTTACTTAGAGAATGGTGCCACCCACAGTGGGCAGGTCTTCCCAACTAATCAAAAATAATCTCCCACAGATACTCCCTAAAGCTTATCTCCTGGGTGATTCTAAACTCTATGCAGGTGATAATATCACAAGCACCATAGCAATAGTATAGAATAGTATAGAGGAAATATTTAAATATTTCTATTTAAATAAAATAGTATATTTGCTGAAAATACCCAGTTGGCATACTGCAATCTTCTGAACTGTTCTTTCCATATCAAAAGCATCAGGTTACTTTGAGGTTGTGTGAGAGTCTTCCTTCTTCCTCCAACACTTATTAATAAAAGCAGAATCTCACACTGAGTGGTGATGTTGGGAGGAACTAACAGGCTGAACACATCCTTTCTACTTGCTTTGAAGATACAGTTGGGGGAGAAAGTATCTAGTGATGAGGTCCTTCCATTTTTATAGCATCTTAATTAGTCTCAAGAGAAGAGCCTGAGTCACACTGGGATGCTTGTTTAGGGCAGAGGCAGAGCATGTACCTTCATTTCTCAGCACTCTGAGTCACTCTCTGCCGAAGGCAGACAGTGGGGTGTCTGCCTGGAGTCTTTGTATTTTATTCTGGTGCCAACTATGAATCCATATTCAAGGTACTCCAGACAAGTCAGAGGGAGATAAAATTTATCCTTTGGTTCTATTTTCATCTCATTCAAAAATAGAAAGCAGATTGTTCTCAGGAACTGGTAGGCACTCAGACAGGAGGCTGCACACCTGCTGCCACTTGGGACAAGGTCAGAGGAAACCGTTGGTCCTGAGACAGCACCTAAGCAGCAGGAGCCAGGGGCTTGTCTGTCTTCCATTGAAAAGAAGTCCTGCCAAGCTTAGAGTTATTGTTATTGATGCATTGTATAATTCAAGATCCAAAGAAGCTTACTTTTCCTAGTATAATTGTGCACACATGGCCATCACTTCACAGACACACACAACCTGTACTCATGCCCTGAGTGCTACAATGAGCCATCTGCCTACCCACGTCCACTCCAGAGTGTGTGGATGGTTGGCAGCAGGTAACTGAATGTCTGCCCTGATGGCTGTTCTCTACAGATGGAAGATACCTCCTTCATCAGAGCAGAAATCCCAATGGTTAATCCATGTCCTTATTAGATACCTATATCCACAGCAATGCTTTCTTTGCTACAATTTCTATTGCTGTGATGAAACACCATGACCAAAAGCAACTTGGAGAGGAAATGGTTTACTTTATTCACAGTTCCATATATAGTTTATTATCAAAAGCAGTGAGGGCCAGGATTCAAGCAAGACGGGAACCTGGAGGGAGGCAGTAGCTGATACAGAAGCCACGGAGGGGTACTTCTTATTCCCTTGCTCACCATGGCTTGCTCAGCCTTTCTTATAAAACCCAGGACCACTAGTGTAGGAATAGCAACTCCCACAATGGGCTGGGCCCTCTCCCATCAATCACTAATTAAGAAAATGCCCTACTGCCGAATGTTATGGAGCCATTTTCTCAATTGAGGTTCCCTCCTTTCAGATAACTATAGCTTGCATCAAGTTGATAGAAAACTAGCCAGCACAGATGCCCGCTATTCACAGATAGGTTTAGGCCTTTGTCCTGGCTTTGTTTTAGCCCAGCTTTTTCTTTTACCCCATTCTGCTTGCCTTGCTCCCCACAGCCATAATATTGGAAAGGTCCAATAAACTGATTAAAGGTGAATCTTCAACTCAGCTTCCTTCCCTAACCTAGAGAGTCTGTTTGACATCACTGTTTGTACATGCATACATTCATGCATATTTTGGTGTGTGTGTGTGTGTGTGTGTGTGTGTATGTGTGCGCGCGCATTCGTATGGAAGCTAGAAGTCACCTTTCATTGTCTTTCTTCGAATGCCACCCATCTTGCTGTCTTTAAAGGCAGTGTCACTGGTCTGGAACTGGCCAAGTAGGCTATCCTGCCCTGCCATGGAGCCCAGGGATGTGCATTTCTCTGCCTCCCCAGTATGGGGTTTACAAGCTCTTGCCACTACACCTGGCTTTTCTCACATTAGTTCTGTGGATCAAACTTAGGTCCTTGAAATTGCAAAACAAGGATCTACCAACTGGACCATCTTTCCAGCTACCCGGCTTTCCTTTCTCTCAGTCTTTTGTCCCACATACAACCTGATTTATACCTGCATTTTTCGTCTTTGTGTTTTCAGTGAAAGCTATCCGGAGTGCATCAAAAAGGCTTTGCTTCCTCTGTAACCACCACATACCTTGTTCTAGACCCCACTAACAGTGTCTCATTGGGCAAAGGTGTTTTTACTACTGGGAAATAGACTTCTTTCTAACTGGAGGGTGCCAAACGAAGGGGCATGCACGTTTTCCATTGTAAAACAGATGCCATCAGCTCCCTTTCTCAGGAGGCTAGAGCATGTCTCTCTGGCCCTGAAGGAGAACAGCCTGCTGTTTCTTGGCCCTGTAAGCATCCCGCCTGCAAATCAAAGGGCAAGCTAGGCCACTTGGCTCACAGCTGCATCACCTCTCACTGCTCCTGTATAGATGGAAGGAGGAATTTAGCGGGAGAAAGGGAAGGCTGGTGATCTCAAAGAAAGGAAAGGACCTGGGCTCCTATGGCTTCTTCCTCTAAGCAAATGAGGAACTGGCAAGGCATCCTTCCCTCCTCAGCCTGCAAATCAGAGACAGAGGTGAGCCATCCTGCAGTGTGGGGCTATCCAAGGCAGAGAGTACATGGGCTGCTACTACTGCTGACAGCCCCCAGAAAGGAGTGGGGAGCACTGGAGGGTGGAAATTGAAGATGGAGAAAAAAATAGGTAGAAATCATCATGCAGCAGCATCCAAAGGATCCTCAGTTCCCTGTGAGTATGACACTATGTTCTTCTCATCCGAGGGGAGCAGAGAACAGGAAAAGGACATTTATGTCTCTCCTCTCAGAATGACTAGTCTTAAATTTAAGGAAACCCACTTGGCCTATTTAAGTATGATGTACCTCCTCCAATGTCTAAGATACCAACTGTCACCTGGAATTTCCATGACCTCTAAACTGTGTGTGTGTGTGTGTGTGTGTGTGTGTGTGTGTGTGTGTGTGCACGTGTGTGTGTGTTCACGTAATGTGTACATGCAGAGGCCAGAGAAAGATGTCAAGTATCCTGGACAATTACACTCTGTCTTATCCCCTTAAGACAAGGTCTCTACTAAAGCTAGAGCTGGGTTGGAAGCCAACAAGTCCCAGTGCTCAGCCTCTGACACTGCTCATACCCCAGTGGTAGAGTTACAAATGTACAGGCTCACAGCTGGGTTTCTACATGAGTTCAAGCTCAGGTCCTCATGTTTACCGTTACATATTACTTTGGCTGGGATAACCTGAGCCCCAGATAGACCTTTCATAACCTGGTCATCCTCAGTGAAGAGGTACTGTCAGGGGCTGGCTCCCAAGCAGGCTCAGAAGGGCTCAGTGCCAGCCTATCTGCTTAAGCCTTGGGCACAACATCACCACTGTGTTCCTGTCTTGACATTGTTGGCATCTCCTCTCCCCTCATCAGTGTGTGAAATGAAACTGCCCCTATAGGCTGATTTGTGGCAGAGTCATTATCCATAACAAGCATTTCATAACTCCATCTATTTTTACCAGTTGTTTTGGCTCTCCCTCATTAGCTTTGTTGGGCATGCTGTTATCTTAATCTTCATAAGGTCCATGTGAGTTTGACAGATCTGCAGGGGCTGTCTGTGTGGCTGCCAAGGAAATGTGATTAGGTTATAACTCCACAATATGAGGCTCCTGAACTTCCCTCTTCCCCACCATCTGCACCCCAGATTCATCTCTCCAGCATATTTCTTTAACCATGAGAAACTATGAAATTGTCCACATATAAGGGAGAACAAAGACACTTATATGGAACGACGCCTGTGCTTTCAACAACCCATTCAGTCTTGTGTAAATCAGTAGATAAACAACAAAAAGTAAGAGAGAGACCCACACACACCAGCCTTATTCCCCTCTCAGGCCCTGCTGTGGCAATGCAGGCCTGCTCTGATAGGTCCTGAAGGAGTTTCCACATCATTCAAGGGTGGAGATGGCTCTGTGAACTTAGATGGTTATTCTAGAATCATCTAAGCAGGAAAATCATCTAGGTGTTGGCATCAGAAATGACTATGGAATGATATGGCTCATTTCTTAGCCAATGCCTTAAGTAAACCATCATACCTCTGGATACCCATGTACACATTTGACTCTTGCTGCATCCACAACCAGCGAAAAGGTTCACTGTGCTGTCACTCCAACTAAATTCCTTTGAGCTTCTTTTGCATTAATGCTTCCTTTTCTGTATTAAAGGAATGTCAACTGACTCCAGGGTATCATCTGTGATCGTGTGTGCATGTGTGCATGTGCATCTCTGTGTGTGTGTGCATCTGTGTGCATGCATGCACATGTGTATGTGCACCTGCATGTGTGTGCATGTATGTGTATGTGTTTGTATATGCATGAGTGTCTGTGTGAGTGTTTGTGGTGTAGTGTGTGTGTGTGTGTGTGTGTGTGTGTATGTGCTTGCACATGTGTTTCTCCTCAGGTACCAGTCTCATTTTTTTGAGGCATGAGGCTAGTTGGGATGGGTAGCAAGTATCAACCACCCATCATCTCTGCCTCTCTTGTGCTGTAATCACAGTCACACACTACCACATTCAGTTTTTTGTTTGTTTGTTTGTTTTCTAACATTGTTCCAGGGGTCTGGGATTCAAACTCAGTTCTTCATGCTTTTGAAACAACCATGTTTTTAACTAAGCCATCTCCCCCAGCTCCTATGATACCATCTTTTATGGTCTTTCCTCAAGGGTCCAAAAGTGTGGTATCCTAACACAGGAAAAGGTTCAGTTTGGGGTTCTAGAGATGGCAGAAGAGAACAGCGTTTTAAGCCAGTTGTTAGGAGGAGTTTAGGGAACACCGTCATTCACAGCCATGTTCTCTCTTTTCTTGGAAACAAGGATGTCCAGGTCAGTGTTCAAGTTCAATGACAGTTGAAAGAGGAATATGCCCTCCAGGTTTTCTTCTAGTGTTGGTCTAGTATCTACAGTCTTATGCTTTCTTGAAATGTGCTGATAGTAGTTGACATGGGACATTCAGGGTAGAACATGACAATTCTCAAACTGTGATGAGCACAAATAAGAATTACCCAGGAAGTGAATTGCATGCACATATTCCCTGTTCATACCCCCAGAAGCCTGACTCTCGGCCTGAAGATGTCCTCACTGGATCTGCCACATGTCACACACTTAAATATAATAGAAACTCAAGGTCTTGTCCACCCTCACATACCATTTCAGCATTTGACATTCCTGCACTCTAAAATAACCCAGTATACCTCTAACACACACACACACACACACACACACACACACACACACACACACACAGCATTTATAAATAAGGATCCATAATCCCCCCAAATGGGTAAGTTTCTGCTTGGCATGTCTTCATCTTCTCTCAGTTCTTTCTCTTCTGTGAGGCTGCTCTGAATCCCATCAATCTATCTTTACTTATCTATGTAATAAGCACAAGTATAAGAAGAACACCATGGTGTCAGAAGTGGAATCATGTGATCTAGATGTCTCTCTTTAATGTCTTATTGAGCATCTTATCACATTGCTGGGTTTTCGTTTGTTGATGGCTCTCTCCTTTTCTGATTTGTACCTAGGAATATTTCCCTAGAATTACATGTTTGTTAATGAGAAGACATTAGTGGAAACTTGTGGGGCTGTGGCTCATGCTCAGGTGTGGGTTCTGTTGAGTTGAATTGTGGGTCCCTCGTGTCTGCCGCCCCAGGTGGCTGGAACCATGGCTCAGTGGGCAGAAGCACAGGAATTTGACTGAATTTACTTCATGGGCGTCGGGTGGATGCCTGGCTATGGGAAGCCACAGAGCTTCACTTCAGGCATGGGGAGATCCCAGTCTGAGGTCCCACGTGGGCCAGAGCTCTTGGGTTGGGGAACCCTGGCAAGAAGGTGGGCGAGGGTAAACTGGTCTCAGACCCTTGAGCTCCCAGACGCCACTGAGAGGGCATGGAAGAGTTGAAATGGAGTGTACAGGCTAGAGCAACCCGCAGCCGAAAGGGCGGAGGGGGAGAAGATGAGCTCCAGTGGCACCCTGCAGGGAAATGAGACTCTTGGTCATGGTGACTCACTTGGCTGGGTTTCCATGGCTGGAACGGCTGGAACGTAGAAAAGTCCTCCATGGGAGATTAGGTGGTGGCTCGTTAGTTGAAGACCTTCTCCACGGTCCCCCATGGTGGGCCCCAAAGACAAGAGGAAGTCCATGATCTTAAAACATCTATTGTCATGACAGAAAATGGATGAAGCTGTACCCCGTGTTCTCAGGACAGGCCTGAGTTTAAATACCTTTTGCAAGTAGGAGGAAGGTCTGGGAAGGAATGCTTAATTGGCTATGCCCTCTGGCCTTTAGGTATCTCATTAATATGGAGATCTCTTGAGGCTCTGCAGCCTGTAGTCACGCCCTCTACCTGTTCTACCTGACACGACCCTCTCTTTGGGAGGAGCTGTAGAGGGCTGTCCTAAGTGAAAGGAACCAGGGCCCAGGATCAAGGCCAAACACCTACCATCCCTTTAGGGTCTTTGGGGTTCGAGGCCTGCACTCAACCAGGTACCCAGCTGCCTCTCACAGCCCATTGCCTCACAGAAACTGTTGCAGTATTGTGTGCAGTTGCTGCTACTCATGTGTGGGGGTGTACATGTGTCTGTGTGTGTGTGTGTGTGTGTGTGTGTGTGTGTGTGTGTGTCTGTCTGTCTGTCTGTCTGTCTGTCTGTGTGCAAGTGGGGGACAATGGCCCACACTGAATGTCTGTATCAGTCTCAACCATGATTTTTTTAGACACGGTTTCTCGATGAATCCAGAGCTCACTGATTCAGATAGCTGGGCTGACTGGCCAGGAAATATCAGTGATGTTTCTGTCCCTGGCTCCTTCTCCACTCCCACCCCGACCCATGCCCAGCACTGCAGTTACACATAGGCCACAATCGTCCTTTACATGAGTACTGGGGGGGGGGGGGGGTCCAAGCTCAGGTTCCTGTGCTTGTGCAGCAATGGCTTGACCCACGGCACCATTCCCCTGCACTTTTCTATACTGTTTAAGGAGTACATAGATCTCTATTATCTTGCTTTTCAGAAAGACTGTCAGTGAGCTGGGGCAGTTCTGTGTGATAGAGAATGCGAGCTCACAGTTGAATTTGCCTTGGCTGTGGCCATATTTTCATCAACCCTCTCTCCACACTATCTTGTGTGGAGCAGGATTTATCCAGACTCTGGGGTTAGCAGTGGCTAAGACAAGCAGGCTGCCTATGCTGTATTAGTCATTGTGGATAATGGCCCAATGCCAACTCAAGTGACAGGTTGAAGCCATTACTGTTACTAGTGTGTCTGGGATCCCAGAAATCAAAATCTAGCGTGGCTCTGAAGTTACTGTTGCAAAGTTATATATATCAGACATAGGATACCTGTCAAGCACAACCTTGAGCATACAACCCCTAAGGTAGGCACTCCATTGTTCCCACTGTAAAGGAAGAGGCACAGAAATCCTAAGGCAGTGTGAGCTGGCATCCGAGAAAGGCAGAATTTGAGCCAGGTCCTGGCCTTCTACCCGCAATGCTCTGTGTTTGATTATGACATGTCCCTGACAAGGCCATAGGCATTGCTTTGTTATGTTGCTTTTATTGTTCAGCTCCACTAGGTACCAGCTCAGGAAATACAAGGGCTTGAAAGAACTGGAGCACCAAGCCATGGCTTCATAGAAAAAGGTTCTTTGGGTCAGGAAGGCCTCTGAAAACAAGTCAATTCTGTCATGCTATGGAAATGTCAGTGTTACTGAAGAGAGAAAGGAAGAAAGAAAGAAAGAAAGAAAGAAAGAAAGAAAGAAAGAAAGAAAGAAAGAGAAAGAAAGAAAAGAAAGAAGGAAACCAAGTCAGATCTCTTTCTCAATTCTTTTGTACCAAGCCTACATCTGTACATCCCTACTTGTCTCCAGCCTATTTTTATACCCATACCAAATTCCTCATCTGTCCCAAGCTTACATCCCCACCTGCCCTCCCCGACCTTTTCCCTGCCTACGTCCTCAAATCACCCATCAGTCTCCAGATTGTTCTGGAAATGAGAAGCACCTATGGGTTAAAGTGTTACTGCCTGACAAAGGACATGGACATGACCTCTTCCAGGAAGAGATGAGAACAAGGAAAGAGAGCTAGCATATCTGAGCTTAGCAACAGATCTGGTCCCCAGGGAGGGACTTGGAAATTAAGTTTCACAGATAAGTAGGGAGGGTTTGTTTAGATAGCAATATTCCTTAATATGAGAAAGAGAATGAATGAATGAATGAATGAATGAATGTCTGGGACACTTGGGGCAGGTTTTTGATCCTTGTGTGAAGTCCTATGTTAGTTTCACACAGTTTCACAGATAAGAAGGTAAGGTATCTCAGTGCTTTGCTCTGAATATTTGAACCCCCAAATCTCTATGAAGAAACCTTGTCACCAATGTGGTGGCATCAAGGGCTGAGAACTTTAGATGGTGATGAGGTCATGAGAACCTAGCCCTGATGGTCAAGATCACTGCCCGAACCTGTGGGGACACAACTACAAGAATCAGGAAACTGACACTCATTAGACATTGAGTCTGCCAGCACCTTGATCTTGGACTTCCCAGCCTCTAGAACCATGAATCTTTATTGCTTATAATCCATGTAAAGTAAGCTATTCTTTAATAGATGCCTGAATGAACCAAGACAGAAATGATATGGGCCCCACCCACCACCTTGCTGGTGGGTGACAGAGCTGACATCTCAATCCATGTCAGTCTTACTCCAAAACACTTCTACAAAACCTCCACACCCTCTATCCAAAACTATCAGCTACAGTGAACCCCAGAATCTATAGCCTGCTGTCTGTTGTCCTGTGACAGTTCTTAGAAAGGCTAGGTACTCCATAATTACAAGTTGTCACTATGCTGAATCACATGGGTACCCATGGTCACAGCTAGTGCTACCATGAAAAAAAGGATTATGTTCTTGTAGTCCATTTTATAGATGGAGATGCTGAGTCACAAACTTGTTCAATCATGCATGACCGTGTCATTCATACAAACAGCACCTTGGCTCTAGACAAGAAACAGCACAGTGTTCTGGTTGCTGTGTGTATGGGGCAGGTAATGTCCATGAAGGTGACAGTGAAGCAAGGTTTCTCTCTCTCTCTCTCTCTCTCTCTCTCTCTCTCTCTCTCTCTCTCTCTCGTGTGTGTGTGTGTGTGTGTGTGTGTGTGTGTGTGTGTGTGTACAGGAGATGTTATAAGGTGTTCTTCTCTATCTTCTCTACCCTGTTTTATCCTCTATACCCTGTACACTTGAACACCTAAGACAGAGTCACCGAACCTAGCGCTGAACTGGCAGCCAGTAAGCTCTGGCAATCCTCCTGTCTCCATCCCTCAGTGTTGACATTACAGATGCATATTTAGCCAATTGGGGTGACAAGATCCAAATTCAGATCCTCCCACTTGTGCTCTTACCCACTGAGCTATCTCCCCAACTCTATACCACACTTTGAAGGCCTTATAGAAATGCTCCATTTCTTTAAAATCAGAATAAAAATAAACCTTATATCAAATAAAGCATACTGATGCACAATAAAGTCATCTTTGTACCAATAAGAGCTGTAAAATATAATTGTTAGTATTCTACATAGCAGAAGGGTCCCATAAAGGCAAAAGTAGTAGGAACTAGAACAGTCACAAAGTCACATGCTATCCTCCTGTGGTCTCCTTCATGCTGATCTGTTGAAGCCAGTTAGGGAGTGATCTAACTACAGGTGGAAGGAGTCTAGGTCCCTCCTATGGTATACGTAACTGTCAATCGCAAACATAGATTCAAGAGATTATCCGTGACCTTCACCAATTGCTTTAGCATTTCTCATGCTATTTTCCTTGACAAAATGAGAGTGTTAGAGCTACGAGTTCTGAGGGAAGCCACAGAAAGAAATCCGATCTGCTCTGAACCATGACAGGCAGAAAGTGGTAACTCAGCTGGAGCCCAGCCCATGGTCACTGTCTCCACAAGGAGAATGAGGTCAACTTGTGGGGGTGGTGACCTCAACCACAGGAAGAGGAAGGCAGTGTTCACAGGGAAGAATGTGCTTCTGGCATGGCCAGAGCCTAGCTCCGTTTCTGGAACACTGGAGGAATTCGAGAAATGGAGTCTACTCCCTCATGCAAATACAGTGGGCACACTTAGAAGCCAGCTTTCTGTAATAGCTGTTCCATAGGTAATCCACATTGCCCAGCACTATGCTTACACAGCCTTTGCAGAACACTGAAGGGTTAGAAGGTATGGCGCCTAACATTGTTTGTCAACTCCACAGGCCCTAGAACCAGCTAGGAAACCAATCTCTGAGAGAAGTTCTCTAGATTGGGCTAAATGAGATTGGAAGGCCCATCCTGATTGTGGACAACACCACCCCATGGGCTGGGGTCCCAGGCTATCTGAAAAGGAGAAAGATGAGCCTTCCTCTGTCTCCCTGCTTCTGCAGATACAATGTGACGAGCTGCCTGAGCTCCTCCAGTCACACCTTCCCCACCATGATGGATGGCATGAACTGTGAGCCAAAATAAACCCTCCCTTCCTTAAGATGGTCTTGTTAGCTAGTTGATTATAGCAAGAAGACAAGTAACTACCACAGAAGGCTGAACTGTTCTCACAAGATGGTCACGTCAGGACTGGCATGCATGATGGATGCAATTTGGATGAAGTGATGAGCTAATTTCAGATCTAAGAGGTGATGGGAGGAAGATGGACTTAGGCAGAAGAATTAGATTAACAGTTTGACAGGTCAATATGGCCTTGGGGATCGAGAGCCCCCAGGATGACCAACACACAATGGCCATGACCACTTCTGAGGTGAGAAAATGAAGTGCATCTTCTCTCCACACCCTTCCCATTTCTTAAAACAACCCAACCCTCAGTATTTGAGGGGAGAAGAGCTACAGGTACCTTTCCATCATGGATTATCCATCCCAGGCAACTTAAAAATGAGGAAAAGGCTGTTTTGTCCTTCAGTATCAGAGGTGTCAGTCCACTGGCAACATGGTCTGGTTGCCTTTGGGGCTGGAGCAAAGCAATGCATCATGGGTGACATGGATCATATGGTAGGAGAAACTGCTCACCTCATGACTTTCAGAAAGCAATGAGGAGAGAAAGAACCATAGCTTCAACACACCTTTCAAGGACATGACTCCAGAGATCTCTAATTTTAGTTAAGCCACACCTTGCAGACTTTCCACCATCTCTCTGGAGAAACCAACCTTTGGGGCCATGGCTTCTGAAGGAGTTTGAAATTTCGAAGCATAATGAACAGGAATGAGAAGAAAATTGCAGGGGGCTAGAAAGAAGAAAGCAGGTCAGGGATTGATGACCCACAGAAGCCATTAGTAAAGAAGTCATCCATTTCAAAACATTCCATACAGGGCCCAGAAATAGCTTGGGGTTTGGGGTGGGGGAGTGTTTCCTGAGTTGAGCACCCAGAACTTAAGTTAAAAGCCAGGTATGTTGTACATATTTTATAATGTCAGTAAGGCAGAGACAGCATAGCCAACCAATGAGCCCCAGGTCCCAGTAAGAGACTTTGTCTCTAAAAACCAGGATAGACAGTAATTGAGGCATGACATCTAAGGTTGACCTCTGGTGGCCACTTCACACACACATACACAGGCATTTGTGCACTTGTACTCACAGGTGTGTGTGGTCACATGGACACACACACATGCATGTGCACACACACACACATATACACACATGTGTGTGCATGCATGCATGCATGCAGATGAGAATCCCAGGAAAATGGCACTCTCCCCTACCTCTCTCTCAACACAGATGCATGGACCAAGGCCTTGAAATTACAGCCAAGTGGGTGTGGGATGTGTGGGTTTTGGCGGCATCCTTGCAACATGTATGCACCCTAGTTTTATAAAGTTCTCGATTTAAAAAAAAAAAAAAACAAGAGCAGACAGTATAGAGCTGCCTCATTGTTACAATAGTGATTGGGTCCCAAAGAGTAGATATTTAAATCTGTTCTTAAGAGAACCTCCTGATTCAGCTGTGCCCCAGCATCTGATCAGAAATGGGAGCCGCCTTCTTCTTTTCCTGTCCACGATTAAGAAGTAAGCATGCTCATGGATCAGAGAGCATCGCTGATTTTTCTTTCAGGAATAAAGATGGGCTCATTTAACATAATTTCTACCTGTTCTCCTGTGATTAGTGTTTAAGTGACTGTCTCTGGGTATTAGTCACTCCGAGGAAATGAAAAGATGCCACGGTAATTGGCCATGTGGTTTTCTTTGCTTCCCTGGGGATTTCACTGGGCTCAGAAATCATTTTTTAACACAGGTCCTGTCTGCACTCTTTATTTAGCTAATTAGAGGGCTTAAGGGAGCAGTTGGCATGGGAGGGGGCGTGGGAGGCAAGAGGAGAGACAACATGCTATAATGTCAAAAGAATTGCTTGAAACGGACTGAGTTCTCATCCAAACTAATAAGCTTCCTCTCCTATTACTCTCTTCCCTTGGATGGCCGCATTGCCCACTCATCTCCCTTAGCCCACACCCTGCAACACTGGCATCATGCCCTCCTTCGCACTGGTGAGCAAAGCAAGTTCAGAGAGGCTGCCTTGAGCAAGGTTTCCTAGCTGGGAAGCAACGAGAGATTGGCCAGAGTTCTAGCCAGCCTTGACTCCTTGCTGTGTCCATCCATCCTTGTTTAACCTATTGAATGCACCTGGGGTTCCTGGACCCTGCCACTCTGCCTCCTCAGCGTTGCTTGCTTTGTTCGTGGTCCTGCTGATGCTGGCTCTGCTGAGCATCTGAGTGCTTTTCTGTCTGAGGACGATATTAAGCATCTCCCCTTCCTTGCTTCCTCCCTTTTGTGTTACTCTTCTCTTTCCTTTCACATACAAACCAGAGCTGGTGTGATAGGTACAGAGGGTGAAGAGGGGAGAGATGGAGGGAGGGTGACAGAGAGAGAGAGAGAGAGAGAGAGAGAGAGAGGCAGTTCTGTTCATTACAGTGTTTTCTAGAGATGGGCAACACTTGCTTCTAAATGAGCTCAGAGTGATATGGGAAGAAGAGGTAAATTTTCTGTTTCTGTGTCTTTGCCATCTTTTTGTTTTGTTTGTTTGTTTGTTTTGTTGTGAGGAGCATTCACTGGACACGTTATCATACCTCTAGCTCCTTGTCACCTCTCCAGCTGCAATTATGATCTGCAGGAGGTATTATCCTGCTTAGATGTCTTTTGTCCACTTGACACAAGTCACCTAGAGGGAAGCGTCTTCAATTGACAAAGTGCCTCTATCAGATTGCCATAAGCAAGTCTGAGATGTGTTCTCTTGACTAATGATGTGGGAGGGTCAAGACCACTGTGGGCAGTGCCACCCCTGGGCAGGTGATCCTGAGTTATGTAAAAATCTACCTAAGCAAGCCAAGAAGAATAGACCAGTAAGCAGCACCCCTCCATGGCTTCTGATTAGTTCCTGCCTCCAGGTTCCTGCCTTGAGTTCCTGTCCCCAACTTAACTTTGCTTGGCTCCTTTAAAGGTTCTAGAGACAGGGCTCACTGTGGGAATCATGCCCAAATATATTCTTATTAGTCACCTGCCTCCAAAATTGATTGTCTGCAATGGACTTAGAGTGAGTAGATCCCACCACCAGTGCCTAGCCCTGCTACCACATTAGGCAAAACTCAACAGTTGACAATGTGGGAGGCAGGCTCTGCAGTATGTGGTCCCATGAGTGTGTATCACAGGCAAAGGCACACTGCACACTTCGAAGACAGACCAGCCATACTGTTTATCTCCCCAACCCTTCCCTCTTGTTCACTTCTGGTTTTTCTATCAACACCTGTAACAAAGAATCTCAGTTTAAAGTTAGGGGTAAGGTCATCCTGTTCTCAAAATATCCTTATTTATTATATGGGCTGTAAACTCACTTTAGTTTGTAGGTAGCAATCTTTCCAAAGCCCATTTACATCTTTGTATTTGCTTTGCATCAGCCCTGTAGAGATTATGGGAGTCTTATTTTATAGCAAGGTAAGTGTGTCTGCCCAATAGAAGAGCCACCAGCCAGATATGGCTATTTAACTTAAAATGACTCCAAAGCCTAGTAATTGAAAAGCGTCATCTCTTCACATACCAGCCGTATTTCAAGCTCTCAGTAACAGCATAAAATAGTAAGTGCATGTGTGTAATTATGTTGAGCCTTCACGAGACTTAGCAACATGGTCCAAGAAGCAAGTACAGCTTTATAGATGAGGCTTCTGAGATTTAGAGTAAACAAAAAACACTTGGACTACTCAGGCTCCTGAGTCCCCTTTCTGAAGAATCATATCACACTGTCCTCAGGACGGAGAGATAGCCACGAGGATGCTTACTGAATGCTTTGGGCAAATTCTGCTTCTGGGAGGTGTGTATACAGCCTTTTACCTGCTCCTCTCACTGAAAGCGCAGCAGAAAACCCCAAGGCATTATTCATACTATAAACATGAGAAGATTCTGAAAGCTGTACAAAAAGTAGACTGGCTACCAACCTAGAGACCTAGAGACCGGAGAAGCGATCTGGTGTCACATCCCTGAGATTTCCTTTTTTCTTGTACATCAATCACTTCGTTGGAGCCAAAGAAACCAGCAATGAAGAAACTGAGGTTCAGTAAAAAATACTGTGAGCCAAGGCTGCTTTCTGCAGCCAGATGTCCTTGATGGAGCAAATGAAGTAGGACAGAGTTTTGCACAAAGATTCCTCTGCTTAAAGGAAATAGTAAAGGAAAAAAATGTAGCCCCACCCAAGTCAACAAAGGTGAAGTATGGAGTCAAGACTCCCAGCCTTGGCAGGCTTGGGTAAGGTACTTGATCCTGGTCTAGGGAGTGGGATTTTCACCTCTATTGACTGGCAACCGTGTGCATCATGATCGTAATGGAGACACCTGAGAAAATCAGACCCCATTTCTATCAGGGGGCCCTCTCCACTCCCAGTCAGGGAGGGTGAGTTGCTGCTGATGTGTACTGGGTTTTTAGACTAGGGTGTTGTGTTTGCATCTTAATGGACATGTACGGAGTTATATCTTACTATGTTTTCTTATGGCTACTTTTTAAGATTTATTTTAATTTTTAAGTGTGTATGAGGGAAGGGGAGATGTACACACATGTGAGCATAGGTGCCCTCGGAGACCAGAGGCATCCGGTCTTTGGGAGCTCATATTACAAGTGGTTGCCAGCTGCCCAGCATAGATGCTAAGAATTGAACTCAGGGGTTCTCTATAAAAGCAGTAAGAGCTCTTAACCACTATGCCATCTATCTCTCTAGCCCCATGATTATTCGTTAAGCAATATGATATAATCACTCCTATTTTTTCATGTTATGTATATGAGTGTTTGCCTGCCTGTATGTATGTGCACCCCATGAATGTCTCGTGCCTCAGAGGCCAGAAAGGCCCTGACACTGGAGTTACAGGTGATTGTGGGCTGTCACATGGGTGCTGGGAACTGAACCCGGGTCCTCTGAAAAAGCAGCAAGTGCTCTTAACTGCTAAACTATCTCTCCAGCCCTGGAATAACAGCATTTACATCATGTACTAGAAAATCCTCTAAACATGCTGTGAAAGAAATGAGAAAGTGTGCACAGGAGATATACAGACACTGAACCTTTTTATATAAGGAATTCCAGCATTCCCAGACTTTAGTATCCTCCTAACCAATGGATTTGAGTCTGAAAACCAATCCTCTACCAAAACCATAAGACTGTCTCAAAACAACAACCACAACTAGACTAGGTGGCTAAAGAAATGGCTCACCGAGACCTCTGGCTTGGCTGCTCTTACAGGCTCAGTTCCCAGCACCCACATGGCCACCTCTGTCTCCATTTCCAGGCCTTCACACTTAAACATTGTGCTTTAACCATAGAGCCATCACTCCAACCCCTTACCAAATTTCTAGAGTCTGTATTTTTTTTTTTTTTTTATCTTTTTGCTAAATTTGGAGAGACTTCTGCCATTGTTTCCCTGGGTTGGTTTTGTTTTGTTTAGCTTAGTTCTCTTCTCATTCCAGGGCTCTAGTGACACAATGTCAGACCTTTATTGGTCTGTATATTGGTCCCTGAAGCTAAGTTCTGCTCCTAAAAAGAAAGTGATTGTTTCCTCCATTTCAGTTGAATCATTGGTATTGGTCTGTCCTTCAGTTCACTGAGTCTTTCCCAGCTCCTCTGTATCTCTCCTGAGTTTATCACTTCTGTTCCTTGTTCCAGTCCCAGGGGCTCTCATGCCCTCTTCTGACATCTACAGGTATTGCATACACATGGTGCAAACATTCATACACAAACAAAATAAAAGTAAATAATTTAAAAAGAGAGAGTAGGAAATGAAGAACAAACTAGAACTAACTTTAAAAAGAAGTGAGAGCAGAAATCATTAAAATTGAAAAGAGAAAAAAATCATTGACAGAAAGTTCTAGTTCTTTGGAAAGATCGATAAAATTGATATTCAACAAGTCTGAGAAAGAAACTAAGAATGAAGACATACTGTTCAAATATCAGAAGTGAGGTGAGATATTCCCTCAAGCCATGCAAATATCAAAAGGTAAAGAGCTAATGCCAGCTTGAGGTCGTAGACAAAGTGGACGGGTGTCTGAAAGTATCATAACTCCCTCAAATAGACAGCCTGGCAGACCTGCAATTAACTATGAGAGCTTGAACTCAAGTTTAAAACTGAATTTTAAGACTGCCAGAAAAGAAATAGCCAGCATCAGATGGCTCCGCTAAAGAACTCGAAGAAAAGGAAGAGTTAAGAACAATCGTAGACATTTTCTTCCAGGAATTAGAGGGTAGAATCCATTACAATTTTTCATGATGTTTATATTTCTCTGGTATGAAATCCAGTGGCCATTTTTTCAAAAGCAAGAATAACAATCTAATCATTCCTTATGAATATGATGCAAAAGTCCTTAACAAAACAGTAGGAAGTAGAAATGTTTTGTCACCCACAAACCTTTCTTCACATTCCTTTTTAGACAGCCACAGAGATTTTGTGTTCTCTCCCTCTCTCCTTCCCTTCCTCCCTCCATCCATCTTACCCCACACACCTTGCTATCTCTCCCCCTAGGCCCACTCGACCTCCATCCATCCTCCCCTCCCCCTCTCCCGATAACTACCCCATCCCACCCCATCCCAGCAATCACTGACTTTCCTGTCTCTGTGATGCTATATTTCTAAGAATGCCACAGGAAAGCAGTCATGGAGGCATCCGAGTTCCACATTTTCCTTCTCTTGCTTAGCATCCACATTTGAAATCCATCAGTGTGGTGTGGAGGAGTCTTCACATAAAGCTGAGGCATATTCCACTGTGTGGATAGGCCACAGCTCTTCATTCCCACCTAGGGGCATTTGTGATAGCCCCAGCTTTCGTTTCTTACTTGTTCTGCTGCTGTTCTTTGGATGAACACGAAATCTTATTTCATTTGAGTTAACACCTACGAATTAATTGCCTGGTTGTTTTGATTGTTGTAGATTTAACATCATAAAACACTGTCAAACTGCTTTGCAAAGTGACTGTGCCGTCTTATATTATTATAAACAACTCAGATAGAGTTGTCTGGAGGTTTTTGGTGGGAGGGATGTGTTAGCCAGACACTGTAATGTCTGGTGCATTACACAGGAAAGAAGGGGACTGGTATTTTGTCACAGCTTGGATATGTCAGTCTTTGGTCCTTAGTGGGCTCTCAGTGAGCCAACACATCATGGCAGCACATGTGGCAATGGCTGTTCATTCCACAGCTGGAAAGCAGAGAGACACACAGAGAGAAGACTAGGATAAGAGTGTGACCAAGGACACACCCATAGTGACACTTCCTCCAGCTATGCCCATGTAAATAAAGTCTCCAGAACCTCTCAAATAGCATCACCTAGCTGCAGACCAAGCCCTCAACACCTGATACATATATTCAAACCGTGGCAAGGAGGAGAAGCTGTTTTGTTGTTTTTAACCATTTTACAGCATGTATGATGGTATTTCATTGTTTTGATCTCCATTTTCCAAATAGCTACTGATGGAGCCAGCTATTTATTTGCTATTGTCATTTATTGGTGAACACAGAGTTTTTTTTAAAAAAATCCTTTACTACTCTTTTTATTGAATCATTACTTTACTGGAAAATTTGAAGGGTTTTGTGTATTCTGAATGCAAGTCATTTTTTAGACATATAACTTGAAAGTGTGTTTCTCCCAGTCTGTAGTCTTCTAGTAGAGACTAAAAAAGCAATAGGGTTTTTTTTAATTTTCTTTAAATTAAGGGCAGGAGTTGTATGTGCATGAATATGAATGTGCATGTAAGTACATGTGTAGTTGTACATGTATGTGCTGGTGTGCACACATGTGTGCACTAGCCTGTGGAGGCCCAATGTTGCTCTCAGGAACTGTCCTAGATTGCTTTGGCACGTTACTCATGGAAACAGAGTCTCTCAATCAAACCTAGAGCTCAATCTACTTCTCTGCCACAGGAGAATTTTAAAATGTCTAGACTGTTCTTTCTCCAAAACTGGAAGCCTAAAATATGATCCTGAAGTGTCTTAGAAGACTTCCTCTTCCTTGTCTTCTCCCATGTGACTCAATCCAGTATGTCTTGGTGAAAATTTTATAATGGAATTATTTTTGTCATTTTGGCTCATGTGTCTAAGTGATTTTGACCAATGAAAAGGGGGAGAATGAGCCATACTGAAATATCAAATGATCTGACTGCAGAAGAACTTACACTCAGGAATGACACTGCCAAATCATGATATTCAGATTTTAAAACTCTTCTTAAAATCTGAAGAATAAAGTCCACCAGTTATTCAGCTCTCATCTAATCACACCCATTATGAGTATTGTAATAAAAAATAAATTAAGAAATTCAACTCCCTCTTTTTGTTAGGATAAGCCTGTTTCAAATTGTATGGGAAGTGGCCTACCTCTAAAATTCAACAAGTACAGGGCATGGTGGTACACACCTTTAATCCCAGGACTCAGGAGGATCTCTGAGTTCAAGGCCAGCCTGGTCTATAGATTGAGTTTTAGGACATCCAGGGCTACACAGAGAAATCTTATCTCAAAATAAATAAATAAATAAATAAATAAATAAATAAATAAATAAATAGAAGAAAAGGAAGGTAATACATTAAATTCACAAAATGTTTGTGTTAGTCAAACAAAACACATCTGTGGCACCTGAAGATTACCACGTCAGCCTTTTAAGACCAATCCACTTTGCATCTTTCTCCATCCCCAAATGAGATGATCAAAAACCACAAACCTAAAGGACTAAAGCTTTTCTCCACATGTTAGGGAGAATGCACAGCGTTTGTGTTTCCAGGTCCAGGTTGTTTCACTTCTGGTGACTTTCCAGTTCCATCTAGTTCATCCTTTCATTTTTTTCCTCTTTACAGTCGAACAAAATCTCACTGTGTCTATGGACCACATTTTCATTATCTGTCAGCCGGTTCTAGGGCATCTAGACTGTTTGCATTTCCTAGTTATTGTCAATGAAGCAGCCATGAGCACACACACACACACACACAAACACACACACGTGTCTCTATGGTAGGATAAAGAGTCCTTTGGACAAATAACTGGGGATGGCATAGCTAGATTGTATTTATAGCTCTATTTCTAACTTTTTAAAGAACTTCTTCCATGTCGATTTCCAAGCACCAGTTACAGTCGCCCAAGGGCTGAGAAGTGTTTTAGGAGTAGGCTCCAAAAGGATGGTACTTAGTACCCGTAAATGAGGGAAAACTAGTGTCAGGAATGTGTCTTTACACGGCCAGAGAGTGAGCTCACCTAGGCAGGATCCAGCCTTCAGTGTGATTGTTTCTCTCCTAGGACTCCATAAAATAATGATAGATACAGCCAGCCTGTCAATCAGTTCAGTATCTGCCATGGAAAGCATTCCTTTAAATCCATGATTGTGTATTAATTAGCCCTAAACACTGGCTGAATACATTGATGAGAAAGGATGAAACATTAAAATGTCACACCAAGCAAATCTTGAGTTTTCTTTAGGGGTGGGGGACTTAGGGGGTTTTCATCTCACTAGAATAGGACACATGCTTGTTATAAATCCGCTGCTGAACCTGCCAATCAAGGAACAAAGTCCTGAGAGCATATGTGATTATATGGAGGTGGGCATGCGAGGGTAGGAGGATGAATGTCAAAAGGTGACTCTGGATGTCCTGTAGAGCCTTCCTAATGCTGTGACCCTTTAATGCAGTGCCTCATGTTATGGTGACCCCCAACCTTAAAGTTATTTTCATTTCTATGTTATAAATGCATGTTTGCTACTGTTATGAATTATAATGCAAATATCTGTATTTCCTGATGATCTTAGGCAACCGTTGTGAAAGGGTCGTTTGACCTCCACAAAGGGGTCACATGTTGAGAACCACTGCTCTAGAATTTCTGTGCCATTTCATGTATGGGTAGTTGGTTTTCTACGTATAAAACCATAGTGCATGCTATAAACTGGCACATTCTGGAACACCATCACCGTACCATAGAATATTGGAATACCATAGAATAGTATGAAGACGTTTCTTATTTTTTTTTATGTTCACCTTATTTATTGGAAGGAGAGGAGGCATGCCATGGTATATAAGTGGTGATCAGAGGACAACCTGTGGAAGCTGGTCCTCTCCCTCCACCTTTTGAGTCTCAGGGAACAACATGGGTCATGAGTCTTGGCAGCAAGTGCCTTTACCCTCTGTGCCACTTAGCTGCCCCAAAGCGTTCCCTCTTCTTTGAGTGTTTTGGAACATTATGTGAGTAATTTGTTGCCTTTAATTGAGCTTCTTGAAAGCACTCTCCACTATTTCATCCTTTTGCCCATGGTCGGAAGATTCCAGCAGATGACTCCATTCAGGAAACACGTGCAGCCTTTCTCCCTAGTGAGGCAGAGCAGCTGCTTCAGCCTTGTTTCCTGTCACCAAGTCTTCAGATGGAGCAAGGAAAACAAAATTCCTGCAAGCTTGATTGGCTCAGTGGGAATTCAGACATGCAGCATGAAATTAGTCCGAAGTGAAGTTTGTCTGGATTAATAGAACACGCACGGCGGCCCCTTTGTAAAGTTGCTTTGGTGGCGACCACGTTGGATCAACAGCCTGGTATTATGGATACGACCTCTGAACATATTCAAGTACTAGTAGTTGGCTGTACAAAAAGACTTGTAGGAGCCCATGGAACTCTGTCCAGGGAAAGGCAGGAAGTAAGAGAACAGCCAGCTTTTGTCACAGGAGCACCTCCTTAGAACTTCCACAGCTGTGACAAGTCAGGAGGTCAGTACTGAAGATGGAGCAGTGATCTAAGAGAACGTCCATTAACCATCTATAGCATCTAGATTGCAGCCATAAGCTGCATCTAGGACTGACACCTTGCTGTTGCCCTGTGGATAGGTGGTATTAGTCTGCACGCATTGAGACTAAATCAGTAGCCATAATCTATTCTCCTTCCCTCTCTCCCACCCTCTCTCCCCTCTTTCCCCATCTCCCTGTTTTTCTCTCCCTCCTTCTTCCCCTCTCACTCTCTCATATTCTCCCTCCCTCCCTTCCCCACCCCATTTCTCTCTTCAACAGAACTTTCCACTTATAGAACATTTCTCAATATAAAGATGAAAGTTACTATACTTTCTTTTAATTGAATGCACATCCCCTATATGCTTGGCGGAAGTATATAAGACTTTGTGATTTTATAAACTGTTACTATATTGATTGTTCCATGGCCTCCCCATTCCCCAATAAAGTTACAAAGCACTCATATTTCAGCCTCCAAGGGCAAGCTGACAGGCTTGTTGGGAAGCAGTATGGTGGTGCCCTGTCTGAGCCCAGGCTCATGGAAGCTGAGATGGCAGGACTCTGGTTCAAGTTCATCTGCTGAGAAAGAAGCTTTATTGTGGGCTTTGGTGAGTTTAGGATGCTTAGGTATTACTTTCAGAGATGCTGGACCTTAGAAACTGATAGGTTTTAGATCAGAGTCAAGAAGAAAAGTCTTCTAAACAGAGAAAATTACATAGTCCAAGCCATGAAAGCTAGGATGTACCTTTTGGTAGTAGTTCAAATGGACCGTGATTAAAATTCAGTCTGGGTGTGGCAGACAGTGAGACTGGAAAGTTGCCCTGTAGAGGCAAGCTCTGCAAATGTATACTGGGCAGGTGCATATCTAGTTCTGCATCATGGAAGATTCTAAGGGGACAATGGTGAATGGGCCAGGTCCCTGTCTGTCAGAGCTCATCATTCTCAAGGAGAACCCTTGGGCTCTCACTATAAACAGCAGCACACCTGTCTTCATTACCAGCAAGAGCTTCATTCCCAATAAGGGGGACGATGGTCCACTAAGAGGGTGGGAACTTTCTTCCAGAAACCTTTTTACACAATTGAAGTAGAGGCATAGGGAAAGGCTTAAAAACAATCAGTTGTCACTCATTATTGGTTTGGGGTTGCTGCATATTGTTTTCTTCCTTTACTTTAAGAGACTTCCTGTGTTGTCTTCTGAGGACGCTCTCTGGCTTTCTGTGGACACTATGCATTCATTGTACAAAATACACAGTTTCCTCATGACACTTTGAAACACCATATGGCATACTTTGAGAAACATTTACCCTTCTTATGGTCGCCCGCCTTTCTCGCCCTGCCCCCTCATCTCTGCTGGCACCTTGTCTACTTTCCCATCGATTTCTGTCTTGAGTTCCACACAGAGAGAAAATGTGTAATATCTGTCTTCTTGTATTTGTCTTAGTTCAGATGTCCCAGGGACCTGCAGCTCCAGCCATCGTCCTAAAAATAATACTCTCTTGTAACTAAATAATACTCTATTATGCATCTCCACCTCATCTTCCTATGCTCACAACATATATTTATACATCTTCACTACCCATTCACCTATTGACTGGGACGTAGTCTGGTTCTGGATCTTACAGAAGTGATGCCTCAAGAAACATGGTGAGCAGACGCCTTTGTTTTACTAGGCTGATTAGACTCCTTAAGAATCTCAAGAGTGGGATGGCTTGATCATACAGTGCTGCTGTCCTTTGAAGAATGTTTTTCTATACTGATTTCCACAGTGGTTGGACTAATTTACTCTCCTACCATGGATGTAGAAGAATTCATTTTCCCTAACCCAACCCCTCCTCCCAGCATGTGTGGTTTTGTGGTTTCTGGGTGACAGCCATTCTGACTAAGCTGAGATGGAAGCTCAGTGTGCTTTTGATATGCATTTCAATCGTGTCTCAGGATGTTGCGTGCTTGCTTTGTCTCCTGCACTTGCTGTCCATTTGCACGGCTTCTTTTGAGATTTGTCAGCTCCATTTATTTGTCCATTTACTGAATAACTCAATCTCTTGGTAGTTGGTGTTTTTAATTCTCTGGAGGTTCTAGGTATTAGTCCTGTTGAATATTCTTCTAGCAAAGATATTTTTCTGATTCTGTAAACTTGTCTCTTCTCTTGGTCAGTCGTTTTCTTTGCTGTAAAGTTTTCTTACTTCACACAATCACATTTGCCAGGTTTGGGTTTGGATGTGGTTTCTGAGATCAATATTGGAGTCTTTTTTCAGAAAATCATGCCTATGTCCCTGTCTCTCCCAGGAGTTTTAAGCCGTTAGCTAAACTCTTGATCCATTGTGAGTTGATTTCTGCACATGGTGAGAGATGGAGCTCTAATGCAGATGCACCACCCTTCACAGGCTGGCTTTTCCCCTGGGGATGTGCGGCACCTTGCTGAGAACCAGGAGGCTGTGTTTGTGCTGCTTTGCTTCTGGAGGCTCACTCCCCCTGCACCCTTCTGTGGATGGCTGTCTTTGAGTACTAAGCTGTTCTCCAGTGGTTCTCTAGTGTTTGCTTTGTGTCTTGTGGTGATGGTTTGAATCAGTTGTTGGCTCTGCTCACAGTTGTTTTGGCTACTACGGAATTTTAAGACTTTTTTCTTTTTAGGTCTGTGAGAAAGGTAACTGTTTTGATGGGGACTGTACTGGGTCTGTGGACTGTCTTCAGTGGCAGTCCCATTTTGATAGTATTGATCCATGGACATCAGCTTTCCTTTCATCCTGTCCTCTCTTCGGTGATTTATGATCTTCAGTGTACAAGTTTTTGTCACTTTGGTTAAGCTTATGACAAAGCAATTTTTTTTTTTCTTTATGAGATGCTTACGGTTGCAATTCTCTTCATGATTTCTTTCTCAGCAACTTCATTGTTAGATGAATATCTAGGTATAGCCAGGCATAGTAGTATACCTTACAGTCCCAGCACTCAGACAAAGAGGCAGGGGGATAGTTACAAGTCTGTAAGTCAGCCAGGTCTCCATAGTGAGTTCCAAGGGATACACAGTGAGACCAAGTAGTTTGTTGGTATTAGCAAACAAGAATGAAAAGACCTATGGAAGGAACAAAACTGAGTTTACTGCTCTATTTGATGTAGACAAGCAAAGTTTCTCAGCCCAGTGAGAAGAGCCAGTGTGGCATCCTGGTGTGGCCATTTTACTGGGAGGAGACAATAGCAGAGAGACATGAAAGGAACAACCAACATGCATTTGGAGGTAGCTGAGAGACATGTTTGTGAGCTCCCAACCCTGTGAAATCAGAAGGCCATCCAGAAGCAGCCTGAGAGACAAACATGAGCAAGAGAGCTTCACCGTTGCCATAGATGTGACCCGTGGAGTCCAAGAAAAGCCAAGTCACCACAAAAAGGAAAGAAAACAAATATGCAAAGGCCCACAATGTCAAACTCTCCATGGCTATACTTAACAAAGAAAAATAAACAACCTAGGTACTCAACAGTAGGAATGGATTAAACACACACACACACACACACACACAACTGCCTATGCCTATAAGGTTGAAAACAACGCATGGTTAGAGATGAGAGGGCCAGATATATATATATACATATATATATATAATATATATATATATAATAAATATATATATATATATTATATATATATATGTATATATATATATATATAATATATATTCATTTAGTATGCTACCTTCTGATAGAAAATGATGTCAGAAGTAGGAATATATAAATGCATGTCTTATAGTCCCATGAAATAAAATAGTAAAAGAATAAACAAAAAAACTAATAAAAAATTGTCACCTACAGGACTGGAAGGAAACGGGAGGGAGAGATGAGGTCAAGGCTAAAACAGCTCAGTGTGTGTTGTGGATGTTATTCTAATTTTTAACCAAGGAAAAAGTACTCAGAGTATGAATTTAGGAAAACAAGTCAGTGCTAAACGCACAGCCATGAGTCTGCTGTGAGGGACTTGGGAAGCGAGTGTCTCCAGGAAGGAACAGGTGAGGGCAGAGAAAGCTCTTTCCTGTAAGATACAGAGCTTAAAAAGGAAGAGGTGGGGTCAGAGTTCACAGGTGAGGGGTGAAGGTGGCTTTCCTTTCTCTCTTTGCCACATCCCTAGCTTCTTCAGTCCCCCACAGTCCTTCTTCTGCCCTTCCCCCAACCTTCTGAGCCATTTCTACTGTGGGCCATGCTACTACCCTACCAAAATGAGCCTCCTTCCCATGATAGACACACTCACTCTCCCTCTCCCTCTCCCTCTCCCTCTCCCTCTCCCTCTCCCTCTCCCTCTCCCTCTCCCTCTCCCTCTCCCTCTCCCTCTCCCTCTCCCTCTCCCTCTCTCGCTCTCTCGCTCTCTCGCTCTCTCGCTCTCTCGCTCTCGATCTCTTTCTCTCTTCCTCCTCCTCTTCTTCCTTCTTTAAGTTATCTAGCTAGGGCTTAAACTGTGGCTCTTCCTGCACTCCTGTTCTGTTTCCATGCATCAAGCCTGACATCTTTCACCTAGTGTGTGGCAACCATCTTAGCAGTGATTTACCTCCTAGACAGGAGCCTGCACATTGGAGAGTTTTCATTTCTGTCAGGCTCTGCTGTTACACTGGCATTCCACTAAAACCCGGGCAGAAGTCACAGAAGGTTTGACTTATACTCTTTCTCCCACCTAGAGTCACCATGAACTAGATAAAGGGTTTGCCACCTGCTTGGTGTTCATTATCCTACAAGGAAGAGCAAAAACAGAGGGCCACCTTAGAGGTGAAATCTTAGCAACTGTATCAGGAAGGCTGTAGAGAAAGAGTTTGATTCATACACAGGAGGCTAAATGAATGTTGATCAAATTAGAAGTAGGGAAGTGGTAATTCCCCATTGCAAGGGTATTGCTTAGAGAGAGGAGAGGGCAGAGATGGGGAGAAAGGGGACCATGGAAGGGGCTTTCTTTATTTCTTCAAAGGAAGAAAACCAGAGATGGACCTAGCACTTTGTTGTATGAACAGAACATAGGAGAAAAGGTCAGGATGCCAGAGGACATACCCACTCCTGCCTATATGGTTTGGGGCAGACAATTTAGCCTCACATGCCTTTTTCTACTCTGAAATTCTAAGCTATTGATGTACTTCTTCAAAAGAGTTAACTGAGATGATATAGTAACAGCATTTGAGAAGTTCTGAGCACAGAGTGAACACACAGTCATTACTAGATCCTGTTTCACTTTGAGTCATGGTCTCCATTATAACAATGTGATAGTTCAGTACATAGCTGATCTGCTTTAAAGAAGATACAGAATATACCTTGTAGATCCATTACTCATGTTAATTTATTATCCAGCTGTGATACCATAGACAGAGAATGAAATAAACCACCCTTAGTGTTCTGTTGCTGGGATGAAATATCCTGACAAAAAGCCACTTAGGAAAGAGTTTGTTTCAGCTCACAATTCTAAGTTACAGTCGGTCATTGGAAGGAAGGTAAGCCAAGAACTTCAAACAACTAGTCACAGCACATCCACAATCAAGAACAGACAGAAATTAATGCAGTCTTGTTAACTTGCTTGCCTGCTGTGCTCAACTTGACTTAGGCATTCTTATTGAGTTCAGGGACCCCTGCCTAGGGAATGGTGTCGCTCACAGTGGGCTAGATCTTCCTTCCTACACCAACTAACTTAATTAAGACAATCTTCCAAGACATGACCAGAGGCTAACCTGATGGAGATAATCCCTCATTGAGACTTTCTTCCTAGGTGCTTCTAGGATATGTCAAGTTGACAAAGCCAACCATGACAATTAGTTATTATGCTAAGGTGATGGGAATATATTGAGACTGCCTAAGGAAAACTAGGAAGAGAGAATGAGGGGACAAACTGGTTTAGACATGCCTGAGATCTCCTTGTTGGTGACCATAATGAACATACTGAACTAAAATACTAAAAGATCACCTACCTGATCTTTTAGGATCTGATTTGTAACCTGCAATGCTCACTGGAATCGCCAGTGGCATTAGGAAAAAAATCCAGCCTTGTCTCAGATGTTAGAATCAGAATCGGTGTGTGTGTGTGTGTGTGTGTGTGTGTGTGTGTGTGTGTGTGTGTGTGTGTTCAAAGCCAATTTTAACACAAAGCCACGGCTGTGCTTGCTGATGAGCTATGAAATTCCAATTTTGTGGCTTCTTTCAAGCTGTTAATATCAAACAATAAGAATAAATTAAATTTCTATCAGACCTTAGCGTTGTAATTATTTCCATAACTCATTTCATTTGGACTCTACCACAGCCATCCTCTGTTCTGCCAAGTAGACACATAAAGGTGACACATAAAGGTGCTCTGTGTCATTCTGGACCTAGACCCAAATTTTCATGTAAAGATTTCTACTTTATATGGTCACTTGTTCATTAAACAAGAATATGTGTCGAGATGATTCCAAACAAAACCAGATGCCCACGCAATCCAGAGCGATGTGGATTTCAGTCTGTGGGCAGATACCATAGCACATCTGTAATCACATTTCTAGCGTTGGACATGAGAAGAGCCGCACAGCAAATGCCTCTGTTCTTTTATTCACTTACCACAGTGTTATTGAGATGCGTCCACGTGAGGCATGAAGTTTGTCCTTTCTTTATTCTGGAAATCTTTGTGTGTGTGTAGAGAATAGTTGTGTGTGTGTGTGTGTGTGTGTGTGTGTGTGTTTCCAATTTGGCACTTTTACAAAAACGTTTGGATATGCACGTACAAGCCTTTATAGGGCTATATATTTGTATGTCCCTTAAGTGTCAAGGAGAAAAACAGCTGCATCAGGTGAGAGGCGTGTGGCATGTGTTTAACTTTCTATGAAATCAAATTTTTATTTTCTTGCAAAGTGATGGCAGTATGTAGCAGTATCACTGGGTTGTAATTTCCATGTCCCTGATGATTACGGATGCCACTGTTGTGTGGAACTGAAGGAGTCTCCTGAGGCCTGTGTACTAAAGGTGCCCAGGTCAGGATACTATAGGAATCTGGCAGAAATTTTTAAGAGTTGGAGCCTAATATGAGATTTTAGGTCACCAGGGGTCAGGCTCTTTAAGGGAATTGTGGGACACTGGCCTCTTCCTCTTTTCCCTTGTCTAGCATTTACTGTGTTGTAAACAGGCCTCCTTCTATACACACTCCCTCTGTGACATGCTCTGTTACTATGAAGCAGGAGCCATGAGGCCTGTTTATTACATAGTGTTATTATCTACTTTTCTGTTGATGTGATAAAATACCATGGCCAAGGTAACTGAAGGAAAAAGGAGTTTGTTTGGTTTACAGTTCTAGTGAGTAAGAGCATCTTATGACATGAACAGAAAGGTGAGAGATCACATCTTGAATCATAAGCATGAAGCAGAGACAGCCAACTAGAAGGAGCTGGATTCTTTCAACTTTCAAAGCCCACTTCCTGTGAAATACTCCCTTCAACTAGGCCACACCTCCTAAACCTTCCCAAATAGCACCACCAATAGGACCAAGTTGGTGGTACACCTAAATCTATGGGGAAACATTTTTATTCAAACCATTTCACATATCAAAACTTCCAAAACCGTGAGCCAAAATACATTTATTTTCTTTTTAAGTTGATGGCATAGTGCCTCAGATATTCTGTTGTAGTACAATATTCTGTTATAGTGATTGAAAGCTGACTAACAGATGCTAAGTATATTTTCATGTACCTATAAGTCAGTTGTGTATCTTTCCATTCAAAGTGTCTAATCACATTGCTTTTCTATTCTTCTGTTTGGCACTTTTATTCCTGAGGAGTCACCTCCCCGTGTGCATTTTAAACACAAGCACCTGTAGATATTCATAATGCCTGCCTTCTCTACTATGTTTTATTTTATTTGTTCCTTTTTAAGGGTCTTTTATCAAGATGGTTGATCTACTTCTGTGCTTATCAGTTTCTATGTCCTATGAAAAATTCTCCTAACCTAAAACCACAAAAATATTTTCCTATCTTCTCATAAACAAATGTGTAGTCAGGGGGCTGGAGAGGTGGCCCAGCAGTTATGAGTACTTGCTGCTCTTGCAGAGGACCCAAGTCATATTTCTACCATGTACTTGGTAGTTCACAACCATCTGTAATTCAGATTCCAGGAAATCTAATATCTTCTCTGGCTCTGGGGACACCAGATGTGCACATGGTACACATACACACATAAAGACACACACTCATATACCTATCCTAAAAAATAAATGTTTACAAAGAAAAAGCTATAAAGCCTAATCCTTTACATTCCTAAGTCCATATTAATTTAATGTTTACTATATAATATAAAGAACAAATTTATGGTCATCTTTTTGTTATGATGGCCAGTTTCTCTTTCCCTCTCATTGAACACACTCTTTTTCTCCCCACTAAATTGCTTTCATACCTTGGTTGAAAATCCAATTTAACTGCATTTGTGCAGTCTGCTTCTTGAGTCTTTTCTCTTCCAACCATGCATTTCCTTATTCTCTTGCTAACAGTACAGCTTTGGTCACTACATCTTCTTCATAGGTCAAGAAGTTGGTCTAATTTTGTCAGTGTTTTTCCTTTTGCATTAGCAATCCTAGGTCATTTGCATATCCATATAAATCAATCAATTGATGACTGTTTTTATTCTTAAGTCAGCTTTGAAGTCTTACCTATTTCAAAGAATGTGCTCATCTACATTATCGAATTTATTAGAAAATTATTAAACATATTCTCTTACTGTCTGTGCCTTAAAGAATGATTCAAGAGGACACATGTGGACACATTAACAGTGAAACAAAGCAGAGTGGAAAATTCATCCCATAACCTAGACTTAGTTGAGACCCCAGAAAATACCTCTTAGGAACTCAGGAGAAGTGGGAAACCTCACATCGAATCTCAGCAAATTCCTTGGTTCTCTTGTAGTTCTTGCCTCTTGCTTGTATAGCCCAATGTGTAGCCCAGTTCAGGAGTGCCCGTCTGAGGACTGCACAGTCCCCTCCCCAGACCTTGCCTTTCATTTCATCTGCCTCTCCATCCCTGAATAACAATCTCTGCTTCTTCCACCCAAGGTATGCTTTCTGCACAAGCTCCTCCCTTCCTGGGTGTCAGATGCAAAATGCTGATGGAGAGAGATCACAAGCTTTGAGCTTCTCTCAAGTTGTGTGTTTTCTCCTTTGGAGCCCGAAACTCCAAAAGCAGAAAACAGCAAGACTGTGCACTGCCTAATTTTATCGTTATTTTTTAATACCAGGAAGGTATGTCACAACCCATCACTGTACCATGTCTGGATCCCAGCACTAAGCTTTTGAGCAAATGCGTATGTGATGAAGAGAACTCTTAGAAACCTCTGGCTAAGTAACTTAGAACTCAAGTATTGAAGTTTGTACATGGAAAGAAACATCCTCTGCACGAAACAGTTGAGAGGCAATAGTCACAGTGTCTTTTGGAAAGCTCTCTCTGGATGTGGAGGGGTCACAGAAAGGGGCTCAGTACACTGGCAAGTGCTGATACACATGACATTGGGAGCTCAAAATGCCTCTGAGGGCACAGACAGACGGTGCAGTTTTTATCAACATGGGTTGATGTGGGTTTTTCCCCACATGAAGAATGTGACATACATAATCCCCCAAATATCCTTTTTGTAAACTTTAATATATCTTACAAATTGTATTTTCTCTGGATATCATCGCAGCTCCATTTTTCATTAGGTTCCGGAAACTCGAGCAAGTCTGCTTTCACCGCACAGACATTAAATGGCATGTCAAGATAACAAAATTGTTATCTATGCCTGGGAAAATAATTTGGAAACGAAAACTGCCCTAGGAATAAAAAGTAAATGAAAGTGAGCAGGAGGCAGGCAAGAGCCATGGATATTCTTGACTTCAGTGAGCAAAGGGAAACACACATGCGCATCTGCTGACCACGTTGTCGGCGAATCTGCTGAGTGTATTCTTGACGAATCTGCTGACTGTGTTCTCTGCCCCTTTCACACTGAGTTCTTTTCACCTGGGTGAAGAAAACTGCTTTTTCTGAATGTAAGAAGTTCAATCATCTCCCCAAATGACCCTAGGACATGGCTCAGTAGACAACAGTACTTGCCACCAAACCTAATGACGTGAGTTTGATCCCTGGGACCCTCGGATTAGAAGCCAGATAGAAACAGTTTCCTCTAGGTGTTATTTGAACTCCATACTTGAGCTGTCACACACACACACACACACACACACACACACACACACACACACACACACAAATATAAATCATTTAAAAATAAAGCTTTCTCGTCTGGCTGGCTGGACACTGGGGGCATTTTTCCACTGTCTAGATGGATGTCGGGGGTTCAGTGACGGAGGGCAGACAGAAGAGCATAGTGAGAGTGAATATGAGTAAAGTACATCCATGAAAAAATCATGATGAAACCCCTATTTTGTACACTGATTAGAAATTTTTAATTTTAAAAAGAAGTTATGTCGAATCAAAAAGCAAACTTGATAACTTGAAGACATCTTTATCTCGCTTGCTTCAACCCCAAGACCCCAGGCCCAGGGAGTGCTTAAGGAAAACCAATAGATTTATTTATTTATTTCTGTCTTGACTTCTTTTCTTATGAAGTTCTTCTCGCCAAATGGGTTTTCAGACCTGTTGTCCATTAACAGGTCCCCACCGCATTGCTAGGATCACACAGGACCCCAAGGAGGCTTTGTCTGTGTAGATTAGACCTTACAATATGTACCGTATTTGTAATTCAACCAAGAAAATATTTAGGTACAAATCATTTAAAGTAACAAAACAAATCCAACATCAGTAATAATAACACTAATGATAGGCCTATATAGATAAGATAAAGAATATATTTTTGTGAAAAGAAACTGTGTTTTTCCAAATGAAAACAAAACAAGAAAAGAAAAAAAGAAAAGAAGAAACAGGGCTGGAGAAGTAGCTCAGAGGCTAAGAGCATCCACTACTGCTCTTCCTGAGGACACAGTTTAGCTCCCAGCACACACATCTGGACGCCCACAACCTCCAGATACACACATCACACACACACACACACACACACACACACACACACACACATACACACACACACATCTTTTTAATTTTTTAAATTAAAAATGTATTAGTGATGGTTACAAAGCATTCTAGCTCTGTGTTCTGTCTTCATTGTATAGCTGGAAGAGTCTCTAAGAAGTGGTGTTGCCTGTGGGCTGTTTGAGGTGTAGATGATGCAGGATTAATGCTGATGCTTTACCTGTTGATCTGATCCCTCAGTGATCAGGCGCGTATTTATCTGCCTTCAAAGACAATCAGTAAACGTTTCTTTTCCCTGAGGACCATTAGGAACTTAAGGAGCTAAGCACATTGGTAATCTTTATTATGTTGTTCATGCTCTGTAAGTCCCATTGACTCTTGCGCTGCCTCACCTTTGCCCAATGACAATGGACTGTACAGGTGAGTTTTAAGGCCTTGTGACATGGCCCCTGCAGTCTCTCATGGCTGCCTTGCCAATGGCAAGAAGTCTGACCTCAGGTTTCCTACACAGCCCTGCAGTTTCTCCAAAAGTGTGTTGGTTCCTCTCAGAAAGTGAGGCGTCATCTTAGGACATGTCCATCACAACTGCACTGAGAGTTGTTTCAAGGAATTTTTAGAAGCCAAACTTAGGAAATGAGAAGATATATATATATATATATATATATATATATATATATATATATATATATCATGAGTATAGTGATATATAGTAATATATATATATATATATATATATATATATATATATATATATATATATATCATGAGTATAGTGACAGCAGGATTGTTCAAAAGATGAAGGCACTCTCATGCTGATTTGATGACCTAAGTTCAATCCTGGATCCTACAATGTGTCAGAAAAGACATGGCACACAAGACTTGTCCTCTGAGACCAGCCCCCCAACACACAAATACAATATTATTAGATTTAAATACACCATGCCTCCATGCAACACATCAGTGCATAGTTCAGAAAGAATAGTCTTTATTCATGTTCCCATTTTTTCTTCTTTCACTGCATTGACTTAATCTTTTAGGTTATTATTAATTGGTTGCAATTTAAAAGATGTCTTCTGTTTGCAATGATGGAAACAGAAAGAATTTCCCTGACAGTAATTTCTGTTGAATTGTTGACCTCTAGGTCAGTTCTGGACTAGTTCACTGCCCCTTTGTGCATGACTCATGAGTTGGGAAGAATTTTTGAATTTTTAAATGGGTAGGGAAAAGAATCAACATAATGTATTTCATGGCATCTTGTCTATAGTTCAAAGTTAGTGTCTACAGATAAAGTTTTATTGGATCACAGCCGCACACATTCTTTTGCATCCCTACAGTTGCTTTCACATGCAATGGCAGAGCTGAACAGTCAGAGATCCGGGGCCTGCAAAACTGGAAATAGTCACTGTCTGGCTCTTCATGCAAACACATTTGCCAGATTTGGCCACACTCGGTCCTATTGTGCTTCAGTTAAAAAAAATACATTCAATGAATTAAATGTTATTATATAATTATAATATAATATTATATAACCTTGTCTTCTACTTGGTGCCATTCTACAAGGTTTTAGGGTATTTTTCTTTTGGTGGTTAAGGATAATTGATATTTCTCATTTCCTTTGCCTTGACTTGGGAATCTTTCTTACTTTGGGCATCAGAATCCTGCTGGCTTTAAAAGTGATTGCTCTTAATTTGCTTTATTCACTATTGCAAAGAATTGGTATCAACCTAGTTGTCCATCAGCTGGTGAGTGGACAATGAATCTTTGTGTGTGTGTGTGTGTGTGTGTGTGTGTGTGTGTGTGTACATAACTTTGTGTGTGTATATATATATATGTATGTATATATATAAAGAGAGAAAAACAGACAAAATTCATATATGTATATGAATGCATTCCAGCTTTAAAGAAATATGTAATCACAAAATTTACAAGGAAATGGACTTAGAATGTGCATTAAATGATATTATACAATCTCAGAAAGGAAAACATCCTGCATATATATGCATCATATGCAGAATCTAGCTAATGATACGCATATAGGTACAGAATAGCATGTTAAAAAGAGGCCAGGAAAGGCTGAATACTAGGAGATGGGGAAAGACTGAGTGTAAGCAGTGAGCAGGAACTGTGGGAGAGGACATCGAGTTCACTGGTCTCTAGTTCTTACTCCATCACGTGCTGGCTAAGTATGTCAAGATACATGCAACAGTCAAAGTGTAAGGCTCAACGGGAGCTCCACAGCTTCCCCTGCAGACTGTTCTACCTCTACAAAGGCTCACTGAGTAGTGTCACCTGTGAGTCTTGTTAATTTTCATGTGGACTGTTTTATGTTCTTGTTTTGTTTGTTGAAACATATTTAATAACAAAGGTTTTTAATTTTAAAAAATAAGAGAGTAAGCAGGGAAGCTTTGAACACACTTGGGGTCTTTAGAAATATTTATATAGCATCAGTACAAAGAAACAGTGTGGACCCAGTGCTTGCTAGGATAAATTCTGATCGTTTCGGTTCTTCAAATGTTCTACCTCTCCTTGAATACAACTGTACAACTATCTACAAAATTATCCCAGATCTTAAGACTAGCTACAGTTTTCTCTCAAGGTTGCCTTGAATCCTCTAAGCATTTAAAACTACATTTTTTTCTCACTATTGGTAGGCAACTGGGCTCTCCTTCTGTGTTCAGCTAGGCTTCTCACAGAACTTTCCAATCTGGGGGTCATGACAGTGAATCAAAGTAAACTTACCAATTAAGCCTAATAATTTTCTGCTTTCTAATTGCAGATTTTTTTTTTTTTTTTTTTACTTTCTGTATTTTAAGTTTTTGGTCTTTTCAAGGCTGCTTAGTCTAGTGATCAGTTGCCTCTATTGCGCCTTCCCTGGCTATACCCGGAGCGTCTAACGTTCTGTGGGATTCAATTGTGGCTTCTTACACAAGGCCATCATTGTTGGTGTCTATAAGTTGCCTGCCATTGCAGTTTTATTTTTAAATGATTCACTGAAAGGATCTTTTTGTGAGTCCAAATGTGTACGTATAGTGTATGAATGTGTGTGTGTACATGCGAGTATGTTATGTGTGCATGTGTGTGTTGGTGTGCACATGCCACAGTATGGCTATAAAGGCGAAAGCACAACCTTCATGGGTTAGTTCTCGCCTTCCACCCTGTGGGTCCTGAGATTGAACTCAGGTCGTCAGGCTTGGTGGCAAGCCCCTGTACCACTGAGCCATCTTGTCTGGCCCACATCATTACAACTGCTATTTTTCAGCTGCAAAAAAAAAAAAAAAAAAAAAAAAAAAAAAAAAAAAAAAAAAAAAAAAAAAATTAGTAGCTATTTCATTTGATGTATATTTTAGACAGTGACTTTTGAGGAAAGATTTCACTGTTTCTAATACATTTTTGCTATATATACATTACTTGCTATTGTTTAGCGTGTAAAATTTGACAACTATAGCTCCTTATTTAGTAAGTGTACCATTTCTCAGTTTGGAAAACCCATTTGTTGGTGTGAAAACTTAGGAGCCTTGCACTGAGTGCCTGCTCATTGTCCCTCACTGGGACTGCAATTATTTCTCATTCCTGGAACAAGTAGATATAGGTATGCTTCCTCCAAATAAAAATGTGAAAATGTGTGCTCAAACATTTAGAAAAATGTATGTCATATGATTCATAAGTTCTTTTCTAAGAATGTATCTTGTGAAAATATTAAAAAAATGCCCTTCCAAATCCAGCCACAAAAATAAAAACCAAAAAACAACAGCAATGAAAAAAATTATTTCTTAGTTGTTTATAATGTACAGAATTTGCAAAGAAGCAAACATATTAACAAGAGTAAATAAATTTCTGTTTACTCATTTGAGAAACACTATACTGTCATAAAAAATGTTTTCTGAAACAAAAATAAAATAGAATGTTTGTGGTTTTTAAATGAAGAAGGGCTTGTCACAAAAGTATGTGCTAGAAATACTATCCCAGTGTTTATGACATGTTCTTGTTACCAGAATTAAAGTCAGGGTGTCACAACAAGGCCAGTGTTCTGGGGATGCGTGTGGAGAGCAAAGACTGGTGTGATGTCTTGAGAAGATAGATGCTCTGTCACCTTAAAGCTCCACCCCAAGACCTCAGAGGCACAGGAGGAAAGGGGAAGCAGGCAGTACTGTGGCATTCGGGGGTCTTCCTCCTTAAGGAAGGGGCATGGTTGTTTTATTACTTCTTTGAAAAACTGCAGTTTTTTGTAAGTTAAACCTTATGTCCATTAACAGACCCAAAGCCCAGGCTATTTCAAAAGTCTTCAGATGTCCTGGGCAAAAGTAAATAAAGATTTAACTGTGACACCTTAACCCTCTAGGGTGGGACTCCTCCTTAGCATTTTAAAGTCTTAGCCAAGGGGATGGGGAGAGGGGATGGGGAGAGGGGATGGGGAGAGGGGATGGGGAGGACCAAAGGAAGGAAAGTGAAGGACAGGTCTTGGTCATTCCATCTGCATTTCTAGACTAAAGTATCATGATTGACTTTAGTTGGTGATGTGCCTGTCTGCACATACACACTCACACATGTGAGTGTGTGAGAATCCATTGCATAAAATAGGCACACCGGGGGGACACACCAATGATGAATTGATTTAACGGCTTGTACATATTTGGCATTTGCAACTCAAACACAGCCATTTTTAAGCCCAGCTACAATAAAAGTGCTTTCAGATGGTTTTGGTGCCTGGATACAGGCACCCTTATTCTTAAAGGAAAGTCACTGTGCATTACTATATGAGGAGTTTCTAGAAGTGTCTTAATCATTGACTCAACTTGCTTTGTTTTTGCGGTCTAAGTCAAGACCTGAGTTTTGCATTCATACCACATAGCAAGGAGAGCGTGGGCTACACACAGAGACCCTCAGCAAGTGCAAGTGTGCTGTTGAGGCTACACAGCAGGGCCAAAGCAAAGCAGCATACACCTAAACTCAGTTCATTCTTACTGGTTATTTGTTCTTTGGAAGATTACAGAATACCTCTGTCTTATTTTCCTCATCTGTAAAATGGGGATAAACCATATGCAGCTTCTAGGGTTGAGATGAGACAGCTTATTAAGTAACACAGAGTAAGAAGCCAGCACAAATGTGTTAAAACACCCGAAGAATCACACTGTCACAGTTGCTGTCAGCAGACACCACCATGACCCAAAATGCTGAAGAACTCCTACAGGTGTTTGAAAACTTTGAAAAACTTAAAATAATTTATTTCTAACTCTTAAAAGCCTTTTCATCTAAAAAAAGAGAAGAAAAAGAAGAGAAGGAGGAGGAGGAGGAACTGGAAGAAGAAGAGGAAGAGGAAAATGATAAATATGCTATGTGTCACAAAGGAATGTCTGTAATCCCAGCATTGTGGAGACTGAAGCAGAAAGACTGCAAGGTCAAGTCCAGGCTGAGCTACCTAGTGTGACCCTCAAAGGAGACAGATATACAGATGGAAATGAGCACACATATGATGGCTTGATGGAGCTAAATACTGATGGACAGACAATAGGCTGATAGAGAGAAAGAAGTAGATGATAGGCATATGGATAGGCAGACATAAAAAATGATATATTGATAAAGAGAGCTAAGTAGATGATATACTAGTAGATGCATGGAAAGATAGATGATAGAGAGATAGGTGATAAATAGATGATTATATAGAGGTAGTTGGAAGATAGATGATAGATAGATAGATAGATAGATAGGTGATAGATAGATGATATAGACAAATAAACAATATATACTTCTTTGTATAATATCTTCTTGAACTTCATCCAATGCTTTATTTAAAATGATAGAACATCCTTTCTGACTCACTCCTGCTTCTTTTTAAGTACATTTTACGAATAAAATTTTATAAGAGGTTTTCTACAGAACCTAATGTGCACAGTTGACCCAATGTCCAAACATGTCTGTCCTGAACACATAATTATCCACAGTCAATGCTTATTATTCACTCTTAATGATCAGAATTGTATAAAATTCTGCTTTCCGAAAAGAAATAGTACAAAGGGGTATGTGATTAATTTTCTTGTCCTCTCGGATAACTATCTTACTTCTGAGCTCACACTGCTGTAACACTGTGTACCCGTTCACCAGAGAGTCAGAAAAGCAGAGGCAGACTGCATAGATTACATAATCTAGAAAGTAAAACATAGTCAAACTCTAAATTGGATTTGCATCTTAACCCAACCAGATATTCCAGTTAGGAGTTAAACTCCCTGTGCCTCCATTTTCTCACCTGTAAAGTAGATTTGCCCGTGTGTTTACATGGGGTTGTCAGTAGAATTAAATGGGATAAGAGTTACAAAATATTTTATATGTTGTCACATATTAAAAGTCCCAGTGAAGGGCTAGGAAGATGCCTCAGTCAGTAAGGTACTTTCTGTGAAAGCAGAGCCACAGGAGCCGCTTTGGACTTTCCTACCGTACAAGCTCCTCGTGACATCGAAGGGGAAATGTGTATGAAGTTCTGTGTTCAAACACTGAGGACCCGGCCACACACTCGATAGCTAAATGCCACCTACAGATGCTCATCTCAAAAGTGTCCATTTTTCTCGAGTAGGTTTCCTGAAAGATCCCAAATACTTCCAGGGAATTTCTACCATTGCAAATGAAAGTTTCAGCACGTTAATTAACAGGAAGCTTTATGAGCCAGGAATCTGAAAATCAGAGCATCTTGTCTGGTCCTTACTTCCCTGGATGGTCACATCCTCACCTATTTGTAGCCCAGTCAACTTGGTTCTTTGTGCATTACAGGTTTATAGAAAGTGATATGGTTAGTGAGTAGTGATATGGATAGTGAATAGTGATATGGATAGTGAATAGTGATATGGATAGTGAATAGTGATATGGATAGTGAATAGTGATATGGATAGTGAGTAGTGATATGGATAGTGAATAGTGATATAGATAGTGAATAGTGATATGGATAGTGAATAGTGATATGGTTAATGAATAGTGATATGGATAGTGAATAGTGATACGGATAGTGAATAACTTCAATATCATTTAGAGCAAATCATAATTTGTGAAGATTTGTAAATTCCTTAAAATATTAAGCAAAATATTAAAATTAAATATTTAAGCAAATGAGCCAAACTAAATAACTTGTCATAGCAAACAATATGCCCATATCATTTTATACATTCGTTTCAAATTCCTCCAGTGGACAATTTCTTTGTTAGAATATAAAAAAGAAAGCAAAACATTGAAAATATCCAACTTGGAGCCAGGTGTGGCAGTGCATGCATTTAACCCCAGGACTCAGGAGGCAGAGACAGGAGGATCTCTGACTTCAAGGCCAGCCTGGTCTACGAAGAGAAGTTCCAAGACAGCCAGGGCTACACAGAGAAACCCTGTCTCAGAAATGCCAAAACAACCAATTGCTCTCCCTCAGCGCTGTTTGTGTCTCAAGAAGTTCTAAGGCCTCGGGGTTAAGAGGCTTCATAAAGAGTACTGTTTTACTAACTTATTTTATTACGTCTTTGAGACTTTCATAAAACATGTTTTGATGATATTTAACACCCTCTCCTAACTCTTCTCAGATCCACCCCCTTTTTAATCCTTCAAAATCAATTTGTGCTGCCAAAATATTCTTGGATATGTGGTCTTCCACTGTAGAATGATCAACTTTCCAAGGACTACACTCACATGGCTTGTTACTTAATATTTTAATATTTGTAATTTTTCTTTGAAAATTTCATGCATTTATACAATGTATTTTTATCATACCCATCGACCATTACTGCCCTCCAGACTCCATCTCTCCCTGGTACCCCAACCCACCCCCCGCCAATTTCATATAGTCCTTTTTTCCCCCAGTAAGATGCTCTACAATGAGTAAGATTCCGGTCATGTGATTTCAAACAATGTCCTAATGGGAATAGGTATCAGTTGACATGTCAGGCAGGAATCACAACATTGGAGAACAATCTTTTCTGACAAACATGATTGCCCTTAATAACAGAAAAATGACACCCTGAACTCAGGATTGGATCTTTCTCCTTAAATTTTTACTTATTTTTATTTCTTTGTATGTGTGCGCCTGATTGTCTGTGTACACCAAACATACGCAGGTGTACACATGAAGGTCAGAGGAGGTATTGGATCCCTTTAAACTGGAGTTAGAGATGTTCGTGAGCTGCCTGATGTGGGTGAAGGGACTAGAACCCAGGTCCTCTCCCAGAGCAGCACATGCTCTTAACCACTGGACCATCTCTCCAGCTCTGAGGTTAGATCTTTCAAGGAGCCTTGAATGCCATGGCTGCTGTCTTAGATTTTTCCTTACCACTCTCCCTATGAATCTTTCCTTATATCTTCTTCTGTCTTCCCTTCTATCTTCCCTTTTCCTATCTTTAGGGTTTTACCAAACTTTCTGAGCCATTGCCAAAACTTCCACTGGAGCTGCTGGGCATTCCGAGTAATTTCTATTCTTTGGCCTTAAGAAAACTTTTAGTGCATGTGTTTCTGCCTAGAAAACACATTTTTAGTCCATAATAAAACATATCAACAACTGTATAGACCATTCATTCTACCCTTAAATGAATCACAATGAAGAAAAAGCACCACCACTCCATTGACTTAAAGCACACTTGTGTTCAAATCCAGATTGAATTTCCTATTCTTTGATACTTGTGAGAGACTTTGGTGGAACACTGGGAGAAAAAAAAACTGTAACTAACTTGTTATCAAACAAAGAGGCTGTTTGGTTTCCTCGAATTTGCACTTCATCAGGGAGGAATCACTGAGCTTAATTAATAAGCAGAGAGAGAGATAATCAGAATTGGTTTTTCTTGCTTTCTCTCAATTTCCCTGGATATGGTGTGAAAAATAGGTTGGAAGGTGTATAAGTCAGGTTTCTTTGGAGTAACAGAGTTTATAGAAGAAATGTATGTATGTATGATTCACATATGGCTGCCTGTGAACAGAAGGTCCAAGAATTTAGTGCCTGTTCATTCAGTCCACACGGCTGGATGTCTCAGCTGGTCTTCAGTATAGACTGGAATCCCAGAAGTAGTAGGCTCGAGCACCAGTGAAGGAATAGACTTGCTAACAAAGAGATAACAAGCAGGAAACGAGCAAAGCTTCCTTCTTCCATGGAAGGCATGGCCCAGATTAGAGGTTGGTTTTCCCAGATCAAAAGATCAGCATTAAAGGTGTGTCTTCCCACCTCAACAATCCAAATTAGTCGATCTTCCCATTTCAAATTAAGTGAAAATCCCTTACAGGTGTGCCCCTCCATTTTGAGGCTTTAGTTAATTCCAGATGTAGCCAAGTTGACAACTGAGAACAGCTACCACAGAAGGGGTAAAACCAACAACAGGGAACCAGTTAGAGGGCTGCACAGGGTCACAGCCAAAGGAAATGGTGGCCTGAGTAGAAACAGACAGTGACAGGAGATTGAAAGTGGTCAGGACCCGTGAGCTGTCACAAAGGTGTTGCAAGAATGAGTAGTTGTAGCAGCCAGCAGGTTCTAGCTTGAGTCACTGAGGGGAAAGGGTGTCATTGATGGTACATAGAAAAGAAGGAGCCATGGGCTCCATGGGAAACAATGAGTTGGATTTAGTTCGTTAAGGGTGAAACAGTTTGTGACCATAGGAAGAAAGGTCTGACATTATTCATGCACTGGAAACAGGAGCTTGAGCTTCAGATCGAGCCTAGGGATGTGAGAGAGTAATGGGTCAAAGAAAGTCAAGGAGTCTAAATCAATGACCTGCCCCAAATGTAGTCTTCTCCCTGAAAGTAAGTATCACGCTGTTCACAGGAGACACTGCTGAAAACTTCATTAAGTTTGAAGAGTTTTTAAAAATGCCTCCATCAAGCAAAGCTGAACTCCTTAAATATTTCATTTATGATGGACAATTCTCATTTACAATGCCCATTATCAAGACAGTACCATACACTATTGCTATTTTAAAATTTCATTGCTCCAATCCCTTATAGTATTTTAAAACTGGCTAGCATCACTGTACTTAGAAATTATATTATAGATTCCAAAAGATGTCCTACATTTTTTAAATGAGCTATTAAAACTCTTGGCTGTATCTACTCTGACAGTTAAAATATCCATATCAGGTAGAAGTCAGGGACTACAGTATAACCTAAGCCCAGGTTGGTTCTCTCTATGGCTGGAAAGAAGGTGTGTGGAGCCACAGACAATCCCAGCCCTGTCTCATCCTGGGATCTTGTGGGCAGGAGGGTGAGGTTGGCATGCAGGAGCCATGAATGAAAAACAGTTATTCAGATTCTTACATACTGCTAAAGGGTGGCTCTTGAATCAGAGGACATGCCTATTGGTAACCTGGTAGCCATCAAAAAGTAAATGGTACATAGTTTCCAAATAGGGAAATCGTCCAGAAAGCATTAAACAGAATCAAGAACCAACACCCTTTTGTGGGCTCTCCTGTTCACTTTTCACTACCCCAACATCAGCCAGCTCACCCATGACCTTGCTGGCAAAAACCAGAACTTAGACTTCACTCTGCCTTTCTGCTCAATGCAAAGGCACACGGTCCTGAAAAAGTCCCACACTTCCTCCTAGGCAGGACCGATTTTGGTTATTTATGTCACTGCTTTGGATTGATGATATTTGGCTCCAGGCTCATGTCCACAAATATGGGTGGGGATGATGGCTATCACAACTGAAGTACAGGCTTTAGCTCTTCCTTCAGGACCCTGTAAAATGCTTTTATAAGTACTGGAAGTAATAATTTTATGAAGTGCCTGCAACTTAACTATATAAAATTGCTTGGAGAATGCTCTCAGTCTCATGTAAACATGAGAATCTTGGGGATCAGGAAGAAACAGTTTTGGAATATGAGTTAAGATTCTCTCTCTCTCTCTCTCTCTCTCTCTCTCTCTCTCAGTGTATTTATAGTTGTGAGTCGATGAAGGAGGAATTTTATTCAAAATACCATTTTCTTCCATCAACAAAGACCATCCATGGACCCATAAACATTCACTAAGCACTGTGCCCATTACCAAGACAGATACAAAGTAGCATGCATCTTCAAGAATACTAGAGTCATAAAGATAAAAGACACCATTCCACAATATTGGCAAGAGCTTACATATGCTAAAAAAAACTGTTGCTAGTGTTGGGGATATAGCAGCAGAGTCAAAACTGAAATGTTCTGTCCTCTTAGGGACTAAATAAATAATAGATAGATAGATAGATAGATAGATAGATAGATAGATAGATAAGTGGGTGGGTGGGTGGATGAATGATGGATGGATAATGGATGGATGGATGGATGGATGGATAGATGGGTAGAGGGATAAACATATAGATGACAGCTAGATGAAAGTAGAAGTGGATGCTAGAGAAGAAACTAATAACTACTTTAAAATGGTGGAAAGTGTGAGAAAGCAGGTTAGACTGCAGGCATAGAGGGGCTTATAGTTGAGTTGAACTTTGAAAATATACAAAAGGAAATTCGAATAGACTTATTTTTAAATATCTGTAGGAGGCAGGTCACTGAGAAGAGAATGGAGTGAAGAACCACACCCACAACTCAGAGGCTGTAGTGGTCTCAGTGTATCAATGAAGAGACAGTAAAAGTCTGCCATGTCAAGGAGAAAGCCTGTGTGTTGGAAACTCATAACACATGTGCACAGGCATTGACTGGGCATGTTATAGACTCTGAGCTCCACAGGCAGGACCTATGTGCCTGCCTCTGACCACCTCCTCTCCAGTTCCCACCACACTGCCTGACTCCAAGAAATATTCATTAAACAATAAAATGGAAAAGAAGATTGTATAGAAATGACTGCAGGGTCTTGATGAAGGGTGTCAAATGACCAGATGTTATTTGATGAGCTTGGACCTGGTCTTGTGAGCAACAAAAAGACCCTGTGTGACCCATGTCATCAGGCAAATGCTTCTCATTTTGAAGGAGAAAATTGATGCTCTTGGCATTGTTGGCTGAGGAGACAGGACTTTTGAAAAGCTCTGGTTTGGGCAACTTGGATGCATTTGGAGGAAATGTTCTGGATCTGTAGGGCTAACCTGGGACAAGCAGAGAAGGCTGTGAAGTGTACTTCATCTTCCATTTGTTGTTTTCTTGCCTTTTCTAATCTGAGAGTAACTCTGTCATTCCATTCCACACTGGGCAGGCCCCCAGGAACCCCAAGTTCGCCCTTCTATTCAATTCACACATTGTTTTCACTCACCATGTCCTCCCTTGAATAAACCCTTTCTCATCTGCCTGCCATTTCTTAAAAGACCCAACATGCTGACTCTCTCAAAGAAGAGGCCATTTGTCTTAAGCATACAATGAGAACTATACAGTTTCCAGTTACAGGTAGACAGGGGAGGAAATAGAAAAATCCTTCCAGAAAGGCCCTCAAGTCACATCTGCTACTCCTACTCCAAAGTTGGGCACTGTCATGAGACACGGGCTGAATGAAGTGCATCAGGCAAAGGCTCAGCTTGTCCTCCTCACTAGGCTGCCCAGGCTTAGCCATGTTCCCCATCAGCACAGAGCACTGTAAGATCCTAATAGAAACTGATGGCCTCTCCCCAAGAAAATGTAGACTGTATATACAAAGGCTTGAATTGAAGTTCACAGGGAATCTCTATATGGGTCTTGAGTTATGAGCTTGAGTTCCTGTATAGGTTAATCCAGGCAGCATTCTTAGTGATTCCTGGCCACCACTACATGTGAATATTCTGAAGAATTCTGGTAATGAGAACTGTCCAAATGTGACCTGGATGGACCCCATGAGGTACTCAGTCAGGTCACTATGACACAACCAAACTAGGAACCCAACACAGGCCATCTGGTAGACTAAGAAGCTTGAGTCTGTTCTTACGCTGTCATTCCTATGGCATTTCTCTAGGGTTTGATTGGATGAGGCAATTTTTCTTCCTGGTATTAAGGAGCCAACTGCTTTGGCCTGAATGTTACTTGGCACTAGAGCTCCTTGGCATGGCAAACTGGCCAATTGTTTCTCCTCTATGTTCATTGGATATGTACCCGGCCTACTACTGAGACCACTGGTTGAACAATAATCAACGATTAAAGGTAATTTTCTCCCATGGTCACATAACATCTGATTCTCCCTTAGAGTCAGTCTTATTTTTTAAAAAATCTAGAGTCATTTAAACTCTAATTTTTCAAAACATGATAATAAGAATATTCTGAAAAGCTTTCTGAACGGTACATTTTAACTTTAAATAATACAGGTACTAACTATACCAGTTCCCTCTTCCTTCTCAAATGTGCCATACAATGGAAGCTGCTTGCACAGTCACTAACACTGCCCGTGCTATCTATCATTGGATTGCTAAATGGCATGAAGATTGAGGATGGGCAAGGGTAAAGAGAAATAGGATCTGGGTCTGGTCTTGACCCATTCACAGAAGAGACATTCACAGAAGAGAGACATGCAATTCGGGGGGAAAACACTGCCCTGTTCAGTTTAATTGTCTTGATCTCTACAGAGCAGAGGGAGTTCTGCCAATCATCAAAGCCTAGAAATTCTATAGCTGCACTTATCTGGAACTCACCACAACCTAGGGTCTCTTAAGGTTGTCATCAGGACTTCAAGCTTTCAGACAGCTAATGCAAAGCACACAAACTGGGAGGCTGAAAGCTTTCTGATTCCATACTTTCAATACTCAGTCCCCCTGATTCAGGAAGGAACCATTGAACTAGAAAAGGGAGCCCTCTAAATACCAGCGTTGGGTTGGAACTGAAGCACTCCATTTCTGCTCTCACTGACTTTGGGAGGAAGCGTTCTTGGAATCTAGAAGCTTCTACAGTGGAAGCGAGGATTCTGACTCCCCAAAGGTAAGAAGATTGTTTGTGTTGGCCTTCGGCCATGAGCACCTGCTCCACCTGCCTCTAGCCAGCTGTTTTTAAAGTGGTCACAGGGTTTAGGTTAGAAAAGAGTCCAAAAACCTGCAGCAACTAATAGTGTATGGAAATTGTCCCAGACCAAGGAGATGGCACAGTAGGTAAAAGCCCTTATATCGGACCCTGGCAAACAAGTTCAGTCACTGAATCTCACCTTTAGCCAGATGCATGCAGTAGTATTCATCTATAATCCTGGCACTCCTACAGTGAGATGGGAGACAGAGACAAAATCCAAAATCAACAGGTTAGCTGGCTTAGAATACATAGAACAGGGCAGAACAAACAACTCATCATCATCACCACCACCATCATCATCATCCTGCCTCAACAAGGAAAAAGAAAAGAATCTACCATGGAAAACATTTCCTCCGACCATCACAAATATGTTGAACACACATAAAACACATACACACAGAGGAAGAGAGAGAGAGAGAGAGAGAGAGAGAGAGAGAGAGAGAGAGAGAACCCACTCTGAGAATGAAAGGATAAATAAATAAATATTTTTTAAAAGAAGAAGCTTCAAAGCATTGAAAAATTTCCAAAGCCCAAGAATTAAAATAGACAAATTTACATGTAAAAGGCGCCCCGACCTAAAGATGTCCCAGGAACTAAGTTGATTGATTGCTGTTGGATCCCTGGAGGCAAAGTCAGGACAGAGGTCACTGGGGGATGAATCCCAACTATGGTGACAAAAGAGGCCCACGCCTCACACATAGGGGTTTCAGAAACCTTACTCTTCCTGTGAAGCATGACAAGAAATGTTGGGGTGTTTGACGGCAAATGCTACAGAATGGGAGAGGCACAAGAGAGAAATGCCAACACAGATGACAACCAAAGACCAGAAAGAAAGTGCACAGACGAGGGAAGACAGTAGAGAGAAAGCTCAGGGAGAGAAGAAAGGGGCTACAGAGGTTGGAAAAGAAGACTGCATGGCACAGGGTAGCCACAAGCACAGGGAAAGCAAAGGCTTAGCCATCAGCCAATTACAGCTATCCTCAACCAGGTCAGCCACTCAGTGGGAATAGCGGTTGACCTCCCAGGTCACTGGGCTGGGCTCTGGAACTCTGAGATGAACAAAAGCAAGGTCCTGACTGAGCGGAGCTCACACCCTACTGTCCGGGTCAGGGAACTGCAGTTTGTATTCGTTACTTTTCTGTCACTGTGACAGAATAAGAGACAGTAGCAATTTAAAGAAGAAAGCATTTACTTTAGCTCATGGTTTTAGAAGGTACAGTCTGTCCTGGTGAGTAAATCAGGATGGCAGGAGTGTGAGGCCCCGAGTTACAGTGCATCCACAGCCAGGAGGCAGAGAAGGATGGAGATTGGTGCTCTGTTCCCCTCATCCTTTTGATCCAGCCCAAAACCCCAACCCATGAAATGATGCCACCCGTGTTATAAATCTCTCACAGATGTGACCAGAGATTTCTCTTTTAAGGGATTCTAGGACCTGTCAGGTTGACAATCAAATCAACCATCACACATCCTTAGCATGACTGGTTCCACCCTGGTGCTTCTGATTGATGGAAGCCCAAGGATAACCTTTTTCAGCTGTGCTCACACTTTCAAAAGCATCACCAGTAACCTGGAAGAGACGGATCTGATGCTAAAACTGAGTTTGTGGAAGAATATGTTTGGGGAGTCCAAACAAGACTGAGTCCGTGTGGGAAGATTTGGGCAAGGAAGGAGACAGTGGACTGAGGAGCTTTGATGGGAATTGGCCTACTGCCCACTCCAAGAACTCTTTCTAAGACAGAAAAAGGAAGTGAAGAAAGAGAGCTGAGGACACAGCTAATATTCAAAGGAGAGCACAACCCCTCGCTATTTTTCCCCACCCACTGAAAAGTCACTGGTTGAAATCTATTCTGAATCCTCCCCTAAGCACAGCCCCTCAGAAGCTTCCCAGATAGAATTACATGTGTCCCCTCTAAAGTGAGAACTATGCTCTATGCTAGGGAGGAGATCCAGCCACCTGCCTCTAGGGAAATCATCGGATGGGAGTGGGCAAGTCCACACTAGGCTGAGACACAACCAAGTACTGTCACACACTTACTGGAATAAACCAAATGGGGCTGTTTCTTTCTTTTTTATTGGCTCTTTTATTTATTGACATTTCAAATGTTATCCCCTTCCCAGTTTCCCCCCTCCACAAAACCCCTATCCTCTCCCCACCCCCTGTCTCTATGAGGGAGCTCCCTGACCTGCCCACCCACTCCTGCCTCAGCACCTTAGCATTCCCCTACTCTGGGGCATCAAGCCTCCACAGGACCAAGGGGCTCCCCTCCCAGTGATGCCCAATAAAGCAATTCTCTGCTACATATGCAGCTAGAGCCGTGGGTACCCCCTGTGTACTCTTTGGTTGGTGGTTTAGTCCCTGAGAGCTTTATGGGGGTCTGGTTGGTTGATATTGTTGTTCTTCCTATGGAGCTGCAAACCCCTTCAGCTCCTTTAGTCCTTCCCCTAACTCCCCCATTGGGGTCTCTGTGCTCAGTCTGATGATTGGCTGCAAGCATCTGCATCTGTATTGGTCAGGCTCTGGCAGAGCCTCTTGGGAGACAGCTATACCAGGCTCCTGTCAACAAACACTTCTTGGCCTCAGCAATAGTGTCTGGGTTTGGTGTCTGTAGATGGCATGGATCCCTAGGTGAGGCAGTCTCTGGATGGCCTTCCCTTCAGTCTTTGCTCCACTCTTTGTCCCTATACTTCTTTTTGACAGAAGGAATTCCGGATTAATATTTTCTTGAGGTGGGTGGGTGGCCCCATCCCTCAACTGGGAGCCGTGCCTATCCACTGGATATGGTCTCTACAGGTTCTATCTCCACTTTGTTGAGTATTTCGGCTAATGCCCTCCCTGTTGGGTCCTGGGAACCGCTTGGGTCCCTGGCATATGGGACTTTCTAGTGGCTACCCTCAGTTCCCCCTCCTCCACTGCTACTCTCGTTCTTTCAAATTCCTAACTTCTCCCCCATCTCCTTCCATATCTGAACTGGCTACAAATGGGGCTGTTTATGGAAAAGTCTTTGGTCTGGAAGTATCCCCCACTCACTGTTTGAACAGCCAGTATTCAGAGATGTTCTTGGATTTAAAAAAAAAAATCTCCCTAAAGAATTGAGGCTGGAGACTATCTTACATTCAAATCTTAATATGTTTCTTTTTAAAACTAGCTCCTTTTCTTACCCTATACTTCAGCTACAGGAAAAACAAATAGGACGTTTTGAATGGTAGGTGTCAAAACAGAATACCTGCATCTCTCCTGCTGACAGGGTGGACACAGCATGGAGACCACAGGAAGAGAGCACATGAAATTAGCCATGGATCAGCTAGACACAAGATTAAGGAAGTAAGGTTGGGGAGAAGACACGGGCTCAGAAATTGAGGAGTGGAAGGGAAGGGTGAGATTCACGAATGCCAACCTGACCTCTCAGCAGAAACAGGATCCTTGAAGGAATTTCTCAAATCACTTTCATAGCTTCATGTTCAGAGGGCATATGGGCTGTGTTGTTGCTGCTGTTAGCTGAAAATTCTTCAAATAAGGAAAATACCTCCCCCTGTCCAGCTGATTTATTTGTAATGAAGTCTCCAGATGAGGTGGATTTTGCCATACCCAGTTCATCTCTGCCTCCCTCAGTCATTAAGCCCAGGAAAAGGCAGAGCTTTGTAAAAATGAGTTGCCTTAATTGCATTGCTGTCACCATGAGAGAGAAATATTGGCCAATATATAGGCATTGGAATGCAAAGTGAATTTTCCCCAAGAATTGACCATATTTGCACAAAGCCACTCATCATGTTAGCATAGACCACTTTTTCTGCTCTCAGATGAAGCCTGAAAAGCTTGAATTTAATTCAGCTTTTCCCTGACCACTCATCTCACTGATCATGTATGGATTCTCTTTCCAAGAAACATGTTAGTCTAGGAGATCCCAAGAGTCCATGAAATTAGATTTGAAATGTCAAGTCCCAGCCCTGCCAGAGACTACCTGACATAGACAGACAGGCAGACAGACAGACAGACATTCTGTACCACTGAACCATTATCCCTTCTTTTTATTTACATTTATAGACATAGTTTAGCTTGAATAATAGATTGTATATCAAACACAAGACACTTTGGGAAATGACCTTGGTTGAGTTACTCAATCTAATTAAGTGACAGGGTGTTTGGGTTTGCTATTTGGTTTGGTTTGTGGGTTTTTTTTGTTTTTTTGTTTTTTTGTGGTTTTTTTTGCTACAATAGAAATGTTCGTATTACGCCTGTAATTAGTTATGTGGGCATGTGCTTATGTAAAGGTGCACATGTATGTGTAGATGCATATGAATGTGAAGATCAGAGGACAATTTCAGGTCTTGTTCCCGAGGCACTACCCACTTTGTGGAGGGATGGGAAACAAGTTCTCTCACTGACATAGAACACACTAAGTAGGCACAGTTGGTTGACCAGAAAGCTTCAAGAATCTACCTGTCTCTACCTCCTCAGTGCTGAGGTGAGCATGTGCCACTATATCTGTAATTTTTTTCATCTGAGTTCTGGTGACCAAAGTCAGGTCTTCAGGCCTACCAGGCAAGCATTTTACTGATTGAGCTATCTCCCCAGCCCACAAGTCATATAACTCACACTATTCTTAATGATAGTTATATGCAAAAAGTTAATTACACTGCCTAATAACTCAAGACAGAATTGGTGTCTCTTACCTTTGTTTTAATCATTAGACAGCACCAAAAACTTTGAACCGAAAGTATAAAACTTCCTCAGCTGCATGGTTTTTCAGAGTAAACATCTGTCAATTCCGATGTGTATGAGTGTGTGTCTATGTACATGAGTGATCATGTGTTTGTGTGTGCATGTGTATGTGTGTATGTGATTTTTTTGAGACACATTGAACTTGACAAGAATTGTGCTTCAGTGATAAATGTTCCCACCAACTGCCCCACCATGCTGTGTGTTTTGACTTCCATGGCATGTAAGTTTTACCTCTGATTGAACTCAGATAATGTTAACTGGAGTCATGTGTAAGAGCATCCAGCATGCATGTTAAGAATCCTGACTCTGATGAGTCTACAACTTAGAATGGAAGAGAAAGTAAGAAAATAAAGATCATAGTCTTCCCAGCATGGACAGGGAAGGTGGCCCATGAAATCTCCCTCTTAGCTGAGGACACATCAGCAACTGACAGCTGCTGGAAGAGACAAGAGTATTGGCCTTCTTCAGGAATGCAGCCCCTGATAGGCTGCCCCTGCTCCAGTGTACATTCAGTACCAAGTGTGTTCCATGAGTTATAGGAAGAATACATGAGGATGGGAGGGGAAAGTGGTGAGAATATGGGAAGAAAGTCTTGGGATTCCTTCTGTAGACCAGGCTGGCCTCAAACTCCGCCTTCAGAGTGCTAGGATTAAAGGCATGCACTACCACACTCGGCTAGGGTCATCAGATTTTAATGTATGTGGGTTTGAGTGTACCCCCACCTTATTTATCACTCAGGCAAAACTGAGTGTTTAGACTCTACCAAAACGTGATGCCTCACTCTGTGACACTCCAAAGAAACCTATAGATGATTCCTTGCCACTGAGAGAGGGAGCTGGTACAAACCTATCTGTGTGAAATGGTCTTTGAAAACCTAGCAAAGGAGTCACCATCCTATGTGAGACATTCATTTGCATCTGGACATTTTTGAAACTTTTTAAAAATATAAAAAAGATATGTGTTGGTTTGTGATTCTAACCAATTGGCCTCTTGACTTGCCAATCATATGTGTAACTCTGCGTTCTCTTTCAGGGTCCTTCTTCCCGAATTTCAAGCCTCCAGACACCATTTTCAAAATAGTATTTTGGCTCGGGTACCTAAATAGTTGCATCAACCCTATCATATACCCATGCTCCAGCCAGGAGTTCAAGAAAGCTTTTCAGAATGTCCTGCGAATCCAGTGTCTTCGCAGAAGGCAGTCTTCCAAGCATGCCCTGGGCTACACCCTGCACCCGCCCAGCCAGGCTCTAGAAGGACAGCAAAGAGACATGGTGCGTATCCCGGTGGGCTCGGGAGAGACTTTCTATAAGATCTCCAAGACAGATGGAGTCTGTGAATGGAAGTTTTTCTCTTCCATGCCCCAGGGATCGGCCAGGATTACCGTGCCGAAGGACCAATCTGCCTGTACCACAGCCCGGGTGAGAAGTAAAAGCTTTTTGCAGGTCTGCTGTTGTGTGGGGTCCTCAACCCCCCGCCCTGAAGAAAATCACCAAGTTCCAACCATTAAGATCCACACCATCTCCCTCGGTGAAAACGGGGAGGAAGTCTAGAGGATGGGAAAGGTCACAGGAAAAGGGATGACACTAGGTACTGCTGATTTTCCTACTGGGAAGGCCAGGACCATTCGACAAGGGAAAGGGGAGGGGGGGTACCAGTTTATCAGGCGAGTGGGTAGGGCACAGGGGAAGAGGCAGGATGTAGGGTAACTAACTGCTTCTAAATGATGGGAGGCCCATTTCCCTTCAGTGCAAACCCACAGTCGTTCTCTGATCCTGCTTTCCACGACTGACCCTTTCAACAAGAAATACCATGGGAAAGAAAATCTCATACACAATCCAAAAGACTATAAATACAGGATGATGATTTCATTGTGAATATTTTGAGCACACACTCTAAGTTTGGAGCTATTTCTTGATGGAAGGGAGGGGATTTTATTTTCAGGCTGAACCTACTGGCGACTACATTTGACATTTATGGAGAGGGGACCTAGACAGAAAGGGGTGTAAAGTAATGGCCGACATGCTTTTAGAGCAAGTTTGGAAACACTACCGTGTTCTCATCTTGGGTGAACCTGGAAAGGGGGCTTCCCAGTGGTTTCTCTCTGATGGGTCCCTTTTGAAATTGGGGTGCACTTTCCACTCTTGGCTCTGAAGAGTGTGGCCAGAACTAACCAAGGACAGCATGCTTTTATCAAGAGAATAAGGTGTGCCTAGGGCAGCAGCTCCCAGACCTGGTGAAGGAAGGCTCCTTCTTTAATCTCCTTAAAAAGCAAGAGGCTGGAACAGGGTGGGTACTAACACCAGAATAATGCCCTGCTTATTCTGAAGCCTCTTTGATGTGACAAGCTACTTGCCTTTTCCAGAGCTCCATAATGGAAATCCAGGCATGGCAGAATGCTGGCTTCTGTTTTCTTCCACTTGCTTTGCCGATGCATAGTGAATGGAGTTCACTTGTGGTATGCAGTCTTAGGGTCCAGGTGCACCTCCGCCTGAGCTTTCAAACATATTGTTGCATACCCTAAAATGCTTTTTATTGCCAAACAGCTATCCAAATTGATTCCTACTTTTTGCAAAACCTAGAAAGATGTGCTATTTATTTTATTTTATTTTATTTTATTTTATTTTTGCTTCATATATACCAAGTCCATGCATTCTTAGTAATCCAGATTATTACAAGTGGTCCCTATGGTAATCATATGTAAAAAGTAAAACATGCCTACCATCCCACCATAAGATTGTAAGATAAGGTTTATGTCTGTGGCACCAACCCTAACAAGAATCACAACTACCAATGCTTTTTATAACTTCTTCCCCCACTCACATAATTTCTCCTAAGAGCTTCAGAGCAGGGTGCCATGAAAACTTCACAGTGAGGATCCTGGCCTGTGCACCTTTCCTTTCTTCCGTTACGTCAAACAGAACTCTTTTCTATTGGCCTTTCTAAGGGCAAATCTCTACCCACTTTGCAGTGGAGGCGCTGTATGCATGTAGCGCTGGGTGTTGTGCTTGGTTGTCTTGGAATTTTGACCATGACCTGCTTCCTCTACCTTTTCCTGGATCCTGCCTTCTTATTGGCCAGATAGGCCATTACTCAGCCTTGTGTTCTGAACTTGGCTTCTGCCACTGAGAAGTTGGCTGGGATTCTAGGCTCTTGGACTCTCTGCATAGCTCCTAACAGCTCTAACAGATGTGGGTGTGTTGACATCTGGAGAGAACTCCAGAAGGCAAACCTGGCTCATCTTCTCTATAGGCTTCATTGTTCAGAATATCATCCTTCTAAATCTGAATTCTAAAACCCACCCGTGACCATGTCATCCCCTCACGGAAGGGCATCCTTAGGGAAGAGGGATCTTAGCTTTTCTTCAGCAGGTACCATGTTATTCATCATCTTTAAAACCCTTGATAATAAAATGTAAATATTTAAAGTGAGAAAGCTTGGGCACACGAAAAAGTCACCATTGGTGCCATTTCTAATCAGAAAAAAACCAACTAGAAAATGAGTCATCAGATAAAACTTTGACAGTCATACCTTGTAAAGTTCTCCATAAACAGTTGCCTACACACTCTGCTGGCACCCCTCCCTCTAAGGAGCCCAGTGTCCAGCAGCTTTTTCCACTCCCACAGCAGGACACTGAATAGAAACAAAGCAACTTTATATGAAATTGATAATATGTCACCAAAACACAGTGTCAAACATGGAGTAAACAACTTAAAAGTGAACTTGTGCTTTAATCATCCACCAGAAATGTCTGTACCGTTTGAGTGTGCCAAAAACCAAAGTGGTTGCAGCCAAACAAATGATTGTCATATTTATATTCACGTGTTTACTGCTTCTATTTGGAGTTTGAGGAATTTACCCAGAGTAACCCCAGTTAAAATGTCCTCTTGTGTGTCCTACAAAACTATTGCTTTCGGATTGTCTCTGTCACAAAGTCAGTCCGACATTACGGTAGCAAATTTCGAATCTCACCTTAGATTCAGACCATTTGTATGAAGAGGAACCTCGGATCTCTTTGCTCAAAAACTTTCTCCAGGGCATCAGAGACATTGCTCAGTTGGTGGAGTGCTTCCCTGTCACACACTTGCCCAGTAGCACTTAAAACCTGAGTGGTGGCTCACGACTGTAAACTCAGCTTTCGGGAAGTGCAAACAAGAGGATCAAGAATTCAAGGTCATCTTTGAATACTTAGTAAGTGTGAGCCAGCCTAGACTATTGGAGCCTCTGTTTCAGAAACAAAATAAAACAAAACAGAACAATACACACACACACAAAAAAAAAAAAAAAAACAGGAACAAAGACACCACAGGCTATCCACTGTGAGAAACGCACTTTCCTTGTCATAGCCTCATCTACAAATGCTTCTGTATGAAATCCCTCTGCGTTTGACACACTTTGGAGAGCACCAAGGCTTCTGACTCTCCTCCTGGATTGCCAGTCATGGTTTATATGAACACTTAGGAAGAATGCCTCTTCAAAAACATATACAAACAAATACAACATTCATTCTCACTCACCTACATTCGAACTTTTATTTACAACTTAGCAAGAACAGAAGAGGGTGAAGGCATCCCACCAGGGATTGCAAGGCATGTTCTGGGCACATTAATTTTCATGGATGCCACTCAGAGAGGAAGGTTCAGAATACTGGTCTCCAGGTAACCAGAGACCATGACCATTTTTTAAGACAGATCATTGATAGGTAGCTGTACATCTTAGCTTGCTTCCTTTTTTATATGAGCCATCATGAAGACCTCCTAGACCAGCAGGTTTTGAGATGAAAGCCTGGGAGTGAAACTATTTTAAGAACTATTTTCTTGATCAAGTAATTGTTCATGTGTTAATCACCATTCCATAATCACCGCTAACAAACATTCCTAATTGCTTCTGGGGAGAGCTCTGTCCCCGTCCTCTTGCCAAAATATGATGCTGCCTCTACAACGAATGCCTACTGAGTTAATTAGAGACTGGCTCATCAGCAAAGGAATGTTCAAGCAAGCAGATGAAAGGCAAGCGAAAACCAGGGAGACAAGAGAAGACAGGGGTAGCAGACACGCAGGCATCAGATATACTCACTACCACTATGGTCTCTTTTTTACACTCCCAGGGCTTTTATCCATGAAACCACCTGTGCGACAGACAGAGCCCTATTGGAACACCTCACCTACTCTGGGCCTCCAAACTAATGCAGAAGAGCTGGGCTGAGGCCGCATCTTCCAAAAGCCATGGCAACAGTGACTTCTTGCCTTCCAAGGTCCCTGCAGGATGAAGGAGTGAACATGACTGTTGGGGCCCTGGGCTGGGAAGCAAGCTAGGATTTCAGCATACAATGCCAGCCTCTTGGGCAAAAGTGCCATTGGCAGGATCTCCTTCATGTTTCCCAGCCCCTATGTCATCCGAGTGAGCTGAGAAAGAGGCTTACCTGCTCTCTGCAAGAGAATGTCATGGTTCCAACCACCACTGCTGAACCTACAAAGGCCATGGGAGCAGCAGGGAGCATTGAGGGGAAGATCGGCCGAAGCTGTGGCTCAAAGCAGGGAGGTTTAGTCACGCTTTCCGGAGATTGATAAGCAAGGAACTGCCCTGAAACTGTGGAGGTTTATTCATTTCAAAGAGCAAAATAATGGCCTTTCTTTCATGTGGCTTAGGAGTCCTTACCATACTGTCCCTGCAGCACACTCAGAGCCATCTCACTATAAGCTGGAGGTGATGATTTGTTAAGCCATGAAAATACAGACTTAGGTGGAAAAAAATCTTAGCGCAACTCAGCACTGGATTTAGAGAAAAGAATACAATGAGCATCCTGATCTCTGCAGGCTGAATAAAATAAGTGAGTGTGGAAGTCATGGGGAAGCAGCTCAGACCGAAATCCCAGTATGAATTTCATTTAATGGGTACTGCCACATACTTAGCAAATCTTTTTTCAGCTCACTCCTGTGTGGGAGAAGGCAAAGGAAGGGTTGTTTGTTTGTTTGTTTGTTTTTATCTACCTTTGGCATGTGAAGAAGTAGAAGTTATGAGTCAAGGACTTCTTTGAACACCCTCATATTTAATCTGTATCAGTGATGCTTCCATGTCCCCACCAGTGTCCAACAATGGGGACGAACTTGTAGTCCATGGCCACCCGTTCTGGTTTTCTTGGCTAACAGACAGACACGTGCCATTTTGTTCTTTCTCCATAGATAAGCTGCTACAAAACCAGGGAAATAGTCAGGGCACTAGTTGATTTGCTCAGTAGGGTGACACGTAAAGACAAAGCCAGCTGTGACTATCACGCTAAGGTCCTTAGGAACACAAAGGCTTCAAAGGGAACTTGTGGGCCATTGGGCACACTCTGACCAGCAGCCCCAAATGGGCCCTCTTCACTGCAGCACCCTGGCATGAAACCAAAGAGGTGACAAGAGTCCCCAGTGTATGAGCTGGCAGGGTTCTGAGTTCATCTGTTCAGAAGTCAAGAATGTGTTTTCCCGAGAGGCATTGTTACAAATGGGGATGGGGGTAGACCTTAGAGAAACCAAAAGTAAATAAATAAACACCTGTTCTATGTATACCAGGAGGTGGCCAACTGTTTCGGTAAATGCCCAGGTGATACACATTTTAGGCATCATGAACTGTGTGGTCTCTGTTTTGACTCTTTAGCAGGAGGCCATGGACAATCCTTTAAAAAATATAGACCCATCATTAGCTCAAAAGACAGCAAGGTGTGTTCCAGGTTTATTCCATGGGCCACAATTTTTCATCCCTAATCCAAACCACCACCAGTTTATGTCATAGAGCCAATACTACTGAACTATGGCTGTAGGTGATCAGCATGCTTTTATCCATAGCATATCCACAAGCATATCCACTGGACTAAATCAACGTTCCCAACCTGTGTGAGTTGTTTCAGAAACATCGAGTTCATATCGTCATGATTGCCCAGCATGTAGTGATAGCAGAGGGAAGCACTTGCCACTTCCCCACTGAGCCTGTGGCACAGGCAGATGAGCAGAAGGCACAGTGAGGCCAGGAATCTTCCAGGCTTAGTAGGTAACTGCCCCCATGACATCTATCCAAACCTAACACTAACCCCAACCTCAACCCCAGCCCTAACCTGTAAACCTAACTCCAATCCAAGCCCGGACCCCAACCCTGATCCTGACCCTAATCCTACCCTTACCCTTGAGCTGCTGCTTGGAATGGTTTCTGAAGAAGTTCTGCTCAACCTCTCATGCTCTGGACATCTTTCCCATGTTCTCTAAGTCAACTTTGATTCTCCATCATCATCTTGTGACTCTTGCTTTTGTCCTTTTTTTTTTTTTCCTGTATAGACTCCCTTTTAAGAGTTCCTTGAAACCTGTCAAGGCCTTGGTAAATCAAACTCAGTTCCCCCTTTACCTTGAGTGATGACTAATCCATCAGAAGGCAAATCCCAGGCTAATGATCCATAGGGATGCTGTTATCCCCAAGGCTCTGTTCCTTGTTCCTCCCAACACACATCTGCAGGCTTGCCTGGCTTCCACAGCATTCACTGGTCTCCTTAACATCCTGGATGCTAGAAGTCCAAAATCAAGGCATTGGTTGGTTGTTTCTTCTTCCGTGTACCTTGGCTTCCCCCTGAGTTTTCATGTGGTCTTTTCTCTATGTGTATACGAGTCCCTGTGGGAATGTCTACTTCTTACAAGGACACTGGTCACATTGCATTAACATCTGTCCCCCATAACCTCACTGCACTTAAATTGCCTCTTTAAAGACTATCTCCAAATACAGTCACATTGTGAGGAAATGTGAGTTCACACTGAAGTGGGAATTTAGGAGGCATCCACAACTCAAAAGATCCCATACACTCTCTCTTTTGTTCTCATGCCAAAAAAAATTTTTTTAAAAAATCCATAATTCTTTACCAGGATAGGAAGTTCAAACTCAGCCCTTTCTGTTTATCCTCCACTCCGGCAAATTTTATGCCAATTGTCTGAAAATGTATTTAGCAAGTAATTATGCACTTGCTTGTATCCTTCCTGGTGCCTCTTAAAACTCTTAATACTTAAGAATATTTTGAGAGGTACCTCATAAACATTGATCTTATGTGGGTTTTAACAGAATCTCTGAAGGACAAGGACAGTCACTCAGTACACCCACAGCAACACTTCACCCCTGAGGGAGGAAAGCCCCTCCATCCCCAGCCAGGCAGGGAGGGAGAGGAGAAGAAATGGCTGGGAGAACAAAACAACAAGAACTTGGAAGGACTAGGAGACCTGGAGTTTCTAGAAATTTAATAAATTTATGCACCGAGTGGGATAGACCCTTGATTATACATTTGGAGTGAGGCAGAAGGTAGGATAAAGGAACAATGGCAGCCTCGGTCCTGAGAACTGGATCAGTAGGACCCTGTGGGAACAATGTAATCACCCCAGGTCCCATCTATCAAAATATCAGACCAAAGGTCGTGAGGGCCACTCCTGATGAAAGAAATCTCAATGAAGAACTCTGAGGATCCTGTCTCTTCACTACTTCCCACACCTCCCAGGACCATAGTGAAGGGCATGTGTTTTGCCCTTCCTCAGGGCCATGGAGCACCTCATCCTGTCTATATTACTTCCCAGGAAATTCTACTTCTGCTTCATCATCCACCCCAGCCCTTATGGTAGACAGATTTACTGTCCTCACAGTCTCACTGTGACAAGCATAGAGCGATGTCTTCTCCTCTGCCCTGCCTCCTGTCAAGCGGAAAACCATCCATCCTCATTAGGAAGCCTCTGCTTTTCCACAGTCCTTTCCTCTAGTCTGCTCTGCTTTCCTTGCACTGATCCATGCTTTAGTTTCCTGCCCTTATCCCGACGCCAGAGCCTCTCAGGTGGGAAATGTCTCTGGTCACTAGTGCCATCACCGTGCATTGCCTTGTCTAGAGTGTCATGACATATTTAGCATTAGTCCAATCTAGAAATGAGGAAAAGAAAATTTATTGTGGAATCGAAACCTACAGAAGCATTCAGAGCCAGAAGTCACCCCAAAACAGGTCTGAATGTGTGGGTCTCTGTCTTGATGGATCCACTAAAGGTTTCTGTTGTTGTTGTTGTTGCTGCTGCTGCTGCTGCTGCTGTGATTTTCTCCTCTCTGATCAAAATTTGAGTATGGGATAATGACTTCTCCCCATGTAATGTCTCCCCTTCTTGGTCCCTGTGTTATACCAGAAGTGACAGTGGTTATAAAAAGCAGAGGCATGGGCCACAATAGCAAACAGTAAGTCCATGAGCAGCAACTTTCTATTACAGAAGAGGTGCTCAAAATCCAGTGATAAAAAAAAGACTATTAAAAAGGGTCACCTGCAAGTACATTAGATACTTAGTAACCATTTATTGCCAGTTTTCTACAAACTTTTTTTAAGAGTGAAACTCGAACTAGGGAGTAATTGGGGAGTAATTGAATTAAGATGTAAAGCCCTTGCTTGCTCTCACCTCCGTTTCTGGCAGGCAGCCTGGCTCCTGCCAACCTAGGCTGAGTATTGCACCCAATCCTCATCCCTAACTAGTGAGAGCAGGTAGTCTGCTACAGTCATCATGTCTCAGCTTCGAAAGCCCAAGTCAAAATGCAAGCTTTCGTCATCAGACGTGAAGGGGAAAAATGTATTCTCTGGATCTGATAAGTTACAAACAGCATCTTTTCAGTCACAACTATAGTGACTTAACCCAAGCTTACAGACACCAAGATCATCCCACTCCTTCCTGTGAATGATGGATGGTGCAGAAGCAAGGCTTAAGTCATAAAAAGTAGATTTTTAGGTCTGTGGGGATAGACCAACTGGTAATGTGTTTGCCTTGCAAGCATCAAGAAATTGCCAGAAGCCATGAAAGAAAAAATGAAGGAAAAACTGACAGGAAGGAAAGGAAGAGATCGCAGCTCACAGCACTGGGGAGCAGACAGGTGGACCCCTGGGAGCTTGCTGGCTGTCGGGTCTAGTCAAATCACTGCGTTCCAGGTAAATGTGAAAGACTGTACCTGAAAGACAGGTGGTCAGCTCCTGAGAGACATTTCCTGAGGTTGTTCTCTTGTCTACACACATACACATGCATAGCCACATTTTTAGAACACATGCTCCAAGCTAAGCCCTTTAACACACTTTGAAACGATGGCGTACTAAGGGGAGAGATTTTATAGTCACATTGTAAATGAAAGATTTTCACAGAAAGCTGGCACAAAGATTTGGGCATCTGGAGAGAGGAGGTCTGCAGGGAAAGAGTTCGAGAAATAGAAACCTTAGACTTGACCCACGTATTGCTCTGAAACTCTCTTGTGTGAACCTGAATCAGACTCGGCATGCTGAACCCTGACCTACTCTGCTCTACCCAGACCCCAGCACAGATGTCAAGACTGGTATGAAAAGAGCTATAGACAGGGCCATCAGTCCTGAGCTTCCGTGTGTCTCCTGTCTCACGGTGACTCTGAGCAAGCTCTTTGACCTCTCTGGTCCCATGTCTTCATCTGAAATGAGGGTGGAGGTATGATACCTCATGAGATGATCAAACCAACCCAATCATAGTGGGCTTCCGCGACACACCGGGCCACTCCCTGTTTGTACCATTTTCCCTCCCAGCTCTTCCATACATGTGACGAGTGTTATTAAGGACCTGCAAGGCCCGAACACTCCACATACAACAACTGAGAGAGGAAGTTTTTCCTTTACACTTCATCCCTCCTCAGGCTAACTGCAGGGTCACCAGCATCCACAGATGACTTCTGTATGATTAGAAAGGAAATCAGCTGTGCCATGCCAGGCACTGAACTCCGAAACTCAGACTCGGACTCAGTTATCTGTAGCCTTCCCCCACTGTGCTATTTTCTTTGGATTAGAGATGCCTTTACCTGGAAATTGCACTTTAACAATTTTTAAGTCAAACTCCCTAACCTACTTTGAAGATTTCCACCAGGCCAGGACTGTCTAGGCAGGGTGGTGCTTTTGCTTTTCCCAGCTACCAACAGGGTACTTGGAAGTGTTTTATATTGCCACAGCTGTCCTGTGAAAGTCACTACACGCATGGTGCACATGGGTTTGTAAAACAGATGCCACAAGAAAGAAAAGGCATTCTGACTGCGGGACAAGGGACAGGACTCAACACAGAGCTTCGGTTTAAATTTGTCTGAGGAATCAGGGCTAAGCAATGCCTGGCAACTGTCAGAAGTAAATGTTTACAAGACAAACAGCCATTCCCAATTACTAGCAGGGGCAGTTGGAGTTGGCATGGAATTGAGTGCCTCTCATGTGAGCTGTAGGTCACATGTTCTCCTTAGATACTACCCTGAGCCCTTCAAAGGACCTCTGGGAACCAGTGGACAGGTGACTTAATGGGAAGGTTCACACCACAAGCATGGCTGAGCATGACTGGCACATTTGAGAGGCTGGCTCTGGCAGAGATTGGCCACCATCTCTCTGCCAACAGTCTCTCATGACTCCAAATCTCAAATTTGCTCTAAGCAGAAGGGAAAAGTCAGTTTCTGAGCTGAAGTTCTTGGTCCAACTGTGCTTCAGATAAACACCGCCCATGGCTATTTCAGTTCTGGATTTTAGGGAGCAGCTGTGAGGTTATGGAAAGAGCCAAGGGAAGAGCCTTGACCCAAGTGGCTGTTTCTCTGGGTGCTGGGAGAGAGAAAGCTGGAGCATGACCCCTCGGAGGTCAGGAGGACATCACGGGGCTGTCCCACAGACGGGGGACATACGTCTCAATTCTGGGAACCCTCTTTGCCAAGTTCTGACTCTCTAAAAATGGATGTTGGGGTTTGGAGTAAAAATTACTACTCTGTGAAAAGACAGCATTTTTTTTTTTTGCATCGATACCTGGTACTGGTAGTCTAAAAGCAGAATGCAGGGGGTGGGGGGCAGCAAGAAGGCTAAACACTTGCCACCAAGCCTGAAGATCTAAGTTCAGTCCCTGGGATCCACATGGTAGGAGAGAACCAACTCCTCCAGTTGTTCTCTGACCTCCACACATGTGCTGCATCACATATGTAAAATAAATAAATAAATAAATGTAAAACAAACAAAGAAAGCTCATTTAAAAAAATTATAATATGGTTCCCTAAAGGTCCACCTATCCTGCTTTTTATTGAAACATATGCCTATTACAGGAAGCCAGATACCTATCTGTGACTGAGATCTAAGCTCCCCAAATTATCCTCTGTCCTTCTGGGATCGCCCCAGGAGATGCTAAGTCTTGCCTAATATGTGGACATGTCCCTTGTCTAAGCATCATCCCACAGGGACACAAATCTCCCAGTCATGTCATTGCCTTCAACAGTGGGACAAAAGCAGTTCAATATCTATAAAGCAAACTTAAATAACTTCTCCCAGTGGATTCTTACAAGTTAAACACCCAAGGTAGAAGGTGTGGCTCAGTGGCCTGACATGAATATGGTCTAGAGTTGATCTCCAGCACCACACACATACACACACACACACACACACACACACACACAAAACCCAGCTAAACACTGAAGTTCCTTTAGTGTCTCTCAAACCCTAGCATATCCATAGAAGTAGAGGGAAGCAAGCCAGCACACAAAACAGATCCCCACCTTCTTCCTGAGGAAGCTCCCTCTGCATCAAGCTGTGGGCACCATCACTGATCTAGGATGTGGTATGGGCTGTCTAGGACCTGAGGTGTAGAAAACCACAGTGACAGAGACAGTCTTCACCTTCAGAGCATCTGTGGTCCATGGAGGGCAGGAGCAGATCAATAAATCTGTGAGTCAAATAGTTATGAAGGATCCAGTGTGGGAGTATGGAGGGAAGTGCCCATGAATCACAAAGTCAGCCTTCTTAAAAATATTAACCTTTCTGGATCCTGAGAAAAAAAGATAGTAGGTAATGAAGGAAGTTGCTCCCAGAAAGGAAGGAGAACACCCATGAAAAGGACCTATGGCTAGTTCATCCCAAGTATGGACGGGGCTGTCCCTCCTTTAGAGTGTCAGGCAAATAACTATGGCAGCCCCTTGACTCAGAAAACCTCATCCCCGGGTCCAGATTCCTAAAGGACTGCTCTCTCTCTCTCTCTCTCGCTCGCTCTCTCTCTCTCTCTCTCTCATCTCTCTCTCTTTTCTGAGTGGAAAACTCACTGGACAAACCAGTTCATAGAGAATATAGGGCCTCTTTTCCAGTTAGGACCACCAGGTTTGCCCTGGCTGAAAATCGAAAAGCATTGAAAATCAAAAAGCATTAGTTATCTAGTAGGCTGTATTTGTTCTCAAATCTTTCTACAAAATTATACTGAGATGTCTGTACAGAAAAAAAAAAATCTTATTTCTTTCTTATTGTACATTTTCTCAAACATGAGGTGTTTGATCCAAAAGAATAGCCAAAGGCTTGAGACGGCTCAGTAAGGAAACTGTAGGGAAGGCAGTTCTGTACTGTTAAAGTAGGGAGACTGTTTTAGCAAGGAAATATTGTGCAATATGTTTAGGAAAGGGGGAGTTTTATCTTGAAAAACAAAAACACAGCAGTGAACTGCATGCATCACTATAATGCCCTACAGTATCCAGTTCTGCCAGGACAAGTGTTCAGCCAATGGTGTTTGGTGATTATTACAAACTAAACACAGCCCAGGAAGCAGAGGAAAGAGCAGATAAATCGAAGGACTTGGACTACACTTTTACAGCCTGCTGGCGCTTACCAACTTCACTTACTTAGTCTGGGGAAAAGTGCGTCTCAGTAAATAAATTAAAGCTGCTGCTATTCCGGCGTGAACCCTGACATTCGCTGGCCTGATGCAGCTTTTCTGCCTGTCTCTTCCTCAGAGCTGCTGAATATACAAACACAAGACTTCCATGCTGCCAGAGATGTAGATGTGGGCTGCCTGGCTGGGTTTAGCTGCCATTATTCTCCCATAACTTTGGCGAATGTGAAATGTAACATCCCCAGGAGGTACAGTTCCTAACTGCCCAGCGATTAAGAGCTATGCCCACCAGCTCCAGGTTGGGTCTTTGGTCGGTGAAGTTGATGATCATGTTTCCTTAAATTCGTGTAAATCATGCTAAGAGTCCGGTATGTGCTCTATGCTCTATAAGGGAGAATTCTCTCCCATGTGAAAATGATGTATCCATGTGTGTGCATTGTTGTACTTGAATTGTGTGCACCGTTGTGTATTAATTCATATAGGCCACACCTAGACTTCTACAATGGCTTTGAAGCATATGATTCCATTTAAATGGACTCCATGCCCTTGGCATGTGCTATGTAAGTGTGTATGAATTTTTTACACTGCATTTTTACAGGTCCATTTGTTTATGATGTGACATGGTAGATAATTGTGTTGGGTTTATGTTGTTCTTGTTTATCAAGAAAATAAATGTACATACTACTAAGAAAAATGAATAAATTATTAAAATATAGACTTTATGAATCTTGCCCACTGTTGAAAATAAATTTATTTTATTTGTCTCATAATGTGTCTGTCACAATGATGAAAATTTATATGGCCCTTAGACATATTGACGCCATGTATTTAAGCTTTGTTCAATATTGATGAGTGTTCCCTTAATAAAATATTTTAAACCTCTTTCTCTAAATACACAATGCCCTCATTATTCAGTTGTGCTGTGTTGTTAACATGGCTGGTGATAAATGGAGTGGAAACTGAGGCAAGGGAAGCATACAGGAGAATGGACATGCAGTGTGCATGATGACACATTCAAGGCACAGACCATATGTCCAGGTCATCAGGCTTAGAGGAAGGTATCAAGAGAAGGAAGTCATAGAAATCATATCTGGAGGTTATTAAATGTGTTCTGGGCAGATTGAGGGGACAGGGATCAGAAAAAGATACGTGCAATCCAGTCTAAGGAGAAGTCTCCAATAGAGATTATTTTCTGACCACAACGTAAGAACTTCGGAAGCCTAGGGTTACACTTGAGCCCTGTTCCCTCTAAGGATCATTCACCATGACCAAGTGAGCTTGGTCCAGTGATACAGAGATGGTTCAACATGCACAAATCAATACATGAGCTACATCAGAGTAAGGCACGCAAGGGCAGAAATCACACGGTCATCTCAACAGATGCAGAAAGGTCTTTGAGGAAGTTTAAAATCCCTTCATGATTAAAAACCTCAAAGAACTTAGAAAAACAAAAAGCAATGAGTGGAAGGGATTTACCTCAATATGACAAAGGCTTTATATGCCAGACCTACAGCCAGCAGAATAGTAAGTGGGGAAAACTACTAAGTTAGAAACAAGGGCAGGGTGTCCATCTTCTCTGTTCTCATTCTGTAGCATATCTGAAGTCTTACTAGAGAAATAACATAAGAGAAACAAATAAAAGGACCACAAATAGGAAATAAAGAAGCCAAATACTACTATAGGCAGATGATATGATCCCATATAGAGAGACCTAAAGATCCCACCAGAAAACTCTTAGGTATGAGAAAGTCAGTAAAATATCAGGATATAAATTCAGCATACTGAACCCAGCAGCTTTCCTATATAACTTCAAAATATTACATTTGTAACAATATTCAAAATATAGTCACACATATTCTAACACACACACACCCTTAAGAAACATGCAGTCTTGAAAAGAAACAAAGCCAGACCCAGATTTTCACAGTCATACTTTCAGCACCATGTTTACAGAACCAACATGGTGCTAGGACAAAAGCAGACACATAAATCAGCAAAATAGAGGATCCAGCACTAAACCCACCCAAGTATAGCCACCCGGCTCTTTACAAAGATGCTAAAACATACATTTATTGAAAGACAGTCTCTCCAACCAGTAGTTCTGATAAACTGAATGTCTACATGTGAAAAAAAACAAGCTAGATTTCTATCCATTATCCTGCACAACATAGATTCCAGATGTATCTAAGACCTAGACTTCCCAAACTGTTAGGAAACATTTCCACAAATAGATGTAGGGAAGAACATGAAATTGTGTGGGATTACATGAAATTCAAGACTTTCCAACAGGGGAAATATTATTAAGTAAAGAGGCAAACTACAGAATGAGAGAAAATCTTTATTAACAATACCACAAACACAACATTACCATCTAGTGTTTAAAGAACTCAAAAGGCTGAGTACCAAGAAAAACAAAAAAGCGAATCAACACATGAGCTAAGGAACAGACCTCAGAAGATGACATACAAATAACCAAGAAGCTTGCTGTGGTGGATGCTGGACAGGCGGTTCAGCAGGTAAGAGCACTGACTGTTCTTCTAACAGACCCGGCTTCTGTTTCCAGCACCTACACAGCAGCCCACAACTGACTGTAGCTCCAGTTCCAAGGGATTCAAAGTCCTCCTTTGGTTTCTGTGGATACTGCACACATGAGGTGCACAGACATGCATGCAAGTAAAACACCTATACTTATAAAATAAATCTATTTTAAAAATATGAAAAAAAATGTTCAACATCCTTAGCGATTATGGAAACTGAAAGCCACATTGAGGTTCCCTCCCTGGTCAGAACAGCTGCCACTAGAACCGCAAGCACTGGCCCAGACGTAAGGAGAGGGGACACTTTATATACTGCTGATGGCAGTGCAAGTTAGTCAAGCCATGGTGGGAAACAACATGGAGGTTCGTCAAAAAAACAAAAGGTGGAACTACCATTTGGCTCTGCTGTACCACTTCGGAGTAGGAAGGATGTTGAATCATCCTATCACAGACACACTTGAGCAGCCTTGCTCACTGCAACACTGGCAGCCAAGTTGGGAGTCAGCCGAAGTATCCATCAACAATGGACAAAGGAAGCACCAGAGATATACATATGCACATGCATATATAATGGAGTGCTATTGAATCATGAAGAAAGGAATTATGTTATTTGCCAGGGAATGGGTTAACCTGAGATCATCACATTAAGCAAAATAAGCTGCATTCAGGGAAACAAATATCACATGCTTTCTCTCGGTTATAGATCCTAGATTCTATAGAGATACGTAAGTCCACTTACATATGTAGGACACAAAAGCAGAGGGAGGCTGGGAGCAGGGAAGAAGAGACTGTCAGGGCAGGGAGAAAGGGGAAGAAAGGGAAGTGAAAGCTATTGAGTTAAATATGGTCAAAGCATATATTGTACTTGAAAGGATTCTTTATGAATTACACTCACCAATAAAAAAAAATCTAAAGAACAAGTCTTTTTTTTTTTTTACACTCAACTCTTGAGGAATACTTCCTCAGAGATATATGTCTCAGGCATTACACAACACAGGTTCCTTACTCCCACCCACACTGAATTTGTTATAAAGGTCGAGTGATAATTCTATCCCTTTCCATTCTGATGTTAGCCAAAACATTGAATGACTCTATGAACCAGTTTTCCCAGACAGAGAACAAATGCTATGTCACTCTGTCATCCAATTATCATCACTCCTGTTTGTACATGTAAATTGCCTCTAACAGAATTTACAGACAAAGAATCACTATTGTGTAGATGGGGGCGGGGGAGTACCACTCTCTGTACTCACTCCTCCCTCATTATTCTACTCTGATGCCAACACTTACTTAAAGCAGAATTCATGCACACGGAAAGCTAACCAATTAAATGCATTATCATGTTAGGGTTGAGATGCACACTGGGGTCTGAACTGCTTCCTTCTGCAAGAATCAAATGCAGACAGACTCGAGTCAGTGACATTCAGTTATTATTGATTCCCCAGGAGAACTGTGTCCCACGTCCTGGGTGTCACTACTGAGCCCCTCAGACTCTTTCGAGTTTTCCTCATCTGACTTGCTTGAATCTGAAATTTCCAGGGTTGCAGAATACTGTAGACTGAGTGTTTAGATCCTTCCAAAATCCCTGTGCAGAAATCTAATTTCCAGTATGAATGTGTTTGAGGATGAATGAAGCATTTGGAAGGTAATTAAGTCATGAAGGGAGAGCCCTCTTTCATGGGAACTATGGCCTGGGGAAAACCAAAGATACAGGATAGTTAGAGGGCATTGAAGGGTGGGTAAACGCCATCAAAGCATGGTGTGCATGGGTGGAAATGCCCCAGAGATGTTTATTAACTTATACAACATTATTTTGATGGCCGACTTGATGAGATTTAGGACCACCACAAGCACAAACCTCTGGGCTTACCTATACCAGTATTGGTTGGGTGGATTGAGATGTGAAGAGTTACACTGAATGTGGTGGTACCATTCCATGGGCTGGAGGCCATCTCTCTCTACTCCCTCACTATGATTGCAGTGTGACCAGCTGTCCCCTGCCTCTGTCATGACATTCTCACCTTCATGGACTGTACCCTTGAGCCATGAGGCAGAATAAACCTTCCTTTCCTTAAGTTTTGTGCATCAAGTATTTTGTCCCATCCACATATAAGGTAACTAGTACAGTTAAAATGTCCGAATAATCATAATAAAGAATAAAGAAAGTGGTAAGAGTAACCACACACACACAATCAATGACCTCAGGAAACTGTCTCACCCCTTCTGCCTTATGGAAGTACATCCAGAAGACCATCTACTACACAGAGAGCAGGCCCCTGACAATGTGCTTCTGGGTAACTCAACACCTACAATTTTTTATTAAGTAGAAGCCACCAATTTATACTTTTTAAAATTTAACAACCCAGACTGACAAAAGAACACCCCAATGTCCTCATCCATCCAGTCCACATGCAAGACAATGAGAAGCAAGTCATAGTCATGCCTACTCTACAAGCCTGGCCCTGACCACGGAGTAACTGAGAGGGCATGTGAACAAGGAAGGGTGGCATTCATATGCTAAGAATTTGTGGTTTAAAGACAAGCCAGACCATACCTTCCTTCTTGGTATAGGGGCATGGGAAAGTCAAAAGGGCCAAGAGTGGAAGGAAAGACAAGGATCTAAGGTCCTTACTCTCTATGCATGAAGGTTCAGATACATGGAGGGAGGAAGCATCTGCACTAGTTGGTTTTGTGTGTCAACTTGGCACAAGCTGGAGTTATCACAGAGAAAAGAGCCTCCCTTGAGAAAATACCTCCATGAGCTACAGCTGTAAGGCATTTTCTCAATTAGTGATCAAGGGAGAAGGGCCCAGCCCATTGTGGGTGGTGCCTTCCCTGGATTGGTAGTCTTGGGTTCTATAAGAAAGCAAGCTGACCAAGCCAGTAAGTATCATCCCTCCATGGCCTCTGCATCAGCTCCTGCTTCCTGACCTGCTTGAGTTCCAGTCCTGACTTCCTTTTATGATGAACAGCAAGTGTAAGCTGAATAAACCCTTTCCTCCCCAACTTGCTTCTTGGTCATGATGTTTTCTGCAGGAATAGAAACCCTGACTAAGATTCCATCCTTCCCACTCTCTCCATGTCAAATCTGTCTGAGGATTTAAATTGAGAAGGCCCCATTCTATCAGCCTTCTGACCCTCAGGAGTCAACCATTGTTCTTATTAACTGACTCATTCAACACATTTCCCCTGTATACCAGACTGACATCATCGAGACATTCATTAAGGAATAGTGTAGTGGGGGAAAGATGTGGACCATGGTACTTCCATGCTAGACATCTTCAGAAATGGTCTACACACATTCAAATCCACAGCTCTTTTTAATCACCTTATGAAAGCAGAGTAAGTTGGATCTCCTGATTGGTTGTCCTCAATGTGTCTTCTAGGCCAGCAACTGAATAAATGGAGATTCCTGGTTATCTTAGATCTTGTGTTTCTGCCTTCACAAACACACCACCGAGTTAAAGCCAAGTCCAGTCTCCTGCCCTTTGGAAAACAACAGTTTAATATTGAGAGTCCTACAAAACATACTCTGAGAGCTTATTTTAGAGTTTCTAGAGTTTTGAAGGGCCATAAACTTGTTTCAACAGTGTTGCCACTGCCCAAAATATTTCTGGAACTCTTCTGAGATTGCCTTTGGAGCCAATTCATTTGTGGTGCTCCCCGCTGAAAGTCAGTTATTTACTTTTGACCACAGATAATACTAGCCTTGACCACAAACGTTCTTTCTCAAATGAGAAGTGTGAGTATTCTGGGCAAGGGGAAGCTTCCAGGGCCTTTGCTGTTGGAGTCCACAAGTAGCCATTGCCAATGTATTGGCCAGATGACTCTGTCATCCTGTTAACCAGATGCAAGTCACAGAGGTCAAATCACTATAAAAAGCTGTTCTGAATAAACTCACTGGGAAAAATTGGGTCAATGCTTTACACAGATTTTTCTCTATTTTCCCCCTTCATCTTGTTTTTCTTTCTTAGCTTTTTCCCTTTTTCGTGTGTGTGTGTGTGTGTGTGTGTAAACCATAAGTTAGCTTAAAGTGTCATTCTTCAGGCACCATTTTTCTTTGTATGTTTGAGACAATGTCTCTTATTGCCCTGGTACCCTCCAATTATACTAGGCAGATTAGGGAGAGAGCCCCAGGAATCTGCAGGCTCCACCTCCCCTGCACTGGGATTACAAACTGAGCCATTTCTCTAGCCCCCAAGTATTTTTAATCAGTGCCATTGTTTTACTGGATAAAAATTTCACTCTGATGCCTGATATGCAAAACAAAGAAAAATGGAGGAGGCATTGCCTGCTGTGAGAAAGAGAGCAAACCCCAGCTACTCAGTTACCCATGCACATATCCTGTCTCTGCTTCCTTCCTAAGAGTCACTGTACCAGGCTCATCCTCTTCTGGAGTGGCAGCCATCTTGCTGTGCCATAGGCTCATTACCCATGGCTGGCAATCACAGAGAGTTTCCCAAAGGAGGGAGGGACTGCCTGACTACTGGTGTTGACCACTGAACGATTTGGCTTTATTGAAGTTTATTAGAGATAAAAGGATAAACAAAGACCAAAGTTGCTTACCAAACACAGCCAGCATCAGCAAGAATTCTTCCTTGGAGACTGTTAGGAAGACTTGAAAGAAGCAGAGGGACTGACTGACTGCTCACAGTCCCAGGACATGAGGGGTTAATAACAGATGACAAAGAAGGTGACAGCACTCAGGATTTCTTCTGCTCTCTTCTTCCTCAGCAAAGAAATCACTGTATTTTGAAAGGGGCTGGAGTAATGGGCTGAACCAATAACTCAGTGGTTACGAGCACATAAGGGAATTCAGTTCTGGCTTCCTAAAGTACCTGCACATATGTACACATACAAATACATATATGTAATTAACAAACGTGTCCCAGGACAGCCAGGACTACACAGAGAAACCTTGTCTTGAAAAACAAAACAAAACAAAACAAAACAAAACTTTAAAACTAGCCAAGTAACACATATGTCCTGAACACGTGTTCATGGGAAGTACACACAAGGCAGGTAGAATAGTTCAAGGAGTTCCATGAACAAAGTGATGCAGAGAAACAGAGCCCAGAATGGGTTGTGAAAGGCTGGGCTCCGTCATCCACCTTCCCATGGCACTGGCTGAAGGAATGGTAAGAAGAGTTAGGTGGAGTCGGGCAGTGGTGGCGCATGCCTTTAATCCCAGCACTGGGGAGGCAGAGGCAGGAGGATTTCTGAGTTCGAGGCCAGCCTAGTCTACATAGTGAGTTCCAGGATAGCCAGGGCTACACAGAGAAACCCTGCCTCGAAAACAAAACAAAACAACAACAACAAAAACAAAATTTAAAAAAAAAAAAAGAAGAGTTAGGTGGCTGCAAATAGTTAGGTGGGAGCAGGTGTTACTTAAAATGCTTTCAATGTGTTAGTTCATAGAATTCTCTCAACAGGAATGTGAAGCGGGCTCTGCTGTTTCCCCCTTTTTAAAGAAGAGAAACTGCAGCTAAGTGAGGATTGGTAGTTTAGAAAATTGACACGCTAACACATGGCCTGTCTGGGATCTGAGTCCAGTCATTTTTATTTCAAGGATCGTGTGTGTGTGTGTGTGTGTGTGTGTGTGTGTGTGTGTGCACATGCACATGCATATACAAGAATGATGATCCATGTGGCCATACATGGAAAGACAGAGACTAAAGTCCATGTGTCCTCTTCAACCATTCCTTTACCTTATGTTTTGAGACAGGGTCTCTCCCTGCACCTAGAACTCTGTTTTGGCTAGACTGGCTGGCCAGCATGGCCCCAGGATAGACAGTCCTGTCCCCATCTCCCTGGAGTTAGACAAGCACATACTCTCTTACTCATTTTTACTTGGATTCATCTGAACTCTGGTCCTTGAGTTTGTGCAGTAAGTACTTTTCCCACTAACCCACCTACTCAACATGTGAGGAAAGAAAATTTTTATCTATAACTGCTGGGAATTAGACTTAGTGTTATCTCAATACTCAGGTTGAGGAACGTGACTTACATCTGTGGGCAAATGAGCTTTGTGAGGTTCTTCCCTACAAACACTGCAGATCTAGGGCATAGGAAGTGGGAGAGGGCATCTGCCAAGGAGTGACAGAGCTGACAGCTACTCGGGGAAGTCTGCTCCAGAGGAGGAAAGCTGAAGTCTTGGAGCTGAGTTTGCCAGATTATTGTTTTTCCAGATTCACCAATCAGATCCAAGTATTCCTACATGAAAGAGATGGAGGAAAAGATAAAGGGTAAGAAGCACCATGCCTTCTAACATGGATACACAGGAGGTGAGGACAAGCCAAGAGAGAGCCAACAAAAATCCAACATGGTACCCAAGACCAATGATAGCACAATGGAGAGGCTGAATTGCCACAGTCTAGAGCCAAATGATAGCTGAGATGGAGACAGTGGCCAAAAAAGGAAAAAGGCAAGGCTGGCAGGTTTGGCATTTTTATATAAGTGTTGGGGATACAAATTCAGTTCCTCGTGCTTGTAAGGAACTGAGTCAATTCTTTTGGCAAGCTTAACCCCAAACCAAACAATTGGGAAGCGGTTGTAACCACTTTTATGCACCAGGCCCCTTGACCCTTGGCCCACACTACCTGTGTGAGTCAGCCTTCTGTTACTGTGACAAAAGACCTGAATTGATCAACAAGAAAAGAGAAAGGTTTATTTGGGCTCAAGTACCTGGGCATTCATCCAGGTTGTTTTGGGCTTGCCATGGTGCAAACACCACAGTGAAAGCTTTTGAGACACTGCTCACTGTGTGGAAATGAGAAATCAAAGAGAAACCAGGGACTGAGCTCCTTCTGTCCAATTCAAAAGCCAGTCCTCACTGGCCTCATTTCCTCCAACTCTCCAACTAGTCCCATTTCTCTTATTACTAATATTATTATCATTATTATAGTTTTACTTATTGACTTTTTGACATCTGTTAGAGAGAGGATCACATAAGCCATGGCATGTGGGTGGGGGTCAGAGGAAAAGTTGTGGGAGTCAGTTTCTGCTTTCACCATGTGAGTCTCAGGGCTCAAACTTAAGTCCTGAGACTCAGAGACAGCTATCTCCCCGCTAAGCTATCTCACTCTCCCCTCCTCACCTTTTCCACTCAGGGTTATGGCCTAAGGCCTACCTTTATCAGATGTGCCTTGGGAGAACATTTCACACCCAAACTAGCCTCTGTCTAATCTCTTCTCAGCCAGCTTTTAAAATCTACGTTATGTTCCTTTCACAGATGCAGAGACTGAAATGTGTTCCCAGCAAGCATCATCACTTCCCAGAGTTGTATCTCTCCTCTCCCTGTCATGTAACCTAACTTTTTAACAAAGAGGAAAAGAAACTTGCTGAGATAACAATGATGAAGCCCCACAACGTCTTGAATTCTCCATGGTGTATAACAAAGTTCTTAGTGAAACGTTCAATGTGATTTCTCTCTGAAGTGCTGCCATTTCCCACATGGGACAATATCCAAACTTGGGGTGCACAGTTTTAGAACAGAGAGGATGTTTAGAACTGGGGTATTCCTGGACACATGGCTGCCATCACTGTGCTAGTCCCCAGTTCCCAAGAAAGCAACATCAGCAAAATGCTCTCCTACATCCAGCTATATTAAGAAGCTTCCAAATGAATGCCGTGGTCCCAGGAGTGAGCGGATTCCAGCTGACTTTCTCACTATCTCAGGAGAAGCCAAGGAGACACTCAGCCCAGTGTCCAGGCTTTTGCAGCTACCCCCAGAATTCCAGCCAGAAGACTGTTTGGGGACTCAGCATTGGAACTACACTTAGTAAATATTGCTTCCAGGAAGAAAAAAAAAAAAAAACTCTCTCTTCCCAGAACTCAGTTCAGTAATACTCTTTAATTACTACAAAATGAGCACCAGAGTTAATACCTCTGATGCTACTCCAGACCGCTGGCTGGAGACCTCTTTAATCCTCTCTTGCACCCCATACAAAGCGTACTTGGGATCCCGTCAGGCTATAATAAATATTTAATACAAGAAGAGAGGGACTGTTCTTACCAGGCTCCATATTCTGTGGACAGTTAGGGGTATGGAGGTGTGAGAAAGACTCCCATCTGTACTTAGCACACAGGTCGTCATATCTTCACAGTGTCCCTATGGTTATGAGGCACAGGAGAGGGCATTAGGACAGAGCAAGCAAGCAAGGGCCTCGTGTCTCACGAGCAAGGTTCCT